>NW_024349799.1:4887656-5636334 GCF_902729225.1 Pteropus medius | reverse complement strand
TTGGGTTCAATAATTTGCTAGAATGGCTCACAGAACTCAGGGAAATGCTTACTTATGTTCACCCATTCATTATATAACAAAGGACATAAGGATACAGTAGAATAGTCAGATGAAGAGAGAAGTCTGAGAGGATCCTGAACACAGGAGCTTCTGTCCATGTGGAGTGGGTGTGCATCACTCTGCTAGTACATCAATGTGTTCACTAACTTGGAAACTCTCCAAATCTCATACTATTGGTATTTTCATGGAGGCTTCATCACATAGGCATGATCAATTAATAAGTCCATTTCCAGCTCCTCTCCCCTCTCTGGAGAATAGGAGTTGGGGCTGAAAATTCCAAACTTCTAATCATGACCTTGTCATTCTGATGACTAGCCTCGTCCAGGAGCTGTCCAAGAGTCCACCAAGAGCTGCTTCATTAGAACAAAAGATACTGCTATCACCCAGGAAATTCCAAGGGATTTAGGAACCCTTCTGTTCAAATATTAGAACAGAAGATGCTCCTAGTGCTCTTATCATTTAGGAAATTACAAGGGTTTAGGAGCTCTGTGCCAGGTACTGGGGTCAAATACTAAATGTTGGAACAAGATTCCCCTAGCACCCCTATTTTAGAAGCTTTGTGTCTGGAAGCGGGGTAGAGGTCAATTTTATATTTCTTATTATTTAACAGGATGATGCCCAACTCTGTCTCTTCCCTAACTAAGAACTTCTCTCTGCTTTCTAATACAGAAATCTGTCTTTTCTGGAAAATACAGAAAAAATTTCTCTGTTTCATCTCCTGGTATGTATGTATGTATGTATGTATGTATGTATGTATGTATCTACCTATCTATCTATTTATGTAAGGTATACTTCATTTTATTGCACTTTGAGTACTTGTGCTTGACAACTGTTATGTTTTTTACAAATTGAAGGCAAGACCCTCCACCTCAAAAAAGATTACAACTCACTTTATTGCAATACTCACTTTATTGTGGTGGTCTGGAACAGAACCTGTAACATCTTTGGGGCATGCTTGTATAACTAGGCAAAAAGCAATCGATATGAATAGAGTTTTCAGCTCAAGTTAGGATCCTGTCTTTTCCATTTTTTTCTGCCCTCCAGCAAAGTACTGGGCTCCCTTTGCTTATATACTTGAAAAGTGAAGCCACGCCCACCACAAGCAATCAGAAGTCAAAAACAGACTGAAACCTTTATCATATAAAAAAATATTCAAAAGAATTTGAGTTGCTTGTCCCTCCAGTGACTGAAAGGGTAGCATGTCTCCAAATAGTTGAGCGATTGTCTTAGGGAAGAACATTTTGGGATTGGATTAGAATCGATGTGTGGAAGTTATCAGAGATATTAACTTGGTATAAGTTAAACCATGCTGCTCTTCAAAAATGGATTGAGCTGCCTCTCAAACTAACTACTCATCTCTGAAGGTGCTTTTGCAAAAATTAGATGACATCTTGTAGAAAATGTGGTAGCTAGTCTCCAATATGGCCCCCCAAATCCATATCTCCTAGTATTCGTGCCTTTGTGTCATCCCCTCCTTGACTGTGAGATGGACCAAATGACTTATAATGAATAGAATTAGACAGTATGCTGGTGTTTGATTTAGAGACAAGGTCATAAAAAGCTATGTGTGGCTCTGGGGGAAGTCAGCTGTCATGTATTGAGCAGTCCTGTGGAGAAGTCCACATGATGAACTGAAAGTTTCTTGCCAATAGTCATGTGATTGAACTTGAAGTGAGTAATCTAGACTCAGTCAAATCTTAAGTTGATTGCATCCACGGTTGACAGTTTGATTGTAATCTCATGAGAGATCCTGAGTTGGAACCATCCAGCTAAGCCATTCCAAGATTCCTGACCCTCTGAAACCATGTGAGACAGTAATTGTTTTAAGAACCTAAATCTTGGGGTAATTTGTTAAACAGCAAAAGAACAAATACAGGGATGTTATAGACAGTTCAGGTATCTTGAGCTATTTTGTCTTTTATGGTCTCTTTGAGAGTCTATGAGCAGGTATGAGATGATGCATTTGCCTACAAGATGATTCCCTGGTGGGGAGTTAATGCTAAACAGATGAAAATAAATTGCCATTTATATGCATTATGTGGGGGCTGCAGAAATAGCTTTGTTATACAGATCTTTACCTTAGTTGTGGTAACAAAATCATACCTCTACAAAGTTGGTGTTAGCTGGATGGTGTGATAGGAAAAGCTCCAGTCTGAGATTCTAGAAGAGAGAAGAGGCACTGATTAGAATACTTGGACATATAAAAACCATTCAAAGTATCCTGGGCATCACCCCAGTTCCTTGCTTACTTATTTAATACTTTCTTGTTCTGGATCCATTTTTGGTTACCTGGTCCTGAGGTACCCCCATCCCCAGGCATTATCTCACTTAATTCTTTCAAAGTAGGTTTTATTACTACCACCCTAATGGTAAGTTTTATTATTACCATCCTTTTATAGAAAAGGAACTGATCCTGACTTTGTCGTTCCTTATCCATCCCAATTCTCCACACCATTTCTGGCTAGCAAGTCTCGGCTCCTAGAATCCTTCTTACAGGTAGACTTATCATCCAACTCAACTCTACCATTTCTTAACTTTTGGTTTCTCCCTTGCACCTCCATCTACCTGGGCCCGACTGACTTAGCTAGGTTTGCTTAGATGTAGGCTTTGTTCTACCTACACCTGTGCTGCCCACTTCTGATTTGCCAGATCTTGAGGGTCATTACCCACTCCTGACCAGGTTCTAAGCCTATGAAGCTTCCCATTCAGCCAATACTCCAGCCCATCCTTTCCCTCCTTGCTGCCCTGGTCAATCAGTCTTAGTATATGGACTCTGACAGGCACAAAGGTAATAGTAAATTTGGGAGTCTTTTTTCGGCAGGTTTCCGAGCTACACCATATTTTGAACACTCTCAGGTGGGGCACCCATCAAGGCTCATTCCGTCCTGGAAACCTAAATTTTTGAGATTTTTACTTTACAACTTGTATACATTGGATTTTTCTTTTAATTAACATCTTAAATAATTACCCAAGATCCCCTCTCTGACAGGGAAATATTGAAACAATCTTTAGAGATTCATTTAAACCATTCATTTATAAAAATTTAAAGATGATCTTTGACATATGGCACTAGGGATTGCCCCTAAGGCTCTCAATACAAGTCTAATAAATAATGATTCTTCTTAAGAGTATAGAGCTGGGGCAGAATAGAGCCTGAAGAAATAGGTACTGTTATAAACATGTTTATTATGATCCGCTTGAAAGTAACTAATTCATGAATCTGTCTACCCTGGCAACATCTATAAGATTCATGGTTTAACTAACACCTGACAGTTTTCTTTTATACTCCAATATGGAGGTAAACCAGGAAAATGCATACCTGTTTTCCTAAAGACTCTTGAACAAACTTTTGTACAAACCAATTCCAACGGCTACATTAAAAGTATATGAGGAAGTTATTTTGGATGAGTTTAGCACTTATAAAATACTCAAGTAAATTGCGACTATTACTCTTAGTCAAATTAGTAATCAAAGACATCTCCTTTTTATCCTAGTTATTCAGATTCTATTGCCTTTTTCATTTTATTACAATTCACTGGGTCTATAGATAAAATCTGCAGAAACCTCAGCAATCAAAAGACAACTAACTCTACAGCTTTTTAATTCTATTGCTCTACCTTATTTTGGCACCTTATATTTCCCTACCACTTTACACCATGACATTCTTACGTTGAAATCATTATTTTAAACAAAATGTAGTGAAGGGAATCAGTTGTCAACCTTAGAAAGATCTGAGTATTTACACATGTGGATCTTTCCAGTGGGCAATTCAAAGGCAAAACAAATATAGTCATAGAGGGAAAAAAGTAAATTGAAATTATGACTATTCAGTGTCTTTATTACTTTGAAGACCAAAGTGTGTTTGGTCCTTGTTCTGCTATTTGCTTCCTAGTAATACTGTATGGAGCACATTGATGTATCTCAGCATCCACTTTAGCATTTAGTTCTTGCTCATACTTTTACAAACGGTCATGAGGAGCATAAAGAAAGAAAATATTGTACTTAATAATCACAGTGAAAATCTGGGAAAGTAGACTGTCACTGTGATTTTAAAAGCAGTTTTTCATTCATGTGGTCAATATAAAAGAAATACATCCTCATTATAGAAAATTTTGAAGATGTCAAAAACAAGAAATAAAAAAATCATGTCTATAATCACCATCCAAAGATAATCATTAATAATACAGAGGGGAAGGGAGTGGGGGGACTGGGAGAAAGCGGTGAAGGGTTAAAGAAGTACAAATTAGTAACTGATAGATGGTCGTGGGGATAGGGTGCACAGCACAGGGAATGCAGTCAGTAGTAAGGTAATGGCTACGTGTAGAGCCAGAGGGAAGATACAGTAATCAGGGTGATCATTGCATAAACTATATAAATGTCTAACCAATCTACCGGATACTTGAAACTAATAATAATAAAAAAATAATACTTCAGTTCATTTCCTTTGGGGCATATTCATGCAGTTAAAAAAACATTGCTGTGATCATCCTATATATAGTATATATGTACTTTTGTGTCCTATTTTCACTTCCAATTATAACACAGGCAAAAACGTATACTTTCAAAGTTGATGTGAGTACAGGGTTTAGTAAAAATATGTGTTTCATTTGAATTGGAAGTTGAGATTATATTACTTTGAACATCATAAAATATATTTCTTCGTCACATTACCACTCCCTTTTTACATTATTTAAGTTGAACATTATATCTTTTCTAGATTTTGGACAGTGTTATTTTTGGATAGTAAATATAATTGCTAGCAGTTATTATATTTTATGACAAATTAAAAATATTATTTTAAATCTGTTAATTACTTTGCACTAGGTCTGACATTCATATCATGGAATATTTTATTCAATTCATTATCTTTAAACTAAAATAATTCTATTATAATAATCTCTTCTGTAAATCAATGATTTAAAAACTCCAAATTACAAATATTTATTAAACTCTTCAA
This sequence comes from Pteropus medius, assembly GCF_902729225.1. NCBI lineage: Eukaryota > Metazoa > Chordata > Mammalia > Chiroptera > Pteropodidae > Pteropus > Pteropus medius. Next base: position 5,631,317 of record NW_024349799.1, on the reverse strand, counting down.
TGTTACATCAGTTTTCCTCCCACTCACCCATATTGTAGTCCTGATATAAGACACCATAAGGAGTAGTAATCAAGAATTAAGTTTTTCTTTTTAAAAACTGTCAAAAGCTTGCTACACCAGCATCCAGCGACAGGAGGAGAAATGTCTCCAGTCTACTACACTTCCCTCCAAGCCAGGTTTTAATTTGTTGAGAAGAGGAGAAAAAGCCTATAAAAATCTTGGCAAAATACAGAGCTGCTAATTTAATCAATTTTAGTAGTTAAGGCAGTGATTTCAAGTGCTAACGCAATCTGTTGAAAGAACTAATTTCCAAGGTAGGGAAGATTCATTTATTTCTATTTTTTCTTCCCAGTTTTCCAGTCTAAGGCTATGTGTCTAAGGCTATGTGGGCCGCCATCATGCAACCACTGAGAGACACCCATATTGCCCCTGCCCCGCCCCCGGCCCCCACACACACTCACACCTACTTCCCAAGATTTAGGAGCCTTAGGCTCTAAATCAAACCCTGAAGTAGCAGAGAAATATACTCTCCTTTTCCCTGGAAAGGGCTTTTGAGATGCAGATGAAGTAGACTTCAACTGATGTAGAAATATATACCTGCCTGAACCTGCCTGAAAGTGCAGTAAGAACTAAAATTGTGCCAAATCACAAGAAAGAGCTGCATGCCTTTGACACATTGGAGAGGAGAAAGGGAAGGAGAGAGGGAGGAAGGGATGGAGGTGGGGAGAAGGGGAGGGAGAGAGCGGACGAGAGAGAGAGAGAGAGAGAGAGAGAGAGAGAAAGAGAGAGAGAGAGAGAAATGCTTTGCCTTTCACCTGGGACTAAAATCTGCCAGTTTGCATTGCCTCTTGTCATTAAATGTATTTTATCAGTATAGTGGCACCATATTTTAATATATTAACAGATATGTTTCTCATTCCTGGTAGTTCCTTTACATCCTATTTGAAGCTATACCACAAAGGATCAATTACCTTGGGGAAAGGCTGCTATAGCAGAAAAAGTTTTTTGAGTATGACAAGCCCAAACCCTGAAGCTCTCCAAGCATAGACAATTTGGAAGATCTGCAGGTGCCACCTCTGAGACTAACTAAGACTAGAATATGAAGAGAGAAAATCAGAAGGAGAGAAGGTCAAGACATGAGTGGGTTCCTAAGAAAGAGTTCAGAGTCTTTCCCTAATTCATTGTATCTGGTAAGAGGAATCCAGGGGAAGAGAAAACCTGGGATGCATCCCAGATAGATACCAGGGAGGTTTCAAGATATCAGAGTCCTCCTCACGCAGCATGATGAGGGCACAGAAGAAATATCTGTGCCTTGGCAGGTGGGACAGAGGCAGCCTCAAAGCATCCCTCAGGCCTCAGTGTGGTATAGGGAGAAGCAAAATGCTTTCCACACATCTGAGAGTAACACAGACATGGGGCAGGGGCTTAAACACCCCCACCTAGTTTTCTGCATTATAGGAATGGTAAGGAAGTATGAAAGTAGGGAAAGAGAGTATATCTATAGAGGCTCTGCAGTCAGGAGGAGAGACAACAGAATAGCCACCTGCGCCAAAGACCGAGGAATCAGACAGGATGTGGTACACACTTTGGCAGATGCTAGCATGAGCTGATGAACAAGGACAAGACACTATCCATCCCCATCCTGATGCTGTGGCACCACATAAGTCCCCAGATCTCAGAGGAAAAGAGAAGTGGGGACCCTAAACCAACTAAGGTTTAGTATCTATCACTAGGCAGAATGACACTCAAAAAAATAAAAAGGAAATGAAGTTGTAGAAAAATGAAGAGAGGTATATTTCTTGCAAAACTGATTTGTATTATGAGATTTATGCCAGTTACATGTATCCTATAGAATCTCTAATTAATGTACACTACAGATCACATTTTAAAATGTCACATGTATTAGACTTTGAATAAGAATTAGACATCACATAGGAGTATGAAGAAAAGAGCAACTTTGTTGTATTCTGATCAGTATCATTTCCAGATTGGAATCACAGCTTTACGGTATTTCTTTGGGGGGGGTAGGGTAATGATTTCCCTTAGTTTGTTCAAAAATGGATTGACTAATTCATCAAGATACTAGAAATAACTGAAGGATTATGCTGAACCACCTGTCTACATTAACTGTTCAGTTGGTGGACCAACAGCACTATAATCATTTCTTCTCAATTCCTGTGGTGAAGTAATCCCAAATGTCACTACCATCATCTGCCTCTCATCAACTTCTGCATCTCTGCTATGAAATAATGATGTGGGAATAAAGTCGGTGGGTGGGGGTAAGAGTTGTCAGATATCATAGATTAGACAAACTATAGGGGACCTCGAGAGACCATTTATTGCAGTTTCTGCTACCAAGCAGGTCTGCAGCTAAATCATTCAAGAAAAATGGTTATCTATTCTATTTTTGAAGATCCCCAAGGAAGGCAATCCCTAATGACCTGTTTCAATATATAATCTATATTTTGAGAAGATGCTTCCTTTTAGCAATCTGAACTTAAACCCATTCTCCTTTTGCTCTCTTCAGAGTGAACTGTTATAAAAATTATAATAATATAATTCTGTTTTAAAATTGTTTTTGACTTAAATATTGGATTTTAACTTAAAGATAGCATTTATTCTGCTACAGATGTTGACCTTTCTAGAAAAAAGTGCCTGGCTTAAATGAAGGTTTCATAATCTGCTCTCTCAGAGGCAGATTACTGATTGCCAAGGTGGTGATTTTATGCTGAATGAGAAACTAATAGATGGGACAGGTGGAATCTTCTATGAGGTGCTCTTTTTCTCTCAGAAGCTGTTTGTGTGAAGATACTCTTACAGGACCAGAAAGAGCTTCTCAGTTATGTCAGCTGTGAGGAAGGAAGGAAGAAACAAGAAGTAGAACCTGAGGCAGAACACCTCAGTACTTAGCCCAACCCCAAAACAGGGTCACCAGGATGGGTAATGACTATGACAGGACAAGCCAGAGTAGAGGTTTTGGTAGGAAAATATCTTCAAGTCCTGAAGTCTCTACATGAACCTTGAACAGGACATTACTCTAAAACAAGCATTTAAAGTGAGTTAGAAAATAGTATTCCATTCAAGCCTGGTAAGAAAACCAGAAAAAGATCGTTAAGTGATAAATAAAGGTTAAAGTTATTGAAAAAGGAGTAACATGTACTCAGGTACTTATGAATTTTGTTTTGCCATTATTTCTAATTACATGACATTCTGGAAAAAGCAAAGCCAAAGGGACAGACATCAGATAAGTAGTTGCCAGGCGCTGTAAGTGGAGAGAAAGGACTGACTACAAAGGGGCCCAAGGAAACTTTTTGGGGCAATGGAAATGTTCTATGTCTTGATTGTGGTGGTGATTACATGATTCTATACATTTGTGGAAACTCGTTAAAATATACACTCAAAAAAGCATTGAATTTTGCTCTATGTAAATTATATTCCAATAAACCTGATTTCAAAATTGAATTCCTTAGATGGGCAGCATTGGCATTACCTGGGAATTTGTTAGAAATGCTGAACTTTGAACCTCACCTCCACTGAAGACCTATTATTATAAATCAGGTTACTAAAGAAAGGGGAATTGAGATTTTAAATTCGCATGCATATTTATTAAGGAGTCATCTTGAGGGGGGGTGGTTGGGGAAATAGGATTGGGTAAAGGGAGAAGTTGATCTGCAATGCAATTGTAACAGAAAACTTAGCTGAGCCTACAGAGAGCTCTGGAGCTGGAATGGCCTTCAGAGTTATCCCATCTGCTAAATCTTTAGACCCTCTCATCAAGCAATTATTGAATATGACTGCTCCCAAAGTATGACTTTGAGTAAGGTGGCTCTCTTTAGCTGAGGGAAATTCGCAGGGAAAGACTCAGTAGAGAACCTTTAGCTGGAATCCACTTGTTTCCTATAATAAGTTCATTTCACCCTGTCTTGGAAGAGCTCCTCTAGGGTTCTTACTGTTTTCTTTTCCTAGGGAAACTTATAAGAGCAGTGGGATGAGCCAGAACCCTCCCCCTAACTCTGTACTGCAGGTCTCAAGACAGTGACTGATACTCATCGTCTCCTCCTCTACTACACATTCTAGATTATCTTCCCTCTCAACCAGCACCTCTTCTGGTGTAGAAAATCTATCTGATAGGTGGACTCTGATCATCATCTATGAGTAATGTGAGTCCCTGATTATTACATCCTTCTCAGGTTGCAGATGCTGCATTTGTCTGTTTGCTGTCAAGATTGAGCAGGGGAATATTAAAGACACCCCAGTGGATCACCTAAATGTCAAACATATTCTTTCCTGCCTTCATTTTGTAACAACAGTCCTATCTCCTCTTGATTATCGGGGTCCATAACTCCCACCAGAATACTCTCTTCCTTGCCTCCTGGTATCCTGACATAAAGTGGCTAAGGAGACTGAACAGCTGCCATCACTTACAGCTTAATAGAAGTTTTATGTCCCCTGGTGGAAATATTTCCCCTCTGAGAACTAAGACCTCTAGATCCACAGAGCCTAGAAGCACAAATTCCCAAAATGGGTTCCTGGGAGTGATGGTAAGCAACCACTCCTACTTCTACCCTTTGGTTCCCACACTCATATAATCTACCTATTAAGGACAAAGCACCTTAGAGAGGTCATCGATTTAGGGTGTATACTGCATCCAAAGGATGCCGTCCCATTTTCACTGAGTACTATCTCTAAGCCAGTGTCTCAGCTATGCTTACAAAAGTCCATTTCATCACTCTGTCAGGCTAAGATGCTTCTGGGTAGTGTGGAATGTGATAGGACCTCTAGGTCCCATGGTGAGGTGCCTACTGCCATATCCATACTTCCTGCTTGTGCAGAGCCTCAAAGTCAGACAGAGGTGAGTGATTATGGCCCTCTCGGACCTTTCTTGGGTATCTACATGGCTCTGCATATGCATGTGGCCTTCTAGGTTTCAAGGACTATTTAAGAGCTTTTAAAAGACTCCAACAAACCTCCCATGCCCATCTTTCTTTTTATGTGATTTGGTCAGCTTCTTGTTAGTCCCAACTTCTAATAACACGTTTGATAGCTATAGTCTTAAACAACTGCCACTGATAGTCTTCGACAAATAGCCTGAGAATTGTACTGTTTGCACAGAGGAAGTTCTAAGACAAATCAAATAAAAACAAATTCTGATAATAGAGCTCTTCGGCAAGACATCAGACAGGTTAAATAGTGACAATTCTCTGGGGAAGAGGCTCTGGCAGAGCTCCAAACCCATTCTGCCCCCTCCAGTAGTGCTAGGCTTTTGGTTTTCACAGATATAGTAAGCATGAGGCCACTGGTTTTCAAGGCTATTGTGGAGCTGTAGGTGGGGGTGGGGATGGAATTAAATCAAGTTAAAACACCATAAAGCTCATCAAGTTTTTACTGAATTCAGCTCTTTTTCTGAGTAAACATTCTTCATGTTGTGCAAGCCTTTTGTTAATTTCTAAATCTCTGAAAAAGTTGATTTTGACAGTTTTTTCCAGTGATCTTGTTGACTTTATGGGAAAGATTTTCAAAAGCCTTTACTCTGACTTTCTTGAAGTCAGCTTATACATCGGTTTGAGTTGAGTGAACGGTACCAGTGTAACATGACATGGGAGTATGGGTTATCTGCTTATGTAACTTACTTGTGCCATCTGGCCCTGCAAATGCCCTATTCTGGAAGTATCACTTCCATTTTACAATGCATTACTGCTAGGTCTGCTGATCTTAATGGGCAGTCTTAATGGGCAGCTCTGGCCACGTGGTCACTTGATCAGATAATCAATCTACAAGGCACCAGTAGCATGCCAGGAGCTGTTTTTTGAACAGTATATAATTCTCTGTTGCAGGTGGTATGGCCTTGCTCCAGAGCCCTACACATATCATATTAGAGCTGGCATAAACTGCACATGATGCATTATCAGATTCCTCTAATACCATACAATATGATGAGTCATGTGGTCCAAGGAGCAAGGCTACTTGCGTTGCAGCCTGGAACTGCTGTGGAGCCCTGACCTGCTTTGGTCTTCACTCAAAGCTAAATAACTTCCTTGTCACTTAGTAAAGTTTAAAGCAATATCCCCAAATATGTAATATACTGCCTCTAAAACCCAAAGAGGCCTTCCAAGAATTATATTTCCTTCTTAATGGTGAGAAGTGCAAGATGGACTAATGTGACCTCTATTTTGGAGGGAATGTTTCAGCATGCCTGAAACCACTGGTCCCTCCAAAACTTCTCTAGAAGAAAGAAAGAGAAAGAACGAAAGAAAGAGAGAGAGAGGGAGAGGAGAGAGGGGAGGGAGGGAGGGGAGGGGAGGAGGAGAGAGGGAGTAGGAGGAGAGAGAGGGAGGAGTAGCAGCAAGCAGGCATATAAAGCAAATGCCAAGTTGCTGTTAAAGAGAGAGAGAGGAGGGAGGAAGAAACAATTCATTAGTGTGGCAGGCCCCTGATATTTGCAGGAACCTCTGAAACACATGTGCTTGTCCAAGCCTCCAAAAAGTATTTCTATTACTTGTTCATCTGGTCCAAATAACACAATATTATCAATAAAGCAGACCAATGTGATGTTCTACAGAATGTCCAGATGGTCAAGGTTCTTTCAGACTTTATTATGACAGAGGGCAGGAGAGTTAATATAGCCCTGAGGCAAGACTGTAAGTGGATAAATGTTGTCCATCTCATATGAATGTTAACTTCTTCCGGATAGGGATGAATAAGAATGCATTCATCAGATTAATGGCTAATATCACATACTTGAAGCCATGTTAGTCTGCTGTAACAAAAATACCACTTGTAACAGCAACTACAACTGGGGCTACTACTTAGATGAGTTTTTCATTCTTCAAGTTCCACCTGGCATTTTTGAGTCTGACTGGTGAATTAAATGGGGGAACATTACCCGTGCATTTGTTAACTTTTTAAGAGTGGCTTTCATCTCTGCTGTGCTCCCTGGACAGCAATGTTTTTGATTTACTCTCCCTTGGATGGGCAGAAAGGAGCAGTTGCAGAAGCTTCTACTTGACCTTCCCCACTATAATAGTGCTTAGCCTGCAGAAAAAAGAACAGATTGTTGAAAGAGGCAATCTGCCTTAGGAATACCCCTGCATATTCTTGACGGTTATGCCAAGACCTAAGCTAAGGTACTGACTTCTATCTAGATTCCTCAGGGCTGTTTGCAGCAAGGAACCTTGAGAGATGAACTAACATCTCCCTCCAAGACAAAGAACAGATATACATACCGCTTATTATAAAAATGGTACATTCCCCAAGTTTAGTGATCTCCTGTAATGCAATACACTGCGTGCAAGCATCCATCTAGACTTTCTGCATGGGAATTGAGGGGCAAGAGGAACTGAGGTAAATATGCTCCTCATGCTGCTTGCTGTACTGTAATAATGTCTTTTGTTTCTGACCCAGGAGTCTCATATCCTACCAGCATCCATGAAACAATAACAGGCTTATTTATTAGTTTGTAAGAAAGGTAAAATCCTAGTCCCTGACAGCAATGTGGGGGTTCTGCTAACTCTCAAGTATGCCCGTTTCATTACACATTTGGAGACTGTGGAAATCAAATGGGTCCCTGGACTCACTGTGAGCTACAGCGTGATCTATTTATTACCTAGCCCCAATATACTCCCAAGGAGACTATGATGAAGCTTTGGGACCTCAAGTATCAATGTCAACCTAGACTTTCCTCAAAATGTTTGAGTATTGCCCTTTCCTGAGGAAATGGACATTAGTTCCTTTGGAGAAGGGTTGAGGGAATCATGGTCATGTATACTTGCTGTGGTGCTTCTTGGAGACCTGGCCTCGTCTTCAGTCAATGGATTATGGATTATCTGACTGTCCTCAAACTCTTAATCATCCATCTTTGATTTCTTTTAGTTATACAGATTGAACAATACTCTTTTTAACTGTCTCATCTATCTTGTCCTTGGGAATACCATGTTCTTAATAACCTTTCCCACAGCTCTTTTTGGGTAACATCCTCCTGTCTCTACGGTGCTGCCATTCATTATAATTGTGCCCACTTTGCTGCTGAGGCCTAAGTGCTACCCCCTAGAATCCTATCAGCCCCAATGCTCTTCAGGAGCCCAGTTTTGTAACAGCATTTCCTACCATAAGCATTGGCTTGATACACAACAATCACACTAAGTTTCTTAACAGTGCTGGTTCCCTCAGTGAACAACATATTTCTTACTGCTTTGGTAAACAGTGTCCTCCAGGCTCATGTGGAATATAGTTGGCTGGTGGGGTTTATAGCATTATACAGACTATCTACTCTAACGCAACCAATTTTCTTAGCCTTGATGCCTTCCTCCATAATTTTCCATGACAGTTTTAGCATTTCTACTTCACTTATAGTGGACTGTCACTCTTCAAGCCTCTAACAGGTGACCAAGCAGCTTAACAGCACCATTTCCCAGGATCCTTAACAAATGTTAAATCTTGTATCATAGGATATGTGTCCTATATTGATACTCTGTTATCCAACTTTATTCAGTGCCCTCTGACCCAGCAACCTCAAACTCTGTTTCCCAGGGAACCTAATCTATGGCCCATATGCTCTCCTGGCTCCTAAGGGTACATGTTTGCTAGGGCCTACAGTTGCTTTGGCGTACAGTCCTTTTCTCCTTCAGCAGGCCTAGCGCTTCACTTGCTGGATTATGTTGTGACTTGACCCTAGTTATCAGTTTTTTGGCTAGAAGAGGAAATGAAAATAGATCCTATGGAGATCAGGAATTGTATTGCAAGGCAGAATCCCCAGTATCAAGAAAGGGGAGAATGCTAGCCTTTAACAGGAAGGAGTCAGGTATTTCTGTAGGCTCAGAAGATTCAGAGAAATTTTTAGTGCACAGACTCAGAGAATTTTCAGTTCATTGATCCAGAGGTCCTTATGCCAAATCTCAGGGTCACGCTCCTTCCCAACCAGGACTCAGACCTTAGTATAGCAGACCTGACATGACAGAGAATCCAGTTTTCTTTGGAACCCTGCTACTCTTATAACTAAGTCCAGCTCCAGTTCCTCAGCCTTTTCTGCCCTCTAGCCATAAGCAATGAGAGTCTCTTTATGTGCTGCCAAGGTCGGCCTCTGGTTTCATACCTCACCTTATATAGGTGATTAATGACCCTCAGCCTTTCATTGTCTTTCTCTAATGCACTAATAGCCAGGAGAAACAGCCATCCAATTTCAAAGTCCTTATATAATTATGTTCCTTGAAACTTTCAAATGACTCTCTAGTGTATCCCCTTCTACCAGTCTATCAGTCTTCTTTCCTTTATGAAGAAACAAAGATTTTTTGTTTTTTGTTTGTTTGTTTGTTTTTTGAGAATCCCTCACTCTTGTAGACTTCTTTTTTAAAGTTTCATTAATTTCATTAACAATTAAACCACCACCTTTTGCCAAGGGTCAGCACCTACACTAATGATCAGGTTTTCATTGTAAGCTGGCTGTTGGGTGAAACAGCTTCAAAATCTCATTTTAGAGTCTGCTTCTCATAATACCTCCTGATACCAACTATCATAAATTAGGTTCCCTGGGAAACAGACTCAGACTTACATGCAGAGATTTAAATGCAGAAAGTTTACTTGGGAACGCTAGAGGGATAGGGTTGCCAGATAAAATACAGGATGCCCAGTTAAGTTTGAACTTTAGATAAACAACAAATAATAAAATATTTTGGACATGCTTATATTAAAAATTATTCTTGTGTATCTGAAATTCAAATTTAACTTGGCATTCTGTGTCTACATTTGCTAAACCTGTCAAGTCTATGTAGGGAACAACATCTATAAGAGGTGAGGAAAGCAGGCTTGTGAAGGGGGAGAAGTTGAACTATGAACAGTTGGAAGAGAGGCTTCTGTGGACTGTACAGGGAGGTCTAGATATCAGAGATTCCAATGAGGGGTCTCTGCCTTGAGGAAGTGGGGCAGGACTTTATCATCAACCAGACATTGGATGCAGGCTGCCCCATGGCAGGCGGCATGATGTTAGGTAGCTCTCTTTAGCTGAAGGCAATTCCAGGGAGACTCAGCAACTCAGCTGAGAGCCTTCATCTGCCAACATCCCTAGTAGATTAAGGAATGAGTGCCTCAGTACTGAAGAGAGGATCCGGGTTCAACCACTGCATCAGTACACCAACTGATCAGAATCATCATTTTAACAAGATCTCCAGATGATATGTGTGCACATTAAAGTTTGAGAAGCATTGGTGTTAGTTCTCAAACTTCTGTGTGTAATAGAATCACCTGCAGGGCTTGTTAAACCACGGCTTGCTGAGCTTCACATCTGGAGTTTCTGATTCTGTAGGTCTAGAGTGAAACCCAAGAATTTGCATTTTTAAGTTCCCAAGTGATATTGAGCCACTGCTAGTTTAAAGATGACACTTGAAGAACTACTGGTTTAAAAATTACAGAAGTCTAATATCTTATATACCTAAAGACAGGTAGATATTACAGTTGGTTCAGCTCCTCTAAGGTGCCATCAGGAATGCAGGCTCTTTCATTCTGTTCTGCCTTTGTTAGCCCATTGGCTCTTTCTCTTAATGCTGATCACTTTCTGGATTCAAGATGACTGCTGTAGCCCCAGTATCATATTCAAGGTCAAGCCATGAAGGAAGAGAACAGGGGAGCACCAGCTGTGATCTGTTTCCTTTATGAGGAAACAAGGCTGATTTATTTTTTTGAGAATCCCTCACTCCTGAAGTTATTTTTTAAAATTTCATAAATCCATGTTGTTTTAATTACTTCAGTGACACTTGTGATATATCTGTAGAGGAGCGAATTGATATAGAGGGCAAGACCATTCCAAGTCTTTGCTAAGAATATTACAAAAATCCAACAAACACAAAAATACCCTTCACAACTGTCATTCATTCCTAAGAAAGGAAATGAGATAAATCCAATCTCAAGCAGATAACAATATTTCTCTATTTCAGTAAAGGTACCAAAATCTGACTAACCTCTCCATCAACTGTATTTATTTGAAAAGAAACAAACAAGAAAACACGTCTTAACGGCTTTTTTTAAAGACAATTTTTAGAGCAGTTTTCCATTCACAGCAAAATTGAGAGGGAGGTGCAGAGATTTACCATATACCCCTTGCCCCCCTCCCCAAATACACAATCTCCTACATCATCAATGTCCCCCACCAGAGTGGTATATTTGTTACAAGTGACGAACCTACACTGACACATCATAACCTCCCAGAGTCCACAGTTTACCTTAGGGTTCACTCTTGGTGTTGTATATTCTAGGGGTTTGAACAAATGTATAATGACATGTATTTATTATTGTAATATCATACAGAGTATTTTCACTGTACTAAAAATCCTCTGTGCTCTGCCTCAATGGCTTTTTAAAACTTTTATTTGCTTAGGGTTTTTCCCACCTAGTTCTTATCTTTGTTGTTTTTTGTTTTTTGTTTTTTTCTTTAAAGGAACCACATTACCACGTTTACAGACTTCTTTTTATATCTCATTGTCCAGAAGAGGGTACATGACCAAACTAGTTGTGAAGAAGTCTGGGAAGATAAGTCCAGTCTTCTAAACTTGATAGTGGGAGGTGGTAAATGAGAAGAGAGCTGAGAATGGCTGTAGAGTTAACTGTAAACATTTTATCTTGAGCTATGAAGGTAATCGAAACCATAAACTGTTAGAGGAAGTTAGTTGTGGGAAGTGACACTGTGGTGGAGAAGGGAGGTCTGGGAAACTGGCTTTTCATAGCCACATCTACACAATTTGATTTGTTACCATGTTCATTTATTATTTTAGTTCTAAAACCCATAATCTCCACTCTTTTTCTCATACTCTATTTCAGCAAAGCTTGTTGGCTCAACCTCCAAAATACCGCTACAATCTACGACATTTCATCATCTCCACTGCCACCATCACTACCACTTCAACCCACCCCGCCAGAATTCATGCTCAACACAGCAGTCAGTGCTCCTTTAAAAACAGCTCTTCTGTATACAACATGACTATAGCTGACATATTGTTTTGTATATTTGAAAATTGCCAAGAGTAGATATTAAAAGTTCTCATCACGAGGAAAAAAATTTATAACTGTGAGTTGATGGATATTAACTAAACTTACCAGGGTAATCATTTTGCAACATATACATATATCAAATCATTATATTATATACCTTAAACTTATACAAAGTTATATGTCAATTATATCTCAATAAAACATTAATCCAATAGAAAAAGACTAATGCATATGAAAAGATGCCCAGCTGAACTTATAAATAAATGTAATGTCAGAAGAAAAAATACATATATACATACATACTGTGCTCAAAATCCTCCAATTGCTTCCCATTTTACTTAAGGTAAAAATCTAAATATTTGCAGTGGCCTACAAGCTCCTACATGATCTTCTGCCTATCTTCTTTTCTCCCTTGATTATACTCCAATCACACTGGACACCTTAATGTTTATCAAACACATATGCAAATTCCTACCTCAGAATCTTGACATTTGCTATTTTCTCTGCCTGGACCATCCTCCCACTCCCTCAAAATATCCATCTACACAGCTTGATCCCCTACTTCCTTCCTGTCCTTATTCAAACGACACCTTCTCAATAAAGCCTTCCTGACCTCTCTATGTAATACTATAACATGCTGCCTCCACTTGTGGTACTCTCTGTACCTCTCCCCTGCCTTATTTTTATTAACAGCATATACTATGTATTTTATGTACTTGTTTATGATCTGCCTTTGTCTCTGGTACATAAGCTCATGAGGGTAGGAATTTTTGTCCGTTTTGTGCACCATCGTATCCCCAGGGCCTAAAACAGTATCTGGTACATAATAGGACCTCATTAAATATGTGAGGAAATGAAATACCAAGAGGGAGAAAGAAGGGAGGAGAGACTGATTGATTTTAAGGAACTGGCTCATGTGACTGTGGGGGCTGGCAAGTCTGAAGTACATAGAGCAGGCCAGCAGGCTAGAAACTCAGGTAAGAGTTGATGTTACAGTCTTGAAAAGAATTGCCTTCTTCTTCAGGCAACTTTAGTCTTTGCTCTTAAGGCCTTCAACTGATTAGATACACATTATAGAGGGTAATCTGCTTTATTCAAAGTCTACTGATTGTAAATATTAATCATATCTAAAAAATACCTTCACAGCAACATACAGACTGCTGTTTGACCAAATGATTGGGTCACAGCTTAGCCAAGTTGACACATAAAATTAACCACCACAACACACAAAAAAATTATTATAATTGAAAGCTATACAATCCCTATTCTTGAGGGGTGGTAGGAAAGACAAGTAGGAAACACAGAACAATGGAGCAAAAGCTAGACTCTAGAGGCATGAAGAAAATTCCGTGGAAGGGTAGAGTTTTGGGTGGGGGCCATCTAGAAAAACTTCATGAGAAAGTGGTCTTTGAACTGAGTCTTACGGAGATACATGGAATGTTGATAGAAGAAAAGGGCATTTCAGACTAAGGAAACACAGAGGCCCAAAAACACTTGGCACATTTGGTAAACAGCCATGAGTCTTTAGGAAGCTAATCCTTGCTACCATAGCATCCACCTCCTATACCTTCAATTCAATGTTAATATTATGTTGCCTTAATTTGTTCATTATATTTACTTTTATGTGTATAAGTCTTGCTTCCCCATTCTTAAGAACAGGCAGGGACCACATATTATACTTCTTTTTTATCCTTCATAATTCTCAGCTCACAGAAAGTATTTTAAATTGTCCCTAACTAAAAGTACATGTCTAAAGTGTACTTGCCTGTCCATTTTAGAAGAGACTTGTATCTTAGTATTAATTTCTCTTTGAGAAACCACTGTTACCCTCACTATGTCTGTGTAGTTTAAGTGGCTCCATCCCCCAGGACCAGGAGTGGCACACTGGATGTTCAGCTTTTCTTATGAATATATAAGCTACCCCACATTTTCCAAATAAATTTCTCTCTTGTCTAATTTGGCCAGAGAACCCCAACTAGTACAGCCTTGATCATTCAGATCAGATCATATAACAAAACACTAGTGCATACATGGTAACAACTAAATTTATGTAGAGACAAAGTGTCCAAGAAGAAATAATTTAATCTTAGCCTGTCAACTGAGTCATAGCATACAAAATCATTCAAAGAACATATTATTGGGCTTATTATGCAATTGGTTTCATTGTGCTGGGTTCTATGGAGATACAAATATAAAAAAGGTGTAGTCTTTGCCAGCAGGAGCTTGTAATTATGTTAATTACATATAAGGAGCAGGCTCTTTTACAGTCATGCTTTTTCTGTTGCAAGTAGTAGCAACCAATTCACACTGGCTTAAGCAATAAAGGAGATTTATTGGCTCATGCGCTGGGAAGGATGCAGTAGACTGAGAAACTCAAAATTGTTGGATACACACACACATCAAGGCAGCTCTTAATACCATGTCAGTTTTTTGACCCAGAGAAAAGACAGAATGTCTTTTTTTCCCCACGTCTATAAATGTAGATCCCAGGGAAAGACTGTGATTGGTCTACTTTGGTCACATGTCTCCATCCCCCACCAATCTTTAAAGCCAAAGAAGTAGGGTGTTATGATCAGCAATGCTGGGTACATGTTTACCTATGTCCAGTATAATGGGGTACTGTGATTAGTATCTATCTTAGAATTAAATGGCTGGAGTAGAGAGAAAAAGAGGTGGAAGCAGATCCTGTTACTGGAGATTTTGGAAAGGGATGCTGGACAGACAAAACAAATGTCCAGTACAAAAGACAGGAAAGTGACTTAAAGCACTCAAGAGTTTAGGAGAGAGTTCACTTCTTGGTGCTCAGTGAAGGATTCATGGAAGAAGGACCTTAGACTTGAACATTAAAAGATAGGATTTTAGGAGATGAAGGTGGTGAAGGTGGTTTAAGTGAAGAAAAGATCATGAAAAATATTGCAAGAAGCACAGGGCTGTTTTGGGGTGTGTTTCCATTTGGTGGATTCCAGAGGAAATAAGCATAGTGGGGTTCAACTCTGTATCTAAACAGAGCTCAACTTAGGAGCCTCATGAGTTTGGATCTGCCAGGAATCTGTTTGAGACAGAGCAGCCTCTAAGGAAAAAAATTACACAAACGCTACCTAATAACTATATTATGAGATATGTGGAGAGGGGAGATTTGAATTTTTTATTTGCTATTTTTAACTAGAATTTGTCAGTCGAGAAAAGAAGACACATATTCTAACAGTTCAAAGAGGTATCCAATGAAAAATGCTTCTCCCTCCCATGCCAGTCCCCTAATGAGGGAGAGAGGGATTTTGATTACATCCCAGTGGCCAGTGTTCATATTAGATCTTTCAGCTCAGCCCATGGGCCCACATTTCAGTGCCAGGTAGAGAAACAGGGTTCAAAGCTAAAAATGGAAGATCTACATGCACTAAAATCTCTAAAAGAATCTGGGGAGGCAAGATGGTCATAGGGACAGTTTGCATACACTTGTATCAGAGTGTAGCTCAAAAGGTAATAATGTATTCTGCCTACCTGGGTAGGGACCCACAGGGCTATGACACTATAAGGGCTCCAGAAAACAGAATGTAGCTTTGACACATCAAAGCTTCCAGTTCACCAGAAGCTCAAATGGTCCAAGTCCAGACCTGAGGCTCTGGTGACACCAGCACCAATGACTTCTAAGCAGGGAGAGCAGCACTATGAGGTAGCAACAAGAGAAGGCAGCTCAGGGGCATGACATCTGTGGAATTCCTCATTCTTAATGGTGCATGGTGACCTCAGAAGCTGTCCTCATAGTGTGGCTGGTGGTTGAGAGCTTGGCTTTCGGAGTTGGCATTCTTGGCCTTTATCCTGGCATTGCCACTTACTAGTTCCTATTGATATCTACTTCACAGGGGGTTGTGAGGATTTGCTCAGGTAATATATGAACAGTGTGACCTGGTGTCTGGTTCATAGTAATCTTTAGTGTTATTTTTTCCTATTTAAAAAAAAATGATATAATTGACATATAATCTTAGTTTCAGGTATACAACATAATGATTTGACATTTGTATACACTGAGAAATTATCAATATTTAGTGTCATTATTCTTATTAAGGGGCTCATCAGGATGCAGATGCTTCAGCAGACAACACAAGGGAAAAACAGAGCCAAAGAAAAGGGAAAGAAGCCTCAAAAGTAATAGGGGTCTTTGTAGCAGTGGGGATGGGGCCGAGTTAGAAGAATGATGTTTATGTTTGTGAATGTGAGTCTGTTGTTTTTATTCCCAGGTCTCTGAGTCCTCAGGAGACATGAGTTTTTCAGGATAGATAGGAAGATAGGAAGTGAGATTAGAATTCGCAATTGATTTTGAATGTTTAGCTGAGAAGCTTGATTTCATTCAAAAGGTTATGAAGAACAATTGATGAGAACTGTATTAAGATTAATCCAAAGGTCTGTACAAAGAAGTCAGAGAAACAGAAGCTCCAAGACAGACACCAATTAAAGGATTATTACCATAGACTGTGGGAGAAGACATAAGGAACTGAAATAGGTTGGTAGCATTGAGAATGGAAATGAAGGGACAGATGTGAAAGAAACGCTTGGCGACAGAACTATGCCAGGATATATAAAGCATCTGCTTGCCCAAGCCTTCAATGTGTTTCAGTCCAAATCCTAGAGTTTTAAAAACTATGCAAACCAGCACCTTGCCATATGCAATCCAACAATCTACTGGATTTTTTCCATTGTTTGCACATATTGTTTTAAACAATTAAATGTTTTTCCCAGACCAAACTTCTAATTATTTTATTGAATACCACTTTAAATAATGGTTCTCTAGCACAGATATTTTACATGATTTTTTCCCAGTTCATTTTACATTTGTAGATTTTAAACTATTTTAATAACATTTACTGACCCATTATAAATCAATTATTAATAGTTTATAGTAAGTGGCAAATATGATATTTAACAAAACATTATTTCTGTGCTGTTGCTAGCAAATGTCCATTTGTAATACCAATGGTTTATTTCCTTCCATATTGATTTAAAATATTCTCCATATTAAGGAAATAAAAATAAATGAAAAAATCAAGATATAACTGTCAAATAAATTTATTAACAAATTATAAACAGATCACCAGAATTTAAGAAAATATATCGACATTAAAGACTTTATCTATTGTCATTATTTGCCACTATCTTTCTGGAAGTAGAATTTTGATATTAAATTCAGAACTAAGAATTAGAAACATTTAAAAATTATAGTAAATGTGTACAAACCTAAGGCTATAATTTGTTCAGTTACCCAGGAATGAAACTCATTAGTACTCTTATGTGATATTCTGATTCATAATAAAAAATAGATATTTGGTCTTTGTCCCTGTTCCTGACATAGGAATTCTAAAACCATAAGAATTTCCTAAGTGACAAGAGTGATAAAGATGTTTTGATATTCATAGCAAGCCCCTTTCAACCACAGCTGAGTCTATGTCTGTACTGTTGATGTTAGAAATGTGGAGGTGACTTTTGTTAAGCACCAAAGGATGGGGACTGGTTACCAGGGGAACCAACTATGTGATTCGGTCCCTCTACCCCAAACCCCAATCTCCGGGTGAGGGACAAGAGCTGGAGATTGAGTTCAATTACCAATGGCCAGTGATTTAATTAATCATGGCCATGTAATGAGGCCTCTATAAAAACCAACAAGTGCAGGTTAAAAGAGTTTCCAGGTTGATAAACAGTTGGAATTCAGAGAGAGCGGTGAGCTCAGAGAGCATAGAAGCTCTATGCCCCTTCCTCATACCTTCCCATATGCATCTCTTCCATGTGGCGGTTCCTGAGTTATATCTTTTTATAATAAGCCAATAATCTAGTAAGTAAAATGTTACTCTGAGTTCTATGAGCCACTCTAGCAAATTAATCGGATCCAAGGAGAGGGGCATTGGAACTTCCAATCTATAGCTGGTTGGAATGGATTTGAACTGAAGATTCTTAGATATTTTGGCAATCAAACATATTTCTCAGCTACCTTGAATGGACTAGGGAGATAATACACACAGTGGACAGGTAGCAGGTGAACCACGAATACTGCTCCACTAGCATAAGCAGACTTGCAGCACAAAGCCACTTCCCTCCCAACAAGCCCTTTTTCTGAAACAGGTGTTCTCCGCAGCCATAAAATAGTATCATTAACTTTTTAAATTGAAAATGGACTCTTATTAATTTGTTAAATCAAATATTTGTTGACTACCTATTACGAAGAGGTAAGCTAAATGGCATAGTCAGTTGAAGCCAGGAATCCCCACTTATAGCACAATATTGTCAGTAAGAGCAGAATTTGGGACATAACAGACTTGGGTGTAAATCCTGGCTCTGCCACTTTCTATCCTTGTTCCCTGGAGAAAATTACTTAAATTTCTCTCAGGATCAGGCGCCTCAGCCACAAATGAGAATACCTCATAAGGTTAGGAATTCTTTGAAGATTAAATGAGATCAATCATATAAAAATACTATGCACCATTTCTGGCACAATATATACAGTATATATGCCAGTATGTGAGCCTGCTCATTCATTTTCTAGGTTTAATGTGTTTATTAATGATGCTCTGCAAAAAGAATATATGTATTCAGTAAATGGTGTTAGAAAAAAATGGATGGTCATATGAAAAAAATTAAGTTTGATTTCTACCCAACTCTTTACCAAAATAAATTCCAGATGGATAAAAGATATATAACACACACAAAAAAACAAAACCATAAAAGTACCAGAAAAAAGTGTTTTAGGGGTGGCTCCATAGTGTAGTGGTTAGCACATCTGCTTTATATGTAGAAGGTCCTGGGTTCGCGCCCCAGGTGGAGCCACAGACCATACCCAAAGTGCACCAGGCCCAAAGTGCACCAGGCCCTAGGTGCACCAGGCCCACCAAGTGCACCAGGCCCACCAAGTGCGCTGGGCTCACCGCGAGCATGTGGGAGGAGACACTCGCCTTCAGAGATCCATTTCTTAAGGGGAGACGGCAACATCCATGGTTCAGGGGTGGAAGCGGGGGAGGAGAAATTAAAGAGGGGGAAAAAAGTGTTTTAAATATTTTTAAAACAGAAGAAACCTTTTGAGGTATGATCAAAAACCAGAAGCTATCAAATATAACTGATAAATTTAACTGCATAAAAATTTTTTAAATGCTGTTAACATTGTGCCTAAAAGTAACAATATTATATAAAATTTTGTTAAGAGGATAGGTCTCAGGTTAAATGTTCTTAGAACGATTTTTTAAAAACCCATATGACTAAAAAACACTATAAACGAAGGAAAAAAATGAAAAACTAGGAATAATTTGCAATACACATCACGAAGATATTATTTTTTAAAGCGCTCTTAAAAACTCAGACCAGAAATCTAGCAGAAAAAGACAATATGAACAGACAATTCATAGAAAAAGATATGTGAATGACTCAAAAATTTGAAAAGATGCTCAAAGACTCGTAATAAAAGAAATATACATTTAAACTACAACTGAGATACCATTTTTCAGCTAAAAGACTGGCATTAAAAAAAAGCAAACAAGTAGATTCCACACTATATTGGTGTGATGTGAAAAAACAAACATTCTCATACATTTTTGGAGGGCTTGAATTGACATAATTCTATGGAGCCATCGTGAAATATCTAAGAAAATTACACATGCACAAATCCTTTGAACTAACATCCACTTCCAGGAATTTGATAAAGGGGTCTATTCATTAAGAGGCTATAACAATCATAAATATATATGCACTGAATGTCAAAACACCTAAATATGTTAAGCAAATATTAACGGATCTGAAGGGAGAAACAGACAATAACGCAATAGCAGAGAACTTTAATACCCCACTTTCAACAATAAATAGATCATCCATAGAGAAAATCAATAAGGAAATGCTAGAACTGAACTATACTTTATATCAAATGGACCTAATAGATATTGATATAGAACATTCCATCCAATAGCAGCAGAATACACATTCTTCTCAAGCACAGATGAAACATTCTACAGGATAGAAAATATATTGAGAACACAAAATGAGTCTTAGCAAATTTAAGAAAACTGAAATCATACAAAGTATCTTTTCTGACCACAGTGGTATGAAACTAGAAATCGATAACAAGAAAACTGAAAATTTTACAGATATGTGGAAATTAAACAAAATACTCCCGAATAATCAATGGGTCAAAGAAGAAAAAATAGAAAATCAAAATATCTTGCAACAAAAATGGAAACACAACACAGCCAAAACTTATGAGATGCAGCAAATGGAGCACTTAAGAGAAGCATTTACTGCAATAAATGCCTACATTAAGAAAAAAATAAACCACCGAACTTTACACCTTAAGGAACTACCAAAAAAAAAAGTGAGAGAGAGAGAACAAATAAGCCCAAAGTTAGCAGAAAGAAGGAAATAACAAAGATTATAGAAGAAATAAATAAGAGACCAGAAACACAATTTAAAAGATAACAAATTGAAGAGCTGTTTTTTTAAAAGATAAACAATATTGATAAACCTTTAGCTAGACTAACAAAAAAAAAAGACCCAACTAAAATCATAACTGAGATATATTATTGATACCACAGAAAAAGATATATTATTGATACCACATAAGTGGATTACTAAGCATGTTATAGACTCTCACTGGATGGACATTACTTGTCTTAAGATGACTTAATTATGGTTCTGCCTAAAAGTATGAGGCTGAGTTGATGACTTCTACACTGAAATTTTATCATTCTATTAAAAATATGTAAAATATGCATAGTTTTAAATTTAAATTTATTATGTAGCACATATGGAATGCATCCACATAAAGATCAGATTGATTTATAGATGTAAAATCTATAACTGGATTTTGTGGAATCCAGGTTCTATATAGTTTTTATAGAATATTTCTCTACAAAATGCCTGATATTAAAAGAATAAATTTGATAGTTGTTATCAATCTAGTATTTACTTCACTTAAATGTATACTACATTTGTATTAACAAAGTATCACACAAATTAGGTCCGTCTTTTACATTCAATTATGAAGTTATTATCCTACAAATCTACCTTTTCTAAAAGGCCATGGGAGTTCAAGGGGTAAAATCAGAATTCTCCATTACTCATTCCACTTATATGACTGATTTCGGGAAGTGTATAATCATTTGCAAATCAGTTTCAGATGAAAAAAATAATCATTACACTGAAAATAGCAAAGAGTCAAAAACGTTAAGTTAAAAAATTTGTTTTATGAGTACTTATTTATAGGCATTGAAATGCTAGCACAAATGGGTCTGTTTAAGAATCATAAAAATGATTTATATGCAGTTCATAGAATATATCAAAAATCATTCAAAATCTTCCAACTAAGAAATGGCATTGTGGTGTATTTCTTTCCAGTCATAATATGTATTTTATATAATATGTATTTTATGTTGATTATATATGAATATGTATTTTTATATTTGTAGTATGTATTTTTAAATGAATATACTGAACCTTTTAAAAATTTATTTTGTTTCAAGTATACAGTACATTGGTTAGACATCTATATAGTTCGTAAAATAATCCCACCAATTGTTCCCTGCCTCCCCGACCCTCCACCTAGCCAACATATTAATGCTAACTGCATTCCCTATGCCATTCTCCCCATCCCCGTGACCATCCATCAGCTACTAATTTGTACTTCTTTAATCCTTCGCCCCATTCTCCCAGCCCCCCAAACCACCCCCTCCTGTCTGTCGCCAAATTGTCCACTATATTTGTGAGTCAGTTTTTGATTAGTTTGTACTTTTTATTCCTTAGATTCCGCATATAAGTGAAATCATATAGTGTTTTATCTTTCTCTGACTTAAAAATCTTCTAGGTCCATCAATATCTTTTTCCATCTCCTTCCTTTTAGTCTTTGTGTGTCTTTTAATCTGAAGTCTTTTGTATTTTTTCTTCTTAAAGAAGTCCCTCCAACATTTCCTGTAGTACTGGCTTGGTGGTGATAAATTCCTTTAGCTTATTTTTGTCTGGGAAGCTCTTTATCTGTCTTTCAACTCTAAATGATAGCTTTGTTGGATAAAGTATCCTTAATTGTAGATCCTGAGTCTTCATCCTGTCAAATATCTTTTGCCAAACCCTTCTGTCCTGCAGTTTCTTTTGAGAAATCAGCTGCCAATCTTATGAGTGTTCCCTTATAAGTAATTACCTATTTTTCTCTTGCTGCTTTTAATTTTTTCTTTGTATTTAACCTTTGGTATTTTAATTATGTTGTCTTGGTGTGGGCCTCTTTGGATCCCTGATTTTTGGAATTCTCTGCGCTTCCTGGGGTTTTCTGTCCATTTCTTTCACCAATTTAGGTAAGTTTTCCATCATTATTACTTTAAATAGCTGTTCAAATAGCTGATCAGACAGATATGTGAACCCTTAATAGTGTCCCATATGCTCCTTAAATTATTTTTATAGTCTTGGCATCTTATCTCTTGCCATTCTGATTACATGTCCTTAGCTTTCCCATCTTCTAGATAGGGCATTTAATCCTTTTTTTAAATTCACTTTGTTTTTCCTTTGTTTATTCCATTTAATATACTTCTCATCTCAGATAATGTATTCTTCATTTCAGACTGGTTCCTTTTTATAATTTCCATTTCCATTTTTATTTTTTTTATCTCTTTGTTGAAGCTCTACACTTCTCAAAAGTTCATTGAGCATCTTTATAACCAATGTTTTGAATTCTGCATCTGTTAGATTACTTGACTCCATTATATCTGGATCTCTGTTCTGTTCTTTTATAATGTTTCTGCTTCTTTGTCTTCTCATTTTGGCTACCTTTCCATGTCTATTTCTATGTACTAAGCAAAGCTCCTAAGTCTCCCAGTCTTATTAGTGTGGATTTGTGAAGTAGGTGTCCAGTGGCATAGTTCTGAGAGGGGGTTCAGCTGCAGGCCACATTTAGCCCAAGTCTCTACCCCTCCAGGGCCACCTGTTAAGATTCAGCAAGCAATCCACAAATGCTGTGGATTGTTACCTCAAAAGACCACACCAGAAACCAAGGCCAGCTGCCTCCAGTGTGAGTCTAGGCACTGTTCAGCAAGGAGCACCTGACTCACTGAAGATATACCTGGATGTGGCTTGGGTGGGGCCGCAAGTTGGGTGAGGCAGTGTTTCAGGGAATCCTCTGGGCAGAGGGACCTCTGTTACCCAGTTTGATGGTGTCACAGCTATGGTGGTGCTACATCCAGCGCACTGGTGTGGGGGAGGGCTCAACAGGAAACAATGGATAATGCCAGCACTTCTGTACAAAACTAGCTGCGCCTTGGCCCTCACTCTGACAATGTGCCCCTGTAAGTCCCTGGTGCCCCCTGTGTGCAGCCAAATGGCACTGGTGCTCAGAGCAAGCACGTCCATCACCACGAAAATCCGCTCACGGAAGTGGCCCCTTTAAGAAGCTTCTGCCACTGTCACAGCCTCCATCTCACTCAGCCACTTGAGACCGGGCAGCCCCACATCCTTGCCCAGTCTTACCTTCTGCCGTTGCAGGGTGGTTTCTTGGACTTCTCCCTAGTTGTATGGCTTGTTCATCAAGATCCCTGGCGATTTTTCCTTGCTGCTGCTCCTTGTTTCCATCACAACTTTGATTTGGTCGCTAGAGGAAAGAACAGAGCCTCAATCATCTACACCATTTTTTCCTCCTCATATACTAGACATTTTCTTCTCTTGTGTTTATTTTTATATGATTTTAAGTTTACAGGAAAGTGACAAATAGAATACAACGCACTCCCTTCTACCCTTCACCCAGACCTCCTAAATGTTAACACTTAACTACACATGCTTTATCCTTCCTTCTCCCTTTCTCTGAACCTTTTGAGAGTAACTTAGTGATATGATGCCCCTTTACACCTCAATAGTTCATTGTGTGTTTCCTTAAAACAAGGAATTTTCTTGCAATAACCACGGTACAATAATCAAACCAGGAAATTAATATGGATGCAATAACATATCTAATCTTGTTCATGTTTTGCTAATTCTCCCAACAATAAATGTCCTTTATAACGAAAAAAGATCTTGGGTCATGCTTTGCTTTTGATTGTCTTTAATTTTCAGTCTTTTTTAGTGTTTCATGACATTGACATTTTTGAAGAATTATTACCAGTTATTTTGTAGAATGTCCCTTAATATATAGTTGTCTGATCTTTCCCCATGATTAGGTTCAAGTCATGCTTTCTTGGCAAAAACATTATATAAGTGATGTTATGTTCTCAGTGTATCCTGTTAGGAGGCACATGATGTCAATTTGTCCTATTATTGGTGTTGACCATGAACAAAGAGTTTGTATCCTATGTTTTCATTCACAATATAAAATTTTTCATGTCTTTCAAAATTCTTGGAAACATCATTTCAGTGTCTATACAAAAGTTCATAGACATGTCATTATTTTTTAACTGATCCCATTTGTTTCCCATATCATTGCATTGGTAAGAACTAAAATTACCTAACAACAGAGTTAATAAACGCCTCATTTTAATGGAAATACTTTTAGTGTTTTGCCATGAAGTATTTTATTGGTTGTTGATTTTAAATAAGTTTAAAATTGTTAGAGAAATATTCTTTATATGTGTGACTAAAATTCGAGAACCAAGAAATATCTGCTTATTCAATCCATTCATTCATAACCATATACCTATAATTGCCTGACACATACATAGTGCAGTACGTGTGTCCGAGCTATATTTCTTAATGATACTTTGTTCCCTTGCCTCTGGAAACTGTCTCTTGTTTACTCATTTGGAACTTGCTATTCAAACACTGACCCTTCAGCTCCTCCTCAGAACAAATGTATTTCATCAGCAATTTCAAGTTCTACCCCCTCCACTGTGGGCTAGCTGCTAACCTTGGCAGAGGGATGAGAGAAGAGGACTTGGTAGCTACCTCTTTTTCTGCAGCAGGCAACAATAGCTAGACACTGATGGGATGAACTTGCTACCCGAGGTTCAAGGTTTAGCTGGAAGGATGTGGTGTAGGGAAAGAGTAGTCTGCTTTGGTACTCCTCACTCCTCGTCTTTCTGGTCCTGCTCCCCTGCTGTTGGTGGTGGTAAGAAGGGTGAAAAAGGAAAATACCTTTTCCTCTAACTGGGTAAATGCTAACTGGTCAAGGATACTGTGTTAGTACGTATGAGTCCTCCAAGAAGTAGATGAGACAGAGTTAGGAGTACAAGAGGTTTATTGAGGAGTAATACCTGTAAAAGATAAAAGATAGGGTGGGAGAAACGGTCTGGCAGGGAGAACCTCAGACTGAAATGCAGATCTGATGAAGTCTCAGCTAACCACAGGGGGCTCCAGAGCAAAGACTGCACATTAAAGGAGTCTTCCATTGGGCAGAAGTGGCCAGGTCTTAGTATCCCTTCTGTGCTCTGCCAGTGACCTAGGGGTACCCAGGACAAGCATAGGCTCCAGTTCAAAAGCTGCAACTGATCCTGAAAATGTTACAGCTGGAGGCTGTCAGCTGACTGCACTCCCTTCAGTTGAAAAGCAGTTCTTTCTTGAATGGAGACTGGACAGCTCACAACTGTGAGTGCCACAGGTATCTTCCATGTGGCAGGTGTCCATTTGCACACTCCCTCCTGAGGCTACTGTGTGGGTTCTTTGGAGAGCCTGATGGGACCTCATTACAACTCAGCTTCTGGTTTTGAGAGGCCTGATTCCAGCTTTACTTCTGCCACCACTGTTCTCATCTTCTTTAGCCTCTTGCTATTGTGGTAGCTTTTGGCCAGCGGGTAGTTCTCTTGGACAGGTAGCTGTCTTCTGCAGCTCCCTATCCCTTGAGAAATGCTCACATCCTTGTCCAGGGAAATGCAGGCTGCTCCATAGATTCTTGTCTCTGTCTTTCTATTTCTCTATTTTCTCTTGCTCAGATAGACACAGGTGATAGATCAGGCATACTATCTAAACAGATGTGGACATCTAGAATACCAAAATGCCAGTCACCCCTTCTTGCAAGCACCCCCCTCAAAACACAGTTTACAAGAGATCCTCTAAGCATCTCCCATTTTATTTGGCTTACTGTGGGGAAGGGAGGGACTTCACCACGAACACTGCACTCCCCACCAAGCCCATAGCTCTCTTCCCCTATGGTGCTCAAGAGACCACAGATGTGCTTTCTTGAGTGAGTGACAAAGGAGTATAGTTTGAGAACAGACATCAATATTGTAAGTAACCAAGGTAAACTTATATGAAAATTGTGCTTTTTGTATATTGTAGCAGGAAAAAAAATTGAAAGCCACTGTTGTAAAGATAGATAAATAAACAGACCAGAGAAACAGATAAGATTCAGGATAAGTATGCTCTTAAGCCTTTTAGGAACAAACAGATAAGCAAATATAGTTAATCAGAATAGTAGACATTTGTAATTTGCCTCCCCAGTGTTTACTATTCCTTTTCCAAGTCACAGCTAGGGTTACTTCATACAGCTCTGTAGGTTTGCACTGCAGAATTCCAATCACATTGCAAATTGTATGAACAGTGAGTGACCTTTGAGGTTATGGAGGGTACAACCTGCACAACACTCACAGTAGACCTGGCCACAGCCCTAACTTTCCTTTGTGATTCCCTGCTCACCCAGTCATAGTCAACATGACCTACCTTGAGTTAGAACACATGACCAGGCCTAATGGATCCATTCCCCTGACCCTTGGTAAGAGGTAAACTAAACTTAAATTAGTCAAATCAGAGTGGATTACAGATTCTTGATAGGAAGGTATGATCTTAGGATGTAATTTTCCAAAAGAAAACCCTGATGTTTTTTCACACTAACAGTACCTTAATGAAGACAGCAAATATCAATTAAATGTCAAAATGAAGGACTTATGTTTTTTTCCAAGCAATGATGATATTAATCTTCCTTAACATAGTGAATCCTTTGTTTGGTCTCCCTTGTGCCCAGTTGACACCACTGAGATTGAGCTGCAAAAAGTCTAGTAAATTTGATCTTAGAAAAAAGGTTTTCTCTAATCAAAATGGAGATTGAACTGTCATTGCCACAATCTCTAAGTAACTAGTTAAGGCTAGAACAAATTGACCATAATGTAACAGAGGTAGTGAGTTCCTATCACTGCATGTGATCAAACCCATGCTGGGTGATTGTTTATAAATAAGTAGCAGAGGGGACTCAAACATCCACTGGGAACGTGGACTATTACATTGCTAAGGTGATATCTTCAATGTGGTCTTTTCAATAGCAAAGATATTCAAACATATGCACACAAATGGAAAAATGATATTCTAAAAATTAAATTGATTGTGCTATCCATCTGCTCCAAAATTTGTTGGAAGCACAAGAATGTGAAGATGTTTCCCTTTGCAGGGTATCATTCAACTGAACTGTGGTGCCAGTATGTCAAGATTATGAACCAGATTCTTGGGTAATTTTCTTCATAATTTTGTTGAGATAGTCTACTTCTTTGTGCATTAGGTTATTTTTATGTTACTAATTTTAAACTTTATGAAGCTTCCTCCCATATATTTTCCCCATGTAGCTATCTAAAAAGCACATATACAACAGAGTGACTAATTTTTCTTGTCATTTATGTCCTTTGCTTCACCAATTTATTTACAGATTTATGGTTAATTGATTTTCACAGTTTGAAAATTAATGTTAAATCAATACTTTGTATAAATTTATTATGATTTTACTGTAAATTATTCTGAAATAGATTGTTTGACCGATGTGGTATAAAACTCTATTGTATATAAATGAAAACATTAAGCAAGTTGAAGGCATAAAATCAGCTAGTACTCTAATATAGCAGCTTATCAGTGAGAAACTATATAGCATTTTTATGTAGCATTTGGGAAAACTGTGCGGCATGGGGGTTTTGAGTATTAATTCTATAGCTGTACTAAATCTAACATGTCAGTCTCTATCTACAATCTAGCCAGATTTAAAGTGCTAAGTTTTTGCTGCTGCCCTGCATGCTGAATTATCTAAGATAGTGTTCCAGGAAGCTCATCTTCATAAAGCAAGTCTAGGCCACTTAGCATCCATACATGAAACATATATATTTCCCATTTACCAACAATATTTATTAAATGTCTATGTGTAAAATTAACTCAAAATGGATCATAGACTTAAATGTAAAAATTAAAACTATAAAATTCACAGACAAAAATTGCTATAGACTGAATGTCTGTGTACCCTCAAAATGCATGTGCTAATCCCAACACCCAAAGTGATGGTATTTGGAGGTGAAAACTTTGGGAATTAGGTCATGAGGTGGAACCCTAATGAATGGGATTAGTGCTCTTATAAAAGAGACCTCAGATAGCACACCCTTGCCTCTTCTGCCATATGAGGACACAGTGAGAGACAGCAGTCTGTGAACCAGGAAACAGGTCCTCACCAGACAATGAATCTGCCAGTGCCTTGATCTTGGGACTTCCCAGCCTCCAGAACGGTGAGAAATAAATTTCTGTTGTTTATTTAGCTATCCATAAGTATCTCTTGTTGTGATAGATATAAGTGATAAAAGAAAAAATAATAAATCACACTTTATCGAAATTTAAAACTTTTGTGCTTCCAAGAATATCATCAAGAAAGTAAAAGATAACTCAGAAAATGGGAGAAAATATTTGCAAATTATATATCTATGGTGGACTTGTATCTAGAATATATAATATATAAAGAACCTTAAAACTCAATTTTAAGAAGAGAAATAACCCAATTTAAAATAGGCAAAAGACCTGAATAGACATTTCTCTAAAGAATACATACAAATGGCCAATAAGCACATAAAAAAATGCTCAACATCATCAGCCATCAGGGAAATACAACTCAAAACCAAAATAAGATACCACTTCACATTCACTAGGATGGCTATAATTAAAAAGACAAATAATAACAAGTGTTGAAGATGATGTGGGCAAACTGGAACCCTCACACATTGTTGGTGGCAATGTAAAATGGTGCAATCGATTTGGAAAACAGTCTGACAGTTCTTCAAAAGGTTAAACATATAATTACCATATGATCTAGCAATTCCACTTCTAGGCATATCTCCAAGAGAAATGAAAACATGTATCCATACAAAAACTTGTAAACAAATGTTCATAACAACATTATTCACACTAGCCAAAAAGCAGAAACAATTCAAATGCCCATCAATTGATAACCAAATAAATAAAACGTGGTATATTATGGAGCAATAAAAAGGAATGAAGTACTGATACATGCTACAATGCAAACAAATATTGAAAACTGCTAAAGGAAAGAAGCCAATCACAAAAGAGCACATATTTTATGATGCCATCTATATGAAATATCCAGAATAGGGAAGTCCATCGATACAGAAAGATTAGTGGTTGCCTAAAGCTGTGGGATGGACGAAAATGGAGTGACTGCTAACGGGTATGAGGTTTCTTTGGGGGAATAATAAAATGTTCTAAAATTGATTGTGAGGATGGTTGCACAACTCTATGAACATACTAAAACTCACTAAATTATACACTTTAAATGGGTAAATTGTATGGTATGTGACTTATACCTCAATAAAACTGTTACATTAAAAAAAAAAAGTTTTGTGCTTAGCAATAATCTAGGTGCTGCAAATACAGTAGTTGACATATATTTTCCATTTAGCCTTCCAGATTCACTCTCCACTCTTCTCCATACTGTGCTCTGCCCCTAGAAGCTGATCTAACAGACCACATCAAAAGAGTTCTCATGCTTTGACTGGGTGCGGGTGACAGGGAACCCAAGCAGATCAGAGTGGAATCAGGGCATTTATTCTTTTGACTCCCTCACTGAGAGGGCACTCTAGACCTGTATGTCTCTCCAGTGAAGGTCACTTATCTTCCAAGGCAGCTAACTTTACATACTGTCTCTTTTAGATTCTATTAACTACTATAACTATTCCTCTAGCAATTTTGGGTCTAAAGATGGTAACATCACAGCTGCTATCAGCTTCAGGATACTTCAGTAGTCTTTGTGGTTTTCCTATACTGAATCTTTGTAAATAACTCCTTAATAAATAACCATTTTGTAAATAAATCTTCATGAGATTATTTTGAGTGTACCATCTGTTTTCTATTGAGATCCTTACTAAACGAGCCAGACAAAACCCCTGTTATCTTACAGCTTTCATTCTAATGATCAAAGAAAAGAAATAATAAGCATATTCCAGGCAGAGGGAACAGAAAATGAAATGGTGCTGTTTCAGGCTGATGCTTGGCATGTTTGCTCTGCAGAAATACCAATGCGATCAACATTGAATGACTCAATGAACAGTAATAAGAAATAAAGCAGAGTGGTGGGCAGAGCCAGATCATATAGAGTCATATGCATACTATTAAATTTTTACCTGTCTGATATAGTTAACTATAGACAAAATACAAATAAAAATACATCTTTTATTATTTGTAATGTAATGTTATTTGCATCCCGGACTTAAAAATCCTATGTTTTGTATTACAGGATTGTCAAGTACTTTCATGAATAAGAAAAGGCTTAATTCCTGATTCATAAAAGACAAATGAATTCAGATAATCAAATGTATAGCCATGCCTCTAACTGAACGTATGATATATGTATATTATGTATGTCATTAATAAAGACAAATCAGAAAATGAGATTCATGATATACTTTCTTTCCTACCACCTAGCCTCTTAAAGGAGAGATCTTTTTCATTTAGAGCCCTGGGCTTTGTTTCATTTTTTGCTTTGTTTTGGTTTTGGAAAAAAAAATGAGTTTATTATTTAAAGAAAAGAAACTCCTTTGAAAATGTAGAACCGTGGAACTGGCCAATCTGTATGGGGTGCCTAATGAGGTAAACCTTCCTGTGACAATGGTAGCATTTGACAAAAATTTGCCATATAAAATAAAGTCATATACTTACTAATTTAGGGCAGGGGGGATATCTATATTCTATATTCTCATCATAGCATCTAATAAACTCTTTGTAGATGTTTATAGGCACTGTCTCTGGAAAATCTGCAGGCATTCTGGTAACTCAATATTGATATGAAGCCAAAGAACAAAGAACATATCAGAGATGGGGAAACGACTAAGGATGTACCCAAAGAAAGTTGAGAATTAGCTTTAAGTATAAATAAAGCATAATTAACACCTCGTGGAGCAAAAATTCATAAAAATAAATATTCTAATTGTTTCTTCCTACATCTTATAAATAAAACATATCATGCCATAGGTAAAGATTTTAAATAAGAAGTTGCCAAGGTGAGTCAAAATTCTCCAGCATAAATTCACTGACAAGAGACTGCTATACGATCTTTTAAAAAATCTTAATGCCCAATTTATTTACTATAAAGAATAGAGCATATAGAGTCACAATCGCTTTAGGCCTTAATTTTCCATCTGTAAATGTAGAGTACTGGTTTTGACTTCTTAAACGTCTAATTTCTAGCAACAACTGTTTACGCACTTGCAGTTTCTTACTGACTAGAGCGCCCTCGTGTGTGTCTTTGCTGTAATGTTTGAGTATCTGAAAAGGATTAATCCTGGCAGCAATACAATTCTTTATTTTCCCATTTATAATAGCTTCAAGTATCACTCAGTAAATTCTAAAGAGTGTGATAATCCTACACAGTTCACTATCAAACTTCATGTGCCAAATCTTATTCTAAAGTAATGAAGTTATTTTGTTCTGGTTTAAATTTTTATGAATTAAAGAGTTTTTCCCTTAAAACTCCTAAGTTTTTCAACATAAAATAATTTATTATCATTCTTGAAAGAAAATATGTAGCTAATTAAGTCATTAACTGTATATGATAGCTTGTCAGCACCTTTTTTAAGGGTGGATAACAGCTCAAAGGGCCAATTATTTTTTTGTCTGTCTGATCTATTTAGTTTTATTAAAATCATCGGGGTGACACTGGTTAATAAAATCAAATAGGTTTCAAGTGTACAATCCAATAATACATCATATGTATTGTGTTCACCATCCAAAGTTAAATTTCCTTTCATCACCAAATATTTGAACCCCTTTACTTCATCTACCTCTCCCCATCCCCTCGTCCCTGTGGTATCCATTAATGGCTGAGTAATATTCCATTGCATATATGTAACACATCTTCTTTATCCAATCATTTATCAGAGGACACTTCAGCTGTTTCCATGTCTTAGCCACCGTGAATGCTGCTGCTATGAACATCAGGCTACATATATCTTTGTGGATAAATGTTTTCAGGTTTTTTACCCAAGAGAGGAATTGTTGGGTCATATGGTAATTTTATTCTTAGTTTTTTGAGGAACCTCCATACTGTTTTCCATGGTGGCTGTACAATTTACATTCCTACCAGCAGTGTATGAGGGTTCCATTTTCCCCACAACCTCTCTAACACTTGTTATTTTTGTCCTATTAATGAGAGCCATTCTAACAGGTGTGAGATGGTCTCTCATTGTGGTTTTGATTTGCATTCCGTAATTGCTAGTGAAGTTGAGCATCTTTTCATGTGTCTGTTGGCCATTTGTATGTCATCTTGGGAAAAATATCTGTTCAGGTCCTCTGTCCATTTTTTAAATTGGATTGTTTGTTTTTTATTGTTGAGTTGTATGAGTTCTTTGTGTATTTTGGATATTAGGCCCTTATTGGAGGCCTTGTTTGCAAATATCTTCTCCCATTCTGACGGCTGCCTCTTTGTTTTGTTGATGGTTTCTTCTGCTGTACAGAAAAGCTTTTTAGCTTCATATAGTCCTATTCATTTACTTTTGCTTTTACTTCCCTTGCCTTTGAGGTCAAATTCATAAAATCCTCTTTAAATCCAAGGTCCATGAATCTAGTACCTGTGTTTTCTTCTATGCAATTTATTTATTTTTTAAATCTCTTTATTATTTTATTAACATTTTATTTTTTTCTTCTATGCAACTTATTGTTTCAGGCTTTAAATTCAGGTCTTTGATCCATTTTGAGTTAATTCCAGTGTATGATGAGAGAGAACAGTCTAGTTTCATTCTTTTGCATGTGGCTTTCCATTTTTTCCAGCATCATTTACTGAAGAGGCTTTCCTTTCTCCATTGTATGTTTTCGGCTCCTTTGTCAAAAATTATTTGCCTATATATATGGGAGTTTATTTCTGGGATCTTAATTGTTCCATTGGTCCATGTGTCTGTTTTCCTGCCAGTACCATGCTATTTTGATTACTGTTGCTTTGTTGTATAATTTCAAATCAGGCAGAGAGAAACCTCTGGCCTTGTACTTCTCAGGACTGCTTTGGCTATTCAGGGTGTTTTGTGCTTCCATACAAATCTGATGATTTTGTTCTATTTCTTTAAAAAATGCCATTGGGATTTTGATGGAGATTGCATTAAATCTGTATAATGCTTTAGGTAATAAGGTCATTTTAACTATGTTGATTCTTCTAATCCAGGAATATAGAATATCTTTCAATTTCTGTCTTCTTCAATTTCTTTTAATAATGTCTTATAGTTTTCAGTGTATGAGTCCTTCACATGCTTCATTAGGTTTATTCCTAGGTACTTTATTCTTTCTGTTGCAATTGGAAAAGAATTTTTTTTTCATTTCTTTTTCTGAAAATTCATTGTTAGGGTACAGGAACACTATGGATTTTTGTATATTGACTTTGTTTCCTGATACTTTACTGTATTTGTTTATTATTTCTAATAGTTTTTTAGTGGAGTACTTAGGGTTTTCATATAAAGAATCATGTCATCTGCAAAGTGACAATTTGACATCTTCCTTCCCTATTTAAATGCCTTTTAGTTCTTTCAAGGGGCTAATTCTGTTTTTCCAAGTAAAAATTTACATGTCTAAATCATTGCAAAACATTTCTTCCTACTCAAAAAGACTATACTGGAAGGAGCCAAAACAGAATCTAACTTTTTCAAAAACTACATAAAATAAAAATTCTCAAATCGTAATATTTTAAATGGCATTTATCCAACAAATATTTATTGAGGGCCCACACTATGTGCCATGGATATGTCAAATTGAAGGAAACCAAAGCTACTTAAGAAAAGCAAAAAAATATTGTTTTATTTACTTCTGTAAAATGACTTAATAATAACTGCCTCACCCAAGAGAGCTGCTGTAAAGATCTAATAACATGACATGTGTAACCATGTTTTCTAAAGAGAGAAGTATTATTAAAATGTTTACAAGAGAAACCTTGATGATTCTAGTACATATTTTAGGGGTTGCTTTGTGTGTGGAAAATCCTTGAATGTGAGGCTCTGCTCTAATTTTTTCTAATTAAAAATTTTCTCCAAATTGTCATGACAGGAGAGAAAGTGGGAAGAGAGAATTATGTCTCCTAAGAAAAGAACTCTGAACTATTCTTTTCTTCATTGCCTATTACCTTCTTTTTCTTAGCAAGGCAGGACATGGATTGGTTGGTGATGACACCAATTAAGTCAAGAGGTCAGACTGGCTATACGAGACTAGCCAGAATGAGGCAATAATGCTACTCTGGCAGAAGACAGAGTTTTCACCTTCCAAAAATCTCTGAAACTAAACGCCAGCAATCCATGATATTCAAATGAAGGTAGTATATTAAAAACTTCTTAGTGACTGATTCTAGGCCCTGTGGAAAATTGAATATAGGGTTTTGTTGTCCTACCACGAAGAGTAAGAACCCATTTCCTACTTCCAACTTCCTCAGCCTCCCATCCTACTGTCCTCTACCCATTCAGAATCCTCCACTGCATGCCCCACAGTTCTCCATGCTCTACAATTCTGTCTTCTTCCATTAAATTCCCATGTTTTCATATAGCCTATTGCTCAATTGTTTCCCAACTTTTAAAGTTTGATGATGTATCCTCCTCTGATTTTTAAACTTATTATGTAAATTATTTAACATATCAAAAGTAGATAAAAGTATATAATGAATCCCTCAGGTACCTATCATCCAGCTTTAACTACTATCACCATAGGGGGAACTATAAGCAGTTTGAATTGGTTAAAACATAGCATTACAGGGGGTAGTGATCAGAGAATCAAACAATTTTTGAAGTAAAAAATATATCTGAAAGTACAAAAATCAATGGAAAAATTAAACAAATGAATAGTTTAGCTGAATAATTCATGACCTAGAAGATAGCCTCAAAGAATTTATCTAGAATGTAACACAGTGGAAAAGATAAAAGATTACAGGTCATTGATGATCCAAAATATATCTGAAGTTCCAGAAGGAGAAAATAAGAGAGAATGGAAGAGAGGCCATATTTAAAAAATTATGACTGATAATTTTCCAGAATTAATGAAACTTAAATTCTTAGTTTGAAGCAACTAAATGAATCCCTATATAAATAAATAAAAAGAAATCCACATCAAGACACATCATAGTCAAACTACAGAAAACCAAAGACAAGAAAAAGATCCTGAAATAGCTAGAGAAAAATACGGCTTACCTACAAAGGAACAAATAAAAATGACAGGACGTTTCTTAATAGCAATAGTGGAAGCCAGAAGACAGTGGAATAATATCTTTAAAGTCTGAGAGAAAAATAATTGTCAACCTAAAATTATGTCCTAGCAAAAATACCTCAAGAAAGATCTTGAAATAATGATATTTTCAGAGAGACTAAAGAAAATATCAGCAGCTAGGAGGTCAAATGCCCTAAACGTAATTCTTGAAGTTTCTAGTGAGAAATTCTGAGGAAATGGGGTTTGTAAAAGTTGTAAAAAATCATAGACTGAGAACACAAAAAGACTAAGGAGACAAATGGCTCTAACCACAACTACTGCCAACCCCACCTCAACTTTTAATCTCTGGAACATTTTGGTTAAACTGGAGGTATATGGATCACCTTTGCAGATTTCAGGGAAGGAGACATTTCTGCTCAGTCTCCTCATGCTGTCAACCTAAAAGGCTTTCCTGGACTTTGCAGCTCTTAGGAAGAGTGGTTAATATGATTGGCTAGAGTCCAAAGTATTCATTGGGCCTAATCTGCTTTTTATTCCTAACTCAAGTCTATCTTCTTTTCTGCCTCCTACTGTGTGGCCTTCTCTGCTGACTGTGCCATGTTGTTTCAAGGAGAAGGGAGAAAAGGTTCAACATAACAGAACTCCACAGTGGGAGTTATTGGATTCTTATTCCTTGTATGTAGCTCCCTATAGATCCCCCAATCTGTAAAATCAAAGGGAGGATAGGATCCAGGCATCTCTTGGTCTCTAGATTAATACCATAAAAATACCTTAGAACCTCATTTGTGTCCTCTAATACAGATGTTCACCCTTACCCTAAGGTAATGAAAACTAGCTGCTGTCCATGGGGAAAGAACAAATTGCTTCCCTATCACATTCAGACACATAAGAAATAACCTATCTTCTCTAGGTTCATTTTTCTTATCTCAAAATGGAAGAAAAATACTGAATTCACTATGACTTGAAAGTTAAATATCCTGGTGAAATCACCTAGCATTCTGAGGAAGCTAAATGTTTACTGCATTAGTATAGAAACAGGACAAACTGCAAAAACCAAATCTGGACCCAGATATATACTGAATACATGATAAAACCAGCATTCAGGATCAGTGGGAGAAAAATGGCTTCTTCAATAAATATAATGAGACAACTGGTTAGACTATTTTTTTTAAAAAAAAAGCAGAACCATTACTTTATGTCAAAATGAAGTCTATATGTATCAAAATTTAAAAATAAAATATAAAACCATAAAAGTACTAAGGGAAAAATAATTGAATATTTTTACAATCTTGGAGTGGAAAAGGCCTTTTCAAGCATATGTTACCAAATTCAGAACCTATAAAGGAAAAATTTTTTATAAATTTTGGCTATATAAAAATCGAACTTAGACCTTTTTTAAAAACATCAATATATTACCTTTAAAAAGACACATACCATGTTCTTGAATGGGAAGAATTAAAATTGTAAAGATGCCAACTCTTGCCAAATTCCAATATAAATGAAATTCCAGTTAGAATACAATGATTTTACATCAATAAGGTATTGAATGGTACATTGATCTTACTGGATAGTAATTTCAACAGTCATATGAAAGAAAAAATAAGAATAGTCAAGAATATTTGGAAAATGAAAGCCAAAAAAGGGAGACTTATTTTACCATAATTAAACTTAGAAAGAAGATACAGTAAACAAAACAGTATGATATTGGAACAGGAACAGACAAATAGATCAGAAAGAATAGTGAGTCTAGAAATCAATTAAACTACGTATAGGAATCTCACAAAGGACAAAGACACTTTTATTTATTATATGATGCCAGCATAACTGGGTACAGTAGTCCCCCCTTATCTGTGGTTTCACTTTCCAAGGTTTCAGTTACTTGAGGTCAACCATGATCTGAAATATTTAATGGAAAATCCCAGAAATAAACAATTCATAAGTTTTAAATTGCATGCCATTCTGAGCAGCCTGATGAAATCTCACACCAACTCCTTCTGTCTCACCAGGGACATGAATTATCCCTTTATCTAGCATATCCACCCTGTATACACTCTCTGCCTACTAATCATGTAGCTGCTCTCTTGGTTATCAGGTTGACTGTCTTGGTATCGCAATGCTTGTGTTCAAGTAATCCTTATTTTACTTAATAATGGCTCCAAAGCGCAAGAGTAGTGATGCTGGCTATTTGTACATGCCAAAAATAAGCCATAAAGTGCTTCCTTTAAGTGAAAAGGTATGATATATAGGAAAAAACATAGTATACATATCTATAGGGTTTGGTACTATCCATGGCTTCAGGCATCCACTGGGGGTCTTAAAACATATCCCCTGTGGATAAGGGGAGACTAATGTATACATCTAGAAGAAAATAAACCTAGTTCTTATGGCAGACACTGCTAGTTTCCATTCAGACACCTGATTTTGTTTAGTGTAGCAATGTGCCCAGTCAAAATTATTTATCTCTTTAGGCTCTTCTGAAAATGTGCCCAGTCAAAATTATTCACCTCTTTAGGCTCACTGGCCACGTCCTGCTCAATGAGACATAATGCGAAGTCTAACTGGTAGAGCTTCCAGGAAAGCTATTGTTTTCTTGATAAAAAGGGATCTGTCTCTTGCCCTTCACTCTGACATCTTCTTTCTGTTATAACATAAAGAAGTGACACTTAAGAGTATAGAAACTGTCTTGCATGAGAAAGAAAATGATAATCTAAAGATTGTGGAACAGAAATGGAGAAGCCTGGATCTTTAATGGCATAGTGGAGCCACCACACCAGTCCTGATCTTTTACTTCTATTCTTCATGTTACATTAAAAAAAAAAAACCTATTTGGTTAAGGCATTATAGTAGAGATTCTATAATGTATAGCTGATTACAAACTCTGATCATGTACAAAAATGAATTTCAAATATAAATATATCAAGTATAAGTATATTCAGATATCTAAATATTAAATAATAAAAATATGGAGGTAAGGGGCTACCTTAATTAAGAAGAATCATAAAATGTGTGACTATATGAAAATTAAATTTTTTCTATGGTGAAAGCAAAACTAAAATCAAAAGAAAAAACAGACTAGAAAAATATTTATAACATATGAGTTATAGTCTCTAACATATAAAGAGTTTCTAAAGACTAATTAGAAACAAATGACCGATAGAAGAATGGAAAAGAGATACAAATAGGCAAGTTGCAGAAGAGAAAATTCAAATAGTCAAGAGCTGAGCCAGTCTCTCTCCAGTAGAGTCAACATTTCTGGAGCTCTCAGCAGCCTTATTTTCCTTTGGGTAGGAAACAGGCAGTCAGTCTGTAGAGACAGAAAGAAAGGAAAGTTACTCAGAAAAGAGCAGAGAAGAGATGGAAAAGGAACTCTGATGACTTTTACACCCTTGGTGCCTATTTTTCCAGAAGTTGGTCTATATCTCTTCACTGCCCTCAGCATTATTTTTCCATCTGAGATCCCATTACCCTTCAATAAAACTTCTTTTACAATTAAAGTCAGTTCAAAGTGGGTTTTCTTCAATGTGCAACCAAATAGTCCTAGCAAATATAAACAAAGACAGACGTAGAATCACTCCAGTTGCTTTTTTCATTCTTATTTTCCATGTGTATTCCAGCATGGTATTATACGTTTATAATTTTTACTGACTCTGAAATTTGCCTATTCATTACAGAGGCACTATCGGTTACATACTGAGCATTCATTCCCTACTTCTCTTACTAAGAGAAAAATTATTTGTTCGGGTATTCACTTCTTTCCCCCATGGACACCCTAACTTGGGGAAAGATGATTCATCCCATTGCCATGCATGGCATTTCCCTAGCAACTGTGTATTAAAACCAATTCCACTACAAGGAAAGACTTGTATTCTGTAGTTACAGAAGAAGTTTTTATCTCCCGCAGGAAATAAACAATGAAAATTGTTGTTTCAGCTGCTGCTAGCAGCCACCTTGTCACCATGAAGAAAAGAAGCATGAGGGTAAAGCTGACAAACTGAGGAGGGCAAAGCTAGGAGAAACACAGAAAAACAGAGCCAGCATCCTGATCATACAGTCCATGGACTCTATCTCTGGAATTCTTCTTATATAAGATAAGTAAGATAATAAATTCTCAAATTGTTTATACCACTTTGAGGTGGATTTTCTTTTACTGGCAGCCCCAAACATCCTCATTTTGTTCATCAAACATTATTCAGTACTCATTATATATGGCAATGAGCGAAGGGAGGTACATAAGCCATTGTCTTTCTCTGAAGGGACTTAAAATCTAATTAAAGAGGACAGACATAAAAAATACTATGTAATAATCTAGATAACATGTTAAGTCCAAAATGATTAATGTGAATAAAAAAGATTCAATCCTTTCTACTGAGGTTTTATTTTTTAACTTTAATGAAAACGTTTTTCATTTATAGAACACATAATTCTTTTAAAAATCCACCTTTCTTTTTTCATAATATTCTATTCCTGCTTTATTATTTTCCTTTCTGTCCTTGAACATTTTAAACATATTTATTTTAAGACATGAAAATGGGAATTTATGATAGGCTCAGAGAAAGATAAACAGTGCAATATCTCTGAAGATATTTGCTACTCCATGGACCAGCATCATTGACATCACCTGGGAGTTTATTAGAAATGCAGAACTTGGGCTCCACCCCAAATTTACCTAATCATAATCTGAATTTTAACGTGATCCTCTGGTGACTGGGGTTATTCATATGCTTGTGAAAGTTTGAGAAGTCTTACCATAAAGGAAGAGAAAGAATCTCTCTTTTAACTTTTTCTCTCTCCCAATAAAGATAGGGAGGTCAATAAGACTCTCTGCTGTTTTAAATTATAGTCCTATGTGGTAACTAGTCTGCATAATTTCTAGTGTATGCTACTTAAAGACTCTGATACAAGCATTTATTTAATCCAGAAAGCACTTCTACATTTACAAAGCTTCTAGATGATTATCACTATAATTATTATTACAATAATTATAACTTTAATGTAAACAAAAGCCAGTTATCTGAACTTTGCGGGGGAATTGCTAATTGTATATTTATTCATCAACAAGAAAATGAATAAATAAACTGTGAGACATCATACAATGGATACTACTCAGCAATAAAAAGCAACACACTATTGATACACAAAAGTATGAATGAATCTCAAACAGTATGAAGGAATGAACAGTACTAATGAATCTCAGAAACATGCTGAGTAAAAGGAGACTTGCACAAGAGTAAGAAATTCTACAACTCAATCTATGATGAACAAAAACAGAAATTTTTCTGACTTTGGGTTAAAGAATGTCTTCTTATATATATAATTAAAAAAATAAAAAAATAAACTGGACTTCATCAAAATAAAAAAATTTAGTGCTCCAAAACTACCATCAAGAAAGTGAAAGAAAGATTGTGAGAAACATGGCGGAGTGAGAGACGTCTTCAGATCTCTCCCCTTGAAACAACAATAAGCTGAACATCTAAAACTCAAAAAAAAAAAACACCCAAACTTCACGCCAGCATGTCTGAGCATGGGATCTGCGCATAAGAGGTACCACAGGTCAGAACCCTGGGTGTCAGGTGGTAGAATGAGAGAAATAAAGAAGGTGCCTGTCGGAAGTCAGCCGACAAAGTAATTGAGGGTACTTGAAAGGGGGAGCATGGACTGAGGAAAAGAAAGAAGACAGAATTGCAGGAGGGATCACAGATTCAAGCTGTGTCTGTGTCCCCGAGTTTATTCAAAACACACTACTTATAGCATTGCAATGAGAAAACAGCAGTCAAGACTCAAGGTCAGCCCAATTACTCGTCCTGCAAAACAAATGAAGTTCTCACAACTCCCTTCTTAGAAAGCACTGAGTGATTAAAATAGTTTTAGTGCCACTTATCTCAAAGCTCACCAATTTAGCTCGGCTCCCAACAGGTGCCTCTCATAGTCTCCAGAGCTCCCTGCAGGAGGAGGGGAGGGGTGAAGATGCAGTGACTTCCCTGAACAGCCCTGCCTAGAAGTGCTGTGAGTTCCACTCAGTTGGCAGCAGGGCCCAGTCATCAGGGCAGAAAGCAGAGAAGCGGGACGGGTCCACAGAGAAACAGCAGTTGATTTTTACCGGCCCCGGTTGCAAAACCAAAGCTGAGCCACAGCCTCCAACCCCCAAACCAGAGGGCCTCTCCTCCCATACCCTCTGAGAGTGATCACTGCAGAGCCCCAGGGGAATCTGAGCCAATGCTACCAAAACTGTTGCTAACACTGACAGGGACTGAAACAGAGAGTAGTGAGCATGATTAAATATCTACAAAAAGATTTTTAAAAGGCATTATTTAGGCGTTATATAAAGCAGGGATCCAAGAGGCTTAGACGCCACCTACTGGAAACCAAAAGAAAAGCACCTACTTTGCAGCAGGCTAAAGAGAGACCTTTATATAAATCTTCTTTCTGGAAAAACAGCAGATTACACATCCATTAATATCCAGGCAGAGAAATAGTCCATTAAACACCATGAACAATCAAGGCAACAAGGCATCTCAGAAAGAAAGAGAAAAATCTCCAGAAAGTAAGCTTACAGACATAGAAATGTGTGACTTAAATGACAGAGAATTCAGAATAGTACTTCTGAAAAAAATGAGATCCAAAATGTTCATATCAACAATTTCAGGAACTGAAAAAACAACTGGATGAGCAGAATGAGTTCTTTAGCAAGGAGACTGAAACCCTCAAAAAGAACCAAATAAAACTTCTGGAGATAAAGAACACACTACAAGAGATGAAAAATGAAACAGCAAGCTCGGGAAATAGAATTGACCAAATGGAAGAAAGGATTGGTGATATCGAAGACAGAAATCTAGAAATAAATTGGAAGGAAGAAGAGAGAAACCGAAGACTGAAAAATAATGAAAGAGAAATACAAGATACCGTCAGGATAGGAAACATAAGAATAATGAGCATTATCGAAAGGGAGGAAAGGAGTAGGGATTATAAAGCATTTTCAGATAAATAGTTGACAAAATTTCCCAAATCTGAGGAACGAGCTAGAGCTTGGTTTCAAGAAGTCAACAAAACATCCAATTATCTCAACCCAAAAAGGCCTTCTCCAAGACACATTGTATTAAAATTACCAAAAATCAATGACAAAGACAGAATTCTCAGGGCAGCCAGGGAAAAGAAGATGGTAACCTATAAAGGAAAACCCATTAGATTATCGTC
Source organism: Pteropus medius (assembly GCF_902729225.1). NCBI lineage: Eukaryota > Metazoa > Chordata > Mammalia > Chiroptera > Pteropodidae > Pteropus > Pteropus medius. The sequence continues at coordinate 5,588,813 of NW_024349799.1, read as the reverse complement.
AGCCTTCTCAGCACAAAACTTACAAGCCAGAAAGGAGTGGAATCAAATATTCAAACTATTAAATGAAAGGAACTACCAGCCTAGAATAATGTATCCAGCTAAGCTCTCCTTCAGATATGAAGGAGAAATAAAGACCTTTCCAGACATACAAAAATTGAGGGAATTCTCCACTACAAGGCCTGCACTATAGGAAATACTGAAAAGAGTCGGCTCACTTAAAACAAAATGAGAAAAAAAATGCATAATTAGGAATAAGGTGAATAGCAGGCAGGTAGAAGCGGAGGAGTGCAACCCTTACTAAGAACAGGGCATTATAAGCTTAAAATAAGAAGAGATTTGCTATAGCGAGATAGTAATGAACGTTTGGCACACATAGGGACAAATTGAGACAACAATGACTAAAAAGGGGAGGATTCAAAGATCCAAATTCACAAAGGGGAATGGAGATAAGAGACGCACAGAAGAAAATGGATGACTACATATATGTAACTATCCTTTACATATTCGTAATGGTACCACATGCCAAAAATTCAGAACTGAAGTATACAACATAAAACAAGAAAGACCACAGGGAAAACTCACAAAACTCAACCAAAATAAAGGAAACAAATACAAGGACAAGGAAGCATGGAAACACGGAGCTACCAAAAAGGAAAACATAAAATTGCTATAAGAAGACCTCATATTTCAATAATCACTCTAAATGTAAATGGACTAAACTCACCAACAAAAAGGCACAGAGTTGCAGATTGGATCAAAAAACAAAATCCAACCATATGCTGCCTCCAGGAGACACAGCTCAGTTCCAAAGACAGATATAGACTCAAAGTGGTGGAAAGGGTGGACAACTGATATTTCAAGCAAATCTCATTCAGACAAAAGCGGCAGTAGCGGTACTAATATCGGACGAAATAGACTTCAAAATAAAAAAAGGTAAAGAAAGATACTGAGGGACATTTCATAATGATAAAGGGAATCATGCACCAAGAAGACATAATACTTACTAATATCTATTTTCTCCCAATCAGGGAGCCCCAAAATATATAGAATTAAAGGGAGAAACAGACCAAAACACTGTTGTAATAGAGGACCTAAATATCCCATTGTCAGATATGGACAAATCATCCCAACAGGAAACCAATAACGAAATAACATCCTTAAATGACACATCAGACCAACTGGATATAAGTGACATTTACAGAGCCTTTCATCCCAAAACAGCTGTTTATACATTCTTCTCTAGATCTGTATGGAAACATAAAAGACCCCGATTGCTAAAGCCATCCTGAGAAAAAAGAACGAGGCTGGAGGCATCACTCTGCCCAATTCAAATTATACAACAAAGCGACAATAATCAAAACGGTATGGAATTGACAGCAAAACAGACACACAGACCAGTGGAACAGAATCAAGAGTCCAGAAGTAAACCCATATGTATATGGGCAAGTAATTTTCAACAAAAAGCCAAAACATACAGTGTTCTGAGAAAGGAAAGCCTCTTCAATAAATGGTTTTGGGAAAACTGGAAAGCCACCTGCAAAAGAATGAAACTAGACTGTTGTCTATCACCACACACCAAAATTAACTCAAAATAGATTAAGGACCTGAATATAAGACCTGAAACAATAAAATGCAAGAAGAAAACATAGGAACTAAACTCAAGGACCTTGTACTTAAAGAGGATTTTATGAATTTGACCACAAAGGCAAGGGAAGGAAAAGCTAAAATAAATGAATGGGACTAAATCAAACTAAAAAGCTTCTGTTCAGCAAAAGAAACCGTCAACAAGGTAAAGAAACAACCATCCGAATGGGAAAATATATTTGCGAGCAATGCCTCTGATAAGGGCCTAATATCCAAAATATACAAAGAACTCATACAACTCAATAAAAACAAAAAAAACAAATGATCCAGTCAAAAAATGGGCAGAGGACCTGAACAGATACTTCTTCCTAGAGGACATACAAATGGCCAACAAACGTATGAAAACATGCTTGACATTGCTATTAGGGAAATGCAAATCAAAACCACAATAAGATACCATCTCATACCTATAATCAACAGGACAAGTAATAACAAATGTTGGAGAGGATGTGGAGAAAAAGGAACCCTCATACACTGCTGGTGGGACTGCAAATTGGTACAGCCACTATGGAAAACAGTATGGAGGTTCCTCAAAAAACTAAGAATTGATCTATCATATGATCCAGCAATCCCTCTACTGGGTATTTACCCCAAAGACTTGAAAACTCATATCCGAAAAGATATTTGCACACCAATGTTCATAGCAGCATTATTCACGGTGACCAGGACATCAAAGAAACTGAAGTGTCCTATGATAGATGACTGGATAAAGAAGCTGTTCTACATATATACAATGGAATATTACCCAGCCATAAGAAGAGATGAAATACTGCCATTTGCGACAACATGGATGGACCTCGAGATAATCATGTTAAATGAAATAAGCCAGACAGAAAAAGTTGAAAATCACATAATATCACTTATTTGTGGGATATAAACCTAAAGCAACAAATGAACAGGACAAACAGAGACTCATGGACATGGACAATGGACTAGTGGTTACCAGAGGGTAGGGGGTAGGGAAAGAGGGAGGAAATAGATAGGGTAAAGGGGGTCAAATATATGGGGTGAGGGGGACAGTGACGTGGATAAAGGGGATCAAATATATGGTAGCTGAAGGAAACTGGACTTTGGGTGGTAAACACATAATAGAATATATAGATGTTTAATTATAATGTACACCTGAAAATTATATAATTGTATTAACCAATGTTACTCCAATAAACTTAATAAAAAATTAAAAATTAAAAATATTTTTAAAAAAATATAGTGAAAGACAATCTACACAATGAGATAAAATATTTGCAAATCACATATCTGATATGGAATTTGTATCCAGAATATATAAAGAGGTCTTAAAATCAATAAGAAAACCAAACACAATGCAATCAATATATATATTCATATATATAGATATATGTGTTACTGTTAAATTGTAACCTGAAACTTGTTGGATTTTGTTAACCAATGTCACCATAATAAAATTTTTTTAAAAAAAGAAAAAGAAAACCAAAAAAAAAAAAAAAGCATCTGAAAAGACATTTCTCCAAAGAAGACATACAAATGGACAATAAGTACATTAAAAAATGGTGAACATCATTAGCCACCAGGGAAATGCAAATCAAAACCACAATGAGATATGCTTATGCTTAGCAGCCATAAGCATAGCTACAATAAAAAAGACATATAATAAATTTTGGAGAGGATATAAAGAAATTAGTACCCTCACACACTGCTGCTGGGAATATAAAATGGTACAGTTACTTTGGATAATAGTCTGATAGTTCTTCAAAAGATTAAACACAGTGTTATCATATAACCCAGCAATTTCACTCTATGCATATACTCAAGAAAAAAATGAAAACATGTGTATATTAAAAGTTATACATGAATAGTAACAGCAACATTGTTCCAAATAGTCAACAAAAGGGAAATGATTCAAATGTCCACCAATGGATAAAAAATGCAGCATACACATTTGGAATTTTATTGAGCAATAAAAGGTAATGATGTACTAAAATATGCTTGAACATGGATAAACCTTGAAAACATGCTAAGTAAAAGAGATCAGTCACAAAAGGTCATGTGTTGTATGATTCTCTATCTATGAAATGTCCAGAAAAGGCAAATTCATGGACACAGAAAGTAAATTTGGCTGGGAGGATGGGGAAATAATGGGCACTGGGTTTCTTTTGGGAGTGAACATGTTCTAAATTTATAATGATGGTTATATAACTGAATATTCTAAAATCCACTGATTTGTATATATACTTTAAAAGGGTAAATTTCATGCTTTGTGAATATCTCAATAAAGATGTTATTAAAAACACACAGTTTGTTGTTTGGTACACAGAAGTGACTTTCAGATTTGTGCTGGTAGCAGGGGGGATGGGGACTGCAAGTGCAGTTAACTGCTGTAGTTTCTAATTTTATGTTGTCCTATATTTTGCTATGACTTTCATAGCTTTCGATAATGCTATATGAGAGGACAAAACAGAAATGCCTTTTATACTTTATTATAACAGTTAAACTGGGAAATAAACTCACCAATCGCTTTTTAAAAAAGGGAAATGAGCTAAAAACAACATAGATGTAAGTGGCGCTTAAATAAATTTTTGCTCAGTAAGATGAATGTGTTCATAGGGGAGGGAAGAATTTGGTAGTAAAAATAGTTTAAAGTGTTACATTATTTTAAAAAGCATTTTGTTTCATTTACTGTAGATGGTCAAACATCATTCTAAAACAGATGGTAAATCTGTTGGATAGTAAAAAGAAATGACATCTTGTTTCTATTTCCCTATTCCTTTCAGTTTATTTCTTTATTGTAAATCATTTTCCATTGTGAGAGGATATTAAATTTAAATCAAACTGAAAGGAAAAATAGCATGTGGCTATGTTCATAAATTCATGTTTCTTAGCACTGCTACCACTTACAGCCATTTATGAAAAATATTTCAAATTGATCTATTCTTTCTGGAGCTGAACAAATTGAGTTTCTTTTCTTGAGCAAACAGCTCTTTCTAGAAACTTATTTATAAAAAGAAATAAAATTGATATAATTATGATATAAATATTTAAAATAAATTTGAATACTTTCATGAGAAAAGACTTAGAACTGGTAAGCATTTGAGGAATGTATTAATCTGTAAAGACAAATAATAACAAGATGTACAGTACTGTTCTAAATGCTATACATGAGTATGTGTATATATGTATGTATACATGCATGCACGTGTATACAAATGTTCATGTATATGTTGCTCACAATTATGTAAATAAATAAATAAAATTCCTCATAACAACCCCATTAAGATGAGGCAACTGAGACAAAGCAAGGTTAAACAATTTTTCCAAGTCGAATCCAGGGAGTTGGGCACCACAGCTCATGTTTTTAACAATTACTCTATGTATATATTAAGAGCTCTGGGGACATTAAACAAGCCAACTGATCCTTCGTATTTCTTGTTCTGAACTGCTTTCTATAAAGCACCAAGTGCTTCCTTTGGACATATGACACAGCTAAAGTTTATTGTGAAGTTTTTCTATAAGAAAAGAGATAACTAATTTGTTTGAACCCTCTTTGATATGTGACAAAACTCTAACTTCAATGAATCCAAACAAATTTTTAGTCTAAAGCACATTACAATGAAATGTAAATACATTTTTAAAAAAATGCATTGGGGATGTCACTGAGGAAGGACTGGGGCTGGAGGTGGGACCAGGAAGACACCAAGGACCAAGAAGCACAAGGACCAGTAGCCAGGACCAGAGTGGTGCCTTGGGGAAGGGAGGTCCCTTCTCACTTGTGATGCCATCCCAGTCACCTATTTCCCTTCTGAACATGGATCTGAGAATGTGCCAAGAGTCTCCCCAGCCTTGGTCAGGTGGGCCAGTATATAAGGTCCATGTGGGAGGAATGTCTTCTATTTTTTTGATACTTCCTTCACACCCACTGTCAGGGCAGAGACAAGTTATTTGTGGAGATGAAGCAGCACAAATGAAAGCTGCGAAGCTGTTAAAAAAGGTTAATAAATCCATATCTTTATTTTCCAGATGGTTAATACATGATAAAAACAAATTTTTATATAAGAAATGTATCTACTTTGATAATTTAGATTTTTAGTTAAAAAAGACAAAGAAAAAAACATACTTTTTAAAAAGATATTTGACTGTATGCAACCAATTATCTTCAAACAATTCCTAAAAGACATTTTTATTTGGGGAGAGAGACAAAAATTGCCTCCCTTTACACCAACTCTAGAACCAGATTGTTCTATGATACCTTTCCTAAAAGCATTCATTTAAAACATGTCCACCTTGTACCAACTTCAACTGATTAATAGTGAATGACTGGAATTTTGTGTTAAGAAGAAATCTGAAGCTGAGTTCAGGCTGAAAAAGAATGAGTTTGATATCAATTGTCAATTTCTGCCATAGGTATGGGTAGGTAGTGTGGTAGCACAAGTGCTATGTATTTACATTTCTTGAATTAGTGGATACAATTGGTGGAATAAACTTTTCAGCCTTGGACTATTTTTTTAAAATTCAATTGTCGTTTATATACAGAGCTTAAAGTAAAACTTAGAATATACATATGTCAAACCAATAAAGATGATTTTTAATAAAAATAAAACCATTTTATTATGCCCCCAAATAAAAAAAACTAACACTTCAAATTACTCTTCAAATGCTTAGAAAATGAACTGAGGATCAGTCACATCATATAAGGGTGAAAGAAGGAAAAAACAAAACTGCGTGTTCAAAAGAAGCAATCTGGGGTCAAGATTTAAAGAAAGAGATATAATTAGGCATGAGGAGAGGAATAAACATTCTATGAAGGAAGAGGGACAGGTACAAAGGAAAAGAGAAAGTAAAGTTTTCTTGTCTAGAGTAAAGAGTATTAAGAAAAAATACCCAAAACTTGAAAACAGGCAGATTACTAGAGTCCTTTCAATGGAATGCAGGATGTAATTTAGGGGTATGCATCTTAATTTGACTTTCTCTTGACTAGGCTATTTTACAACTTTATAAGGGTAGTGGTTAACTTGTAGATAACAAAGCGATTGCTCTTCTTGTCAATACAAATGATTTCTGTCCTTAGTAATACAAACACAATCTCCTGGTAGAGACTTAATTGTTTTCCCCACCATTCTAGCTATAGGATAGAGGTAGAAGTTGAGAAGAATCCCAGAGAAGAGAGAGCTAGAGAAAGAGTTCTACTAGTTTTGTGTACTAACCAAAACACCTCCAGGGCTCATTTCTGAAGTACAAATACACAGAACACCCCAACGCAGCGCAGAAGAATTCCTGAGAACTGAACAACAATATGAAGCAAAGCACAAGCCTGAGACCAGCCTGTGAGTAGCAGAGATGTAAGACACAGCATAGGTTTTGAAAACTGTCCTGATATTGAAACCCATAGGAGGAAAAACGTAAGAAAAAACCTTATAGTCTCAATCCAACCAGGATGACTGACTGCTGAAAACAATAACAAACATCAACTTTCTACAGAGGATTTTAACAGGACCCAAAGCATCCTAATAATATGCAAAATATCCAGGAAAGGGATTCTTCCAACAGGCATCAACATGTCCTACTTTAACATATCCCTAAAATTTCCATAGTGATTTCCACAGAGCTGTGTCTCATACAAGCATCTCTTGAATAGGCAAGGTTTCCATTGCTCTTCACTGGCCATCATCCACGATTTGGTAAAACATGAAACGGGCTTTTATCATTGTTCAATTCTTCCATTATTGCTAAGAAAACAGCATAAAATTCAGCCCACCTAGCTGATTTGTTTTTACCTTCTTTGATCAGCGTGGTGGCCTCCCAAACAGGATGTTGTCCATTTACCTTATAACTACCACCCATAAACCAAGCAGCTCTCCATTGGTCAGCTGAGAGCTGTTTATAGGGCCCGTGATGACAGAATCTGGTGACTCCTGACACTTTCAAAGTCAGTCCTAGAGAAAAGAGGCTCCCTACTTGTATGTATATCACCCTTTTATTCCACAGGTAGAACAATCCTGTATCAATCATTTCCACTTTATTATGGAACTCTTCTGGGCATAGTAATTTTTTTTGACATCATCCAAGACATCACAGGCATTTTAGGTTTCAAGATTATTTTACGTCCTTGAATCATAGGGGCAGTTTTAATTAATGTCTGACAGCAAGCTAGTAATTGCCTCTCAAGTGGGATTTCTCTAGACAAAAGTCCCAGTAGTCAGCATTGGGAGATGCTCACAGGCTTTTGTGATAAGTCCCAGTCTGTGCTCCACATACAGCTATTGCACAAGGAATTTGTCCATATAAGCACTCCAGCTTCTACTCTATGCTACACTGTTTGAACTCAGGCAATCTTATTGGTTCCCATTTAGCATAACCAATTAATATTGCTTGAAGGGTGGATTTATATGCCTTCTGTTTTACAATATCAGGTAGGTGAAATGTTCGCCAAATACAATGTTCATTCCCACAATACAATCAGGTAAAAGAGATGCAACCACTTGACATAAAGCCTGCTCAAACATACCATTTCTCCTCCAAATTCTCACCTTAATCCCAATCAACTCTTACATTCCCAGCTGTAGGCTCCATTAGGACTTTATCGACAAGTTCTAGTTTTATAATACTAGCTAGGGGAGGCATTCCCCAGACTAATATTCAGTCCCATAAAACATTAAGATAAAAGAGACACAATCTCTTTACATAAAGTCTATTTAAACATTCCAATTTCTATAATCCTACCAACTCTTATATTTCTGTATCTCTCAATCTGATTATAGTCCAAATTAGGGCTTTATAAATGGGTTCCCATACCACAATGCATGGGGTTCTTTTGTAAAGAAGTCCCAGAAATTTTTCCACCTAGGACCATTTTACCCACACAAGTGTGTATGGCCTCAGGGGTTGGGCCAGAAAAACCTGGCCCCTTGATAAATCTTAACCTTTATTAATCTACCTAACCACTATCCCAGGGCAATTCTGGGTTTTCCATTATAATCCATGTCTTTTGGCTTTAATTCCTCTAAACTGGAGTATATGGAGCAGACTTATTTGGGGCCTTTTAATGCTGGGGGACTATTAGGGGATCCCATTGGTCTACCCAACTTTGATAGTGCTATATCAACACCTTAGTTTCAATACCAACAATGTCTACCTTATTCATCCTATTTCTCAATAATAAAGACTTCCACTCTGCTGAGACAAGTCGCTTCCTTGACCCTTCCCTCTGTCTCTCCCCCATTTTCTTATCAATTACTTTAATGATCTTGGTTTGAGTAAGTACTACACTAGGAAGCTGAGACAGCAAACAACTTCTCTGACTGTCGTTTGATTTTGCAGCAATGAAGTTACATTTCCTTACATTTCTAATAAGCCAATTCCTCAGGAGTCAGGTCTACCACCATTTCTAAATTCCATTGGTAATTTTCACCTTTAGTAACTGATTGCAGTGCAGCTGCAGTTTCATACCACAAGAGACTAGGTAGCCATCCAGGGATAAGATGTTCCTCATCCCCCAACCTTTCATCCTTTCTCTTCACAAATCACATGTTTCCTTGAGACAAGGACCATTCTAGCAAATCCCATTTCTTTGGAAAGGAAAGTTGTTTGTCTACCCACAGAACACTCTGACACCAAGTGTGTAGGGTTTTTCCATCAAATCAATTAATTTTCCAACTCTCTGGACACTAACTGGGTGTCTTATAACCTAATTCAACTCTAGGTATTTAGTGTCAGACTCCACAGATTTAAGGGCTCAGTCCCATAAGACTGTCCTCAATTCAGACATTAGTCACAAGTATCAGGTCCCCAGGGTACCTACACTTTTGTCTTAATTGGCTACAAAGTCAGGGGTTTCCATAACCACCCATTCCGGTTCTATATTTTGCTAGAATGGCTCATAAAACTCAGCGTAACAATTACTTACATTTATTGGTTTCTTATAAAGAATATGTAAAGGATACAGATGAATAGCCAGATGAAGGGGCACACAGGGTGAAGTCTAAAACAGTCCCACAGGAGCATCTCCCCAATGAAGCAAAAACTGAAAGAACTGAAAGAATAAATAGACGAACTTATAATTATACTTAGAGACTTCAATAGTTCTCTCAGCAATGGATAAAGTAAACAGAAAATCAGCAAGGATTGAGAAGACCTGAACAACACTATTAAACAACTTGACCTAATAAAACATTTCTAGAACACCTTATCCAAACAGCAGACACTGATTTCAAGTGCACCTGGAACATTTATCAAAACATATGATATTCTAAGCCATAATACAAATTTTAAAGAATTGAAATCATAAAAGTTATGTTCTCTAAATATATTACAATCAAATTAGAAACCAATAATAGATATCTGAAAAAGTCACAAATATTTGGAAATTAAACAAAAAAGAAGTCACAAGGAAAATGAAAAATATTTTGAACTGAATTAAAATAAAAACACAACAGATGAAAATTGTTGAGAGTCAACCAAATCAGTGCTTAGAGGAAAATGTATAAAATTATATGCTTATATTAGAAGAATACAAAGAACTCAAATCAATGATCTAAACTTCCACCTGCAGAAACCAGATAAAGAGTAAATTAAATCCAAAGCAAACAGAAGAAAAGAAATAATAAAGAGCAAAAATCAATAAAATTGAAAACAGAAAAACAGAGAAAAAGAAATAAAAGCAAAGTAAGTAAAACCAGATTTTATTGAAAACATCAATAAAATCTATAAACTGCTAGCCATAATGACCAAGGGGGAAAAAAAAGAAGACAAAAATTACCAAAACCAAGACTGAAAAAGGTAACATCACAGATACTATAGATATTTAAAAGAAAAAAAGTGTGTATTACTAACAACTTTATATACCAATTCCTTCATGGACACAGACTACCAAAGTGCACTCAAGAAGAAATATATAATCTGAATAATCTATTAAAGAAATTAAATTTGTAGTTTAAAACCTTTCCATAAAGAAAATTCTAGGCCAGATGGCTTCATTGGCAAATTCTACCAAATCATAGAGTAAGAAATAATACTAGTTCTATACAGTCTTTTCTGAAAACAAAAGGAGGAAACATATCTGAGTCAGGCTAGCATGACCCTGTTACCAAAGCCAGATAAAGACATCTTTAAAAAGTGTACTATCTCTCATACTATGTCCATACAGATGGACAAATCCGCCACACAATATTAGTAAATCTAATGTAACATATAAAAAGGACAATACATTACAACCCAGTGGGGTTTATCTTGGAAATGTTTATTCAACATTTAAAAATTAACTGACATAATTCACCATATTAACAAACTAAAGAAAAAACATATGATTTCTCAATAAAGGCAGGAAAAAAAAAACTCTTAGTATAACTAGGAACTTACCTAACATGAAAAATGACATCTACAAAAGAAAAGCTATAACTAACATTTAATAGTGAAAGAATATTTTGTCCCTACAAGCAAGGATGTCTACTCTCATCATTCTTATTCAATATGTTACTAGCACTTCTATCTAATACAATAAAGAAAGAAAAAGCATACAGATTGGAAAGGAAGAGACTCTCTCTAGTCAGAGACAACATTATCTAAGTATAAAATACCAAATCTAAAAAAAGCTCCAAAAATTCATAAATGAGAAATGGGCAATGTCAACCAAAGCTACGGCTTTTACTCCAAATTTTCTATCTCCAAATCTTTATATTAAACTGCTAACTGGATATCTTCATCTATATGGGCTAAGAATTCCTAAGAATCAGTAGTTCCAAAGTTTATCATTATCCCTAAAAACCTGGTTTTAAAAAATATATTCCCTATTGTCTTCAGTAATACCACTTGTTGTAATATTTATAGCTTTCCAAAATTGATTTATCTACCCACCCAAGCTACAAAATGGAGATTCATCTTAGACTTCTTCTTATCAACTCCACATCTACTTGGTCACTTAGGGTTATCAATTAACTTTTGTTATGAAACAAACTGCTCCAAATCCGGAGGCTTTAAACAAAATACTATTTCTGATGAATCTGTGGGTTAACTGGCTGATTCTTCTAGTCTGAACCATCTCAGTTGGAAATAGATGATCTAGGATGGCCTCACACATGTCTGGGGCCTCAATTGGAAGGTTGGGACACCTGGGGCCTCTCTCTAAGTAGCTCCTTGTCTTCTAGGAGGCCAGCCCTGATTTGATTATATGGAGCAGATGGGTTGCCAGCAATAAGAGGGCAAGTTCTGGTGTGCAAACATTTTTCAAGCCTCTGTTAAATTACAATTGCTTTTATCCCGATGGCCAGTCACATGAGTTAGTCAGTGTGGAAGGGGATTACCAAGTGTATGGATACAAGTAGGTGTAAAAAACTGGCTCAAGAAGGTGGGCGGGTGCATATCTGAAACAATCTACCACACTTAATTCTATTGATTCTATCACTTTATCATCTCTCCAACCTCATTTTTCCTCTTGAATCTCACCTCACTTGAGGTTTTCAAGACCTTCTCATCTCCTACCTCAACTACTTGTATTAGTCTCCTAACTAAACTTGCACTGCTGTATGCTATTAGCATGTGCATTTTCTAGAAAACACAAATCTGGTCCCATAACTCTGCTGCTTAAAATTCAATAGCTTCCCTTTGGTTATTAGAATAAACTACAGAAAAATCCTAAATGAGACCCATAAAAACCTTTTATATTCTAGCCCCTTCTTTATCTCACTATTCTGTCATAATGCACCCTACTCTCAGAAAAAAATAAGTCCTTCAATTATATTTCAATACCACAAATTTACACATAATGTCATTTCTATCTGGAATGTCCCATTACTGCCTGTGTCTTCGCAAATTTCAACTTATTCTTCGAGATTCATCTCAAATACCACAAATTTAATGAAGCATTTCTCACATGACAAAGTCAAATGTTTCTATTTCTTGCTTCCATTGCATCTCACACAACCTTCAATTATAGTGTTTATTCCAATATACTATAATTATTTGTTTGGAGACCTAACTACTATTTCACTGTGGGAAGGGGATTATGTCTTTTTTAATGTCTCTCTCTAACATCTAGTACAATTCTTGATGTTTAGTAAGTACTCAGCAAATGCTTTTTAAATTAATCAATTAAAATGTCCATTTCCAACATTCTAGATGCCAGTGGAAAGAAAATTTATCAGGTAACTCTGTCACTATCAAATTTTGTCATCTACTCAGCACTCTACTCCTTCAAATGTTACTTTCAGTCATGTGAATGGAATGAAGTTCTAAAGATATTAATAAACTTTCAATATGCACAAGTATACTTTCAATGTGTTATGAATATGTTAAAATGAGAATTTAAACATCACATTAAAGTGTATAAATGTACATCTTACAAAATGTGTACAAATTTTCAAATGTACCGAATACACTAAAATTATCACTGTACTAAAACATACTGATGCCCTATTATGGCTTGAGCTGGATTATGTGAGATTGAGTCTTTTTCTGTTTCCTAAATTCTCACACACTTTAAAGTTTAAAATAAAAATATCCATGCTGTAGTTGGAATGGTAGAATATATACAAATATGTCTCCTTGAAAAATTCACTACAGTCCAGAGCTTCGACCTCAGCCTTTGTTATAAACCAAATGTTTGTGTCTGTACACTCCCACCCCACCCCATCGCGAAATTCATATGTCAAAATCCTAACCCACAATGTGATGGTATTAGGAAGTGGGGGTAGGTGATTAGGTCATGAAGGCAGAGGCTTCATGAATGAGATTAGTGCCTTTATAAAAGATATAACAAAGAGCTCCCTCTACCCTTCCACCATGTGAGAACACAGCAAGACCATATTTGTTTATGAACCAGGAAGCAGGTACTCACTAGATACCAAATCTGCTGGTGCCTTGATCTTTAACTTCCCAGGCTCCTGAACTGTGAGAAATAAATTTGTTCTTTATAAGCCACCTAGTCTATAGTATTGAAGCCTAAACGGACTAACACTGCTTTACTAACCCACAAATTTAATTTGTTGGCAAGACTTACATTAGTTAAGTTCATGGAGACTTACACACACACACACACACACACACAGACACACACCACCCCACCCCCAATATCAATATCTTAATTCATAGTGAGAAACAGATCTAACACCAGTTGGGGCAGGGTAAGAGCGTGTGTGCCTTTCTAACCAAAGGAAATGATTTCGTAATTGAACTAATCTGATTTAAGTAGTCTCAAAGTGGATAACAGAGGTTAAACAGTAGATGCAGTTTTACTCTGATATAGGAGAAAATAAGGGTGCAAACAATTTCATGGTTCAGGAGCCTCAAGAATCACACGGCAACAAATGAACTTGGGCAAAGTTGTGAATGGTTTTAAATTAGGAAGTGACCAATAAAAAGACAAAGTATCACTCTTTTCACTAGATATTCAACTCATAACATGTGTGTACATATATGCAAATTCACCCCCTTTCTTTGAGAAAAGACTGAATTCTCCCAAGTTAACTCATTCCACATGGCATGGAATATTTAATTTCAACAACTGCAGTAAGACTATCAAGAGTTATTTACTTTTTGTGAATTTCTATAAAGGTATAAAAGCTTGGGGTTCAGAACGGAAAGGCTATTGGTGGTTGTGGGAGATGGGGAAGATTCATGGAATACATTATCACCTAAAGTATATTCTGGCTGGGGGGGGTGGACAAGAGACAGAGTTTTATATTTCTTTTGCTTAAACTTTTAAAGAAGAGACGTAGTTAACATAATTAGAGTGAAAATAGTACAGCGTTCTCTATACCGGCACAAGATAAGGTTTTTGAAATCTCACTTCTACTTCCACCCCCACCCAAACTCTCCCTTCACATTTCTTTGCTCTCCTCAGGTTTTGGCAGGGCCTAATTCGAACAGTGCAACTTCGGGATTGTAACGAAAACCCAGTTCAGTTAAAACTTGCTCGCCCAGCCTCAATTAGGTCAGGAGTTAAGTTCACGAAATCCGAACGCGGAAACTCTAACGCTCTTGCCCCGCCCGGCCCCGCTCTTCGAGGAACACGCAGAATCCCCTTGCCAACGTGGCTACTCCAACTCCGGTCCTGGGAGGAAAGCGCGAAGCGGGACCTGGGAACTGGGCAGACTCCAGAGAGGAGGAGCCCGGGCCCCGGGCCTGGGACATCGCGGGACGAGCCAGGGGTGGGACTAGGGCAGCGCCCGACTTCAGGCCCCTCCTCCGAGGGCAGGGTTCTCGAAGCCACATTTTTAACCTCGAAACGTCCCGATTTCTGAGACGTATGACGAGTTACACGTATATACGCACAGACGTGTCGGCGGTTTTGTGTAATGCAGACGCCTTCAGGCCGTCTCGGGCGCAGCCCACTCCGCTCCACAGCCAACACCCCCCAAGCGACCTCGCGCCAGCCCGGCACCCTCGTCGCAGCCCGGCCCTCGGCGCGTCGCGCAGGGGCGGACGCGCGCGCGTGCGTGACGTCCGGGGAGCGCGGGCGCGCCGCCATCGCCTCCGCGCTGGGCCGCAGTTGCCGGTATCGTGTCTTGAAGGTGGTACCCCTGACTGAGGGCCGTGGGGCCGCGTCCCCGGCTCTCCCCGCAGTGGCTGCCGACGCCTCCGTCCGCTCTTCGTCATGAGAGGTCAGGCGTGGGGGAAGCGGGCGGAGGCCTCTGAGAATGGGCTCTGGGGAGAGTAACTAAAGCGCTCGAAGCTCGAAAGTGGGTGGAAAATTCTGTCCTGGGGATTCCGGAAGAGTTATTTGCGTTTACTTTTCTTCCTTTTTTCTCCTCTTTCTTGCTCGTGCATAGAGGAAAGTGGAAGGTTTCTATGTTGTTGGGTTGTTTTTTTTTTAAATAGAAAAAAAAACACTATCCCGCCCAACGTCAGAGGTTTGAGGAAATAAATAGCTGTGGCGTCGGAGCATTGGTGAAAGCTTTGAGTGAAGGGCACTGAAAACCAAATCGCCGTACAGTAACTGAAAGAAAAAAAAAAATTCAAACCTAAGAATGAAATAGAATGACACAACACGCCCTGACGTTAATTTAACCCTAGCTTCCTCCTACAGAAAAGGCAGACAGGGATATGGTTCTGCGTTTCGTCAGCTGGAATTCCGACTCTGGCATCCTGGAGGCTGCCCTTACTGGTCATTTAGGTATTCTTCCCTGCCAGTGTTCTCTTTCCTGACAACCCGCTTCCCACCCCCACACACACCCCCAATGGTGGCATTTTTACTGGGCAAACTATCCTTTTTCAGACTAAAAAGTCACCTAGCAATTACATGGTGACTCCCCATGTCTCCCTATTTTAAAGGTATTTGTGTAATCTTTTTAAGGGAAAGGTAATACCTTTGGTATTAATTATTGGAAGCTTTTTTATTAGCTTTGGGAAAGCTGTTTCAGCATAAAACAAAATTTGCAGGTCACCTAAGTGAAATGTTTATTAGTTCTCTATGGTGATACTTTTAACAAGGCATTAAGATTTTTCTTCCTAGCCTTTCCAAGCATTAAAAAATGTGATTCTTATGAAATATAGAATCTACATTAGAGATGAAACTGCTCCAGTTGGGCAGGGTAAATGTACTGAAGTATTCAAATGTGAATGAGTACTAGTACTCATATTATTCACATCTGCTGGGCACTCGTACTTTGACAGTTTTGCTGATTCCTTCTCTCAGTAGCTCAACTTCTTTTGTAGCAGATGTTCAGTAAAAGATAGTTTAAGGCAGCAGAGCTTTGGCACTAGGGGAGGGAGGAGTCCAGTAACAAGTGACAGATAACTTGAAAATAATTCATCTACTGTGATTATCAGCCTCTCCTTTAGTGAATAAAGGATTGCTAGTGAGCAATATTTTGCCTGTATTTTTTTAAGATTACTTTTTTAAAATTTAATTTTATTATTAGTTTCAAGTATACAGTACATTGGTTAGACATTTCTATAGTTTATAAAACGATCCCCCTAATTGCTCTTTCTCTCCTTTAGCTCTGCACCTAGCCATTATATTAATGCTAACTGTATTCTTTATGCCATGTTCTCCATCCCTATGACCATCTGTCAACTACTAATTTGTACTTTAACCCTTCACCCTATTCTCCCAGCCCTCCAACACCACTCCCCTCTGGCCATCTCCAAATTGTCCTCTGTATTTGTGAGTCTGTTTTTGATTAGTTTGTTCTTTTTGTTTCTTAGATTCCACATATAAGTGAAATCATATGGGATTTGTGTCTGACCTATTTCACTCAGCATAATAACCTCTAGGTCCATTCATGTTGCTATATTGCCTGTATTTAACTGTTCACTTAGAATGTTTTCTGCTCTTTGATTTTTAGAATACAGAGCCTGGAAGCAAAGAAATCTGGATCACAAAAAAGTATTCAAGGGTCATGCAACCCAACTGTAGCCAATTGCACAGTCCTCCAGGAGCTGCAGGCAGTGAAGATGCCTCAGCCTCTCAATGTGTTCACGCAAGGTTGACAGGAGAAGGTTCTTATCTTCATTCTGGAGATGTGCATATCCAAATCAACTCCATACCTAAAGAATGTGCTGAAAAGCCAAGCTCCAGAAATTTAAGGTCAGGTGTCCATAGTTGTACCCATGGATGTGTACATAATCGCTTACGGAGTCACTCCCATACCGAAGCAAGGCAGCCTGATGATACTGCCATGGAGTCTGGAGATCATAGTAGTAGTTCCTTCTCAGAATTCCGATATCTCTTCAAGTGGCTGCAAAAAAGCCTTCCATATATTTTGATTCTGAGTGTCAAACTTGTTATGCAGCATATAACAGGTAGGGTATAATAAAATGTTGAATTATTTCATTGCTAAATTAAGTAAATTTTATTTATTGGTAATCTGCTTTAACTCATGTATTTCAGTTACTTATTTTCTGCTGGCTTTTAAAATTGTATACAAGTCTTAAATTCATGTCATTGTGTTGACTTTTTTTCTTTCAATTAACTAGAACTTATTTTCTAACAGGAATTTCTCTTGGAATTGGGCTGCTTACAACTTTTATGTATGCAAACAAAAGCATTGTAAATCAGGTTTTTCTAAGAGTAAGTATAACAAGCAACTAAAAAATTCTTAAATGTTTTCGCAGATTACATACTCATTTTTTACAGAAATAGGAATTAAGAGTAACAAATTTAAATAGGTATATTGTAACATGACATATTAAGTTTTGTTATCTAAATGACCTGGAATAAATAATCTGTACTAATGCTGATGAATTGTTTCACTTTATTTTCTTTGTATGTTGGGTTTCTGATAAAAGAAAATAAAATTAGACGAAAGGATTAAAAGGTTTAGAATACACTATTTGATCTGATTTGTCAAGTGCCTTTATGTTTTGAGTTAGTTTAACCATACTTAGTAATATCATCATTAAAAACTTTAACTGTTGCATTATAAGATTTAAAATAGTTAAACAAAATGTACATTGAATATATGGGTATTGAATTATTTGGGTCTCTCTTATTTAAAGAAAATTAAGCCCAAGAAGTTTTTCCACAACAAATTGTAAGAGAGTCCTGGTCATATAAATCATTGGGAAAAGTAGGATTAGTTTATAAAATTTCATCTGTGTAAAAGATCTTACATTCTGGCCTGGAAATTTGTAGTTAGAACCTATCAAACCATAAAAATTTAATTCAGGGTTTAAAACTAGTAACATTTTAGTGATTAAAATTTAACTTTAAAAACAAATTATCTTATTAAATTCTTATTGAATGAGAATTTTAAAATTATACTTATAAACCCTGATAACTTAAATGCATTTAAAAAAATTCGGTCAGGAAGGCAAAAATAGGGAGCTGCAGAGGTAAAGTTTGCATTCAGGTGTGTCCTTTGCATAAGCTTGTAAAAGACTTGGCTTCTTTGAAATATAGGTAATGTTTTTCTACAATGAATAAACTTGCATTTTAAAAGTTTTGTTTAAATATGAGTTGTTTTGTTCACTAAAGATTTATATAAAAGTATGGTGATGTACAATTTAACAGATATTCCATATTTTTAATAAGATTAATGTATTAAAACATTCTGAGTTAAACTAGTCATTAAAGTAAAATGATTTAATGATATTTAAAATTCTGGCATAATTAAAAGTAACAAATTATAAAATTTTTTTTTTTTTTTTTTTTTTCAGGAAAGGTGCTCAAAGATTCAGTGTGCTTGGTTACTGGTATTCTTAGCAGGATCTTCTGTTCTTTTATATTACACCTTTCATTCTCAGTCACTTTATTACAGGTAATTAGAGGTCCAAGTACACAATCACATTTTTTATGTAATCATGTATTCCATAGCCCTTTGCATATATCTTACTTGCACATACTTATTGTTAGACTTCAATTTTTACCTGTCCATCTCCTTCTAATATTTAAAGCTCTAAGTGACTTATTCAGATTTGTATTCCTAGTGCCTTGGCTCATAGGAGGTGCTCAATAAATATTTAGTTTTTGATACTTTTTACTTATATAATCAGTAGTTATTAAGTACCATTAGGTAGTCCTCAGTGGTCTTTGTTGATTTTTATTTATTTTTGACAAAAAATGTATATAATGTATATAAAATGTAAAAATGTATGTAAAATGTATATGCAACATATTTTGATATATGTGTACATTATGTGATGAGAACACTTGATCTTTGTTTCTAGAAGACTTGCTAAAGGACAGTAGTTTGTAAGTTTCCATGTCAAGTGGAAGTATTCTGAATATTTGGCTTTAATTAGGTAACTAGATGTCCTGATTTCAGCAGAGTTGGGGAGATATGGACAATCTAGGATATAGTTTGTAGGTGGAGCTAATACCACTCAGACTGGATTGGGTGGATAGGTAGAAGGGGGAAAATCAAGGATGATGCATGGATTTTTAGTCTGAGCAACTGGCTGGATGGTGGTACCATTTACTGGGCTCAGAAAGACTGGAGAAGGAACTGGTTTTGAAGGGAAAATCAATAATTTTGTTTTGAACATGTTAAGTTTGAGAGGCCATGTAGAACTGTTAAAGTGATTATAGATATATCCTATGATCTCAGAGTAGAGGTTAGGGATATAAATTTTGGTGTTATCAGTATATGATTGTTAATTAAAACCACAGGACTTGACTAACTGGGAAAAGTGTAGACAGAGAAGAGGTTCCAGGACTGGACATGCCCACAATTAGAGGAGGAACAGCAAAGGAAACCATCAGTCATATATGAGAACAACTAAGGAGTGTAGTGTCAGAAGTCTAGGAAGAAGAAAATTCAGGGAGGGAAGATGGAAAAAGGGAAGTGACCTTTGAATTTAGCAAGATGGAGGGAGTTGGCGATCTTGACAAAAGCAATTCAGTGGAAAGGAGGGGATGGAATCCTGATTGGAGTTGGTTGAGAAAATGGCAGATATCTAATAGCAGTGAATTTTTTAGATTGCAGGTTAGAAAGGTATAAACTATGACAAGCTAGTCATAGTTTTTTTAATTCTATGGAGGAAAGATCTGAAATTCAAACATTTTAAAAGTCTTTAAAATAAGTGAAATGATCTTCTGTTTACATGAACTCTAATACCTTGACAAATTCACATATTTTACACACCAAATTAAAGTAAAATATTCAGTAGCAAATTAAAAACCCTTTTGAATACTTTAGTATGTTGCTCTGGTAAGTTTTGATGTTTTTCTCTTGGTAGCTTAATTTTTTTAAATCCTACTTTGGACCATTCGAGCTTCTGGGAGGTACTTTGGATTGTTGGAATTACAGACTTCATTCTGAAATTCCTCTTCATGGGCTTAAAATGCCTTATTTTATTGGTGCCTTCTTTCATCATGCCGTTTAAATCCAAGGTAAGAAATTAATGTTTTATTGAACGTTTTAGCAAGCCACATTAATGCTATTTAGTCTTTACTTAAATGACTCTTTTGTTTATAATTTTTCAGCTTGCTAAATAATCTGATTTTATTATCTCAGACTGGCAACCATTTGCTCAAAGACTTGAACCTGAAAATCTATTTCATTAAAATCAGAATTATACTTGCTTCAAATTATCTAAAAATCAGTCCCCACACCATATATAGAAAAATATTATTTAGATTCGAACTTCTTCAGGGCATTATCAACTGATCATTGATAACTGATTGTATGTTATCATACAGTGTTTTTCCCATATTCAATAAAACCTTTCAATTTTTATAAAAAACATATACATAAAACATTTTCATTATGTCATTCTTTAAAAATTCTTTGAAAACAAACATTCAGTGACTATAATATGTGAGAACCAGGTTGAGATTGCCAGTCTTTAACCACTGTTGTCATGAAGATTATAGTAAGTTATCTCGTGATTGCTGTATAATCATGCTGTTCTCAGTATAATATGACGTGTTTTGTGCTATATATAAAAGCAGTTGGTAGCTGTTTTCTTTTTCCTTCATTTTTAGGGTTACTGGTATATGCTTTTAGAAGAATTATGTCAGTATTACCGAATTTTTATTCCCATACCAGTTTGGTTTCGTTACCTTATAAGCTATGGGGAGTTTGGTAATGTAACTAGATGGAGTCTTGGAATATTGCTGGCTTTACTCTACCTCATACTAAAAGTAGGTAACATAAATCTTATCATTGAATTAATGATTCATATAATAATTACAGATTGTACATACCATTGCTTTTCTCTGCTTTGTTTTATCTTCATGTCACTAGTTTGAAGTTATAGCAAGTTCTATATCTACTGAGAAATGGAGAAATGGAAATATATCTTAATCCAGTGGTTCTCAGATTTTATTGGGGGAGTGGACTTCCACATAGCATAGATTATCTTAACCAGAAAGGGAGGAGTAGAATAGAACATATCCATCTGCAACAGTAGCCTCCATCAAACAATTCTCAAACTAGTGGAGTGTCTTATCCTGTTCTCCTCAACTTAATCACTTTATGAAATTTTAAAATCTAATTTTAAAAACATGTGAACCAGGAAAAATTGTTTTGACATAGTTAATTTATATTTGTCTTGACCAAATTATTACTCTAGGTATTCAGATTTACTTTTTTTTTTTTTTTTTTGGTTTGGAGTTGGTTGAAATCCATAAATTGAATAAAATATTCCATAATTGGAATTTATATTTAGATTGAAATGATTGTGATATGCCATGAGAATTAATATCAGTATTCGATATTTGAGGACTTTAGCTTTGATCTTTGGGTTAAGCAGATGGCTCTTTGAATTGATGAATTATCACTTATTTCCTTTTAGCTTTTGGACTTTTTTGGACATCTAAGAACTTTCAGACGGGTTTTGCGAATATTTTTTACACGACCAGTAAGTACTTATTAGTAAGTTAAGAAAAAACGTTTAACCTTTCTTTCTTCATTATAAAAATTTAATTCAGCAACTTTACAAGTGTGGATTTAATAATTACATGATTTAAAAAAAACTTTTCTAGTACTGTGGCACTTGGAGCTGTGAGAACGACTTAGGAGTTCTAGCTGTGATCAGTGTCTTGACCTGCACATTAACCACTACCTGATAGTTGATGCTTATATATTTGAATGTGCTTCTTACCCCTTCAAATCATTTGACATTCTTAAGAGTTTATGAACAGTCTATTAAAAATCTTATCATGAACTTCTGTTCCTCTTCCTTTTTTAATCCACAAATATTAGCTTTGTGTATTTCTGTGAACTCCTTATTCAGCTTCAATAAAATCTCTTCCAACTGTAACTTAGTGTGTGCATGAAAAAGCTCATTACCACAATTATGTCCCTTGAAATTTTCTTACTGGAAAAATTTCCCTTCCAATACTCAATTCTGTATGCACAAATAAGTTCATGGCATGGAATTTAACAATGTATTGAGACTCCAATGTCAAATTATAAACGTGATTATTATGTGATTCTACTGATGTTACAAATTGCAGAGAAAGGGTGTCATAGGCTCATTTGCTATTCAGTAGCCTCCAAGGTTCTCAGTACTTAGATGTAGTCACCAGATTTCAGAGTTTGGTCCTCAGTTTTGCAGTCCATTGAGTAAATTACTTGGTCAGGACTTGGGTTCTGCCTTAAAAAAATGCCAACCTAATAATGTGTGATGGGGTGGAAAAAAATGATATATCTACATAGTGGACCACACTAACTAGCTAAGGCACCCTTTCCCTAAGATAGTAATGTATAACAAGTTTTGCTACTTACTATTCAGACTTCTTTCTTTATATAAGATACAGTATAATTCAGAATTCATCTTTGGTCAGATCTGGTCATTATGTATCAGCTACTTTACTATAATTAGTAATGCTTGTGCTGAAATAGTTTGATATTCTTTATGAGTCATAGAGAAAATATCTCAGTCATCAACAGTGATTTATTCCTGAGTCTCAAAAATATACACATGTCCTGGACATGTATGTATATTCCTTAACTTTGCAGGGAAATGGCAATGACCATCAAAATAAACCTCTTGAAGGGAGTCTGCAAAATGCCAGAGAAGAGTGCTATTGTAAAAGCTTGTCGCATAAGTATCTGCAGTGTACTCTGCTAAATGACATTTTACTGAAGGGAAATTGGCACCAAGGTCATCAGTAACCTGAAAAAAATCTTAATTTTAATATTTTTATCCTTTGAATTTTAGATTTTGTTAACCCTTGACATTTAGTACAAGAAGTTTAGATCATAGCTTCAGGTTGTGAAGTCAAGTCAGACTTTTCTCTCATTTCTATGTTCTTCAGCCACTTTTTTTCTCATTTCTACAGAAAGCTTATTTGTAACATTTTGTCACATCTAGTTAATGACTAAATTCTGCTGAATTTGATGTGGAAGTTATTAAGATCTTGAAGAGATCAAAAACATTTGATCTTAGGACCTTAGAAGAAATTTTAAAAATTGCATTATTGTTCAGCCAGTTAATTTTGACAGTATAACTACACAAGTGACGTTTTGCAATTACAGTTCCTTTATAAAATTTGATTTTTTCCTAGTACTGAATGCTCTGAATTTTGTGGTGATTGATGATAAAGTGATTTTGATTTAATGGCAAGACAATGTTTGGTGGTCTCCAAACCTTCATATTGAACCCACCTGGAGAGCTTTCAAAAATTAGATTCCTTGTCATATCCCAATATGTTTGGACCTATTGAATCAATTCCTAGTGTGGAGCATAGAAATGTTTCTAAAACAGTCTCTCCACATGTTATATTCAGTTAGCCAAGCTCTGGACTGAAATTTTGAACCACTGCCATAGATAATAAGTGGGCTCAATTTGGCAATATGAGGTCACCTGAAACATTAATATAGATTTTATAATAGTTTTATTTCAGAGTGCTTAGTCTCTTAAGCCAGTTGAATCCATGAATTTGAAGCACTAACATTATTTGGGAGTCCAGCAAAATCTAAGTATCTTTCAAGATCATATTATGTATTATTTAATGAGTTCATTTTGATGCAGTTCATCAAGACGTGGTTCTACATATGTAGTTGAACTCTCAAGTGTTCGTATCCTTTGGGAGAGTTTTCAAATGCCTAGTTTCAGGGAGATTTGAGATATACAGCACCAGCTACATATTGGAGGAACAAGAAAGAAATTTGTAGATGAAAAGAATTTATTTTCACAGAGTTATGGAGTGGCTGCCAGCAAGAGACAGTGTTCAGAAGCAGATGATATTTGTTCAGTATGTCAAGCTGAATTTCAAAAGCCAATTCTTCTCATCTGTCAGGTAATTACGTTTTTAAGCAACCTAAATACAGCACTTCTCTGTGACTTGCAAAAGTCACATTAGTTATGGGGGGCGGGGAGACTCATGTTTAGCAGAAAGTAGCTTTCAGAGCACATACTAGTAATTTCTTATTTGTGATTGGGGGTTTGGTAGATTAGCTAAACCTTGCCCCTTATGTTCTAATGGTTTTATGCAGAGGTTTTTATGCAAATTGGTTACCACTGTGATTGGAAAATAGGCTATTTTTAATAATTGGATACTAGTCTTTTAGAAGACCTGCATTTGTTACTGGATTGTGTAAGACCCTTTCCTATACTTTATGGCAGTTACTCAAAGACTTTATTAAGCCATTAAGTCATTATACTTGATCTTAAAGTTATCACCTAGATAAGGATAGCCTGTATTTGATTAAAAGTGATTAAATGGATGGTACAGTCAAAAGAACTAGTGGCTCTACCACTAATACTGTTCTTTATGTTCGTGAATATCATACTGTTTTCTCATTTGTAAAATGAAGGAATCAGTGTTCTCCAAAAGCCTTTTCAGCTCTGAAGGGCATGATTGTCTACAGTGTGAATTTAAAACAAAAATGTTATCAAGTATAAAATGTAGTTCTTAATTCCTTTACAGCATATATTTTGTGAAGAATGCATTACCTTATGGTTTAACAGAGAGAAAACATGTCCACTGTGCAGAACTGTGATTTCAGACCATATAAACAAATGGAAAGATGGAGCCACTTCATCACACCTTCAAATATATTAAGTTGTATAAACTATTAAGGCCACAAAACACTGATTTCATTTGGTTACAGTGAGTATTGATAAAGATATTAGAATGGATTTTCAGGGTCAGAAGTTAAATGTTTCCAAATGGTTTTAGATTATCATAAGACTTAAAAGTTATAGTCCAATTTATCAAAATATTGAAGAACCCTGTTTTAAAAAATATATAAGTAATGTTCAACCTAATGCATATGAACATTTAGTCTATCCTAATTTTTTGACAAGTGAGTTCAGTGTTAAATTGTGTTTTCTTGTTAATGTTACCAAAACAGATAACTAGAACTAGTAGCTCTTAGAGGAACTCAGGTATTCTTTCTTGACATTGTTTTCAAAATAAAGAATATTTTTCATACTATTTTAAGATACACATTATCTAAAAGTAGAATTTAACTGACTTTTATAATTCCCTTTCTAAAAATTATTAAAATTCTCATAAAATTTGTATTTTTAACAAAAGTCTAAATGCTATATTTTATCTGTAACAATCAGATTTTCTAAGTGGAGATTAATTTACTGAAGATGATAAATTTTAATATTGTATTATTCTCTGTAGTATGATTAGCAATCACTGAGAATAGATGATTTAAATTTTGTTTATGGATCTTATACACACAATCCTGCCATCAACTTTAATGTTCATGATCTTGCTTTTTGTACAGTGCCATGGACTATCTTGAAATAACTATTAAAATAATTCATATGGATTACAAATAGATGACTTTACTGATAATTTGAATAGTGTAACAAACAAGACCAACTCAAATCTTAGAAAAGAATTCCCCTTATAACTAGTCTTCTCCAGAAGAATTTGGCATCTATTGCTTGAATCACAATTACTTAAGAGATTAAAGCTTGTACTCAGAGGCAACCAAAAGCTTTGGATAGTGTGGTCTGGCTGCCTCAGTATTTCTGCAGTGTGGTAGAAATAGAGTGAGGCACTTCGTCCTCTTGAAACCTCTAAGGGGGAATCAAGATCTATAATAAGTCCGAAGGGCTGGTTATATCTAAGTTTAGAGTACAAAGCCTCTGCCCATTTTTTTCTATTACCATCTATCAGTTTGCACACAAGGAAGAGACAGAGGGAAGAAGTTAGGAGGTACAGGTAGAAAACAAATTTGCAGTGTTGATAAGACAAAGGTGAAACAAACATATAGATTAATAAGGATAGTGACCAACTGGCTACAGGTTGTCACTTTCATGATCATAGAGCCACCCAAATTGGCAGCAGAATGTTAGAAAGCCTATAACTTTTCCTGAGGCAAACATTGCCAGGTTATAGTTGCACCTGTTTCTGTCCTTTCAGTGACGATATATTTAACCCTGTTATCTACTTTGAGAACCACTGCAAATATTGAAACAAGCTTGCTTGGCCTTATGTCACATTCTGACTTTGTGGTGAAGTTAATTAGTTGTTATTTAAGTATACAGCAAGGGATAAGTGAGAAAGGCAATCTGGGATTAGAATTTGGGTGTGAAAAATAGATGAGCTGACTTCTTGTTAAAAACACAAGAACATCATCTTACTACATGAGTTAATTCAGTCCTATTACAATATCTACTTATATCTATTTACCCTATTACAGATAGCTTTGTTTCTTAATATGATTTAATAACAAGTCCC
Organism: Pteropus medius; assembly: GCF_902729225.1. Taxonomy (NCBI): domain Eukaryota; kingdom Metazoa; phylum Chordata; class Mammalia; order Chiroptera; family Pteropodidae; genus Pteropus; species Pteropus medius. Next base: position 5,562,166 of record NW_024349799.1, on the reverse strand, counting down.
AAGTGGACAGTGGGGTTTGTTTTAACAAGAAAGCAGTTCACATGAATTTAAGAGGGGGAAAATGTAATAGAGCTATGCCATCCACTAACAACGCTGATGAACTGGAAACATTACTTCTGTTCCTTCACTTCAAAAATAGGGGAATAGGGATTCAAAAACCCATTTTTTATGTGAATTCATATCACACCTTCTGAAAGATTATTTCAGTGGCATTAAGAGTTGCTACTCTATGTTTTATTAAAGTCAATTTGAGAACTTCTATAGAGAAATCATCTTGGCAAATGTGACTAGAATTGCCTCATAAATAAGTAGCCTATACAAAACTTTACCCGTCTTACACTAGATGTATTGAGACATTAGTCGAAAATCCACATGTAATTTCTGACTCTACAGTTGGCTATTTGCATATGCAGATATGGAAGGCCAAATATATTTATTGAAAAAATTCTGCATGTAAGTGGACACATGCAATTCCAACCCATTTTAATTCAAGGGTCAGCTGTACAGTTTATTAAATATGAGAACCTGAACACATCTGCCATGTTAATGAAAAAAATTACTGAAACCATTTGTGTACTTGATAATTATTTCTTCCTATCTTAAGATAATAAAAAAATCACTTCTATTTTATGTTCATTCAAATTTGCATTTAATTTCTATTTACATTCATTCAATCTGAAATCAAATAATACAGTAAACTAAATACAAGATGAAAAGCAGAAAAGGTGTTACCCTCATAGCACTCCTAATAAGGCAGCTGAAGAATTTATTTACTCTGATAGATAGATGCAAAGCCAACTTGGGATAGGAAAAAAATAGTTTAACGAGCAAACACAGATGAACCCATCTTTCAGATGTTACTTCAGATAATCCACTGAGATAATACTGTGCTATAGTGGTAAATTAATCACACAAGAAAAGTTTTATATCAATCAGCAAAAGACTACAGGTCATGGTATGACAAATACTTTTATGATTGCTTTGTCCAGCTTGCTAGTGTCTACTACTAAAATGGGTAAATATTTGGACATTGATATTTTTATTTGAGAAATTAACCATTTTCAAAACCTCAAAATCCATACTTCATAAATTCAACATTTCCCATGAGAATAATCTTAGATCTAGCCCTTGTAAGCTAGGAACCATAATGACTGAGTAACCAAAATAGGTCCTATATTAAATATAAAATCCAAGGCTCAGTATATTAATTCTTTTGAAGATGCATCTTGTTTATAATCATTTATTACTTACAGAATGTTGAATTTATGGAGCATCATACATGCTTTCTCCCCACCCGCCCCCATTATCTTCTATCTCAAAAAATAGTATGGAAAAATCCTTCTTGAAGGATTCAAATTAGTTAAGACCATAAAGGGAGAAAATAACAATTTTCCTGAAAATCTGGTTTAAGTTCAATAATTAATACTTTACATTGTTAATCACAGCTGGTTTATAAATCCCAGTTTATTCTATAACGCTACAAACCTTATAAAATCAAAATTAGTAAATTTCAATTCTCAGTGATTATATTTTAATTAAAAAACAGCATGTATACAAAATAAAAATATATCTTGTAATAGCTGATTCTAAAGAATCAAGTGATGAAAGAAAAGCACTTAATCTCTTTTATACACTTACCTGGAAGAATCATAAAGAACCCTCTTAGAAACTCAAAACTAGTAATATTGACATCATATATTTAAACTATACTTGGATTTTTACAAATAAATATAGGGTAAGCCATATTGCATAGGTGTGTGCTTTCTGTCTGTGACACTAAAGTGGCACCTGACATGTTTTCACAGTCATAGTAGGGATATCCGTTTATGAAACAATTTCTCAATAACCTTGCCACAGCATAGGAAATTAATCTCAATATTAAGTCTGAAACACTTTTTGTGTGGATGGTAGATGTACAATTAATGCTTTTTATGCAGAAAAGCTGCAGTGTTTGCCACTATTGCTGGCAGTACTAATTATGAAAATGGTTTAACTATGGGGTGGTTATAGCCAGCCAATCACAGTGCAAATGTTAGCAAACAGGATTGAGGAGGAATATTTTGTTGTGAAATTTTTGCTGGAATTTGGTCAGGCAGTTAACACTATAGTTAGTGAACACATCTGAAAACAAGTATTAAGAGTAGCACAAGCCATTTACAGTCTGAAATAAAGTCTATACATATCACCAAAGCTTTAGGAGGTCTGTTTTTTCAGACATCATAACTATGAGAGAATAAAGATCTATAGTTGAAATACAATTTCTGCCCTTGTTGTAGCTGCTAATTTACTAGCTACGTTATAAAATTCTCAGTAGGATGCTGCAATAATGGGAAAGCGGAGTTAGAGAGTGATTTCAAAAAGAAAAAAAGGCTTTCTGTCCAAAGATGAACTATTATCAATTCTTTCATTATTGCCACAATTGAAAAGGTATATTTCCAATCATTTTTCATGGTTCATTTTTTGCTTAATGTCATAGAATTTCATTTCACTTGAACTGCTATTTAAACAAGCAAAGCTTTGCTCTTTTCTGACTGAATTCAACATGCATAAAGAATTTTATGGCTTGGATCCTATGGCTCAAAAAGGTTTGGAGAACAAAGCAAGCAGCATCTATTTTAAAAAAATCGGGGTTGCAAAATATTACAAATTGACTTTGCACACTCGGACTGAAGACATTATAAAAGACAAACAAAAAGAGGTGATAAGACTCAATTGCAACTGCATGATCATCTATTATACCAGTATGCACTGAAATATATTTTTATAAAGCTCTGCAGATATTAAACCCTTTTACCAGCTAAAGTCATGGAAATGCTCTCTTTAAGGCAGGAAGTATTTAAGAAAGGTAAAATTACCTTTATTTTTATTCTTTGTACCTATAAATCACTTAATGTAGATTTTGTTACAATTTCAAAAACAGTGTCTTGTTAACATATTTCCTAAATTAAGCCACTAAGTTTACTTATTCACTGTGGAAGACATTCATCAAAAGGCCATCAAATATTTTTACAATCAAAAAATGTAGCCCCAGTATAGGAGAAAAAAACCTTTTTCCTTTTAAAATTGTTGAGGAAAAATTTAAGGAAGGTAGACAGCAAAAACAGTAAAAAGAAGTAAAACTTAAAACTTTATCAACTTGCTGTAAAGAGATAGAGCGTGGACCATGGCAACACCCTCTTTCCCCTGGACCTCCCTGTCTCCCTCACTTTGCCGCCCTCAGTATGCATTTGATCCTGACTCTCTTCTGTCTTTCTTCAGCCTCAGGCTGAACACATTTGGTGTCTTGAACCAAATACTGGTATAAAAACAGGTGGTGGTATTTTTCCAGTGCAATGCAGGCCCAGGACAAGGATGAAATGTAGGACACACAACTTATGCCCATTCCAAGGCTTCCAGTTAGGCTTAGCGTATAGCAGTACTGCAAATAGAAATGATTAAATAGATTTTTTTTTCCCCTAGTATTACAGACAGGTATTACAGCTGGGTTACTGAAAATAAATCCCAGGTCCACCCCCAATCCCTCAAACGAGCCACAGCTGTGGTTAACAATGATTCATTTGCATTTTTATTATTTCACCAAGAGAAGAAACAGAAGTTGTCTGGCTTTCTTCACACCAACCAATAATTTCGCATTTTAAAGTTTGGGATGTTTTCCATAATGAGCTGAATCAAAAATCTATTTGAAAAATATATATTTATATAAAAAAAAGATTCAGGTTGTTTGCACGTAAAACATCAATTGATAAGTTTCTTTTTGTCTTTGATTCCATGTTGCTAGAAAAAGTTTGACCAAGCTTGCATGCTAATTTGTCCTTAGTTGCAAGTATTACAGGCAATTTCATACTTTGCCTAATGAAAGGATAACCCTTCTTCGACACAATCAGAACTCAACAGTGATTCAGAAGCAACATCCTACCCTTAATACTGTCAGTTTTGAGCCATTAACATGAAAATCCTTGATAAGGTTGAGAAGATGTCGCTAGGAATCAATTAATTGATGTGCCTAAGAGTTCTGCAATACTATTTTGCTTTTTTTTTTTTTGCACCATTGATTGATTTTTAAAAATCCATGTTTATTTTTCCTCTGTCCAAAGTGTTCTATGTAAGAACACTGACTCTCCAAGACTATCATTTTGAGTCTTCTTGTTTCACCCTGCAGGATGCTCACAAATCGTCTCCCCACCTTTTTTGCCTTAAATTCATTAAAAGCATTGCTCTGTCATAGATTCATACGCAGGTGCTCTGGTCGTTTGGATATCATGGGAAAAGCCTGTTTTTTATATGGCCCGGAGTTCGGTTGTCGTATTGGAAGTGGGGCTGAAGCTTCCCCACTCATCGTCACATCCATCTGCTCTACTCCACTTGTTTCCATTGGGTATTCCACAGGCGTCTGAGGATTTGCTGTGCTGGCTGAAGCACCTCTTCCCCAGAAATCCCCAGGAGAAAATTTGACTGGGCTTTAAGACAAGGAAGAGCTATCATTCATTTGTCTCAAGAATTATCTCAACAAGAAATGTTTCCCTTATATTTAAAGGGAGTGGGGTAACATGACATTTATTTTCATTTAATTTTATTTTTGTGTGGATTAGCAAAAAGGCAAAAATTGAGCCGTCTCCCTCCCAAACTAATTGCTAGTTTCCTAACTGGTCTCTTTACCTCTAAACTTGCTCCCATAAAACCCTCAATGAAACTTAAAAAAAAAAAAAAATCATTTTACTCTCCCACTTAACATAGCTTCCCATTGTATTTAAAATAAAATACTTCTCCAAACCTTTGCCATTCTATTCCTCTCTCACCATCCTTCAGGAACAGTGACCTTTAATTTCCAAGAAAAAACCAAGTTCTTCTTCCCTTAAGGCTTTTGCAAAAGCTGGTCTACCTGTAATACCCTTGTACTTCTATTTTTTGTATGGTTTGCTCTTTCTCTTCATTCTTAGATGTTACTTTACCAGTAAGGCCTGTCTCGACCACCGTAAATAGACGCCCCCTTGTTACTCTTTGCTCTCTACCACTACATTTTAAATTTTTTTTCGTATAGCACTTGGCACTACTTGCAATTACATATTTTTTTATTTCCTTCTTTTGTGTTTGTTGTTGACTCCCTCTCATTAAATTGTAAGCTTCATCAAGACAAGGACAATTCCTATGTTAATCATGTGTCCCCAAGCATGCAGCACAGCCCCTGGTACACAACAAATGGGGAACAAATGGGTGAAGAGGACATCTGCCAGTATAGCAGCTAACTTTTAGGAGGGAAGGTAAACTATATAGCATATTATCATTGATTAGTCACAGACTAGTCACTTGGAATATAATAAGGCATACATGCTATGCTTATGTCAACCAAAAAGAGTATGATGACAGATCTTTTATTTATGTAATGTGGCATATATTTCTAAAGCAAGGCTCATCTAGGTTAGAAAAAAAGACTGAGAATAACAAAGTCTGAATACCTGACAGGTGTTCGTGGGCTGCCAATAAATCTTCGAGGTGATCGGATTTTTGGTTCAAAGGAAAACTTTTCTTTCACGCTTTCAAGTACAGATGGAGCCACATATGTAAAACCCTGAAAGAAAGTAACAGTGGACTACAGAAGGGCATTTTGTCATATACATCAAGAAAATGTGGTTGTTCAGTCTCTGACACAACAACACATTCATACATGCCTAAAATTACTAATCTGTACTCTTCCATCTCGATCTCATTTCACACCTGTTAACTTCTTTCCAGACACACACACCTCAAGAAAGAATATTATTGAGCCCCGCAGGCTATCAAACAAAATTCCACTCTATTGAAAGGAGTAGAAAAAAACAGATAAATGTAAGCTCCACACTAAGATGTTAAATATCAAGATAAATAAATGCAAAGAAAATTCCAGTGTTTTTAACCATATGCATATAAGCAACTAAGATGATCATCCCCCAAAAACGTTTCTCATTACTAGGCCAAAGTAAAAATAGAATTCTCTAACATGGCACATGTTATTTTTCTGGTTTTCTATCAATGACTGGATGGATTTGGTAATTTCTTAATGAATAAAGGTCAGCACTGTGAAAACTCTCAATTGCAATAGACAAATATGTAGTTTTGTTAGCTTTAGTTCTTTCTTGGACCTTGCTATTATTAGGCTACCAGCTGTCATTTCTCTTGCTGTCAATGTTCACCCCGTTAACAATCAGTCCTCCACCTATCTTCCCTTCTATTTATTATTCTAGTCAGGTATGAGTAGGCATTGTGAGTTATAATAAAGAGACTCAATAAAGTCCTAAAGAGTGAGGTGCAATTATGTGGAGCAGTATGCTTTGAGACAGCTACATGTGTACTTCAGAGGCCATTTCCCCACATGTTCTAGTGGGCTAAAGCTGTAACTACCAAGAGGACCAGGCTGTGCCTTAATCATCTTTGAATTTCTTTTAATTCTGTGATAGGAACTTAAATGTTTATTGAACTGAAGTTGCTACAACCCCAATCTCCAGGTATGTGGATATAACCATTTTTTAATTAATTTTTAAAGAGATCTATTTTATGTGTAGAATTCTGGCTACAACCTAACTAATGAATTGTTCTTTTAGGTAGCCAATTTAATTAATTATGAAAAGTTAAACACTACTTTAACAACAAAAGCTTAGCTTATATAACTTTTATAACCTCAAGTTTGGATTTCTTTTTAGCTAGTTAAGATGTTTCTAGACTTTTTTATGAGGGGAAACATTGTCAGACTAGTTGAAACTGCAATGCTCATTTGAGGAAAAGGTCTGTATGTTACATCAAAGGAATAAATGCCACATCACATCAGTAGAAAACAAAACTGCACATCATAAGAGAAAAAAAAATAAAGCAATGCCAGAATTAAAATGAATCATGCCTACCTTCCTTAACTAAACATGAGATTTTACTAAGGAGGATATAAGGCCTTCATATAATGGAGACATAAACTTTACATGTGTTCACGTGAAATTATATTTTGCATATATGCTTTATTCTTATACCACTACACAATCATACATTTATAGAATTGTTTCTATTCAATGCTATTTATTCAAAACCATACTATATTACAGTATTTAAGAGTAATTCTGACCATACACAATTTTTGCATTCCATGCTAACTGTAGCACTTACTCTCTACCCCAAAATATACAACACTACTTTGTGTTATACTGTGAGCAGTATAAAAAAGCTTGAAAATTAAGTTAGTGACAAATCCAGTGAACTCAGAAATGGGGGAAAAAAATTTCCAAATGATTATATTGCCCATATTCCATTCTCTCTAGAGGTAGACCAAAAAATGACAAAATGACAAAGGAAACAAAGGTTACAAAATGAGGTAGATGTTCATGTGACACATTAAGTATAGTAATAAACATAAGCATATATGATCATACTTAAAGGAAAATAATATGCAATGATGGTCATCAGGTATAAATCTATCCTTTTTGTTGATCAAAATCCAACTTTTGCTTTTCTATCTGAGGAGACAAGGTATAGATACTTTTACATTGCGGATTAATTTAATAACTGCCACATATGAACTAATATATTTTGCTGTCAAATACTCATAACTAATAGGCTAAAATTCCCCTACAGACTTATGTTAAAAGTATCAAAAATCTGCAGCTCTTCAGGAATAAAATAGTTCAGGAATAAAATAGTTCCTGCTGCTTAAGGTATGTGGCTTTCAGTTAATATCCAGAGCCAAACATTACCTTAAGTCAGTGGCCCATCAAAAAAAGAAATCATACACTCTGAAGAACCATACACTCCTACTGTAACTGCTAAAATAAAATGATGGATTATGAGAATATTCTAACATCGATAAGTTATAATGGGATAACTTAAAAAAAAAAAAAATAGAACCTCAGGTTATCTACATCAAACTGCAAAGCAACCAAAATGAATTTTCTTACTGACAATGGCATTTCTTATTTTTCAATAAGCGGGGCCACCCTCATATTTAAATTTCCCATGGCTACATGGCAATTCTTTCACTTACCAGAAAGACCTGGTTGGCACTTTCACTGAGAGTTGAGTCATCTGGGCTGTCAACAGGTGTCTGACGTGTAAACTTTGAATCAAACTGACTCACATCCTCTTCAGATTGCTTTATAAAAAAAATGATTACAAAATGATGAATAATCTATTATATATATTAAATGCATTACAGGCATTACAAGTCTTAGAGAAGGCTCTAGATAGAGCTTTCACAGCGTCTGACTGTAGTATCAGAATAGTTTTAGCAGTCAGACTGAAGAATATATGTGGAAAATGTCAAAGGTCAAATTACATATTCAAATTTTAAACATATATTAACATAGATTTTGGTTTACAGTTATCATTCCTATTAAAAATCTGAATACCAATTGTCCCCTCTCGCAAAGAATCAATATGCCTCATCCACTGGCCATATCCCTTTTTAGAGATAATTTATTAGTTGGCCACTGCAGGTTTGTAATAAACCTGAAAAACTATTAAGGCAGAGTTTAAACACAAAACACATTTGTAAGATGCTCTAAAGCTTCTTCTCATAACTTACTTCATTCCTTTAGATTTCTCAAGGAGCAAAACTACTACTCTACTCTGCACAAGTATATTTTCTTGTGAAAGAGTAAATTGAACCACCAGATCTGTTCTTTTAATTCCTTCTCTGGTACATCAGACACTGAGGTCGTGTCAAAAGAACTCAGGAACCAATGTGTTTAAGCACAAAGTGTCCAAAGATGAGAAAAGCTGAACATCAATTTTAAAAAACTACAATAGATTGAAACACAAATAAGTTAAAAGGCATGAGTTCATAATCATACTTAAAAAAACAAACACATAATTCATTGGTCAATTTTAGAAGATGTCGGAAAACTAATTCGTTATTTTGAACACTGGGAAAGAAACAAACATATCCTACCTTTCCTGTATGAACAGGTAAGCAAACAACTGATGTAAAGAATTTCTCTTTATGGAAGAATTCCAACAAATAAAGAATGAATAACAATATTAGAATAAGACGATTTTACAAACCCCTAACGAAATCCTGAAACTAGGCCAGCTTCTCATCCTCAGTACTACTGACATTTTAGGCTTGATAACTTTTGTAGGGGACTGTCAGGATATTTAGCAGCATCTCTGGCCTCTACCCCTAGATACCAGTAGCACCCCTTTCCCAAGCTGTGACAACCTATCTCCAGACATTGCCATATTGATCCTGGCTGAGAACCATTGTTGTAGGCAAAGACAATGAAAGAAACACAAACACATCACTAAAGAAACAAAAATACACATTCTGTCTCCTGAGCAAAATACACAATATCAAAAGTTTAATCTGAATCAGATCAAGTATCTAAATCTAACCACCAGTTTTTAGAAATACAAGGAAAGATGAACATGGTCAATGACACCATGGGATTAAAGTCAGCAAAATCAAAATGTGAGGAGCCCCACAGGACAAATGGTCCAGTTTCTTCAGTAAATTCTCAGGGGAGGAATTGAAAGGGGATATCTATAGATGGAAAGAGACCTAAGAGACATAGTAACAAAACTGGATAGGCCTTAATTGAATCCTTATTGAAACAAACCAGCAAGGAAAAAAAGAGAATAAGGAAATTGTTAGTTTTTTAACTGTGATGATAGCATGGTGGTTAGGTTTATGTTTATGTTTAAACAAGATGACCTGATAATTTTTGAAGCTGGGCAACTGGTATATGAGGGTTTAATTATCCTCCTTACAATTATGTATGTTGAAATTTTAAAGCAAGTCACCTGGTGCACCAAGGACAAGAGGATAATCATCATTATCCTCTCCAACTCTACCTTTATCCCATAAAACAGAAAAAGAAATTATATTTCCTCAAATTCTAAGGTGGGAGAAACACAAGAACTAACATATTAACTCATATACATATAAACATATTGTTATGGTTTAAATTGTGCACCTCCCTCCCCAATATTCATATATTGAAGTTCTAACTCAGAATGTGACCTTATTTGGAATGAGGGTCATTGCAAATGTAATTAGTTAAGAAGTCATACTGGAATAGGGTAGACCCTAATTCAGTATGACTAGTGTCCTCATAAAAAGGGAAAAATGGAACAGAGGCCAGCGTAGAAAGAGAATGACCTGTGAACATGAAGGCAGAAATCAGGTGATGTGCCTATAAGCCGACGAATGCCAAAGATTGCCATCAAACCACCAGAAGCTAGGAATGAGGCATGAAGCAGAGTCTCCCTCTCAGCCTTCAGAAGGAACCAACACTGCCAATACCTTGATCTCAGACCTCTAGCCACCAGAACAGTACACAGTAAATTTCTGTGGTTTAAGTCCCCTAGTTTGTAATATTTGTCTGCAACCCTAGCAAACATATATTCTATATTTTGAAGAAAAAAATTCCCAGAAAATCAAATTTAAAATAGGGTTGAATTAAACAAAGCGCCAAGAAAAAAAAAAAAATTCCCATGTACTTGAAATATTTGTCTGAGGCAACCAACTTAAAAACAATTAATACAGTCATCAATTGCTACTAGAGGTAGTTCTTAAAAAGACTACAGAAGATTCTGAAGAGAAAAGAGGATAGACCAAAGTTTATTAAACTGTTAATAAATATAATATTTCTGACTGAGATATTCTAGAAAAGTATCAGGTCCCTCAAATTATATGCATTCATGTATACATACCAACAGAGGTTTAAAGGGGGGCTCCACCTTCCTACCCAGCAGTTCCTCCCAGTTAATATGTCTGAAGAATGGATGAGCCTAGAAAAAAAGCAGGAAGTCAAGGGGAACAGACTTCACTGGATTGACCACTCCCTGTTTGAAGTTACTGATAACAAAAGAAGCTATACTTATAAGCAACTACAAACAAACTGTACAAATTCATAAAATTAGCGTTATCTTCCCCTCAAACCACCAAACATGCCAATCCCTACTTGAACTTCTCCAGCATCCCCAGGACCAGCTCCAAGACGAGAAGCAGCATTTCTTTTCAGCAGCTTTAGGGAGGAAAAAGAAAACATGGATGAACTTTAGTCAAATTTTTTCTTTATAGTATCTGCTTGTCTATTTTGCCTTCAGAAAACATGATTTGTTAGTTACTATTAAATATTGTTTGGGAATAATAATAAAATAAAATCCTTAAACAAATTTGTACTTCCCCCACAAAAACTATAGGCTTTTTCATTCAATCTTTATCTATTTAAATCCTAGTAGTTGAGTGCCTATTTAAGAACCCTACCTTTTTAAGCAGATCTCTGGCTTCTTGTGTGAGGTAGGGAGGCAAATTGAGTTTACATTTGAGGATTTTGTCAATTGTTTTCTTTCTATTCTCCCCAGTGAATGGGGGCTAAGAGTAGAAGAGAGTGAGAAACATTAGCATATAAAAAATCAAATTTTAAATAACAATTACCATTTACTGAATTAGTCAGGCACAGAGATCAGAAATGTATACTGTGATGTAGGCACTGCTAAATACCTGTAGTTTTTAAACAATGTGACAGAGGAAATAGAAATATCCTGGAAGAAAATGGGTTTTCACCATTAACTCTGTGTGATAATGGGTGAGCCATGTGATTTTGTGCTTCACTTTCTCCATTTATAAAATTAGGGCAGTATCTATTTTTACGTCTATTTCATGGGACTGCCATGACATAGATCACTTAAATGAAATTGTTTTTAAAAGTACGGGGGACCATACTACTACTAATAAAGCATTTGTAGTGCTAAATTTTAAAAAAACAACTCCATTGGTAATATTTTCAAGAAGCATAGGAAAGGTCTCTTGCTATAGTGATTTGGCAACTACTCAGCACAGACCATACAAAATTCATGCAGCTTTTAACTGTGCACCTACTGCTCCAGTCAGCATGTCATACATTAATGCTCCCAAACTCCACCAATCCACAGCACGATTGTGGCCACTTCTCATCAAGATTTCAGGGGCCCTACAATGAGAAAAATAATATGTCTAAAAAATCCACCCATTTGTATATCATCTGAATTAGAATTTTAAAAACAAAATATGAAGGCAATGATGCTACAAAAAATTTAGCACACTATTACTTAAACCAGGTAAAAGTTAGCTATTACCCCCAAACCAGTTATATTTCTTTTAACATGCAGCTCACATGTATTCTATTGTTCCACAAAATGTGTGTGTAACTGTTCCATCATGAATAGATTCTTTGCATAGTCCAAAGTCTGTTAGTTTCACATGACCTACAATAAAAGATCATAGCATGGTTATTGTGAGATTTCTAAGTATGCGCAATATTTGAACATTGAACACATCATACAAGACAATAATCGATCCATTTAACTTTTTCTGCTTTAATTTTTTTGAAGATATCCATAAAATGAGATGTTAACAATTTAAGGTTAGGGCAGAATCATCTTTTGCCACTGAGATTATCTATCTGGTAAATGGAAAATAAAGATAAGTGAAAAAGCTTGTCTAAGGCTCCAGCTTTACCTATACCTAGAATTCTCTACCATCTTGAAAAAGTAAGTCCTAGGAAAACTTCTTGGTGAGTCTGGTTTAAGTACACAGACCCTAATACAGATATTCTATACCTTTTAAACAAAGGTGTAACTCTACTTCAAATACATAGCTTTTATCACAGTGAACTGTGACTTGACAGTTCTTAAAATAGTCTCAGAAAGTCATTATAACAAGTTAGCTTATTCTGCCAATGCTAACAGTTTAGAAAAATAAATGAAATTGTTACATGGCATGAGATCATCCCTGATCCAGAGTGAAAAACTCACCACCTGACACAAAGAAAATTTCAGTTCAAGGTGAGCTTTACTGAGCTGTCATTAGATATCCATGGTTCAACAACCCCAGAGACCTTACTATTCCAGGTTTATTTCAGAAAAAGGAAGAGGCAATGGCCTGATTCAAATGTAAATGTGTACTTTACTCTGACACAGAAGAAATATGACCTTTATTTTCACAAAAGCACCTGATACACAATTTCATGAATCAAAGATGTTAACTAGTCACTTCCCTATCCTATCCTTTGTGTTGAAATTCAGAATCAGAATTCATGTTGGGGGGTGATGGGTGCTTGGTTAAGCATAGCACTCTCCAAAACAAAAAAGGAAAGGGGGAGGGAGCACAATTTGAAACATTCATATGGGCATCAATTGTCCATATACCATTTTCTGCACAAGAATTTTACAGACATCTAAGGATCAGCAGCTGCTACCAGACCTCCTGGTTGTCTAGTTGCTCCTTTGGGGTATGAAGTGAACTGCCAAGTCTATCCAGCCCTGATTACTTTCACATAAATTGAACTGTCTGTAGCAGCATGTAGTTATAATCAAGGCCACTTTGATTATACCTGTAGCTGTAAAGAATATTAACCTGTTTGATTTTTATGTTTGTTGTCACAAACCAACAGCAAGAATAAATTGATGCCTATTAAACGTTTTATTTCCACGGCTACATCATATATTTTGGTTCAATTCTAATCCTGTCCTTTTGTACAGTATTAATAAAAATTATCATAAAAGTATTGCTTCTCATATTTATGTATTTTCATCATTAAAGAAAACTCAGTCTGTAAACTGTAAAGGTTAAGATTCACTTTCCAATTTATGGAATAACACAAAATTTGTGTTTGGACTGGCTTTGACTCACCCCACATAATGTAAGGATTTCTAAAGAATGACAAGCTATAGAGTAAAGATTAAATCAAAAAGGTAACTGAATGGCCAAGCATCTTCAACTCCCTTTAATCTCATCAACCATAAACATCTAAATATTTAAATCTCAACAAGTAGCATGATGCCATAAATTCTGCAGGAGAAATATATAATAATTGACACATGACTATGGGGCTTTAAAATGACCATAACCTGTGTGGGAGGATTTTAAGATGATTATTTACTATAGAATTGTTTACAGTATATCTCCACCTTGGTGATTAAGCATGATATTCTCCGGCTTCAGGTCTCTGTAGATGATCCCCTTTTGATGTAAATGCCCCAAAGCCATGGAGATTTCTGCCAAGTAAAAGCTGGAAACAAAAGTGATTTAACAAAATTAAAGAATAATCTACTTAAAGCAGTTTATGTATGGAGCAAAATACCTTGGAAGAAACAGACATGCACCAAAGACTAGTGCGGGGGGCGGGCGGGTGGAGGGGGCACTGGGGAAAGAGATGGCATAGGATGCTGCCAAAAGGTATGGAGACATTTGTTTCACTCATTTAGTGAAACTAAAAAATATTTTATTTTATCATTAAAACATACTGCTAAAATTGCAAAGTCCAGAATATGCCAAACTGTTACTGGTCATGTTTTGTTCTGTGTAGGAATTGGGCCAATAGTCATTCAGATCAAAGCAAATTTCTCCCACCCACCCCCAATTTTAAAACCCCATAGGAAATAAGAATTTTGTTATACTCAGAGAGCAAATCTTAGTTTCAAAAGATACCTTATAAACTGACCCTTAGAAGCCCACTCATCCCTTACTTATTACAGCTGCATATTTTCATACAGCTCATGCCCACAGTATCTGCCCTCCCTCTTGCCAGCCAGCCCACAACTATAAACTGTGTGACACTCAAATTTATCTACCTCAAAAGAATAAAGGGCTGAGTCAACCCTGTCTGGATTCGAAAAGCACAAGGCACTGCAATACTGGCTGCATAACAATGTTGCAATCCTGCAGATTACTCCAGGATGGAGAGGGTGTGTCCTAGAGGACTGAGGCAGTTTCACAGCCAGCAGGACCACAAACACAGCCTCCAACACGGCTCAGAGAGCCTCCTCCAAAAAAGGGCACTTCATCCCTAAGGCTCTTAAATGCAGCTTCTGTGTTAGAAAAGGCCTGAAATTAAACAATGGAATGCAGTTTGGTAATTAAGGTAGAAAAAACATTTAAGTGTTTTCTATTCAATTAATGTGTAGGATAAACTGATTTATTGTTACCCAATACTGTCATTTCTCAAAAGGATGTATATATTTTTAATTTGAAGTAGATGCCATCTTAAGAAATAAGGACGGTATATCCCATTCTGACCATAGAATCCACAGATGATGTGTGCAGGCTTATCACCTCCCTAAGACTGCACCTTGGAACTGGAAAGTCTAAAAAAAAAGAAATGATTGCTGATACTTTCCATTGTTCTACACATAAAGTTTCACTGGAAAATCACACTCACCCACAGCCAAGGCAGGCAGCTTACCAATTCAAGGAAAGAAAGCCCCAGTGAGAATGGTTCTGTTAGGAACTGGCGTGAAGAGCGTTCCACCCAAGGCCTGGGGGCAAAGGAATGATGTGACCTCCAATAGCTGCCCAGTCCAAAAGCTGCTTCTCCCCCTTTAAGTCCTGAGTGACTGACTGGCTCCAGAACAATTTATTAAATCATTTGGCTGCCCACAGTGGGAATAGGGCTTTGCTTTTAATTATATGAATCATTACCTGAATCCATGCAACCACAAAAATTTCACTTACCAGGCTGTATCTTCCATAAATATTCCTTCTCTTTCTAACTGCATAAATAATTCTCCTCCTGTAAAGAAAAGGAAAAGACATTTGAAATAAAACGATCTTTATTTCCAACCCATTTCTAATGAGAGGGTTTGTGCTCTCCTTTTAACCATAATTAAAAGACATCAGCCCCTTAAAAATCAAAAAAATCTTCAAAATTATAGGTTTAAAACTAAGTCCTCAGAATTCTGCTTTTAGTGGTGTTCTTATTCTTATGTGAAATATCTAAGATTTGGAATTCTAGATTTTTATACTTATAAACTTCAAAATGTTTATAGATTCCAGATTGGAGTTAAAGAAATTTTGATTAAAGCTTCTCTAACATTTTACCCATAAGTACAAAAATGTTAGTACATGATTAAAATCACCCTTGCAAATTAGAAAATGTCCATATTCTCATAACTGTCAGAAACTAGATGAACCTGGTAGTGGCCTTTTAAAAAGCATGACATGATTTGAATATCAAAATAAATGATTAATAAAGGGTTATATCCTACTGAATAATCTTAGAATCCATGAATTCATAGTGATATAAATCAAATAGATAAAGTTTTAAAATGGGGAAGAAGGAAAGCTCTTCATTCCAGCTGAATGTCAAATAATAAATGAAGGAGGCATGATGGAATAAGAAAAATCACTTGGCAATCATCATAATTAACTGTTTCAGGCAAGAATCAATAGATGCTAAAACTATGTGAAAGCTTGATATATCAAGATAATTATAAAGGGCAAACCTCACCAGGGTAAAAACTGGCAGACACCAACTTACACATGTGGTCAAACTTAACATCAACTTTACTGGAACAAAGTGATGGAACAAAGATACAAACATATATATATCATGTACCTCCTAATCTGATACACAAAGAAGGAAATAATGTTACTTAGATGGCCTTCCCCAAAATGCATAACCTGAATCTAATCCTGAGCAAACAATGATAAGCCCAAATTGATACGTTCTACAAAATAACTGGCCTGTACTCTTTAAAAATGTCAAGGTCATGAAAGACAAAGAAAGATTGAGGAACTGTTCCAGATTAGAGGAAACTAAGGAGATATTATTGTTATTATTGTTAATTTCCTATTTTTAATAATTTTAGTTAGTTATGCAAGATACTGTCACTGATTTCAGAAAAAATACACTACAGTATTTAGGAATAAAGGGAAATCATATCTGCAACACTCTCTTAAAGAGTTCAGAAAAAAATTATATATGTATTCATTTGTGTATATACAAGATATATACACACATACATATATATACACATACATAGAGAGAGAAAGAAGGATGAAACAAAACTAAAATGATAAGGCTTGGAGAAATCAAGGTGAAGGGTATGTGGGAACTATCTGTGCTATACTTAAAATTTTTTTGAATAAATCTATAAAATTATGTCAAAATAAAGTTACAAGAAAAAAATGGCAACAGTCACAAAAAAGTTACTAAATTCTGCAGCTTTCTCTTCCATGTTACAGGCTATTGGAAAATCTGTTTTTCAGAAAACTCAAGTGTGTTTGCTGGAAAACAATACCTATGATCTAGAAATGATATGAAAAGCGACTAGTTCCTAGGAGGTAGTAAACTTTGGAAAATGTGGATGATTTCTAATGTAAACTGCATAATCTATCAATAAAACTACATTAAACCAAAAAAGTCTTGTTTTAAGATGCAATTCTAAAAATACTCAGTATCTTAAACAATATTCTGAAGTAAGTTTTTCATTTCAGTTTAGAAAGAAACACTTTAATGGTTTATTTGAATTATAGTATCTTACCCAAGTGCAGTCAATTTGATGGCTCTGTATCAATTAGGTGTTTGTTATTTAGTTAATTGATTACAAAAGGATTAAGATAAAATTTTACAGATGGGAAAAAAACTTAACCTTTAAAATTTCCTTCATATTTATCTGAAAAAAGAAACACTTGGTCACATCTGAATTCCTTATGTCAATGTATTTGTCAATTTTAAGAACTATCTGATCACATTGGGAAAAAGCATTTTTCCATTGGAAAATAATGTTTTGACCCTTTTTCTGGAGCAAATGCAAATAATTACACCAAACTGTGTGTACTGACCGCTGAGATACTCAAGGATGAGGTAGAGTTTTCCACCAGTCTGAAAGGCATAAATTAAATCCACAATGAAGGGATGCTTTACTTCCTCCAGAATATTCCGTTCTGCTTTTGTATGAGCTGTATCTTTAGCATTTCTTACTATCATTGCCTAAAGGAAAAGAGATGATCTATAAGAACAAAATAGTAGACATTTTTATTCTGCAGTAACTGGAAAATCTAATTTGTGCTTTTCTTGCCAATATTAAAATATGAATCACAGTTCCCACTAGAAATTGAGATAGGGGTAAATGCAAGACATTTACTACTTATATACAGCTGTACTGTTTGGATTTTCTGTAGTGAACATGTAAATGAAAATCTAAAGATAATTTTTTAAAAATGTAAACAGCTTATTAAGTTTATTCATATATTCATTAACTGTTGAATGTCTACCATGCTCTGGGCTCTGTAACAAGAAAGCAAAACTAGCAGGAGTCTCAAGTCTAAAGGAGCCCAAAGTCTCAGGGAAGAGAGACAAGTCAATGGAGGTAAGCATAAAGTGCTATGGGTGAACAGGGGAACTGCATCTGACCTGGCAAGAGGTCTTCCTTGAGGTGGTCATACCTAAGTTGTACCGTGAAAAGTTATTAAGATAAAATGTGGAGGACATTGAAAAGCATTCCTAGTGCAAAAGAGGTTTGTCAGGACACATCTAGGGATTCTATAAGTAGTTCAGTAAGGTTACAAGTGGTTAGAGATTAGGAGGAGGCCAGGAAATGGAAGGCTTGGGCATCTAAGCAAAGATGTTTGAATCTTATCTTAGAGGCAGAAGAGAAATGCTGAAGTAAGGAAAATAATATCATGTGGCTTTAAGAAAGGCCATTCTAGTAAAAATGTGGAGTTCCAGAAAAGAAATGAGAGCATTTAGGAGGCCAATACAGTAAACTAAGCAAAGAAGACCTGTAACTAAGAAAATGAAGGTGAAAAAAAAAGAAAGGGTAAAGGTATATCATTAGCATTTGCTGACTAACTAGATGTGATAAGAAATAATAATACTATGGTGTAATAGGATAGATAATGGTAATAGGATAGATAATGGTGTCATTCAATAACGGGAAATGGTTTGGGGAAAATGATGCATTTTTTTGGATGTATTAAGTTTATGTCCTATTACTAAATTCTGGCGCACCTCCAGCAACATGAGAAAAGCATATATGCTAGGTTATTAGTTGCAATATCATTTTAAAAGTGAAACATTAGAAACAACCTAAATGCCCATGCGTAGCATTTGGCTGAAAACCTATGGACTAGCTACACAATGTGTAGAAAAGCTCTACAAAGAATGAGGAACAGCTCTACAAAGAAAGAATGAAGCAAGGTACAAAGGAGCATACATGACATGACAATATACACAGTATGCTACCTTTTATGTAAGAGAAAAATAAGAATATATATATATGTATCTGCTTACATCTGTAATGATAAACATAACTAAGATAAACCAAAGCTAAGGACAGTGGAAAGGTAGAAAAGAGAATGAAATTTACCTTCTGAGATATATACCTCAATGGTTTTAGCACTCATTTTTTTATCTTTTCTAAATCAAATATTACTGTGATTATAAAACAAAGATTTGGAATTCTGCACCATGTTAATGTTTTATACATTCCAAAAATAAAATTAAACAAGGATGAGGAAGAGAAATAAACTGAATACAACAGAAACACATATACATAACTGAACATTACACTGATAATTTTACCACAGGAGAAAAAAGAAATTTAAACAATTTTACACTGTACACTCTTAGCGACATATGTAAGCATAACAAAAATAGCAAAGAAATTTTAAAACACCCTTTGTAGGTTTGTAGCTATTAATAGTACTGGTATAGTCTCAAACTATATTGCATATATTGTACAACTGAGCAAATGAGTAAATTTATCAATGCTATCAGGCTTTTCACTGTAGAAAAACAGATGCAAATATGGACTGAGGGAAGAAGAAGAACCCTATGGAACTGGACTGGGATTAGGGCTATCAATATGAAGCCATAATTTAAAACAAAAACAAAAACTTCCTAGCTCTGCCCACTGAAAGAGCCAGAAACAATGACATTTTAGTAGCAAGGAGTGTAGCTGACACCTGTATCTTGGTTTCTCTATCAAAAGAAACCAAAGTTCCTTGGAGAAATGGGTGGTCCTGGGCCAGGGACAGGGAAAGCACAAGGTAAACCTGGACCACTCTACTGTACCAGAAAGCAAAGAAGATTCAAAAACTGACAGATATACGTTAAAAGAATATAGAAGTCATCTTAACAGAGCTCTCTCTAGCAAAATTTGGGACAATTTGAGGACCAAAATGAATAATGAAAGAAATGGATAACACACTAGGGGAAAAAAGTCTATATTGACACTTTTAAAATAATTAAATTTTAAAAAGAAAGTATGAAAAACTCTTATTTACTAATTATACTAATACAGAAATTATACTAATATAGAAAATTATATTAGAATAGAAGAATTATACTAATATAGAAGAATTATACTAATATAGAAAAAATGATAAAACTAAACAAGTCTCCATTTTATAATTACCATAATAATAGCTGATTTGGACAAGAAACAATGGATGATAAAACCACTGGGGAAAAGATTATTGGGAATATTCAGTCATTCCATATATACTTGTTAATTACAAAGGGAAGAAGGTATCTGTACAATGCAAAGTATGGTGGACACTACCTTAACCAAGTTACTGAACTCAATCTTACCAAATAGTAGGATAGACTGACATATGTGCTTCCTGAGCTCATGCACTGAGGATATAATGTTCCTGCAAAAAATATTTAACCTAAATTTAAAATGTGTTTTCATGAGGAAATAATGAAACTGTCCTGGGTTCTTCAAAAGAATGTCAATGTCATGAAACACACACACACACACACACACGCACACACACACACAGAGGAGGGGGAGTGGGAAATGGCTCTAGGGTAAAGGAAAATAAAGAGACAAGACAACTAAATTCAGTGTGTGATCCTTGATTAAATCCTGTATAGCTAAAAACAAAACAGCTATAAAGGATATTACTGACACAATTGGGAAAGTTTAAGTATGGACGATATATTAAAAAAACAGTATTGTGTACCAATGTTAAATTTCTCAAGTGTGATAATTAACTGTAGTTATGTATGAAAATGTCCTTATTCTTAGGAGATACATACAGAGAGATTAAAAAAAAAAAATTAAGGGCAAAGTATCATGATGCCTACAACTAACTTTCAAACTGTACAGCAAAAAAATAAAATTTTGAATATACATCTACACAGAGAGAGAAGGGATGAAGGGTAGGGGGGTAGACAAAGAAGATATGGCAAACTTAACAACTGGTGATCTCTGTATTCTTGCAACTCTGGAAAGGCTGAAAAACCTCAAAGATATATTATTTTTTAACTGCTCAGGAGATTTGAATTTTTTAAATAAGGAATTTTTAAGAGAGTCTGAGAAGCAAGGGACTAAAAGGTAAGATGAAAAAGTAGTAAAGTAGAATTACAGAAATCAAGGAAGCAGTGTTTCAAAATGCTGTGGTCAATAGCTTCAAGATAACAGAGAAGTAAATTTAGGATGAATTAAGTAAAGACAACTGGATTCAGCAATTAAGAGAGTGGTGGTGACCTAGGGAATAAGAGTTTCATTGAAACAGTAGTCATTAAGTCAAAACATACTAAATGAAAATAAGAAAAAAAACATGACTTCTCAAGAAATTCAGCCATGAAAGCCAAAAAAAGGGAAAGCCAAAAAATGGGAAAGACCTCACGTAAAGGAAAGATTTGTTTTGCTAAATATGACAAAGACATGAATATATTTAAATTTAAAAAGTCAGGATAGAGAATGGAAAAGAGAGAAGTGACAGAGAAAAGACCCTGAAGAGGCAGAGAGGGATGGATCCAAAACATAAAGAGAAGGCTTGGCCTGGAAAAGAAGAAGGAACACATCTCCCACTAAGACTGGAAAGAAGGAAGTAAAGAAAGGTGAAAATGATGATAGATAAAGTACTGGGGGTAGGCATTAATTTGGGAAGTCAAAGGGAATCACATCTGACAGCCTCAAACAGGAAGTGAGGAAGAGAGGCAGTCTGCTAAAGAAGTAGAGGAACTGACAGTAAAGGCTCTAACAGTTGTAGAGAATGGGAGTTGTCTAGGGACATGTAGAAAAATGTCTGGTGAGTACCGAGGATCCAAATAATTGGGGACTATGAATCTGTTTAGCAGCAATCTACAAGTTTGTGTGATTTCTGCCAGTAATGCTCAGTAGCTAAGATACAGGAAAAAAGGAGCACTATCAACTAAACTAAATAAGATTAGGACTTTCCTGAACATAAGGTCAATGGAGGTAGCAAGTGACTGAAGTGGCAGATCATGCTGATTAGGCTGGATTCAGAATAAAGTGAAATAAGAAAAGAGCTATGAACTTGAGGAAAAAAACAGAAAAGTCAAAGAACTAAAGGGCTTAAGGGCCAAAGACCAAGATTATGAGAATAAAGAAGAAAGTTATTCTTCTATTTTAACCCAACATTTCAGAGGTAGAGGATACAGCCATGGGGGCTGTTAACGTGAAAAGAAGGTAAAAGCTAATGGAATTGAGATCATCAAAGAATCAGAAGGCTAGGGTATTGATTGTTCATTTAATACAAAGTCAATGAAGACACCCAGGATGACAAGACTTGGAAGTGGGAAGAAAAAGACAGATAAAAGGTGAAAGAGCAGTATATGCTTAAACCTCAACGTAGACATGGTTTTGACCAAAAGGTAAAAGAGCAACTTTAAGAATAAGCTTATTAAGTCTACAGCCATGCCACCTTTAATGTGCCCGATCTCATCTGATCTCGGAAGCTAAGCAGGGTCAGGTCTGGTTAGTACTAGGGTGGGAGACCACCTAGGAATACCAGGTGCTGTAGGCACTAAAAAAATAAATAAATAAATAAGCTTATTAGTTCTTCCTTTGAATTATGCAGTAAGCAGAGTGAGAGGCAAACACTACACTTGTTTCAAATGCTAAATCCTAGTATCTAGCATAATGCCTGGCACATTGCAAATTCTCAATTGGTTCAACAAAAGGAATGGAAGAAGTATAACCAATCTATGAGCCACAAGTCTTTGGCCAAAGGTTCTAAAATTTACAGTGTGTACCAAACTAATGCCATGAGCAACAGCAGTTTGCTTCCAGGGTGTATTTTTGTTGAAACTGGTAAGGGAGAGATATACTTGTTGGAAAGAGTCTTTTCCTCAACATTCCACCATGAGCAAATACCCAAATGGGACCATTCATGTAAGAAGTATACAATCCCAGGAGAACCAATAAATCCAGACAGACTGTCCAGATACAAACAACTCATTTAATAAAAGGGGACAATTGGTTCTACTCTTATTCCATCTTCAAGGCTGGAAAGAGATATATTCTTACCACATACTCAGTTCAAGAGGGTTAGTACTCTCTGCTTCCAGGATAAAAAATCAGAAGGAAGAAACTCAAAGGGAGCATACAGTCATCTTATCTAGGGATTTAGAAATTCAAACCCTGGACTTAACCCTAGCAACCTCTTTACTTCATTATTTTTGCTGTGAGCTTTTTTAAAGACAATAGAAAAAAGAATAAAACAGCATCTGATTCTTTAGTCAGGCCTAAAGAAAGAAAAACCCTGAGAGTGAGAAGGAGTAGTAACTAAGTAAAAGGAGAGGCAAGCAAGATAGCTCTTAGATGCCTGGGCCCAAAAAGGAGGCCTCACATTCAGCAGTAATTAAGTCTATGGACTTCCCAATACACCACACCCACCCACCAACAGTGGAAACAAACACCACCTTCCTTTTCATTACAGGTATCTGTTCCAGACACATACTTTACTCAAGATATAACTATGATTGATTATGGTCAGCTCTGATTATCAGGCATGAATAAACAACCTATAAAAAGGAAAGGATTACTCTAAGAATCTTGACCAGTACTTAACATTTCTAGAACAAGCATTATCATCCTGTCTCCAATTTCACATCTAATATGGTTTACAAATAAAAAATCATTAATATCACGATTCCAAAAAAAAAGCCAGACAGCAGAGTAATCCTGACTTACTGATGCAGAAATTGATATTCAGAATACCTAAACTGCTTCCTTAAAACAATCACCTATAAAGTGTGGTCATAGTATTTGTTTCTCAGCTTTTAAATTAAGAAGTTATACTGCTTAAGTAAAAATCAAGAAGGACCAAAATATTACGAACCCTATCATTTTTTTAAAAAGTCATTTTGATTATATTTTAATATAGTTTTCTACTAATACTTGTTTTAAGACAGTGTGATCTTTTCAGAAATCAAACCCAAACAAAAAGAACAAGAAACCAAACATACATAATCTATCTTCAATAAAACTAGGAAACACGTGTGACTCCACACTTCAAAAAGCAAAGACAGAATTGGGATAAAGCAATAATACATGACTTAAGTGGGATATGATCACTTAAATGCCTGCAAAGAGGAATAATTCAAAGAAGTTGATTCCATCTACAGAACCGTAGCAGGGTTCAAAAATCAGAGGCAAAAAAAAGAAGAAGAAAAAAATCAGAGTCATCAGGGACTGCAGAAGGTAGAGAACTAAAAACAGGGAGATTATCTGAACGTATGTATAGAGAACATATATACCAACAAGGTTGTCATCCCCACACTAACTAGCCAGGGAATACCATTCGGAAAGGTGTACCCTACAGGGGGGGAAAAAAAAGTGAAGGATCAGATACAGAGTGAAATACTAAAGTAAAAACTCAACTTCAGTGAAAGTCTGCATGTTGAAAAGTGAGATCTCCATCTCTTCTCTCTCATTCAGCTCCAGCGTGCTTTTTCTAGGCAAAGGAATAGAGGATCTTTCTCAGCCCCAACTTATCCATACTAGAAGAAAGACCTACAGACACTGATATACGGAGGTTCTCAGTCAATTGCCAGGTAACCACATGCCTACACTGCTGAGAATCTCACAGCACATAAAACTTCTAATTAGCTTTTCAGAGTTCCACTCTTAAATATGATCAATGAAGCATACCAGATTTCTAAGAAAACCTTTGACAAGGAAGAAAAAGATTAAATCAAAGTTAAAAAAAAAAAGGGGGAACTTAGAAAAAGACACAATGCACGGAACAAAAGAACATTTTAAAGAATTATAATCAACCTTCAGAGGGATAAGAAAAGATACTGTACTTCTAAAATAGGTTGTTATAAAAAGAAAAACAGCAAAAAGAACTCTGAGGAACCACAAATATGATAGCTAAAAAAAAATTAGTAAAAGGATTAGAAAATAAATTTCTAGAAAAATCTCAGAAAATAAACAAAAAGACAAGGAAATGAACAAACAGAAAAGCTAAGAAAAATAGATGCTAAAGCCAGGAGGTCCAACATCCAACAAACTGCAATTTCAAGACAAGAAAACAATAAATTATCAAAGAGATCATAAGAAAATTTCCTAGAGCTGAAGGATTGAAACTTTTAAGATTAAAAGAGTAAAAATAAACAAAATAATAAGAATCAAAGCAAGACACAGCAGTATAAAAATTTAGAACACCATAAATAAAAAGAAAATATTAAATATCATCAAAGAAAATCAAATCTTAAAAGATTGGGAATCGGAATGGCGAGGGACTTCTCAAAGCCAGGCAAAAATGGAGCAAAATCCTGAGTGGTAATTATTTTCGACTTCAAAACTGCACCTACACAAACAAATATGAGAGTATAAGAAGGATATTTTCAAATATGCAATATTTCCAAAAAAAATTTCTTCATGCAAAGATCACAGAAAGTGGGAGAAAGCAAGGGAGGATTGGATTATGGGAGAGTTAACAAGATTATGTGTTCTCTTAAGGGTGATTTTTCTTGAGGGTCTGAAAAGAAGTATTTCAAAAGTATGTTAATTTAGGTACACAGAAACAATTAACAGGGCTTGCTGAAGGCAAAGATAAACCTTTTACTAAAGTTACATGCTTGGGGCATGACTACTCTCCTTGACATGCCCAGTTGGGAATTTATGATCAGATCGCCCTGTCAGGTTACTTTCCATAGGACTCCTTTTTCGTTCACACTATGTATGGTGTCACCTGGGTACTACACTTATTGAGGTGATCACTTTGTAAGGTATATAAATGTCTAATCACTATGTTGTACACTTGAAACTAACGTAATATTGTATGTCAAGTGCAATTGAAAAATAAATTAAAAAAAAAAATTTATCTTCATGCATCCTTTCTCAGGAAGCCGCTAGTAGATGATCACTAAAACAAGGGAACAAGGGCATAATCTATGAAAAAGGAAGATATGGGATCCAGGAAACAAAGGTGTCCAATGTTGAAGGAGCCAAGAGGATTCCATGCATCGCGGTGAAGGGCAAGTCCAGTAACGACAGCTATGTCTAGGGAGCTATCGGTAAAGAAGGTTTCTATGGGACATCTCTAGAAAAATAAATGGAACTGATAAATTATCTAATAAGTGTGACCATAGAATATTGGCCTGAAAAGTGTTTTACAGAGTTGTTGGAAAGTATGGGAAGACAACAGTAGATTCAATGAAATCAAAGCAAAATGAGAGGGTAAGAAGAAGTGAGGAAGGTGTAAAAGAGTAAAATAGGAAGTCAATACATAACTTTACAACTGCTGAATTAAGTGACAGCATTATATGCTTATTACTTAGAAATATGGAGGCCAGAACAAAGAGGTAAAAGTAACCTCAGAGAACTGAAAGAGCTCTCCTTTCCACCCTCACCAAGCAGAAATAAAGTGGAAATAATAATCAACATATCTCATATTCTAAGGAGATTTACAATTGTGTTAAGAATACAATTTTTGACTAAGAATTTTAGGCCAAAATGTGGATTTTATAGCATTTAAGAATATAGTTTGGAGAAGAAAGAGGGGGGAAGAAATCACCTTTTTAAGCACCTTCATGGCAAATATTTTCCCAGTATTTGCTCCTGTTACTTTTCGTACTTGAAAAACCTGTACAAAAAATAAAAGTGTTTGTGTTATTAAACGCTAAGCTATGCTAGTCACACTCCCCTTTATTCCTATTTATAAAAACAAATGGTACAGTAGTTTATATTCTTACAAAAGCTAGTACCAAGAAGGGCTATGTGCAAAAATGAGGAGCTAAAAGAACAGACTATATTAAAGATTTAGTAGTGAAATGTTACGCATGAGACTGTCTCATTTGGTCTGCTGACATCTGGTGGCAAAGCTGGGCAATGATCATCTAATGATGAGCACTCCATGTTTTACTTTGTACTTAAAATCCAAGTTTGCTTAGAAAAAGCTATACTCGGGGTTCCCAGAAGCAAAATACAAAACTTAAAAATTACAAAATAGTCATAAATTTCTTCAACGGATGCCACTGTTCTTGCTTCGCATAAAACTGTTTAATAATAGTTGACAAGAATTACCATTTACCTTTTCCCTGAAACAGCTTGCTATAAAACACTTTCATGCAACAGCTAAAATATGTGAGGCTCAAAGTACATGTGCCACACATTCAAGATGATGAGAACATATTAGAATGTATCCTAAAGCCTAAGAATAAACTACAAATGTCACGCTTTGCAAAAATTAACACTACACAATAAATAATTCTCAAACGTAATCCTAACTGAAATGTTATCTAAATTGTCCTTTGATAGAGCATGGCCAGGTATAAATTTTCTCAGGCAGACCATACAAAGGTGAGGACTTAAATTAGAAAGTCTTGGGTAAAACTACGAAACTAAGAAGTTCTACTCATTTTTCTTGTCTCTCACACTCTTCAACTTCCCTAAGTCTATTGCTCTAGATACTGCAAATCAAAGAAAACCAATTCGGATTAAGTTCTCACTAACAGATAACAACTTAATATGCCATGCCTCTTAAAAGTAAGGAGTAGTTTGTTTTCTAAGAGGATACTTATAGAGGGTACCAACTAACCAAAGGAAGAAAAGAATCCTCAAATAACAGACTTTGTCTAGCAAAGTTGTCTATTTATTTATTCAACAAATACTGTCTACTACATGCCAGGCTTTTACGTGTATGGTGCTAGGAAGAGAACTACCGTATATCCCTCAAATAATACAGGGCAAGTGATCATATCCTTCCTTCGCTGACAGGTAGCAAACAAAAATTGAAGAGGACTAAAACCAGGGAATAACAATCATTCTGCCCAAGACAGACAACAGCTTTCATTTCAAAAATACTTCCTACCTTTCCATAGCCCCCTTTACCAAGTACCCGAAGTAGCTCAAAACATTCTGGTCTGATTTTTTCTGGCCCTCTGTTCACACTAGTTTCTGAGATTTCAAATTTCTCACAATGTTCCATGCCACTGGGGAGAAAAGCAAAACCAAATTTGCAAAAAGTTAAATTACTTTCAGCATACTGTTACAGAGAAGAGAAAAAGAAATGTAATCCAATTTAGTAACAGAAAAAAAAAAGTATCTAATAGCAAATTTAGTACCTGTGCTCTAAGTTAAAACTAATGATTCGATGACATGGTATGTCAAGATTAAGGTGGTTTGATAAATTGCTTACTTATCTGTTTGTTTATATAAAGTACTATCAATTATTTTCATAGGCATCAAGCACCCCCAAACTAAGATAAATTAGAACAAGTTTATGATGTTGACAAAAGAAAAAGTCTTCCAGTTATTCAAATTAAGTTCACTTAAAATGTCTATAAGATTAGGTATTATCCAACCTCATTTGGCAACTCTAGCAGAAAACCTGGGAGTTTCTAGAAGTACCCAATTAGTTCAAGTCATTATGCTACAAAAATTCTTGCTGACAAAATATATTCACACATCTTCCATATCTGCTACAAGCTTGATTTAAAGACTCCAAAAAGGGTGGCAATTTTGTCTGACACTTAAGTGCTTTCTATATGAGTGATCTTCTCAGTCTCCCCACAACCCAAGAGTTGGGGTACAGAGTGGATTAATCACCATACTCACCTAATAGAGCTTACCTAAAATGACTTAAGATTGCACAAATCTCTGTTTGAATGGTGTATTACAAAAAGAACAAAACCATTTGACTTTTGGGGGCATTTCTAAAAAATTTATTTTTCAGTAAGAAAAGGTGGTTCTCTATATTAAACTAAGAAAAATCCCTAACCCACTCAGACTCATATTCAGTTCACTCTAAATTTTAATGAATATCTTTTTTCTCAAAATCCAAACATGATCTCAAACCTCTGGATATGTCATTATATTGGTACCAAACTCAATAAACCAAGTCTATGTATATATGACTAGATATTTCAGAACAGGTTACTGGAATCACATGATGACTAAAAACTGGAGCCGATATAACCTACTTGTAAGAAAGACAGCACAATGAAATCTTTTCATATAAACTTACAGTTCATATGGTCCAACTCCCCCATGGTCCATGCTTTCATTTAACTGACCCTGAAAAATATGTTAAAGTTTTAAAGATAAATAATCTCACAAACATAAAACAAAAACGTTTAATGCTTCACCCCATTACTACAAGAGAATAACAGATATCAGATTAAAAATTCTTTATACCTTAATAACAGGTAATGTGGTGATAAACAAAATAAGGTACACAAAAGAATGCCATGGAGATTTCACTTTTAATTTTATATGACAACTCAGCTACAGATGCTACTTACTCATTAATGACCTACAAATAAAACCAGGTGAGTTTTCCTTCAAAAATTACATTTATTCAAAAAATATATTACGCATATTATGAACTAAAGGTACTATATTCTAGTATGACTTACTAAATCTAATGATTCATACAAAGTGCTGTTCTGATACATAAGACTAACAAAATACTATAAGCCTTATGTAATTAGAACTTAACTAAGCCTAAGGTAACCACAACCGGTCCAAGATATTATAGCATACAATGTGGCTGATCAAAGCAAAATAATTAAGCAACGTTCTCAAATTGTTAAGAGTCATGTTGGACAAACACTTATTAAGACTACAGTATAAATGGATGCAAAATTTAATTAACCTGCTGTATACTAACAATGAACAATTCAAAAATGAAATTAAGATAACTCCATTCACAATAGCATCATTAATAAAATACTTAGAAAAAATGTAAGAAAAAAGTACAATACTTGTACACTTGATAACTATAAAATATTGTTGAAAGAAACTGAAGACATTCCACATTCATGGATCAGACGGTTTAAGATTAAGATAGCAATACTAACCAAATTGCTCTACAGATTCAACTTAATCCTATTGAAATCCCAGGTTCCTTTCTTGCAGAAATTGACAAGCTGATCCTAAAATTCATATAGAAAAGCAAAGGACCCAAAAATAGTCAAAATAATCTTGAAAAAGAAGAACAAAGTTGGAGGACTGACACTTCCTGATTTCAAAATGTACCATAAAGCGGTAGCAATCAAGACGATGTAGTATTGGCATAACACAGTCATAGAGATCAATTAAATAGACCTGAAAGCCTAGAAATAAACCTTTACACTTATAGTCAACTGATTTTTGACAAAGATGACAAAAAAATTCAATGAGAAAGAAAAAAATCTTTCAATAAATGGTGCTGGGGACAATTGGATATCCACATACAAAAAATTAATTTGGACCCCTACTTCACACAATACATAAAAATTACCTCAATAGATCATAGACCTATATGTAAGAGATAAAACTATAATATTCTTGGAAGAAACCTAAGAGGGAGTAAATCTTCATGATCTTGGGGTGGACAAACATTTATTAAGACACATCATCAAAGGCACAAACGACTGAAGAACAAATCAATAAATTGGACTTGTTCAAAGCTTAAAACTCTTGTACTTCAAAAGACACTATCAAGAAAGTGAAAACTCACAGAATAAGAATACATAAAGAATTTCTACAACTCAATAATTAAAATAAACCAGATAATCCAATTTTTTAAAAGATAGGGTATGATTTGCAAAGGTATTTTTCCAAAAAAGATAATACAAATGGCCAATAAGCACATGGAAAGACATTCAACATCATTAACCATTATGAAAGTACAAACCAAAACCATTCCGAGATATCACTTTATACCCACTAAGATAGTTAAAATGAAAATGACAGAAAAATAACAAGTTTGGCAAGAATGTAGATAAACTGGAACCCTCATACATTGATGGCAGGAATGTAAATGGTACAACCACTTTGGAAAAGTTTGTCAGTTTCTTCAAAAACTAAACATAGAATTACCATATGATCCAGCAAATCTACTTCAAGATATCTACCCAAGAGAAATGAAAATATATGGTCCACAAAGACAGAGGCGCAAATGTTCACAGCAGCATTATTCCCAACGGCCAAAAAATGGAAACAACTCAAATGAAAATCAACTGAAGAACTGATAAATAAAATGTGGTTGATCCATGTAACAGAATACTATTTGGCCATAAAAAGGAATGAAGGAGTGATACATGCTACAACCTAGATGATCCTCAAAAACATTATGTTAAGTGAAAGAAGCCAGACTAAAAAGGCCACATGTTATACAATTCCATTTATATGGAATGTCCAGAAAAGGCAAATTTATAGAAATGAAAAGTAGACTTGTGGTTAGCCCAATGGAGTTCAAGGTGGCAATGAAACTGTAAATGGGCCCTAAGTTTCTTTTTAGGGTCACAAAAATGTTCTAAAAGTAAATTGTGGTGATGGTTGTACAACTCGATATACTAAAAGTCACTGAACTGTAAAAATAGTAACTTAGCAGCAGAAATTCAGTTATATTAATATTAAAATATATATGGTTTTAAAATGAGTATTCTTGAATATGGTCTGATTATGAATTCTTTCAATTTATACAAAAGGATATCACTTAATTGAAAATGGGCTCTAAAACAGAAGTTAAGTTTTTGTTGAAAATTTGAAATAATTCAAAAAATATTTAATATCTTAAATATTTAAAAATATTTAATATTAACATCTCTCTTTAAAGGTACTACTACACAGTCAAGATACACAAAGAATACTGATAGTATTCTTACACTATGTATGTTCCAATGCCCAAACAAGTTTTTAGTCATAGCTTGCTCATGGTGTGAACAAGATGACATCTAACACCAGGGATGTGTGAGTCATGATTGGACTGAAGAATATGGATGGTCAGTATCGAGGGAAAAAAATTCTTGCAGTTTCTACTTGAAACAGTTTCTTAGGGGCGAAGAGTCAGGGTGGTTACAGCTAAAAGTTTTTTGGTCTCTGGGGTTTCATATAATCACCTATGATGCTGTCACTTTAAGAACAAAAGACTGACTTCTCTCAGCTATAATAAAACTGGTATTACATAATTGTTTCTTTCTTTAATGTTAAGTTTTACTTAATTCTAACTTAAAGACCACAGAGTAGTTAACACTGAAGCATGACTCTGAAGCCACCTAGAAATATATGCCTGTGGCTATGTTTCATTTCCGGAACTGGCCAAGCCTATATTAACACCTGCATCTATGTTCATAACTTCCTACAGTTACCTCCCGAAGCATTCTTTTCTGCTACTCAAAGTTACTCTTAGAAAAGTTTCACATCAGAAGCATTAAACTAACATTACATAATACATACTGACAACTTTTTTTTTTTACAGGAATCTCTTTATTCAGATTTTTTTCTGCTGCCCTAAGCTTTATGACCCAACCAATGCTTTTTTGGTCAGCTACTATGATTGACAAAGTAGAATCTTGCTCTTCTAAGTATTATACAAGATACACTGTTTCAAACTAGCCTATCAGAATGACTATTTGCTGAGTTTTAAATTAAAATTGTATATAAATTCAACTTAATATGCCTCAAGTCCCAATGAAAGAGCTCATTTTATAAAAATTTAAATGAATTGTTACAGAATGGGTGAAATATTCTTAATGCAGGTATTCATTAAACTGCTTATCCACTTGCCTGGCTGTCCACAGACATTTCCTTATAATATAAAATTAAGTAACTCAGATGAGTGAGAAAAAAAGGATGAACTCTGCCCAAAATCTTGGGCTACTTAAAAACGCTTTTTGGTAAGTATCTATTACAAGCAAGATAAGCACTGATAATGAGATTTTTCTCTATAATTTTTATAATAATGAATATTTACATGTATACTATTTATGTAGCACTATTTTTTCAAAGCACTAAAACTTTTTAAACTTTTTGCTCATAAAAATCTGATATCCCAATCTGAAACTTGTGCAAGTTCTGTGATTACTTCAAATTTTGAATTAATAGAGTAAAAATTGAGGATTTTTACTACTGCATTTCAATTTTCTATTACTCTTTTAATTCTGTGTCTCCACAGAAAGCAGAGGTTACCAACAATTTCAAAATGTAATGAAAATCTCTAGAGGAAAACTTTCCCTCAAATTATACCATCACCAGTAAACCAAAAAAAAAAAAAAAAAGACTTAAACCCAATCTCTCCTCAAAAAACCCTCTTATCCGTTGGTTTTAAAATAGTCCTTAGAAGTATTCGATCAGTGTCTTTTTTTCAGTTAGGTAGCAGACATTCAACTTTATGCATAAATGTATTAAATTACTCTTCTCATCTTCTACTCATTGAAGAATTAACGATGTTATGTAAATACATATACTTAGTAATACAGATTCACTCAATGTAACATGCCTAAAAAGGCATATATCTCTAAATAGGACCAATGATTTAATTTTTTAAAAAGGATACTATTGCTTTAAAAATACAGCACTTCTTAGTATAACTGCATTTATTAAGTCTCTAGGCATAGATAAGAGAAAACTTGAATGATCAGTTCCTTGGCAATGAGTAACACCGACAAGCTAAATTACCATGAACCAGCTAACTGCTTAATATGCCAGGATATTTTTAAGAGTACTTTATATACTTTATCTCACGTAATCCTCATTTTTTAGAGAAAAAAAAGTGTCAGAGATTAAGCAATTTATTCTAGGTCACAGTCAGTGAGCTTGGCTGGAAGGATTTGAATTCACTTTCGACACACCACAAAGAGGTACATTATGAACAAGACTAGTAAATGCGGTGAAGAAGCTGTACAGTGAAGCTTGTTGAATTGAGTCAGAAGACACTACCACTAGTTATCTATGTGGTCTTGGGCAATCGTCTCTGGCCTATGCCTCAGTTTCCTTACTATGAAAATGAAGAAGTGAGGCTACTTTGATATGTACCAATGTTTAAAAAGTTTGTGTACTAAAGGTTACACAATAGCCAGAATATAAATTATATTAGTATAAATTCACAAAAGTCTGATTTTTCAAAAAAATCTAAACTTCTCTCATTTTTCATAATTTTTAAATTTTATTTTAGAGGAACCTGGATGTCACCGAATCTCCTAAGGTAGTCAACCCAATCCCACTCCAACTCTTAGCTTTCCACCTGAGGCACTTCTCAGGACAACACACTCAAAAGAAACATTTCAACTCCAAAAGCATTGCTAAGATGTATTTTGCTGAAAGTTCTTCCTCAAAATCCTCTTTAATTACCTTTGCTCTTTCCCCAAAGTTCATCTCCCCAGGGTAGTGGCCACATTTCTTTTTCCTATTTTCACCAATTTCTCTGGTCTCCTCTTCCACACCCTCTCAAAATCCTATTTCTTTGTACCCAAAAAAACAAATGTCCCAGAGTAGGCCAAAACCCAACAAGGTTCCAGTCCATAACAGAAATCTTAATACAGTATTTTACTTCTAACTCCTTTAAGACTTCTGATAAACCCAAGCTCTAGAAAACTCTAGTTCAACTGATAAAGATTTTATAAAGCACCCTTCCTATCAAGTTTTCTCTGCCCTGCTCCAAAGCCAGTTCCATATGGAGCCAACGTAATTGATGAGGATATGCAATATGTAATCTCATTTTGTTTCCAATTGTATTTAGTGTATCACATGTATGATTAAGAGGCTAACTGGAATTACATATGCAAACATGTTAAAAGTACACATCTCAATACTCACCTTCCAAACTGTGTAATTTTGATTTAGATTGATTTCATCATGAAAAGAACAGAATTATTTTAGCCCACTTAGTTTCTTAAAGTTTTCAAAGTTCTTTATATATAGAATCTCAATCTTTTGTCAACAAACAGGGAATAACTTACTTGCCAGAGTAAGAAAATTGAGTGAGGGAAAGAAAGGGTAGCTCCTTATGCAGTTAAAGCAAACATCTGACATCAGTCATTAATCCATGTACTCATCCAGACAATGGAATTTAGAATCTAAATTACTATGAAGTTATTATAGATGATCATTTGCCCAGAATCAGTGATTTGGTATGACAACACCATTTTTGAACTTGAGGTGCAATTTGTGATTTTTCAATAAATTTATCTTGGAAAAAATAATAATATTCCATAAAGAATAACAAACAACTAAGATAGCAAAGGTAAAACCAAGCTATGCATTAGAAAAAACAATTCTAAATTTAGCACCCTAAATTACATCAAGGAAAGCCCTCACACCACCATTCACAAGTCTCAGTTCAAGCAACTTATTTTTGGCAAGACAAATCACAGCTGTCAACGCTGGTTTTTTTCCATCCCAAAATTACATAAAGTATTTTGAAAAAATGTAGACATCTTCAGCTGGGGGAAAAGTAAGTTAAAACCGCCGTGTGTCGTTATAAATGCTTTAAAAAGAAGTCACACGGAAGGGGGTTAAAAAAAAAAAAAGCAAACAAACAAACCCTGGAAGATGCAGCAGAGCCCCCTTGCTCCCGAAATAAAACTCCTGGTGGCTGTAACAGCAGCGGCAGCGCTACTCCCGACAGAAGTTTTCAGCTGTCACTTCTAACAGCTGAGCGCTTCCTAGGAGAGAAGCGACAGGCCGAGAAGAGAGGTGGTTGTGGGAGGTCTGAAGATTTAATATTTGAAATCTTACACTCGAAGGGTAACCCTTCCGCACTTCACCTGCACTTACGGGACACCCAGCAAGCGCAGTCCCCCTCCCCCAACACACGCTACACCACTAGCGGCCCGCCACACTCAAGTCCAACAGCTGGAGGGATCGACCACGCGTCCTTTCTCGTTCCCTCCACAGACTGCTCCAGGCTGCGCTGATCTGGGGCTAGGGGCGCGACCTGCACCTGCAAACCCCACAGCGGCCTCACACCTAGGGCCAGGTCCGCCCCACCCGCTCCCCTGCCTCGGGCCACGGGGCGCTTCGGCTCCTCCAGGAGACTACTCGCGCCCCCTGGGTCTCCGCGCTCTCGGACGCGCCCGGCTTCCAGGGCCCGCGCCGCCGCCCTGGCCCTGTCACCTCGGGCCCCCCGGGACCCCGGGCCTCACCCCCTCCTCCAGCTCATCCTCAGAGCCCGCGTCCTCTGGCTGGTCTAGGTCTATGTCAAACACTCCTGCCATGTCCTCAGCTTCCCTGTCTCGGAAGTCTGGCGCTGGGTAAAAGCCGTCCCGCCTCCGTCGTCGCCTCATGGGCCCGGACCCGCCGCAGCCACCGCCGCCGCTGCCGCCATCACCGGCTGCTTGGGCTCAGTGCGTCTGCGCCTAGGCCTTAGACTGGCTCCTCAAGTTCAGCGCTAGAGCATGCGCACAGGGTTCTGTGAAGCCAAACCGTGGGCAATGAACATGCGTAGAACTATCGCCGAGAGCCAGGTGCTGGCGGAAACATGCGCAGAACCCCAGCCGAAGCCTCTCCTGGAAGCTAGACCATGCGCATTGTCAGCTAAAGCTTTTGATGGACAGTGAGCATGCGTACCGTATCTGAGGTTGATAAATTGAAATTGAACATGCGTAATTAACCTTTCTGAATAGGAAAAAAAACACAACATAACTCTTCATTTGTGGAACATGCGCATTCGTTCTCCCTAGCTTTTGGGGAGTTGAAAGTGAGCATGCGCATAATCGCTCTCTGACGTTTGAACGGGACAGAAACGGCTGGTCTTGGGGTTGTCAGTGAGTTAATGGGGAACTCCTAGGGTTGGTGGGGAAAGGGAGAGTCTTGGCTATGATAGTTACTAGTTCAGTGGCCTTGCGAAAGTCACATAGCCTTCAGAGCCTCAGTTTCCTTATCAATAAAATGAGAATAGTGATACCCAGTTTGTTGGGTTGACAATTTCAAGTACAGAGTATGGTTCACAAGCCACTGCTCTTTCCACTACTGCATAGACGTGGTGTGAGATATTTACCAAAAATTGTCTCTTTTCATTGTTAAAAAATAATGAAGACTTGCTCTAATATTTCATCTG
Organism: Pteropus medius; assembly: GCF_902729225.1. Lineage (NCBI taxonomy): Eukaryota > Metazoa > Chordata > Mammalia > Chiroptera > Pteropodidae > Pteropus > Pteropus medius. The sequence continues at coordinate 5,525,418 of NW_024349799.1, read as the reverse complement.
GTCTAGTTTTTCCAGGCTTTTCCTTGCTGTCCTACCTAAACTAAATACATACAAAGTCTTTCTTAAAAGTGTTAACTGTAGTTACCAGGGCAGAAAGGTGATTTGGTGGAGAAAGCCATTATTTGGAAAATAGAAAATTAACATTAACTAAATGTACAATTGCTGAGCTAACTTCTGCATTCTATGTGTCCCTGTGGTGAGAAGTATATACTGTTAATTCCTTCATTCATTTTGCTTTATTTTGTTTTAAATGTGTATATAGGAAAATAGTGAATACAAATCAGATTCTGGAAACTATTGAGCTTTGTATAAGTGGATTTGGGTATATTAAATCCCAAATCCAAAAACCATATAGAGAAAGAGAACAACTTGCTTGAATGATTGGCTCCTTAGACAACATAACTATTTCATCTATAACACCATATACATATATGATATTTTAAAATTATGTATTTTTATTGATATAAACACATATTGCATTTTATTCTTTAGTAGTAATGTAGTGGTTCTCAAAGTCTATATTTTTTTATTACAGGTTGCTCAATTTTTTGAGGAAATAGGCCTAGAGTGTGTCTCAGCATGTCAATAGTAACACTGCAACTTGGTCAGTGTGGCAATCAGATTGGTTTTGAAGTGTTCGATGCTTTATTTAGTGATGCACACTATCACCAGGGACTCTGCTCTAAAAGAGAGAATGAGGCCTATCAGGCATCTTGCAAAGAAAGATTCTTCAGTGAGGAAGAAAATGGAGGTACGTGTGGTCCACGGCCCTCTCCTTCACTGTGATATAACCAACCACTTCAAGGCCAGGCCATCCACATGATGTCTGAACCCAGTCCCTTCTCATTTTAGTAAGGAATGACTTTTGTTCTTGACCCTTTGTTTCTATGTTAACAACCTTTGCCTCTATGGTGGCATCTTCCTCTCAGCACAAGAGCATGCTCAGATCTTGCCAATCTAACAACAAACAAAACTTATCTTTTGACTATAGCTTTTTCCTTCTTTCTTACCTCTTTGCCTTCTCATCTAAGGTTCCCAAAGGAGAACCCTCTTTAACCAACTGTAATCCTGCTTCTGCCCTAAACCACTAAAGCTGCTCTAGGAAACGTTCTCAATGATTTCCTAATTACCAGATCCAATGACTATTTTTCTTTTCTTAATTCACTTAACTTTTTTGTGGGGTTTGATAACATTAACTATAAAACGCCCTCCCTGAAACTCCTTTTCCTTAGTGTCTGAACTTTTCTTCTCCGGTGGTTGCATCTCAGGCTCTACTCTGTCCTCACTTGTATAGTTCTCTCTGGGCAATTTTAATTACTCTCATAATTTGCTACATCTTTTACACCATGACTTTCAAATCTCTAGCCTAGCCTCTCTTCCAAGCTGCAGACTGATTTAGTGGACATCTCCACCTGTATCTCCCATGTGTACCTCAAACTCAACATCTCCATACCCAAGAGCATTCATTATCTTTCCTTTAAAGAGCGTCTTGGGCTCTCACTGCCCACATACCATCAGACATTAAGATACGCTTAATTTATCAGCTACATATCTCTTGAAATTCTTCTCTCCATTCTATCTTCACTGTCATTGCCTTAGTTCTGGCTGTAGTCTTCTCTCACCTGGACTGTTTCAAAACACTCCTCCTGAGTTTCCCTGTCTAGACTCTTGTATCTGTCACATCTATCTTTCACACTGCTATATCAAAAAAGATGTCTGACTGTTCTTCCCCTGCTTGAACATTTTCAATGGTTTCACATTACCTAAAAGATAAATTTCAAGTTTTGATTGCATACAAGAACTTCCAAGATCTGAGCCCTGCCTGTTTTTCATTCCCATTCATCACTTTTTCTACCTCCTTGTTCTCCATCTTGTGCTTCAACAATCCTAAACTGCTTGTTCTGTCAGGGTATTTTGTACCTCTGAATATGCTACTCCGTTGGTGTGGATTAGTTATGGGTCATATCACATGATACAGTGACTAAGTGTTGATGTGTTTCATTTCTCCCACTATCCTTCTAGGGCTAGATTGATGTGGTCTTCATCTCTATGTTCCCAGCACAGTACATGGCACATTGTAAGCATTGAGCAGATGTTTGTAGACCTGACCCTGTGATCATTTTAGCCCACACTGATTCATCTTGTTTAGCAGAATGCTAGGCATTATGAAACATCTATATATACCTGCAGCTGCCCACCTCAGTTTCTAAGCAGTATGATGGACCTTTCTATCCTCAACCTTTGTTTTTTTTTTGTTTTGTTTTTTGTTTTGGACTTAGAAGTTTATGCTTTGTGTTAACCCAAATAAGAAATATGAAATATTTTTCTTTTGATTTTTTTTTCCCCCTCTCCAGTTCCAATTGCCCGAGCTGTACTTGTTGACATGGAACCTAAAGTTATCAATCAAACACTATCAAAGGCTGCCCAGTCTGGCCGATGGAAATATGGCCAACATTCATGCTTCTGTCAAAAAAAAGGTTCTGGAAATAACTGGGCATACGGGTAAGACTAATTCATCACGAGTTTCATAGTCATAGTCAATGTAGTTTCATACATAGTCAATTAATACAGTGTAGTTACAACTACACAGTTGGTATACTGAGCACATAGTCTTAAAATTGCTGTTTTAAAATTTAGGGTGTGACTTCACCCAAAAGAAACTCTCATTCCATCTCATGTATGTCTGTGCTTCAGGTACAGGTAATGAAACCAAAGATCTCTTGCAGCAGAATTTTTCACTTCTTCACTGTTGTTCTGCCAGCTAACTTATTATCAATATAATATCTTTATCTGGCAGATATTCCAGCTAATAAGGAATACAACAAGGCAGTAGTATTTCCTGGTGTTCTTTGGAAAATTTGAGTCCTTAGGGCTCAATTCAAGAAATTTTGAGTTAATTGGTTTGAGATGAGCCCAAATGTTGGGATTCTTCAGAGCTTCTCTAGGTGATTGTAATGTGCAGCAAAGTTCAAGAACCACTGCTTTAGGAGTATTGTTATGAGAATTGATTATGTTGTATCATAAACTAACAGGACTACCTGGTAATTGAAGTCTATAGCTAAATGAATGGCCTATAAAAAGGAATTTCTGTACCCAGTAAATTCACTCTCTTAGCAGTCCTATTTACCTGTTAGATATTTTTAACTTGTATATTTTAAATTATGTGCTTTTCATGAGAGTTCACTTTCATAGGTTTAAAAAGCCTTCTCTATCCTATATCTTTCTACTTTACATCTCTCTGGTTAAATTTAAAGGTGATTGTATCTGTTCTTTTTGCATTTCATAGTTACTCTGTTCATGGACCCAGGCATGAAGAATCTATAATGAACCTAATTCAGAAAGAAGTGGAAAAATGTGACTCATTAAGTGGTTTTTTCATCATAATGAGTATGGCTGGGGGCACAGGATCAGGGTTAGGAGCCTTCGTTACACAGAATTTACAAGATCAGTACTCCAACTCTTTGAAAATGAATCAGATTATATGGCCTTATGGAACTGGTGAGGTACGAACACATTAATTGAAATTTTTATATTTCGTATTCTTTGCAGTTAAAATCAATGTAGGTAAAAGATTGATCTGACCCTTTCTTTGGAAATGTTAAACTACTACGTCAGGAATGATTATACCGTCTGGTAATTGCATAAACAATTCATTTAACTTTGCTTAAACTTTTTCAAACAAATGAAATGTCCTTGTTTTTAAAAATTCCAAAGAAGGCAATTGTGCATTTCTTCTTAAGAACCCATTTTTGGATTAGTCTCTCTGGCTCTGGCGACAGTATGTGAAGCAGGGACTTTGACCTCATGTTGGGGTTCAGCATGCCATTGCCAACCTTCAAAGACTTTTCGTTTCTTTCTATTAAGAGGAAATTACTACCTAGGCCAACTTCCTGTTGACCAACCTAGTGGGAGAAATAAAAAAAAAAAAAGATGCGATAAGTCACTATAGGAAATAATTTAGGAATAAAGTATAATAGTAGTGGTTACCATTTATTGAAACCTTACTATATACAGGGCACTGTTCTAAGTTCTTTATTTGCATTCTATCATTAACTTTTACAACTCTAGGAGGCTGGTATAATTGTTATTCCCACTTTACAAATGAGGAAACTGAGACATAGAGAGATTAAATAACTTTTCCAAGATCATATAGCTAAAAGGTAACAGAGCAAGATTTGATCTCAGGCAGGATGCCCTTTAAAAAATCTACCCTGTTAACCGCTATTCTCTCCTGCCTTTCTTATTTCTGACCTTTTTCTCTCCAGGTTATTGTTCAGAACTACAACTCCATTTTGACTCTTTCTCACTTGTACCGATCTTCAGACGCCCTCCTTGTTCATGAGAATGATGCTGTTCATAAGATCTGTGCGAAACTGATGAATATCAAGCAGATCTCCTTTAGCGATATAAATCAAGTCCTCGCCCATCAGCTGGGAAGTGTGTTCCAGCCGACTTATAGTGTGGAAGGCTCATTTCACTACAGAAGAAATCCTTTAGGTATTTGTCCTCCTGTATGTTATTTGTAGTAAAGTCTTATGTTCTGAAAGCCTCAAAGTTATCTTTCATGGACTCCTCCCCTCTGCCTGAAGATACACTTGGGTCCCCCTCATCTCAGCAACCTTCCTAAAGAGCTGCTTAGCTCTCTGAACTGTCTTATTGAAAAGTTTTGAGAAGTTACTAAGTTTCTCAAAAGAGTGGTAGATACACATTGACTCCATTCTTCAAGATTCTTTCTTTTTTTTTTATAAAAACTTTGAGATATAATTCACATACCATACAATTCACCCATTTAAGGGTTTTCTTTTTCAGCATATTCACAAAGTTATTCAACTATCACTTTCATCACTCCATAAAGAAACCCACTATTCTTTTTTCAGCTTATTCAGCAAGTGGTGCCTTATCAATTCAAATCATCTAGATGTAAACAACTCCATAATTTATGCCCCCTAGTCCTAATCTCTTTTCCAAATAGTACCAGTCCCAGTTTCCTTAGTTGCCTTCTGCTTCTTCAAATTTAGCATGTTCTGAATGGATCTACCCTTTTTTTCCTGTCTTCTTCCCCCTACCCCGTCTTCCTCAATTCCTGTCACCTGATTTCTCCTACTGTCCTCATATCTCATCAGTAGGCTCAGACTTGTAGGCGCCATCTGTCAGTATTCTTCCCCTTCTTCCCTATCTCTCTGACATTGGTTCAGGGTAACAATATCTCTCAACTAATATTGTGTACAAATACGAGGCAAACCAGCCTTGTTCTAGTCTCTCTCCCACTCCTTCCCAGATAGTGCCACTGTAACTAGCACCATGTGTTTCTTTAGAGAGGGATTCTGTCCTGTGCATGTTTTGTACTCCCCACTAATTTGCAGATCTGCGTCTTGTTCATTTCTGTACATTTTACCATACTTACCGTATCATACATCTGTTCATTCAACTAATATTTATTGACTGCCTGCCAGGAGCCAGGCACTATGCTAAATGTTGGCATCCATTGGGAAGCCAATGCAGATGTCGTGTTTACTGTGAAGGAGAGACATTAAACAAATAATTACACTAAGAATATATAACTAAAAACTGAGTTAAATGCTCTGAGGGAAAAGAGAACAGTTCCAAGAGAATGTGTCTTGAAAGAACCAGACGTAGCAGGGGCAGGGAATAAGACTCAAGCCAGGAGTTGGATGAGGATTTGGAGTTGACTAAGCAAAGGGAAGGAGAAGGGAATAAGGTGTGCAGAGGGAATAGCATGTGCAAAGGCCATGTGGCTAAAGTAAGCGTACCATATCAAAACCAGAGAGCAATCCATTATCATTGGAGCACAGAGAGTGATGTAGGAGATGATTGGAATCTGAGGCTAGAGTGGTGAGCATGGGCAGAACTTGCAGATCCTTGTAAGCCATTTAAAGGCCTTCCTCATCAGCCTAAGCATAGGGGAAAGCCATTGAAAGATTTTAAGCAGGTTCGTGACATAATCACTCTTACTCTTGAAAAGGTCCACCGCACTGCCTGTGGAGAGCTGTTTGGAGGTTGCATCTGGAGACTGGTGCAGTCATTCCCTGGAGAGGTTGTGATGGCTTTATCTCACTGAACTGTACTAAGAAAATAGAGGTGGTTAATTAGATGGGAGCTCCCTTGACTCCTACCACCATCTCTAAAAATTTTACTGCACTAGGCCCACATTTGCATTTCACCTTGTTTCACAGTGGGAGAAGTCCTGCTCCTATTAAAAGCCAACTTCTCACGTGGGTTCTGGGACCCATAACTTATCCCTTCTCAGGGACTTAATTCCTCACTCATCTCTCATCCTCCCACATCATTAATTTATGCCTCTTTCATGGCTTACTCCCCTTACAACTAACTACTTTTTGGCATCTCTCACGCTGGAAAAATGCTGTCTTGACATCACCTCTATTGATTGTACTGTTTGTCTATTATTTAGAATAACCATCCTCAAAGGGCTGTCTATCCTAGCTGTCCTCATTTCCTCACCATCTATTTGCTCCTCAGCCCATACTGATCTAGTTTTTCCCCATCACGTTTCTGAAATTGCTTTTTAAAGTCACAGGCATGTCCACATTGCCAAATTCAGTGGATACTTTACTGCCCTCATTTCCATCAACCTCTCAGTAGAATGTGACATGGCTTACCTCTTGTCTTCCAAGTTTCCTCTTTGTCTTTGGTGACACCCCCTCTCCAGATTTTCCTCCTATCTCCAAGACTACTTTTTTTGTTCCCCTCTTTTCCTCCTTTTTCAGCTCCTCCTCCTTTTCCCAAACTCAAAATGTTAGTTTTGGGCCCTCTTCTCAGATGACTGACCTAGTTCCATGGCTTTAAACACCATTTGCTGACTTTTGTTTGTTTGTTAGTGTTATGCAATAAAATCAGCTCTAGGTATTTTACAGAAAAGGATTCTTATGCTTAGAGGAAACTCCACTAGCTGTAAGATCATTTGCACAGTAATTCATAGATGTTATATCAAAATTGGTTCTTTTCATTAGGTCATAGTATATGAGTTTGCACTCAATGTTATCGTTAAATTTATCTTTCGTGTTATGGTAATATGTTTTTTCCTCTCTATGTATTTTCTTTAAATATGTAAAACAGCTCTGAATGCAAAATAAATTAGCCTTTCTCCTTAATTTTGTTTCATTACAAATACAGATTTCTAAAGGCAGACATATTCCTGCCTTCAAGAATTACTAATCCTGTCTTCTTCTCTAGTACAGTTTGATGTAAATAGGTTCTGATTATCATTTAACTAGATAAAATAAATGTGAGATCTAGGAAATTTTCTAAAGGAATATTTAGTGAACACAGAATGACAACAAAAACATATTAACTCTCATGCTTACTTTGTTTTCCTGGGGTTTAGCTAAATATTCATAGTTCTGGTTACTTGGCTTGTAAATTCTTGTTTCCTTTTTGGCAAAGTGTGGATTCTCACTCATGCTAAAATAGGTGCCAAAAATTAAGCAAATACGTAGTCTGTAATAGACATTGTCTCTGAAATTTTATTTACATTTTAAAATTTAAGCAATTCTAGACTTAGAGGAGAAAACACCCAAAGACCATCATATCATGGTTGTGTACAGGCCAACAGAAACAGTGTGGAATTAAAATATTTAGTTCAGGTTTTTTTTTTTCTTTACAGGAGACTTAATGGAGAATTTAGTTCCCCATCCTGAATTCAAGATGCTGGGTGTTCGTAACATTCCTCAAATGTCTGAGAACTCACTGGCGTACAGCACATTTACTTGGGCTGGCCTCCTCAAGCATTTGAGACAGATGCTCATTTCAAATGCGAAAATGGAAGAAGGTAAAGGGTATTTTAAAAATACGTAGCCCACAAGCTGGGAAAAATGCCTTAACTAGAGTTCTCAGTATAAACTGGCTTGGGCCAGTTGAAATAATGGTCCCTTCTTCTGCCCAGGGAGGTTCGTGCAAAAACTAACCAGTATATCACAGGCCTTCTCAGTCACATTTTCACAATGTCATTTCCCAAAAAAATTTGATGAGTGTGACATTTGTTTTTATTTTATTTTTATCAAAGTAATAGATGAACATAGTTTTAAAAAATCAAGTCAGAATTCATCTAAGTACATGCTTAAATCTGTTTTAATTTTTACAGATTTGTATTTATTTATAAACATAAAATATTTATAGATTTTATGTTTACATACATTTCGTTGTATGTGTATTATATCTCTATTTTTTAGAAAAGTCCTGCATGAATTTGTAATGAGGAAAACAGCAGTCTGTCCTACACTTCTCCACTGCCCAACCGATGCCCCGCTTTCAACGTTTTTAGCTGTTTCTTCTGGTATTCGCCTCTATATTTCTAAATATCTTACTTATGCTATTATTTGTTTTATTTTCCAGGTTTAGAAATTATCGGTTGCCTTCTAAATGTGAAAACTGAGGGTTGAATCTTCTTATACCTCCTCTACACACACACACACACTTTGGGGTTAGATCGCTTTTCGGTGTTTGAATTACTTAAGATATATAAATATTATTCACAGTTGAGCCAGGTACTATATACACAGATTATATTTTATTTCAGGTACAGTTTATTTTTTCCTCCTAGAGTTAAATTATATTTATTTGGTCAATATTCTATGTACCTGTCAATAATCTATCCCTAAACTTTTCCATAAAAATGAATCCCTTAACATGTTCAAGCCCATCAAGTAATCTAATACTTTCATTATCTGCTTGGCGATGTCCCTTTAGGAGACCTTCATCCTCCTGTTCAGTCTGCACTGGTTGCTCTCCTGGCTTGATAAGCAACCAGCACTGGCATTTCTGCCTAATTCTGTATTCTATCTCGTTTCCTAGGTTTGATATCTTTCTCTCTCCTGGTTTATTCCCCGATATTTCTATACCATATCCTCCATGAGCTTCCTAAGAGTACAAGGAAGGTAAAAATTTTAAGGCTGCAAATGTAATTATTCTGCCCTTACAGCACATTGATAGTTTGGCCAGGTACAGAATTTGAAGTTGGGAATTATTTTTACTTAGCATTTTGAAAGCATTGCTCTATTATCTTCCAGCTTCCAGTGTTACTGTTGAGAAGTCCTGTGTCAGTCTGATTCCTAATCCTGTTTTGTTCTCTCGTGAATCTTTTAGGGTTTTTCTCTTTGTTTCTAGCATTCTGGGATTCCTTAGTGTGGAAGTTTTATCTCGGTAAAATGTAAGCTTTACAAAGACAGGGGTTTTTATCTATTTTGTTTAATGCTATCTCTTCAGAGCCTGGAACAGTGGCCCAGCACATAGTGTTGCCGAGTTTAGCCTTTCCTGAGCACAAACCTTTCAGAATGGAGGGGTGCGCTCCTCCTGCTGCAGGGAATGGGAAGGGTCTGTGGCTCTCACTGCTTCTCAGGTTTTTAGCTAATCCTCTTGTTTCTTCATTTTTTTAGAAGTGCCTGGCCTGCTTCCAGGTCCTCCACTGTGGACAGAAGTTTCAGCTTTCCCTGGTTGCTAAGTTGCTAACCACTGGTTCATTTGCTTTCCAGCTTCTAAAATTTTGTTGCCATTATCTCCTCTCCTCTCCCATTCCCTTTTTTCTTGCTTATGTCTTTTTTACAATCTCTGTATTATCTTGTTAGTGAGCTTTGAGGAGAGAGTGGCAGTAAACTGATATATTCAGTCTGTCATGTTTAACTGGAAATGACTACTTCATATTATTTTTGCAGCATGTATTTTACCACAAATTACACTAACTTAGGTTTCAATACTGTGGAAGTGGATTTCCTCTACATTTATTTGTAATATCTTATTTTTACAATTTTAGATTGTAGTGCCTGAGGTTTGGAGATAGTTCATATCTTAAATGCTTCCTGAAATTTTTGGTTACAGTATGTCTCTTTTTTCCTGGCAATACCTGTTAACATCTCAAGGATCACAGTATTCCTCAGGGTAGTGTGAGGCGTGCTGCCCTGGGCTCCCATGCAGAACTTTAAGATATTAATATTTTTTCACAGTTCTAAATGGAGCTTTGAACATATAAATGTTTGTATATATGCATGTGAATAAATATGAATGAATATACACACACACACACATCACTCATCAGGTTGAAGAATGTAGTTTTAAATCTCATCAGATGTTTTCAGACTCCTCTATATGAAGATTGACCGCATTCATATTGCCATCAGCGACTGACTTGTTTCCCTAGGTCCTAGCAACAGGAAGAATGAGTGATCTAAGAGAGAACCAGGCAGAAATTACATTGCCTTTGATGACCTAGCTATGGAGGTCACACACCATCATTTCTGCACCATCCTTTTTATTTTTAAGGTTAGCCCTATCCCATGTGGGAGGAGACCACACAAGGGCCTGAATACCAGGAGGCAAGGATCATTGAGGTTCATCTTGGAGGCCAGCTACCATTCTCTGTCCTCTGTTGCCTGATGAGTCATGTCCTCCCATATGCAGAATATATTTAACTCCTCCCAAGGACCCCAAAAGCTATGTCCCATTAGCACATTAGCCTAAAGTGCAGGATCCTGTCATCTAGAAGCAAGTCTGGGTGTGGATTTATACTTCTCAGGTGAGAGTTCTTGAGTACAGCTCTTTGAGTACAGTTCCTCCCAGCTGGCCCCAACAGATCCTGGTAGAACAGGCATAGGGTAACTGGTAGACACTCCTTTTAAAAAAATGGGTAAATGAAAAGCATGCAGGAGTCGTTGGTCCCTAACAATTCATCAGGGCATGTGCTGGCAGTTTCTTGATTAAAATGTAAGGCCTGGGAATAATTTTTCAGGGCTTTTCGCTTGCCCCTCTGAATCAAACAATTATAATATACTTGTTTATTTATTTTTATGTTTTATTTAAAATATTTTTTTAAATTTTATTAGTAGATTTGTTTTTCTAGTTTGGATTAATTCATGCATGTAAGAATAGAGTCAGTTCTAAAGCTCTCTATAAAAAGACATTTTAAAAATGAAACTGGCATCACATTGTATGTATTTTTTTTCATAACTTTTTTTCAACATAATATTTTGTGGCCTCCAATTCAGCACATTTAGACATGCCTTATTCACTTTAATAGCTACAGTTTTCTACTTACTATATATGTACTCTAATTTATTATATGCACATAGATTAAAAAGTCAGTTCTACAAAGCTGGTTGTTAAAACTATTAGTCCATAACCTTCCTCTATTTTCTCCTTTCCAGAGGCAACCATTTTTCAAAATTCTTTTGCTGGTTCTTTGACTGTTTTCAACTATTCGTTACTGTTCATTGCTTTTTCAGTTATTTAGGTATTACCTATTTACTTCCCACTGTAGAGTTAGGATTTAGATCTTTTTCCCCCAACACTGGCCCCTAAGGCCTACAGACAAGACACCCTTCTGTCTTGTCATCAGTCTAATATAGTAGTGTCATCACTGGGTTAAAGCAATATCCAGCTTTACACGATCAAGACCAAATAAATGCTAGTCACAGCTGAGCCCTGTAGTATCCTGTGATTACTTTTCTTTTCCGGTATAATTTTTTAAATTTTCTTCGGAGTTAATAGTTGCCTTGTTTTCTTGTTTGCTTAGTTTTTCTACGTACTGTCAATTATTCAACCCTAATTATTTTTCTACTTGTCTAAATTTTTTCTCGATATATTGAAGTATTCTATCAGTTTCATCTTCTTTAAGAAATCTCTCCTAGAGTCTTCTGACTTGCTTCAGTGTGGATTTCTCACTCTCTATAGCCAATGTACATTTGTCATCCTGGGTATTCTCTTTGCCTGTCTCCAATGTTGGATATTCTGCTTGGAGGGTTTAGACAAAGCCCCAGTGATCATGTTTTTCCTGGTTTTCACTCGATCTCTCTGGTTTCAGTGTGTACCCTACCCTTCCCTCTGCCTGGTGGATATTCTGCTCAGAGGGTTTAGACAAAGCCCCAGTGGTCATGTTTTTCCTGGTTTTCACTTGATCTCTCTGGTTTCAGTGTGTACCCTACCCTTACCTCTGCCTGGTGTTCTCCAGACCAGAGACCCTCAGTCATATCTTCTCAAGAAAATAAACCTTTCGTTTTCTGCTAGGGTAGAGATGAGGCAGTCATCATGATAAACAGACAAGTTTAGCAACATTTCTTAAGCAGGAGTCAAAGGTGAATGGGCTCTACATGATTGCAAAGCCAATTTAAGAGCTAATAACAGTGTTTTCATGGATTCCCTTGAAGAATGCTGAATTGCTGATGTTCTGGAGGCACAGAGGATAATGTGTGAGAATACAGGCATGATTAATGCTGTGTCAAAAAGTAATAGTCATTGAATGTGAAGGCATTTTAGGAAAACCTTAACTAATTGATTTAGTTATATATAGTTATATATAAGTATATATATTTAAAATCTAAATCTAATTTACTCTAAAAGAACTCTTTAAATAAGTATAAAATTTAATAATATAAGTGAATAATTTAATTGATAATATTTTTTCTTATAATCAATGGTATCTTGGAAGGAAATGTAATATTATGGATTTATACCCCATTTTTGTTACATGAATTACAAACATTTCTGTCCATCATTTTTGTCTTTTGTATGATGTTTTTCACCATATGGAAGTTTTACATTTTTATGCAAGCAAAGCTATAAATCTTCCTTTATAGATTCTGAGCCTTGCCTACTCCAAAGATATAAAAATATTCTCTATTGTTTCTCCGTATTTTTTATCGTTTTATATTTAATATTTAAATTTTTACCCATCTGGGATTTATTTTTAATTAATTTATTTTTAGTTCTTTAATGTTACCACATATTTGACCCCTTCTACCCCATCCACCTCACTCCTCCCCCCTCCCTCCTACTCTTTTTATTTTTGATAATGCCTTCTTTGTTATTTCCTCTCCCATTTTAAATTTTATTTACTTAATTTTTCTTTTTTATTTTTTGAACATCAGTTTTTCAAGGGCCCAACTTTGGATTGGCTTCTTTTTTTTTTCTTTTTGAAACTTTTAGAGTTGATTACCTTTATTTTTTAGTAATATAGAGTGAAGAATTATCTAACAAATAGAGCTTTGACAGCATGTGATATGTTTTTTTGCATGTCATTTTTAATGGTTTTATTGAAGTATAATTTATATATCATATACTTCACCTATTATGAGTACAGTTCAAGGATTTTTTTAGTAAATTTATAGTTGTGCAACTATTATCACAATCCAGTTTTAGAACATTTCTGCCACTCCAAAAAAGTTCCTATATCCATTTGCATTCAATTTCCTTTTTTATTCCTAGCCCCAACCAACCACTGATGTGCTTTTTGTCTCTTTAGATTTGCCTATTTTGGACATTTCATATAAGTGGAATTATATACTATATAGTCTTTTGTGTCTGACTTCTTTCATTTAGCATAGCATTTTTAAGGTTTATCCATGTTGTAGCATATGTCACTAGTTCAGTCCTTTGTACTGTTGAATAGTATTCCATCGAATGGATATGCCACACTTTGTTTATATGTCCAACAGTTGATGGACATTAAGATTGTTTTCACTTTGTGACTATTATGAATAATGCCATTAAGAACATTCACATATAAGTCTTTGTGTGGACATATGTTTTCCGTCTCTTGCATATATACCTAGGAGACTCATTGCTAGGTTGAAGGATAAGTCTATGTTTAACCTTTTAAATAACTGCTAAACTCTTTTCCATAGTGGCTGCACCATTTTACATTCCCACAAGCAGTTTAAGAGGGTTTCGGTTTTTCCACATCCTTGCCAGCATCTGATATTGTGAGTCTTTTTGAGTGTAGCCATTCTAATAGATGTACAGTAGTGTCTCCTTGTGGTTTCAATTTGTATTTTCCTAATGACAGTATTGTTGAGAATTTTTTCATGTGCTTATTAGTCATCTGTTAATCTTCATTGGTGAAATTTTTATTCAAATACCTCTCCAATTTTTAAATTAGCCTTGTCTTATTGAGTTCAGCATACCAAAATTTTTGATTTGTTGTATTTCCATTTTTGCTGAAAATCCATCTGTTACTGCACACTGAATTTTATCCCTATCCTATGTATAATTTAAGAATATTTTCTTGATATTTCTACATGACTAGTCAATTTGCAATCCTATTTTGGTTTTATGTTTCTACATTCCTTAACATTTTTGTATGTTTTTTGTTAGTTTGTTCATAATGGTATATAAAGTTCACCCATTTTAGGCGTATAGTCCTGTCAGTTCTGACAAACATACAGTGTGTAACCACTACCACAATTGAGATAGAGTATTTCCATCATCTCAGAAAGTTCCTTCATACCCTTAGTAGGCAGTCTCTTCCCTCTACCCCTAGTCCCTAGCAACTACTGATCTGAATTTTATTCCTATGGTTTTGCCTTTTCCAGTTCTATAAATGGAATCATACAATATGTAATCTTTTGAGTCAGGCTTGTTTCACTCAGCATAATGCTTTTGAGATTTATCCATGTTGTTATGTGTATCAGGAGTTACTTTCTTTTTATTGCTGAGTTGAATTCCATGCACCTACCCCTATCCTTTAATAGTCAATGAAGAATATTTCATGCCTTTCTCAGGACTGAGTAGTTTGGATCACTTTAGGTCTACCAGATAAGGATTTTTTTAAACTTTCATCGGACAAAAAAACAACAACAAACTTTTAGTTATCAAATAAAAATACATATAAAATGCACATACCATTATACACGTTTCTCTTGTTCAAAGCCATTGATAAAGTCTCTTGCTTTTTTTCTTTTGGTAGGTATCAATTGGCATGTACGGCCTCCTGTATCAGGACTTCCTACTCTCAGTAAGGAGCTCCATTTTAACACTTCCATTGCTAACTTAGTTATCCTTCGTGGGAAAAGTGTGCACACTGCGGATCTGGGTGAGCAGAAGTTAAGGTGAAAATTAAGATGTACATTTGGCACATATCCATGGTACACGTGATAAAAAAGGAGAAAAAAGTCCCCGAATTTATTTTTAGAGAAAGGGAAATAATAACTGTGTTTTAGTAGCAAAATGTAACCATTTTATCAGTTAGTATGTGACTGAACACCAAAATAGAAGTGGTTTAAACAAGACACAAGTTTAATTCTTTCTTCCTGAATATGGTTGCTCTGTTGTCCTTACCTTGTGGCTTCCTCCTTTTAGTCTAAGACATGTGTTTGAGTTTCAGCCATCAAATCACACAAGAATAAGCAAAGAAGGCATACCTCCTTCTCCTAGGGTCACACACCACACTTGTATTTATATCCCTTTGACTGGAACTGAATCATTATGTGCTACACTTAGCTGCAATGGTGACCATGAGCACAGTTAAAATTTTGGAATTTGTTTACTAGAGAACAGGTATTGTGAGACAACTAATGTTATCTTTGCCAAGTATTTTGTTACAACATTTTCACAAAGTTGAAAGAGCAATACTCTTGACAAGTCTCTAGGTTTTTATTATCCTTATTTGGTGATTTCAGCAGTATCAAATTGGCTATAAAGAAAACCAAACAATCTAGTTCTGGTAATACCCCTTAGATAAAAGAAAACTAGTAACAATTAAAAAGAGGTCACTTTAAGTCAATTAGATGGTGTACTTTCTTCATAGTCTTCATTGTAGATTTTAAAATAAGAGAATAAAAGGATATATAATCTAACTTCTAAAAACTTACCCACAGCAAACGACACAGGTGCATAGAAGTGTTCTTACACTGACAGTCATTGCAATATCTTTCACACTAACAAATATGTGGAAATAACCTAAATGTCCAAACAGTAGGAAATGTGTTAAATAAATTATGGCATATTCGTGTAAGGAGCCTTTAAATATGAGTGATATTATTATAATAGAAAAGTAGTTCACAACATACTGGTAAATGAAAAATGCAGACTACAGAAGAGCATGTATGTAAAATTACACAAGAGAGTCAGCAAACTTCATGGTCATTATTTCTGCACAGTGGCATTTCATCTGTTCAGCTGACTTAAATTTTCTTTGTAATAAAATTTTCTAAATGTGAATTATTCCTTCTATTTAATGATGAATATGAATCATTTATCCAAAAGCAATTTAAAGCTAGTTTTAAAAAAGCAAAATAAAAGGAGATTTTTGGTGAAATGGATAAGAAAATATTCCTTTCTTAATTTGTTTCCAAAATTAATGATTTATTCTGTAAACAATGGCTTATGTTATTTTACTCTAGGGGGATTTAAAGATCCAGCTCTCTATACTTCCTGGTTAGAGCCTGACAATGCTTTCAGTGTGTGGAAAACCCAGCGAGCCTTTAGCAAATATGAAAAGTCTGCAGCGTTGGTCAGCAATAGCCAGTTCTTAGTAAAACCACTTGATATGATTGTGGGCAAAGCATGGAATATGTTTGCTTCAAAGTAAGTAAAAGATAAATCTATAAATCTTTCTAACCTTAGATAATACAATGTTAAAACACGAAGCAGAATTTGGAGTGTCTTTGGTCTATTTGGGATGCTATAACAAAAATAGCAGAGACTGGGTAGGTAGCTTATAAAGAACAGAAATTTACTTCTCACATTTCTGGAGATTGGGAAGTCTAAGATTAAGGTGCTGAGCAAGTGTTTTTCAGACAACACTTAATTTGCCAGATGTTTTGATGTCTGGAGAAGACCCACTTACTGGTTCATGGGTGGTGTCTTTTCCCTGTGTCCTCAAATGGCAGAAAAGGCAAAAGAGCTTTCATGGTCCTCTTTTACATGGGCACGAATCCCATTCACAAGAGCTCCACCCTCATGACCTAATCACCGCCTAAAGGCCTCATCTATAATACCAGCACCTTGGGGGTTAGGATTCCAACATGTGAATTTGGGGGGAATATAGACATTCAGTCTATAGCATGGAATAAGCATGGCCCCCACTTTGTAGGTGTGAAACTGTAGTCGTGTTACTTCAGGCTTCATTTCCTGATTGGTACAATGCGTCCAAACTGAGAGGATCTGTAGTGAGGATTAAATGAGATAATCATGTAAAAATACCTAGTACGGTACCTGACTAGTTAATGGTTAATAATTTTTTGATATTATGATTGTTGACTAAATGAGTAATTTCTAAATGAAATGATATTATAGTAGAAATTTCATTACAAGGCAGGGACAATAAGATAGTTTTCCAAAACAAGATCCTTAGAAGAATGGAAGAGATCCTAATCTTGCTCAGTAAGAAATCCTACACGTTCAACTCCACTTGATACAAAGAAATGTATTATCAGGTTTCCTGACCTCTGCCACAATTAATTAATGTCGAAGCAAAATTCCTCAAATGATTGGACAATGCCTCTACTTGGATTAGGTAGGATTCCTAATGGCCCCCCATCCTGCACATGGCCAGTCTAAGACCCCTACTCCTCAGGACCGTGAACTCTGCCCTTTTCTGGTATACATTCTCTTTCCACTCATTAAATGATAGTAGCCATTATTACATCAACTTAATTCATGTCTGCCTTGCTATGCATTTTAACGCGAGTCTCCTGCCTCAGAACATTTTGCAGGGCTAGAGGTATCAAGAAAACCTGGCATAACTACAAATTAAGTGTTGTCTGAAAAACACTTGGAAGGCTTCACCTTATTCCTAGTACTGGATTAATGTGTTTCTACAGTTTCAAGCTTTACATAAAACTTCTCAGGCACTTTTCAGGGTTTATATTAAACCCCATCACCTCCTTTAGGGTGTTGATTATGTGCTAGGTGGACAACCAAATCTGAACCTGCTTCTTTTTCCTATGTGCTGCTTTTTGTCATTCTCTTGGGTGCTAAAAAGACAGGCAGCCTGCATAAACTTTGAAAGTTTGCTAATCTTTGAAGCAAGTATAAAACTTAAGAAATTCTCTCATCTTAAAATGTTCATGAGCTGGGGAAGGCATATTTATTGTATGATTTTTATGAATTATTCATTTGCCTGAGATTTTTTTATTTTACATTTTGTTTCTTTTACCAGAGCCTACATTCATCAGTACACAAAATTTGGAATTGAAGAAGAGGACTTTTTGGACAGTTTCACATTGTTAGAACAGGTTATTGCCAGTTACTGCAACCTCCGATTTTGAACAAAGGGGGAAAAGTACCTTACATCATTTTTGGACTAAAATATTTTCCATATTGCTTTCCCTATAAGGTTTCAAACGACAAAGTAACATGCCGATTCCTTCTGTATACTATGCCCACAGAACAGGAGGAAAACCTTTTAAATGGAGAAAATAGCATGTTTTCAATGAAAACATCTACTTGGTATTCTCATTTGTAAGAAAAAAATTGGTGCTTCTATAAGAACTTTGGAAATACTTTGCTGAGATGTTAGAACTCTGGAACTATCCCAAAAAGGGAATATTCTGTTTTGTCCCTAAATTCCTAACTCTTCCTTCTCTATTCCAAAAAGGATTCACTAAATATGAGCTAAACTTTCGCAGCACAATTTTAAGCTAAGAAATTGCAATTCTGTATATAAATGTATTCATCTCTGAAATGAATGCTTTGAACCACAAGAGGGAGCTGTTGTTAAACTCTATAGTGTGAACCTCTCTTGAATATTCTGTAACAGGTAAGATTTTCCACTTTAAGCAACTACTTAAATATAAATTTCAGGATTTTGTTAATAAATGTACATCATGTTTAAATACTAAAGAAAATAAGTAAATGTTACTTCGTTTGCTTTTCTTCAACTTTTTGGGCATAAGAAAATTGGGTCAGTTTTCTCTTAGACCTTAGAATGCGAAGGCAGAAACTGATTTTAGTGCTTTAAAATTACTTATAGGTATTTAGCTGATGTGAAAGAAGGTTATATGATTTTCAGTAAAAGGCGTTAAGAGCTTTCACCAATATTTCACTATGTTGAGAAAATTATCACGAAGGAAATACTGTGCTTGATGAAATTGGTACACTCAGGTTTCACTCAGAAGGACAAAACACACTTGGAAATTGGCAGCTGAATTTGAGGGGAGTGGTGTATTTCAGTTAAAGACATCACATGCAATGTATTAACAAACGTAAAATGGAAAACAAATAGGAACATTTGCTTGCCCTCTCTGCCAAATCTACCAGTGGTGACTTATTTTTATTTGGAACAAAGACAGTTCACAGCTTCACTGGTTCTTCCTTTTCTTTCCATATGGAAATGATTACCTTTTTTGCTGTTTTTCTTATCAACTGTTGCTATGATTTAAAATACTGAACCATATCTTATTTCTAAAGAATGTAAAAAGTGGTCTGTTCAGCTGCTAAAAGGCACACCCCACTGCTGCATTTTGTTAACCCAAGTCTACTTGAAAAATAATTAGATCATAATTTTTATAAAATAAAGTTAAAAGTAATTGTTTAGCATTGAAGAGATCCAAAGACTACAGCCACCAAACTAAACCAGCATTATTGAAGATCTGTAACTGAATGACCTCCCCAGGGGTTAAGCTGATTATGAAGAAACTTGCTGAAAAGTTAAGCTTCAACAAAGTCATAAGTTTGAAATCATTTTATATTTGAGCAAGGTACCATGAAGTACCTTAGGGACAAGTCTATTTCTAATTTGGCAACTCATGGAATCAAAGGCAGGTGAATATTGAAAGTAAACCCAATTAGACAGAGCTCTGGGTCCATTCACTGATGTGAGTTGACCCTTTTTATGATCCACAACTATATTATTTGAGTGCAATGGATAAGCCTCGCCCTGGGAAAACCACCTTCGTGATCATGGTATCTCCCATATTATTTGATATGTGTGAACACCTAAATATTTACAAAGTTGTTTTAAACGTTTACATGGAAAATCTGTTCTTGTCTATTTGGAATAATATAAAATTTTTGCTGTTAGAGTTGGAATTTTAACTTGAAAATTAACACAAAGAAGCTGATTCCAAACTTCAAGATAAAGGGTGGCATTAGAAATGTACTTTGATTTGTGTGCACAAAATGGCTAATCAGCCAGGACAACATTAGAATCGTAACTTCCTAGGCATACAGATCCGGAAACTTTGAACATGTCATTTCTTAGATTACTGGGTAACTGGAGTACTATTTTCACTCAGACATTATCCCACGGAGCCAGGATGCACTCCTATAGCTAGTGAGTACAGTGTAATTCAGACTTTTTATTTTCAATCCTTTTCACTCTCCCCGATTTGTGTTTTCCTCAAGAACTCTAAACTCTAAAACCTGTTTCTTCCCATCACTTCCTCTTGCTTCTAGCTTTGGGTTCTCCCCACCCGATACTGTCCAATCTGCAACATCTTTTTCCTTTACTTAACCTGTCACTTAGAACTCAGTAAGTGTGCCACAGTTCACTGTTCTCAGTCAATTCATTAATTCAACCAATATCTATCTATTCAGTGCCAGGCACTGAACAAAATATTAAAGATATAGAGATCAATACCATACAGTCTTAAATGAATACGCTTACGATGTCTGGTACTGCAATTCTAATTTCCTAATTATTGCTTATTATCTTGCCCATATCCACATTCAACTTTTTTACAAGAAAGATGTGGTGGTATATGGGAAAGAACAACAAACTGGGAGCTCTAATCTAGGCGTTAAATTTGTCTGAAATATCTCCTCACTGGCTCTGCAGAATCTACTCTGAAATGTACATACCACTGATTCTTCTGACCACCATGTTTATCACACTTGAATTCTTCTCTAGAATTTTTAAAAACGTGTTCCATATGTTCCTATTTCAGTATTCTCTCCCCCATGAGCCCAGGGTTTGGCAGTCAACTCTTTGTTGTTTACCTACCACCTAAATATGGCTTTGCCAACTAACTTGTCATTTTCGGCAACTAATCAGTTAATGTAAGAGATATTTGCTAATCTGTATCAATCACATTGTTTCCTCTGAATTTTAGGAATGTGAGCTAAAGAACTTGTCTTTACATTTTTAATTAAATAATTTACTACTCCTGTACCCTGAAATGTTTCAGATGATACAATATCAGCCTTATTAGTAAGTGGAATTCCATTTCCACTAGCAAGAATGCTTGCACAAGGATTTAAGATAAAACAATGTAAATATTTCAAGTTTCTGGGGAACACAGTGTGGGGTCAGTGTTAGACAAGATATGGCATTCAAAGGAGAGAGTAAAGATAGAAAATCCGAATCATTTAGATTCTAGGGAGCCAGTGAAGCAGAAAGAGATGAAAAGGAGAGTTGGGGAAACTAATGATGCCCCAAAAGAACTTCTAATAGCTTAGAAACATTTCTAAAAAAGACTTGCTGGTTTTCGAATTATGGACTTTACTGATGATGAAAAATCTGACAGCTTACAAGAATAGTTTAGAAAGAAACAGTAAGCTAAATTACATGTCACCTAGCAAATAATTCCATCTTACCTAAATTTCTCTCCTTTGCCAATGATGGAGCCAATAAGATGTTTACTTTTATGGCTCTCTTCTTCTATTTCAATTTAATTATTTACATGGTACGTACACAAAAGTTCAAAGATTTTATACCCATGCTGCCCACTAACGTAGCCATTAGCCTCATGCGGCTGGTGCTGTAAGTGTAAAATACACATTGGATTTCGAAGACAATATGAATAAAAGAATGTAAAATATTAATATTAATTGTTGAAATGACAGTTTGGACATATTAGGTTAAATAAATTATTTAAACTGGCATACCTGTTTCTTTTTAGATTTAAAAAATGTAGCTACTAAAATTTTAAAACTTAGATATGTGGTTTGCATTATGTTTCTATTGGAAAGGGCAATTCCAGACATTTCAGGAGCAAAGTCCTGGGAACTGGAGAAACGAGTTGAACAAAGCTTGTCCTTACTGGGTGAGAGAGGTCATAGGAACATGATAGTAAGAATCATGATATGAGGCAAAGGATACCTGTTTCCTTTTTGAAAAAAAAAAGAGGCCTTTGCTTAAGCTTGGCTCATGTGAACAGTATGAAAGAGACAGGATGTGAGCTTAATTCAGCAAACATCCATTGAACACCTGCAAGGAAAAACACCATTAGTAAAGGGAGATTTAAAAAATGAGTTAAACCTGGCCCCTGCCTTAAGGAGTTCACCATTTGGTTTATTCTTTGCTGCAAATCACATGCCTGGATCATGGCAGAAACTCCATGTTTACTGAACTGATTAATATTAATGTCTAAAATACTATGGAAAAGATGTAAAGCTGCAAAACTACAGGCACCCAGTGAAACCATTAAAGCTCCCATGTTAGCAAAAGATCTCACTATTAGATGAAACTAGGGAACCTGGAAATATAATTTAAAATATTTTGTTTCTGAGGCCATCTTTACATAATTAAAAGCCATTGAAGAAATATAAATTCAAACAATATATTAAGAGAATGGAGAATTGCCTTTGTTTTGAAATCCTTGCCTAAAATCCAAACTACTTGTTCTGGAATTCCAAGCCTGGAGTTTGGCCATTCCTTGTCTACCCTGTCCCCCCTGCCTCCCCCAACCTTGTTTTTATTATCAATTTTTAACTTTTTATTGTATAGCGTACACACAGAAAAGTACACATATGTGTATTGTGTACAGCTTGATGGGTTTTCATAAACAATGCACCAACATAACCAGTATACAGATAATAAAACAGAAGACTACCAGCACCCTACAGTCCCCTCTCGTAACCCTTTCCAGTTAATACTCTCTCCCCAACAAGGACATCCACTATGGTGATTTCCATCATAGTTTAGTTTGGCCTAGTTTTGTATTAAATGTTAATAATAAATGTACTCGTGTCTGGCTCCTTATGTGAGATTCATCAATATTTGTGCATGTAACTGTATACTACTGTTAGTTCTCCCTGCTATAAAGCACTTTGGTGAATGAATATACCTGATGGGCTTTTGGACAGTTTCCAGTTTGGGGCTATTATCGAGTGCTGCTATGAACATTGTAATTACATCTTCTGATGAACACATATGCACATCATAGTTGGATATATTCCTGGGAGTGGAATTGCTGGGTCTTCAGGTTCCAGGAAGTGGAATTGCTTTCTTTCCACCTCCGTGAAATGAGAGAGATGTCTCCTAAGGTAAAGGATAAGTTGCTGCATCTGGCCCCTCCTACAACCTTAAAAACAGGCACAATGCCTAGTGGCCAACTTAGATTTTGGAGTCAACATATTCCTTACTTGAGTATACTACTCCAGCCCATTTACCAAGTGACCTAAAAACTTCTGGTTTTGAAGTGGGTGGGGCGGGGGGTGGTGTCTCAGAACAAGAGAAGGCTCTGCAACGGGTTCACACTACTGTGCGAGATACTCTGCCACTTCTACATGATTCAGCAGATCCAATGGTGCTTGAAGTGTCAGTGGCAGATAGAGATACTGTTTGGTGCCTTGAGGAATATCTTTAGGAAGAGAATACTTCTTTATAATAACACTTTTACTTTTCACTTGTCTAGTTCCTGGTGATGCTCTAATAATATATTACTAATGTATTTGAAAGAACCTCATTTGAAGAATTTTCTTGCAGACTTGACACAGGAACAATTTAATCTGAATTAACATGGTTGCTGACATTTGGAAATGGTTCTTCAAAAGTTGCTTTTTGCACTGAGGACAGATCAATCTCTAAACCAGCTGTTTGCAAAGATGAAATACGTGTTAACAGGCTTCTGCTTTTCTTATTACCAGGACTGGAATTTGTGTTCAGTGCAGGTTCCGGGGGCTGAAGCAGCAGAACTCTGGTAATTGATTTACCTGCAATGTCCCCTTCTCAGGGTGGCAGCCCAAAGTCTCATCCAGTCACTGCAGCTCAAGTCCAGCATCACCAAGTGAGGTGAAGTATTCTCCATCAGGTCTAGATGTGGCCCCTCATGGCCCAGCATCCTATTAAAATTCTTTGGAGAAGTCCCAAGATCACTTGGCTGGCAGATTCGTTGTTTGGAGAGCCCTCTTTCTCATTCATAGCCATCTTCTTTTATTTTCACATGGCTGCGCCCCCTGTACCCTTTATGTGCTGTAGTAGCCAAGGCAGACAGAAATGACTATTAAATGTTATGAAAAACACAGATTTGTCTATAGGGTAATGTTTAATTTTGTTAGTAAGGACAGGGCTGAAGCAGTCTAACTCTGACCTGAGATATAGATAGATCAGAGACATGCCTAGTGATCCCGCCTGCCTGTTTTGCCCTAACTGCCAAGCCCTTAAGACCAAGAAGAATGAGAGGCTCAGAGAATTTTTGAGGACTGAAAGGATACACACTACGATTCCGTAGCAATTTCTTTGGGGGAGTGTCTTTCTCAAGGAATTTTCTTCTTCTTTAGATTATGCATTTCTTTTGCTTGCATTTTTTTAAAACAAAGCCTTAAAAACCCAATTCAAAGATAAAATAAATGAAATCAGAAGGCAAGTAACAAGGGGTGGAAGTAGTAAGCAACATATCATTGTTCTATAAAGTATCACTTAAATAGGATGTAGGAACTACAGGGTGCTTGCAGGTTTGCTCAGGGGCAGAGGAGGAAGGGAGAAATCAGACTAACTTTGTGGTCCTATTGTCTCAACATGCTCTTCTAATTAATATAAGAGTCTGGGAGCAGCCTAAAAAGAAGTGTATACAGTAGGAGAGCTTTTGTGTATGGAAGAACTTTTTACTTCCACTTTGCAGAGACCAGGGTTATCTTTTAAGCTCAGACAGATTCTTTACGTTTGAAGAAAATGCAGAACATCTGAAAATTTCTTTGATCTCTACATTTTTCTAAAAGCACTATTTTTCAGCTTCCTTTTTTTTTTCCTTCTGAAATTGTGCGAAGCACTCTCACCCACATGCTTTTATCACACGGGTATCTCATTATGTCTGATTCCCTCAGAAAGCCAGGAATAGTGACACCCCAATTCTCCCAGGCTTTGAAAACTGTGGACCCACCTGAGAGTGGAATACTCATTTGATTACTACACAAGTAAATCTTTTTTTTTTTTCTGAACTCTGGTTCTCCTGGTGAGTGGTATAATTGTGGTCATATGTCATTTATTCTGAACTATCCAGCCAACTTCAATAACCCATTTACTGAAACATGTAAACAACCCCAGCACCAAAGCAGCCAAATGGAAAGCCGCCCTGACCACATGCTCTAGAAGGTGTAATAAAACTGTGATTCTGCCTTTTGGCTTGGCAAGGGTAGTTGGGAGGATGCCCTCGTACTTCTTGAGAATACTTATGACATCTGGGTTCTAGGTGGCTGCCACTGCTGTCTAGGCTAACACTACTGGAATCTTGGACTCTAATAGAAATATACAGGAAATCACATTGCCAAACTTTTCTCCTTATAAAGACAATCTATCCAGGAATTACCATCCTCCCAGTTCTCATTGGGAGGAGCCACTGGTTAAGTAAGCAGGATACAACTGGAGAGAGGAATTTTAAAGCAGTTTCCTGTGGCCCCGAGATCCAGTCACAGTGCCATCTCTTCAAGAACAGTGCTGCCTAACGAGTTAAGGCTTCGATGATCACTTATGGGAGAGTATAGAAGACATATACTCTAACTCTAAAGAATTCCCTGGAGAAGTCCAGTTACTTCTCTGACAGGGAGAAGTTACAGAATTGCCTAATGGATAGCACCTTATCTAAGAGTAAGGAAACCTAAGATACAGGCCCAAAGTAAGCCCCACTATTCTATCATTCAGTATCTTCCCCGGAATGTTCAAAACAGAATAATGTCTCCCTCCCTCAATCTTGCTCCTCCTCCCATACTCCTGGCTTGGTGACCGACCAGTATTGTCGTCTTCTTGGTGCTCTCTGGCTCCTTCTTCACCTACATTCCACTTCCTTTGCTCCAGCTTTGCCTACTATCTTGGATTCTACTTTGGCAGCACCTCCTGCCTGCGTCTGAATTTCCACTGTTGCTTCACCTAGACTATTGCAATATTCATTCAGCAAATACTCAGTGAGCCCACCAGTGCTCAAAGGCCGTGCGTTTAGCTCCGGGCATACAAACCAGAGCACAGTAGTGCTTATGGGGGCTTATGTTTTAGTGGAAGAAACAGAGCAAAAACAAGACAATAGACAAACCAGTTATGAATTATGTAGGTACTTTAAAGGAAACAGAACAGGCTAAGACAAAGACGAAAGGATCAGGTAGATGACTCGTCGGTCTCTTCTTTTCTACCACCCCACACATCGCTCCCATTTTGTGCTTTCCTGGTTTTTCTCATAGGGCTTTCTCTGATGGAACACTTTCTCTCCACCCTTACCTGGCAATTCAAATGCCACATCCTCATGAAAACTTTTTTGATCCTTCCTACTCAGCCATCCTCTTCCTCTCAATTCATTTCTTATGTCATTCATTGCACTCTGCATAGTTATCTGCATATATGTATCATACCCCCAAGAAGACTATAAGCTCCAGGAGGACAATCATTTTTCAACAACTTTGTCTCTTCGTCACAGTACCTTAAACTGGTAGACATTTAAAAAATGAATAAAAAAATATTTTTCCCCCATTGTGGCTAATACCACTACTGGCCCTCTTTCATAGGGTCGTTATGAAGCTCAAATAAAATTCGAATTGTGAAAGTGCTTCGAAAAAGAAAAAAGGTCAGTACAAACAGAAATTGCTTTGTAATCATCATTAAAGCAAGCATCGCTCTGGGAACCTGCCCACACAGGATGGCCAAGTACGGAGCTGGCTTTTCCAGCCCTTGGTAGATGGGAGCACAAAGGCTGCTCAGGTATTTAAATAGCAAAACATTTTAGGCTGTGGCCTTGATGGTTTGTTGTCTCCTTTCCCCATTACCTACTTGTGATCACAAGACTAAACCAGTATGCAGAAGCTTGGACTTTTGCACTGTACTTTTCTGCAGAACTGAGTGGCTAAGAGCCAGAATGCCTCGGTTTGAATTCTAACTCTACTACTTCCTTGCTTCCTCCAGCAAATTATTGAACCTCTCTGCTTTCATTTCCTCATGGGGTTGTTTGTAAGGATTTAATGATTAAATACAACACACATAAAACAACATTGAAAACGATGCCTGGTTCAAAGCAAGCAAGCAATCATTATCAAAGTTATAGGAGTCCACTGTGCTTCCTGGTACAGGGCATCAGAGGCGGTTCCTAGGAGCTAATCATGATTGCTGGTGTGTGTGGTTGTGAACAAATACACCACAGAGTGGGCATGGGAGTGGGAAAGTGTTGCTGCAATGGGCAGAATAGACCAGAGGTGTTTGAAATGCCTCAAGAGTGTGGCCGAGTAACTTGAGTTTAGGTAGAGAAAGTTTGGCTGCCATAAGAGGCTCAAGGCTGTCATTCAAGTGAAAGTGTCTATCAAGTGGCTGTGAGGTGCACTAAAAAAATGAAACAGAGAAAGGCCTCCTCTCATTTTCGGCTTTCATCTTTTTAAGTAATGAAAAGAGGTTGGGAACATGGTTCTCGGGTGATGTGGTGCACTGGGCTTCGGCACTACTGCCAAGAGGAGTAAACCTAAGTTACTCTTTGTTTCCAACACATCCCGAGTGAGAAGCCAGGTGAGACAACAGTGATCTGAGCAGTCATTCCCTATCATTCTCTACCTCCGGGGAAAGATGGAACTATCCCTTTTCAAATCCCAAACTGCATCACTCCATGAAAACATTTTTTCTCCCATAGGAAACAGACTGGGACACAATTAAGCAATGCTGTCCTACTGGGTCAAAAGTAGCCTGAAGGTAAAAGTTGCTCATGCTCTGTTCCCCAAAGATAGATGACAACAAAGGGAAACGCAATGTTTGGCATTTTAGTTGGGGGAGAGAAAAGTGGCCTACACAGGACTCCTTGAATAAACAAGGCTTTTCCTCAAAGGGCTTTGGGTGGAAGGCCATCAAAGCAAGTGGTAGATGCTCCTCCCAGGAAAATCTCATAGGAAGGCTGTCTGTTGGCTAAGATAGGTGGCTCAGGGGTTCCTCTTAGTCAGATGCCCAGAATAAGCCACAGCCTTCCTGTCGAGAATTCTGAAATGTGGTCTCCAATGCAAATAAAGACTACATTGTAGAATCAGTGCTGGAGTGTGTCCAAACCCTTCCTCTGTGTCCTTTGAGTCATTTGGAAATGGTTAACAAATGGGCTGAACACCTGGGCTGATTATTCCTGTAGGGGATTTCCAAACACTCCTTATTGTAAAATCATCTCTTCCCTTCCCAAAGCAATTCAGTTCCAATCTCTCTGAAGTGTGCCTTAAAGATCCCAAAATGTCTAACTCTATGATTCTAGGCTTCCTAAGTTAGAACAGTAACTGCTGCTGACACAAAGAAACAAGGAGCCAAGCAACTTTGTGCTTTTTAAAGTTTGTTTTGAATTAAGAGGAACAGATGTCCAATGTTTCAAAAAGCCACACATTTGTGGATTTGGCTGACAAACCCTCTAAGCGGCATTTCATTTCTGTTCCCATAGAGTCAGCCAGCCACTTACAACTGACTCACTCTTTGGGCCACAGTTTGGGTCAGTCTCCCAACTACAGAATTAGAATCCCAGATCTCAAATGAATCCAGGGTGTTTGGGTGGAGAGCGGGGGCCATCTAAAACAATTTTTTTTTCCTTTTAATTTAGTAGTATCAACACCCACACAGCAAACTGCAAGGCCAGTAGGTCAAAGAGAATGAGCAAACAGTTGGCACCTGCCTATCTCAGCGCCACGCAATTCTAAAGGCAATGAGTAAGCAGCTGTCCAGAACAGGTTTTTGTTACAATCCTGCTTATGAGTACTGTTTAAATATGCAAATACAGGTTATTTGCTGCAATTCAAGGCCTCACCCCCAAGGCAAACGCATTACCTCAGGTGAACTCTTGGCCTTGCTGGGAAAGGAAATACAGGAACCCAGGCCCCTGATTACCAGACACAAATGACTCAACTGCTTCTAGAATTTTAAAGTACACTATGTGCTTTCTTTTCTTGTTGTCTTTGAGAATAAAGGAACAAAACACTTCAGATGGCAGTTTGGTGCATTTCATTTACCATGTTTTGTGGAGCTTTGATCAATGTTAGAGATGGAATGTTACTTGGCTTTCAAAACTGGCTATTAAACTTCTGCTTAGGTTGTTTTAAGTTCTTGTGAGCACATTAATAACTATGAATAAAATAAACCATTTTTGTTTCTCTAACAGGAATGAGACTTGCAGGTCTAGAGGAAGATCTGGTATGCCACCAAATCACTTTCTCAAAAAAAAAAAACCCCAAAAAACACAACTGTTTAAAACCTATTTATACCCAGCAAATCTCACTAGGTATTTTGGATGGGA
The DNA here is from genome assembly GCF_902729225.1 of Pteropus medius. NCBI lineage: Eukaryota > Metazoa > Chordata > Mammalia > Chiroptera > Pteropodidae > Pteropus > Pteropus medius. Next base: position 5,496,292 of record NW_024349799.1, on the reverse strand, counting down.
GTTTCTAACAAGGAATTAAAAGCTGAGTCTCCTTTTTTTCCCTCTATCTTACAGATTTTTTAGTATTAACTGTCTTATAAAATGTCAACATAAGGTGGGAAGGTTAGAAGTTATTTTCAATTATTTCATAGGAAATTTTGTGTATCTGTGCCTTGTATCTTAACTAGGCTAGCTGGGGGCTTATTTTTAGATTTAAAAAAGTTTTGGTCTTATTAAATCAAGTCATTAGTTCATTAATTTCTGCTCTTTAATTTGTATCTTGGATTTGACTTAAGATACCATCTACTCCAAAATATGGGTGTATATGCTGAAGTTAAAAACATCTGTTTTTGGAGTGTATGCAACGTTGTAAAATTCTTGCACATGCATCAAATGCTCTATCTTTGATGAATTAGAAATCTGGAATATACGAACGTGCATGGCAATATTTTACATTTTATCTGATTTAATCTTTAGGATGATCTGGCTTATCTATATCTGTATCTGTTTTTATAGATGAAATGTAGTTCGAATTAAAAACTTTCTGAAGGTCATTTCGTGTTAGGGGTAGAAATCATTAACACATCGAGGCAAGTGGGTTTTAGAACATATTTAAGGGCTTTTTGATGCTAAAAGGCTGGGAACTTCCACCTCCACATATGGGTCAGTCAAAACACAACTCACCCCAGAGTACAAGAGGGCAATCAATTCTTTAGCTTAATGCATTATCTGTACTCACTGAATCAGTGTTGAGTGACTAGTGGTAGACAGCCTCATGTTGTCCTAAAATAATATAGTATAGGGCACCCTGGGAACATGAACTGAACTTGTTTGTAGAGGAGCATTTGTTACTACATACACTGAGTTAACTTGTGTGCTTCAGAAGCCTCACTCCAGCACTGTCCTTTTCTGGATTTTTAGAGAATGGATACAGTGGCTATTATCCCAATGAAAGTAAAAATCTTCCAAGCCCCACACTCCAGATTAAGTACAGACACAATACAAAACTGTGCCTGTTTCCACAAGATGTCGTTTTAAAGGACCGCTCCATACAGTACCTAAGTGTAGGGACTGCTGATGTATTGCACTGGATTTACTCCTTGACAATTATTGAGACATGACAAAACATTGCAAATATTTAAGGCACAAAATGAGTCTTAAAGTAGAGATGGAATCAGAATTCCCAGGTCCTTTTTTTATTTGCAGTAATATCAAGGTATCCATTTACAAAGTTTTTGGTCTCCTATCAGCTGGAATTAACTCGGGATATCTTTGGGATCATGTAGTTGTTTGCGTCCACTTTTGGTGGACACAAGAAAGGAACAAATCAACCACGGGAACACAAGAGTAGCATACTACTCCAGCTGGAATCCAACAGGATCACCTGAGCATGCCACACTTAGTGGAGGAAAGGAGGAGAAAAAGGAAGAGAGCTGCTCTTCATTTGTTTTCAAAGCAAATTCATTTGAAAGAGCAAACAAACCAATCATTAAGTTAATCACTTAGAGCTTCAGCCTAAGACACATCGTTTTTTCTTTTTCTAACACCTTACCCTGAAATAAATTTACCAATAAATCCCAAAGATTTAGTACAAATAGTACAATTCATATTTGCTTTCCTCTTTCTTTAGACAAACACCAAATAAAATGCAGGTGAAGATGAAACACAACTGGAAGATTAGAAATTTACACTAATCCTAAAGAATCTAAAAAATTATGTTGTTAATTGAAGCTATCTAAAACAAAGCATTTGGGTACTGTTTTTCAAGTAAGATAACAGTCATACTGCTACAAAGTCCCTGGGTGAAGGAGAAAAAACCTTTTCAAAACCCGCAAGGCAGGTTGCTTACACTTTATTTATTTAGCTGTGGTGATGCAGACTATCCCAATTTTCCATAAAATCATCTTGATATTGCTGCAATACCATGGCATAAGAGATTCAAAGTGCCACTAGACATAAGGACCAAAGTTTCTGATCATAAACCATGACTGAGGGTAATGTTTGAATGGGAACATTTGATATGGATGGTCAGATGAAAGATACCAAAATGTCAGACAGCCCATCGACTGCTGTTGCCATGAGATTCAACAGTCAACATCAGTCTGATAAGCTACCCGACAAGGTGGTACAGCCATGGAGATGTCACGACGGTAGGCAAAACAAGCAGACATTCAGGCAGGATTTGATAAATCAGGCATTTCTGGCCTGCTGAGATTTAAACCCCATTCTATTCTTAACATAATGTCAGTACCAATTTTCCTAAGGGAAAAAAGTGAAATTGTTTATTTTCCTCCCAAGCAAAAACAAAATGACCAAGTTAAACCAGAAATATCCCAAAAGAAAAATCACATAACAAAATACTTACTGAAAAAGGCAAGAAAATTAGGTTATTTTAAAAAAGAAATTTGTTAAAAACGAGTACATGCTGAGCTAAAATTAACATATGAAGTTGTGGTTTTTTTTTAAATGAGTTATTTCTCTCTCCAGTGTTCTTTGATTTATATACTACCAACTGTTTTCACAAACCAACTGTTTTCGCCTCACTACAGCAATCCCTAAGGTGTCATTTCAGCAGTGTGTAGCTAGCTGTCCAATTCCAGCCTAACACAAAATGTCCTGGTGGTGGCTCTTTTCATGCAAAGAAATGAAGGCTTAAGAAATTATGGATTTGGCAAGGATGCCTGCCAATCAGTTAGTAGAAGCTAAAAGGAAGTGAAAAATCAAAACGCTCAAGAAAACAAACACAATTTTGGAATGATCAAAGAGGTCTTTATAAAGTTTTTTATGACTTCATTCTAAATATACAGAATAAAAAATGGTGTCAGTTCATTTGTGAGACACCAACCAGTTTTTCCTTATACTGTCTCAAAATTTAAAGATCAATTTCCCAAGAGGGTGTGCAATGCATCATAAAATGGCCTTTTTTTTGTAGGTGGGAAAGGAAGGGTTGGGCACGATGGCATCTTAAATTTTATCATGATAGACATGCAAGGCTATCCAATCTAGTATAATTTATATACATTTTGATGACTCAAAAACAAAGCAGTCATTTTTGACAAGCCTAAAAAGCTTGACATATTTAACATATTTAGGAACTTTTTTTTATGGTGTCCGGAATTCTTTAATTGTACCACGTGGGCCTTTTGAAAGTAAAACAGAAGGCCAGTTACTCTTAAGTTTGCTGCTGAACATCACATTCCACCCTAATAAAACACAACTTGAATTAAATTGAGGGTGGATACCTTACCTTAACACACAAAGGAAACGAATGTCAGTGCAAAATATGGACTAAACTGCTTTCAGGGGGGAAAAAAAAATTAAAGTGATACAGGATGGAAAAGGGAATTTTCCTTCCTGGTTTCGAGTCCTCCCAATTAAGGCAGAACCCATCTATTATAATTTCTTCTGTTAAAAACATTTCCTGCTTATTTAGTTTTCTCCTCTGAGTTCAACCGCTGCTGGATTCTTTTGGCATAACTTTGTGCCATGGAGTTAATGATGGACAGGATGAAGTAACACACCATTACAACGACCAACTTCTCAAACACCCAGGACAACCAGTTTTCTCCCTGCAAGAATAAATGCAGAACAATCAATGAGAAACGCTTCATCAATTCAGTAGTAAAAAGGGGATCATCTACGTTTTAAGGAAAATAATGATAACTTTGAGCTTGTAACCTATAAAGCCTGAACAATTAAAGATGAAGTCTTGTGTCTCCAGCTACTCTGAAATATATATTCAAGACCTTTTTACATCTAGTTATTAACATTTCACTTTGTCGGTTATAAAGTCAATATTGATTTATGTAGTTTAGAATAAAGTCTTTGATTAAAGTCTCCACATAGACACTGTATAGGGTAGTTACATATTCTTGTTCCAATATTGGGGCAGCTTTTAAAAGATAAGTTATTTCTGAAAGCATACTTGGTCAACTGAGGGCAGCAAAGGACCACATAGAGTATAAGGCCATCAAAAAAAAAGTAATCCAACTATGTTCCCCTCATGTTTCCCATTTCAGGTCATTTCCCTTTGTCACAGAACTATTTACAGGAAAAGCAGGCTGAGTTTAATTTAAAGTTTTTATGTTCAGCTATATTAAAGCCTTGGTTTATTAAAAAATGATTATTTCCGACCTCTGAAAAGTAGTGCAAAAAAAAAAAAAAAAAAGGAGCTATTTAAGTGACTTCAGTAAGTCCAATACTTTGTTACGCTATAAACTTTAACTTTTAAAGCCACTCAGGAAGTATACTTGCTTATTAATAAGTCATTTAATATCGAGGCATTAACTTATTCTATGTAACAGATCTATTACTTTCCATTAGCTCATTTAGCCAAATTTCCCAGTAAACAGCCTCAACTTTTGTTAGGGAAAGCTGACAAACAGACCTCACTCTATTTGCCTAAAAATGCCAGTGAGTGCTGTGACTACAGTTTCAGCCTCAAGCGGTGGGGGTGAGGAAGAGAAGAAAACGGGAGTAAAGTCTCACCTGCGGTGTGCCCGTTTCGCTTTTGTGGTGAAGCTTCTGCCGCTGGGCTTCCAGGTATTCCTGGAATGGCTTCTGCAGAGATGGACCTATGCCGGGGACAGCACTGGAGGCCCGGTACAATAACCCAAGGAACGAGATACATTTGGGAAGAAAAGAAGGAATAATGTTAATGAAAAATCCACTTACCGTCTGGAATCAAAAAGCAGGGATGGAAAGAGGAAAAGACTAAAACTATCAGCAGAGCTGACACAATCTTGTGAACTCTTTTTAGAGGACAAAAATTCATCCTTTAACAACCCCTTAAAGGAGAAAACGCTCTCCCACCAACATGTTTGGGAGAAAGTAGGAGCTGAGCTTTCTCCTAGCATTAGAGTTCCTCTTCAGAGAGAAGCGAACTTAGCTGATGCTGCACACTGATGTGGTACAAAGAATAAAATGAATGACTTCTGAGAAGTCCCACATTTATCACCACCAGTTCCTGTAAGAACTGGTTTGAACCGATTAATAAGGAAATGACTTATGCTTGTGTCATCCCTAGTTGAAAAAGAAACTGCCCGCCCTCTCTCTGACTTGTCCCATCTTCTCAGAGGGGGCGGTACTTTCTCAATCTAAGTCCTTATTAGGACAATCTGTGCGTCATCCTTTTCCAAAAAGAATGCATTAGCAAATTTGGGAGGCACCTCCCACTAGTCAGAAGTCAGTGATTAACAAAGGAACAAAGAAGGAACTATGAACCTTGAATCACTTCGTGGTTTATGGTAGATGGTTCGCACAGAAACTACAGTACATTACTAAACAACTTGTTCTGAGATGACTGAGATGGTGATCTCTGATAAGTTTATGTACTCGGAGCTCCCTCTCACCCAGAATAAGTGGAGGCAGTGCTATTAAACCATTTTGGCGACTGCAGCTACCAACTCCCTTTTAAAAATGCTTGAGGTGTTTTTTTTTAAATGGTAACTTGGGGCAACTTAGAAAACCAAACATATGTATTTTCTGAACACTGTATTTCCTCATCTGTCACAATAGGGCTAAAAGGTAAACGAGCCCAATCTCTTTCCTGGGGCCAGCAAAAGGTATTTCAACATATGCCTAATGCTCTCCCTTTTAAGTAACTATTAACTTCACATCCTTGTATCTAGAAAAATTCAGTTGCTGCTTTCTGTAATAAAAAGCAAAGTAGTAGAGGAAGAGAATTTTTGCTACTGTATTTATCGGAAGCTAACAAATACAAAACTCCTGGCTGACACTTTTCTTTAATCATTTTAATTATCAATCACCAAACACTTAATGGAGTCTTTGTTTTGTGTTCAACACTGTAATTGGTACTATGGGGAAAAAAAAAACTGCAAGAAATAGGACATCCCCCCAGGGGACTTAAAATCATGGGGATTCAAAACACACACACACACACACACACAGCACATCGAACTGCTTTGTGAACAAAAGAATTTTCAAATCAATACCAATTTTTTTTCGTACAGAAGATATACTCCAAAGGAACTGGAGGGAGAAAGGAGAGGTCAGTGTGGGGTGAAGCTGTCCTTTAATGATTACTGCAGGATATGTAAAAAGCCTTGAATAGACATATGTAGTAGAGGCAGTGGCTGGAAGGGCGAAAGTCTCTTAACAGATAGTCTCAGTCTCTCTCTCTCTCTCTCTGACTTTTAAGTGGCCTTACATTAGTGAGGTAAACCAGAAGAGGAGTGTCTGAGCTATGTTGCTGTTCATCAGTTCTGACTGACTGCAAAGGGAGAAATAACTTTCTTTAGAAGATTTTCCTGATGTAGTTCCTTATGTAATGCAGGAGGGAATGCGAATAGCTCATCCATTTACACTTGAAACAAACCACGAATATAAAAAAAAAAAAATTCCAGTAAAATACATACACAAAAAGACTAGACCGAAGACTGCAGATTTATAAGAACTTTCCTTCAGAAGCCGATTCATTCACACTTAATGCCCTAGGCCCTTATTTTAAACTCTCAAGGAGAGCCATAGGACAAGCCACTATTTATTTTTTGAAGGTTAAAAAAAAACCTTTTATTTAGAAAGGCTGAAATGACTGTATGATAATTTGAACAGCTAGGTTGTACAAGAAATGACTTGAAAATTTCCTTTTTTGATGTCCTCCAGGAGCTGGATACCACTGAATGTGTTTTGTTCTTTCTTCAGTCCTCTAACTTCACACTGGAGTTGAGCAGAAATGCTTACAGTTTCACTCAAATCATTCCTGGGCTCCAGGGGCAAGTCATTCTTTAAAAATTAAGAACCAAGACCCAATGCTTGGAAGTTTCTACTTTTCTGTTGTTGAGAGGAATGAGGGTGGGACTGACAATAATCATTCTAGATGCTCTTCAAAATAATTTGAAAAGATACAAACGATTCGCCTTGTAAATTCATTTTAGCTGATAGAGAATATGTCATTATATAATTACATGATATGCAACTTGCAAAAAATCATCTTGGGCTAATGCTGAGATGAACTTTTCAAGGTGCTATGGTGTTACATGCTTTGGAGAGTTTTTGGTGGTGGGGTGGGAGATGCAGTTTATTACAAAAGACTAGGAAAACAGTTGAAAATAGAGAGCTTAAGAGTTTTTATAGAACATATTAATCAAAATCATCATGAACAAATGCCATATGATCTGAATAAATTTTAAAAAGTTAACATTTAAAATCTGGGTCTTAAGTGTTATATAAATAATTACTTGTCAGATCCTCTTAATCTGTTTTATATATTTATCAAAACTTTAGTTTTATCTCTCTCTACAAACAATGGCTTAGGCCACAGATGGCCCAGCTTATTATAAAAGCACATATACTAGAGCTTTCTTAATTAACACTAAAGCTATTTTAGCAATAGACTAGATAAAAATGAAAATTATAGCTGTCACTATTAACACGCATTTAAGACAAACAATAATATCAGCCCGCAGCCTCATCTCTAAGTTATTTCAGCAGACAAAATAAGAGTCCGGTCTGACATTTAAGATTAATTTAAGGTACATATATGGAGGAGTTGGGGTGGGGGAAAGGACTAACTTGCATCACAGTTCAGTGGCTTTTTATAGTTGGCTTAGGAAATAACTTAAATGCCATTCTCTGAAAGCCGTTAAATTCAGAGTATCCTGTGCACCTGGCTAAGAATGCTCATCTCAACCCACAGTGAGTGGGTAAAGTCCTGCATCTGCCATTAGGTGCTGATTAAATTCAAAGTATTACAGTTTTGTGATATAGAAGAATAAAAAGTAGGAGGAGAATGAACACATAGAACTATTTTTCAGTCAACTGTTGGACTTAAATATGCTTAAACTAGCCTTGTAAATAGCTACTTTTCTCTAGGTAAAAAAGCCTTAAATCAAACAAACAAACAAAACAGAAAAGAAACCCAAAAATCGATCTCATCTCCTTGCTACAGACCTTAAACATAGTAGGCGGAAAAAGCTTTATAGATACTAATATCTTGATATTTATATTCTTGGAACACATTAAAATTTTTCAGGTAATGTAACTCATTAAAAAACAAATTTTCAACAAATTATTCTAATGGCAGTTTTTGAACTTTTGTTAATGATTTAATAAAGGAAAAAAACAAACCAACCCTCAGAAAATGCAAACAAAAGAGGGGGAAAAAAGTAAAGTAAAAAAACCACAGAAATCCAACCACCCCCCCATCCCCCATCAGAGCTCAAAAGAGGTTTCTTGGGAACAATATTTTGCCATGCTTACATACCTAAGTATGTGTTAAACAGAAACAAGACAAACTTCTTTGCAAAATTTTATCAAGGGCCCTGACCAATATGCAAACAAAATCTATTATTTTTCTGTAGTTTTTAATACGTATATGACTTTACTTCTGGAAATAACTTATCTGATAAGACATATGCATTTTAACTTCTCCCCATGTTGACCCATTATAAATAAAGATCTGCTTTATTCTCTGTACCCACAAAACCAGAAAACCATCCAGAGGAAGCATCACAACTGGCAGAGATTGCATAGAGTGGGTGGTGTGATTACTCCAGTTTCTCACAATGCTTAAATTTTCATTTGTGGGTTAGTCCTGAGCACACACCCATTCCAAAAATTCATCCGTCATTATTCCTGTTTTCAAGGGACTCCTTTCAAATTGTGTAACTCTCAAACTGGTTCACCAGATACAAGAAACATATCATTTGATTTACTTCGAATCTCTTCATCACAGAGATAGTCATCGAAGTAGGACTTGCTATTAGAAGACCTGAAATTTTCCTGTTCATGATTATTTGGATTTTTCCAGCCAGGTGTGTGTTTTTTGTTACTATGTGCCATTGTAAAGTTGGGGCACAATGCTTAATAACACAGAAATAACATGAACTTAAAAAAAATTGATTTGTCTTATTGTTTAGCCCTATTTACACAGGGCCTATATAACGTTTAAGCAGTTGAAATGCTTAACAGAATTAAATGAGTATTAATCAAGTAAATTTTTTATTTACTATAGGCTTTGTTCCCTTCTTACCACTTTTTTTGAGGATCTTAGCATTAATGTGATCATGTGGGTTACACTGGCTTTCCCAAAAACATACTGTCTGTCGTGGTTTCCTAGTATGTTCTAGAGGGTAATAAGCCTTTATCTTTCTTAGAAGAAAGTGTGGGCACAATGGCTTTTACCTTCGTTTCACTGTAAGTACTTTGAGGATGATTTATTTTACATCCCTCTGATGGTTACTCAGAATGTCTAGGGTATTATTAGTCAAACCTTTGACAGCTTGTGAATGTGAGAATATGTTTTTAGAATAAGATTCAAGTCAGGGGTAGTATTAAAGAAAGGGAAGAGAAGGGTTTAATCAATTCTACTGCTGCTATAATTAAGAAAGCATAATAGAGACCTTTTGAAATAGACTGCCAGTAATGACCAGTACTTTTCAATGCATCTTTTAAGAGCAGAGGAGCCTAGACCAATGGTCTGCAAACATTTCTGATATATGTATATATTACTTATGCAAATAGTAAAACACACAAAAGCAAGTTAAAAAGCACAAAATAAAGATTAAATTAAAAAAATTAATTTAAATGGCTTGCTAATTATAATGGCAATCATGCTATCCTTAGTGACAATTTAAAAGCATATTATATATTTGTCCTTTAATTATCAATTAAAATTGATAATTTCTAAATATTTTGACTGACTTCTATAGACATATACTAGGAACGGGTGAAATGTTAACGTTGCAACTTTGCTGTTTCTTGTGAGTATGTTAATAGTATTATCTTCCTTCTACTATTTATAGGAAATTTTAAGCAACCTGTCTGTGAGAGTTAGTTTAATTAAAACTAGGAATAAATCTGATTAATGAAGATAGAAAAAAAATAACTGCAGCATGCCTATTGTAAGCTCCTTTTTGTATTGTGGAACCCCATTCTTCCTCTAGTTTATTTTTATAATCCATGATATATAATTTTCTGGCATGTGGATTGAGGGAGGGCCAATCAGACTGATGGTAAACTATATTCTCCACATATGTACAGCCTTATAAATTTTACATATATGTACTACTATATGTTACAAAAAAATACACAGAAAATAACAAAGATTAAAATAAATATAAATATTAGTTCTATAATTTTAGTTCCACATGATAGTAGAGACCACTGGTTTAGACGATGAAGTTAAATTGCAAGGGGTACAAATATTATACCTTGTTCCCAAAAGGTAAAACATATCTTAAGACTTAGTAGATCAATTCAAGGCAGGACTGTTAGGTAATATATTAGAGAGAGATAGAGAAAAAAAAAGAAGCTATTTTTATAAAGATGTGGACTAGATGTCTCTTTTTTGCTCATCCTTCTAACATGCCACTCTGAAAAGGACCTTTAACAATCTGGATAGTCAAACCTTAGAAACCCTGTGCCCCCAGTTAAAACTTATAATTATGTTTCATATAAAAATCAGGATCTTTAGAATTTTCTCAATTGAGCATTATTGTATGTAAATCAAAGGTCAAATTTATCCTGTAACGCCATAGAAATCTATCAATTGAGATCTGGCCCAGGAGCATAGGAGTAGAGCCCTAAACAGAAAATGGTCCTCTTCTAGACTGAAGCCAACAGACTCTTCTGCTGAATAGACTGAATTTTACAATCACGGTACTAGTAGGATATATTTTCAGGGATGAAATCAAAAGCCCTCCCCATCCCATCCCCACCACATGCTGATCTGTTTCCTGTACAAAAGAGGCAATTACAATGACTGTATGATAGTTTGGTAACAAGATGGATTAGCCCTTTCTTGATAACAGTCTTATTAATAATTCTTTGTTTTCAGAAATGTACACATTTTAGTCACACATTATAGAGTTAAATTTTCCTCCCCACCCCCCATGCAGTGATCTAAACAGGCTTAACGGTTAGTATTTTAATGAGTTGTCATTTCCTGTCTGATAACGATTCTCACAGTATTTAACCACCAGTTTCCCTGGGGCCCAACCAGTACTAGAGCTCTATTCACGATGACTCAGAATGGATCTCAGACTCCAGGCCTGATTCAACAATGATAGATTGCCCTCCAAATGAAACTGTCTGTCCTCCCAAGGTAGAAAGCTCTGGAGGTGGGGAGTGGGGAGTTTATCATGCAATCTTTCTGAAAAAGCCAAAGGCCATCGTGCTGACTTCCATTAATATCTGTAGCCTTCCAGTCCTCAGAGATTAGAGAAAGAAAAAAGGAGAAAAAAACTGATATCTAATTAAGCCAGGAATATGACAAGTAAATGAACTGATGCTAACCACAAATAAACTTATATTTAACCTAGTATAAATGGGATCCAGTAATCAATCCTGTTTGACTTGAATGAAAGTGTTATTCATTTTTCCATTTAATTGAAGTTGATATTATAAGAAATATTGGTAACTGATGTATTCTATTAGCATTTGGATCTGAAATGTGGTGGCCTACCTAAACCAAATTCCTTTTTACCTGAAGATCTTGAAGAGTATCTCAAAATAAATCCAGAATAAAAATTATGCAATACATAAGCAATCTAGGACTTTATCACATATACAAGTTTGGGTTGACAGTCTCTGTTTAAAATACGTTGTGATTCAACCTCAGGATTTGGAATTAAAACATCTTGAATTTCATCTGCATCTGTGCCCCTTTCAAATGATTAAAACCTCTTTTGTACTCAAGTTAGTCCATTGTGTGCTGAGTAGTATTATAAACACATGACACCATCCATTTCTTAGCAGCTGTGTAGAAAGAAGACCGCCGCTTTACCTAGAAACATCAGGTGTATTGTTGCTACTGCCTCACAGCATATTTCTATTATAGGGGTCTTTCAAAAAAAGAATCTGCAATTGCCCTTGTATTTGGAATTGTAGTCTATTAAAAGTCAAAATAGAGGTAAGATCTCTTTATAATTAGCAGCTACTCTTTGAAATATGCTATCATTAAAGGGAAGCTTTTGAAAACAAAACCTCTTTTCACAATGGACTTGAGCAGTAGGAGCCGAGCAGGCATTTATTTATGTTAATGAATGAGGCCAGAGCTAAAGGAGCGGTCTATGAGAACTAAGTAAAAGTGATTGGCTGCCAAAACAAAACTTGTTAAAAATCAACTGATTTCAGTTACAGAAAATGACAGACTGGTGGCAGCTTTATATAGTGACAAATCAATCTGTGACTGGCTTGAAGACCCACTGAGTTCTAAGAATGAAATGAACAATAGGGACCCACATCCCCAAAGGTCAAGAATAAAGAATAGTTTGTAGAATTTTAAATTTAAGGTGAAACGGCACAGGAGCTTACTGGCCTTTAGATCATTCGAAGTGGCATGATGATGAGTGGATTAGAAAAGTGACAGTACTGACTGGATTTCAATGTCATCTAAGAACAATCTAGTTATTCCAACCATTACTTAGGCAGAAAATCACTACAGTAGATAACTAAGAAAAAAGTCATGATCTCTGCTTTCGATGAACTTAATCTAGTAGAGAGTAATGAGAGAAAAAGATCCATCTAAACCTTCAGTACAGAACAAGTAGGTTTCTCTCTCAAAGTAACTCTGGCAGTAACTTGTTTCAAGTGTGAACGAGAATGGACAGAAAGAATTCATGCTGATTCCCTATCAAATTCACAAAGCAGCCATTTGAAACTGATACTTCTCAACCAAATTTTCAACTTCAAGCAGATTACCTCACTGCCTTCTATAGTGCTCCCCCCATTGTTCCTCTTCTCTCTCCCAAAAGATCTTAGAATCTTCACTCTAGTTTTGAAGGAGATGTGATTAAGGACAATCAATCCACTAAGGCTTTTGATTCTATCTCTTTTCATCTTACCATTTACATGAATTTAACTTCTCTGTGCTTCAGTTTCTCCATCTGCAGAGTGGTAGTACCTTATAGGTTTTGTTATGCGTATTCAATAACAATGTATGTAAAACATCTGGCGCAGTAGGTGCTTACTAAATGCTAATTTCCAACCCACATCCTTCCTTTTTTCATTTGTATTTTCCACCTCTAGCTTTTACTAGTCTTTCCCTCAGCCTAAATTACAGAGGTCTCTCATAATAATGCATGAATGAATTCATTGAGTCAACAAATATTTACTGAAACTTAAAATGTGTCAGGCATAACCTTAGCCTGCCTTTTCCTTTACCCAACAATTCTATGAATATAGAATATAATTGCATGTTAGTTTTCATCATTTTACAGAGGTGCTCTAATTATGGTTAACAGTAACCTAATAGGAACCTCCATTTCTCACCTAACGGTCTACCTCCAGAATTCCTTTTTAATCTTTAACTATGCTGTCTCCCAATATTTGTAACAGAAATATAAAAGAGTTAAGAGTTAAAAGAGAAGATAACAAACTACACGAACAGAACATGAAAAGGAAGGCGTTTTCTACTGTTACAAAACAAAATTCAACTGAGTAAATTTTAAAGATCTTATTGGCTTTATTCTACATTTCATGGGTTGGGTGGCATCCCAACTAGCCGACAGAAAGGAGCTCCAAAGAGCTGTATAAATGAAAGACTATTATGGGCAGGAAGATGGGACAAGGAAATTACTAGCAAAGAGTGGATTGTTTCAGGCAAGGTCACCTTCTTCTAGGGGAGGCCAGAGTCATTACTAGTGCTGACCAGGTAATTACAGATTGATTGGTTTAAGATTCCACTCCTGAGAGGTTGAAACTGTAATTAAGTTAGGTATTAAGTCTCAGCTTGGTATTGTGGGCCTAGACAAGTGACTCCATTTTGAGCCTGTTGTCTCTTTTTTAAACACTACTTAAATTAAAAAAGATAATGTTAAAATCAGTGTGTACAAGTGAATCTCAGCAGCTTAAAATCTATGTATCCTTTTTCAGTTAATACAAATATTTGCGTTCCTCACTTCCATAACTCTGATTATTTTAAGATAATCAAAGTCAAAGAGAATCAAGTACATGAGGCATTACATATTTTAAAATGAAAGAATAGATTTTCTTTCTGTAGAAGAAAAAAATCCAAGCCAACATAGCTCATTCTGATCACTCACCATAGAGTGAAGAACAAGAAACAGCATTAAGATTCAAACACTTAATTACCCACTGGTTAAAATGATCTCTCTGCCACAGGCAAGTTCATCTCTGAGGTCAAACATCAAGTTTACTCAGAAACAGGAGACAGCAAAGAAGAGCATGGAACATTCTGTATCTGGTAAAAAGTCTCTGCTCCAGCCAACCCCATCCCCCAAGTTCAATGACTGAGCTATGGAAACTTTCTTGTGTGGTAAAACTGGGGACTTTGTCTTCTAATAAGACCCTGGCAACCTGACAATGAGCCAATGTTCTGCATATGGTTTCTTACGGGTCATATGCTTAATGTTATTCTCTGGAAATTCTCATCTTTATTTGGTGAGACTACCAGAACATGTCATTTCAATCATAATTTTAAAATTAGACTTGGTTCTCTTTAAAAATATGTTCCAGGTCTCTCATTGGAGAAAGTCTAAACTTGAATAAAAATCAGTATTAAATCTAAATAATAATTTTAAAAGACCGCAATAAATATAATGCCTCTGAAGCTCTAAAGTTCCCTGGTTCTTGGTTCTATCCCCTGACTTATTTCAACCCAGGACACCAAAGAGTTAAAAACTCCATTACATGCCTAATCTTTTTTCAGAACATTCTTTCAGTCTTCCCGCCAAGCATACCATAAACCAAAAAGCCTTTTCTGAAGGCTATTATTTGTATTCTAACCTCTCTCAGAATATAACCGATTCATTACATCTGTTTAGATTTCCATATATAACTAGGCAACCCGTTGATTTAGGAATAGATAATAGGAATACCTTTCCCTAAAACTAATGACACTGGCAATTACTTTCCAGAACTGTCCAATAAATAACTACTAATTATTATTTCCAAGGAGAATCATTTACTTTTAAAATTATAGTAAATTCTGAAAGCAAAGCTTACATTATCTCTGTGACCTTAGTAGTATCATATGAAGACATACCATACTAAAAATATCACAGGCCAAAAGCATACTTAGGGTATCATATTTAGCTAGGCCACACCATAGTTACACTAAGACTAGAAGCACTTTGGGGAAGGAATATTTCCTTCAGTCATTAGTACAGCATTCAAACCTATATAGAATTAATACTAAACCTCACCACCAGAGATGTAATAGTCAACACTAACTCTTTCCCTGACACCTGGTGGGGAGGTAAGTAGCCTGGCCTGCCAGGCCACAGGCAAACCTGTGGTGAGATTTTGCCCAAATATGGCCCTAGACAAAACTAAGTTATATTAAGTTATCAAACTAATTTGTCAAAACTAAAGGTTATTTTGTTTATGTCCAAGCTCTCTTTTATTTACCTTTTTCCTCTTTTGTGTTGTCTCTTTCATTATACCCTTAGGTTCCTTACTATGTGCTCATCTATCCTACACTAAGAAATGCTCATATTTGTTCAAAAGAGCAAAAAAAACATGAAAACATTCCAAGTGTCCGTCAATGGGAGGGTGGATGAATAATTACATAGCAGTCAGAATGAATAATCTTCAGCAATACACAATAACATTAGTAATATAATAAGTGAAAAGTCCAAAAGAGTACATATAGTATAAATCCTTTTATGAACTAAAAACTAAATTAAAAATTATATAAGTGAGTTATTTATAACCACTCAGAGCCCATTTCCTTATTAATAAAAGGGGGATAAATAACCATCATATATGGCTGTAATTAGAAGTAAACAATAATACTAAAATTGATGTAGAGTGCTCATTATGTTAAAAAACAAAAAAAACCAGTATCCTCAAGAATCATTTGTGTGACAACATGGATGGACTTGGAGGGTATTATGCTAAATGAAATTAGTTAGAGAAAGACAAATACTATATGATCTCACTTATATCTAAAGAACAAAATAAATGAACAAAAGGAAACAGACTCATAATTACAGAGAACAAACTGAGGGTTGCCAGGAGGGTTGGGGGACTGGGTGAAAAGGGTGAAGGAATTAAGAAGCACAAATTGGAAGTTACACAACAGCGATGGCGATATAAAATGCAGCACAGGGAATATAGGCAATAATATTCTAATAACTATGTATGGTACCAGGTGGGTACTAAACTAATCACCTCGTAAACTATATAAATGTTTCACTACTATGCTATATACCTGAAACTAACAAAATAATATTGAATATCAACTGTAATAGAAAAAAAAAAAAAAATGAAGTATCCTCATGGAAAGAAAATAATTATTTGTATAATCTTTAATGAAAACCTGTGTCCTGGTTGAAGGCATTTTACTGATCAGAGAATAAAGAAATAAGTACATTAAGAAGAAGTAGGCCTTCCCTCAATCTTCCTTGACAGCACATAAAAACAGTCACCTAGTAGTTTACCCTTCCATCCACAGTCAGTAGAAATTTTGGAAAATGAGACTGAGAAAAGAGGCAACAGAAAACTTGAGAGGAAAGGCATTTTTAAAATACCCATGTCTTGGAAAGTTAAATTACTGATATAAGTATGTTTCAACTAAACTATAAAATATTTTGAACATTTCACATTTTGACTGGAAACTGAAAAGGTTATTAGTAGCCTCCTAAACTGGAGAAAAAGAAATGCTACTCAAAAGAATGCTACTCAACTCATGTTGTTAGAAAGAACAGCAAAGAGAAGTGGACACAAGCTTATAAATAACTATGGCAGACAGAGTTTATATTCAAATCTAGATTTCTTTTGTCCAAAGCCTATGTGCTCTATTCCAAACTTAACTAGTTTAGTTTGATGATTTGCTATACCATTTAGAGTTTCAACAGTGTGAAGAGGGAGAATTAATAATCAAAGGAGAATGTTTCTACAGCAAGCTAATGGCAGTATTTTGAGTTCAACTCAACAATGAGTCTAGAGAATCAATTTGGCTGTTCTCCTTCCCTTTTCCGAAATAAACTGCTAAGCAACTTATAATAATATAAAATAATTTTAGGTCTACTAAAAATTCATTCTCCTTATTTAACCTAATTTTTAGTTTAGGTTTGGTGAGTCTATTTATTAATTATCATTTGAGCACTTATTATTTATACGGTTTAATATACTGTCTCAAAAATAAATTGATGAAGTAATACCTGTAGACAATGTTGGGGAAAAGATGAAGATATGAAGACATTCCAACATCTGTTTTCTGAAGACAATTTTAAAAATATGACACCACCCATCTAATAAAAATCAGAATCCAATAGGTCTTGAATATCTTAGAATAATTTTATGTGAAACCATCTTTAAAAAGAAAGAATCACTGGATTGTTTTGAGAGGCTGTGCTAGAGGAGATAGTTAAGAGAAGGAACTCCTGATTTTGAAAAACGTAAGAAATTCTAACTTTAAAATGTTGGTTTAAGCTGAAGGATATATTTATTTCTATTTACTGCAGATAAATAACTTCTTAGAAACTCCAAAGGCTAGAGAAACAGAAAAATCTGGGCTATACATATAATTTGCAAATTTTTACTGGCCAGATCTTTATTTAGACACCATGTGTTCATTTGTTCACCGGGTTATTTATCTAGCACCTGCTATGTGTCAATTAAGATGCCAAGTGCTGTGGACCCAACAGTAAACAAAACAGGAATGGCCTCTGCCAATAAGAAGCTTACTGGTTAGTGGCAGAAGGACAGGAATCATATCCCTTCAAACATAAATGTAAAAATACCACTGTCAGTGCATGTAGTATATACTGCTGTGAATAGAGGTCCCTAGGAAAGAGGTCCCTACTCAAGGAAGCCATTTTGTAAATGTCAGAGCCAAAATCTAGAGGACGTTATCTAGACCAGTGATTCTCAAGTTGGTAACGGTAGTGTTTGTTTATTTGCCATAAGACATTTGGCAACGTCTGGAGACATCTTTTATTGTCATAACCAGGAGATACTACTGGCATCTGATGAGTAGAGAACAAGGATGTACCTAAATATTTCACAATACACAGGACAGTCCCCCACAACAAACAATTATCTGGCCTAAAATGCCAATAGTGGCAAGGTTGAGAAATCTCAAACCAGGCAAAGGAAAAAATACAAGCCAAGACCAGTGGTGGCAGACACAAACAGAGAAAACTACAGCAGATAAGATAATACATGGCTTTACAGACCATGTTAAATTTTGCTTTACTTAAGAATAAAGAGGAAAAAAGTAGAGTTTCAAGAGGAGGGGCTGCAGGGGTAAGGACAGTGGTGGTGACTTGCTCAGATTAAGATTTTTAAAAAGTCACTAACTGCAGTGTGGCAAACAGATTGGAAGGGAATGAAAACTGGATGTGGGTGGATGAGACAAGTCTAACTCATCTAACTTCTTAGAAACTCCAAAGGCTGGGGAAACAAAAGGTGGTAGTGGTGAGGTTGTAGAAGTCACTGAGAAACTTTTTTCTATAAGTGTTCAGTATGGGACAAGGAGAAAGGAAGAATGTAGGGTGCAGAGAGCAGTCACTCCTACAATGTGTGGGTATGTGCTGTAGTTAAGCTGTATGTCCTTTAGAATTCTCTCAAGGTGAAACAGTAATCTCTAAGAACAGATGAAATGCCTTGTTTGTATTTAAAAAATAAAGGACAAGAATATTCTTTCTGAATGCAATGTATGGTTACTTGTAAACCACTTTATTTGTAAGGTTCAGCAACAAAAAACTGCAATAATTAAATTTTAATGCACAAGCTATAATCCATAATTATAATCAAAAATTAGGAAGTAAAACCAATGACTGGCTCCACTAAGTATATTCTTAAGAATGTTTTTCCTCAATTATTACATTAAAAACTAAATAGAAAATATTTAAAATGATTTTATCATAAAACATATATACAGAAAAGAGGAATATATAATGTATGGTTTAAAGAATAATAAAACTAATACACATGAACATATCTCTAAGTGATAATTTTTTTTATAAAGAGCAAAATTTTTCATAAATGTTTTCTTTTATAATGGCTTTTAAGATAAAGATTTATGTTAAAACTACATAACGGGCATTCAACTTAACACTTTCCACTATTGGGCGGTTATGCTATTAAATGAAAAGAAAACCTCTCATTTGTCAAAACTAAATAAAAAATCATATATTAAAGTTTCATTTAACATCTGACTGTATTCACATTCTAGTTGATAGTTAATTTGATTAATCAAACAAAATGAGTCTGTCTTTACTGTTTCATCAAAGTCCACAAATTTGTAACATTATCATTTAAAGCATATGTTAAAACTGGTCTTCCTTCTGTAAACACAAAAATAAAAGCTTTGGAAAGTAGCTTTTTAATATGGCCTGATTTTTCTACAGTGAAGTAACAGGTTCATAACATATTTTGATAATATTATGCCATCTGATTGTTTTATTTAATGAAATATTAATATTTTATGTAAGGCTTGTATTTAAATTAAATGCAACTGTGTATCTGGCTAAAAGTCATAGCACAGTACTAAAGCACTGTTAAAGTGTCATGGCACACGTGCCTTTTATATAAAGAGAATTTATTTCTTTAGAAGGGCAAGTCTCAAACTCCAAAACTTCTTTTAAATCAAGAATTACGTGACTTGAAACATGTTTGGTTTATAATTAAACAAGGATAATCTGAGCTTCTTCCTTCCCTGCTGCAAGGTCTTCTTCAATTTAATAACAGGGTAAAAGACAGTTCCTCAAAAAATAGATTTATCACAATAATTCTATCCCAATAAAGTCTTTTATACATTTCCTCCCATTCAAACAGCAATATTAATATTAGTCCTCAAAGAATTACTCACCCAATGAAAGCCACCATCTGCTCCACTATGTGTTTGCTGAATGTTATTATAACAAAGATTTTCTGTAAAGAAAACACCAATTAAAATAAATATTTCTCTTATCCAAAAAATCAATATAAATTCATAATTCTGATAACGGTCTTAAAAAAGTGAGGTGTGTTCCTAATTGCAATTTTTAAAATTCTTTATAAAAAAACAAGAAACACAATTTCCTGCCTACTTTGTATTTTAAAGAGGTTTTTCCTTTAAGCACAGTTCTAGTCTTACTAGGATACATGACCGTGTCTGAGGGAAAAGCATGAGTCACAAAACCCAAGACTGGGTGGACATTCGACATGTTTTATGTATCTTAGAATGGTGTATACAACTGAAATCTAGGCTCCCATATAGCCCCCACCACTGAAATTAAAGCTGATCAGCATGATGGCAGGGGTCTGGGCTAAATTTAATACAGAGAATCTTGAAAACACTGTACGTCCTTCCTGGAAAGTTTTCATAGAAGTATCATGAAAGTTCCATTCTAAGATACTGAATGAGCTTGGACTTTCAGGGTGAGGGTATAAAGCAAACAAGAGATTATTGAGGATCTTTATCAGACCTGGGTCATTTTCAATTTGGTGTTATTGAGGTACTCTCCATTAGTTGAAGATGTTGATATCTTACCTTACTTACAAGTAAAGATGACTTAAGGGCTAATGGGTAGCAAATATTCTTAATTCAACAAATGTTACAAAAAGTACTTACTATGGATAATGTTAGGCATTATTAAGGGGTTTTAAATATAATGTATAAAGATAAAACTGGACATCCTTTTGGTAGTAAAAGCAATGTGTTACAGAAGTTCAGTGAAAGGTCACATTAAATACAATTAATTAGAGATTAAAGAAAGTGATAATAAAGTTTAGCTTTAAAGGACTGATAATAACTCTGATTAAATGTGAGTACTTCTAGATTCTCTCTTCGAATTCCTCTTAAACCCTTTAGTGCTTTGTTATTGTTTGTTAAATAATAACTTTAGCCTATGTAACCAAAGAGGAGGGAAGGGAAATAAATAACAATAGTTTTCTTTTTATCCATCCATTATAAACCTCAAGAAAGTGGCTACTTTAGACTAAAGCTTATTATTTTAGACAAAAGAATAATAAGGCAATGACATTTTCTTAATCAACATCCCAGTGTTAATAGAGACATTAGCAGCTGCACAGTATAAGAATATGAGTAAGGAAATGAGCCTAAAAGTTCATAGTCCTTTCTGGTGTTCATGCATGTGTTAATATGAAAAAGATACCTATCTCATGGAAAAAGAAAGCACATACAGATCTCAAACAGTTACAATACGAATGATGATTTCATAAAAAAATGTTACACAAATGGTGTATAAAAATTACGAGGCTAATAAAACTATTACAGATCATTTGAGGAGAAAAGCATTAATATGTGGGGGTCCTTCTAGTATCCAGACTAAAAGCCAGTTACTTGGAGCAAAAAATCTTCTACCATGAAACAGACTTAATGCTTTTGTCTCTCAGTGATCTCACTATCATAAGCTTTCCCTTCCATTATTTCCTAACATTCAAAATACTCCAATTCCCAGAGAATTACACAATTTCATTGCATGAAAACAAAACAAGACTTTCTTTTTTATATATAACAGTTTGAAAATTCACTGTTCTGGGCAAGACATAAATGTGTCAGACATTTAATAAGTCTCAGCGTCATTCAGGCTGTAGGTCTGAGTGGGGATTCTACCATATAAAAGGCACAAACCACTAAACAGACCACTTGACAATGTGCAGAGAGGTAACAAGGGGAGGGGAGAGTAGGAAAAAAAGATGTATAGAAAATTAATGGTAGCAGAATGAACAAAGAAGAACCTTCAATGGTAAGAAGAATCTTACAGACAGATTCATTATTTATTAAATATTTATTGAGTGTCTACTACATGACAGATGCTATTCTAGGCAGTAGAATAACTCAGTGAGCCAAGACACAAAAATTTCTGTCCATATAGAACTTATATGTGGTGGTAGGTGGGAAGGCAGAGAAGCAATAACCAACAAACGTAATAAGTAAATTACGTAGTACATGAAGTATTATCAGCGATCCCCAATTTTTTTGGCACCAGGGACCGGTGCTCCTAGGGCTGGGGAGCGGCCGCAAATACAGACGAAGTTTTGCTCACTTGCCTGCCACTTACCTCCTGCTGTGTGGTCCAGTTCCTAATAGGCCACGGTCCCACTGGAACTGGTCTGCAGCCCGGGGGTTGGGGACCCCTGTATACATGACTATGTTGACTTATCACCTTCATTATTAAAGTTTCTAAGGGTCCTCATATAGTCAGAGTACTTGAAATTGTCCAGTGGAAGGGGAAATCCCAATTTAATATTATTAGGTGGGCTCATTTAATATATTTAGGGGAGGTTTAACAGCAAAATATCAATAAAAATAATAATATTTATCAAGGAAAGCTGTCTAGTTTAAGCTGAGGAATAAAGAGAAGAGAACCAGAAGAGGAGACAAGTCTATTAGAATACAGAAAAATCTGTGCATGGTGCTTTCCCTTGTTATTTCAGAAATAGTTTATATATAATATTTAATATAAATACAATGTCTGTATTACTCATATCACTTACTCAAGGAATGAGAAATGTTTGTTGCCCTGAGCTACACCTGGATGTACATCAAGTGACATGCCTTTAGAAAGTATATCTCTCTGATACAATGGAACATAGTAAACATATCCCATGATCTGTTTAGTGAAGGAACTCGGATTCTTTCCTTTCAGAAACACAGATGGATTTTAGCTTTTTTCTTCCACATAGAAACAGGAAATGAGCTTTGACTTTATAGAGTTTGGTTTGAATTCATAGGCCTTAGGCATGTATTTTATCTTTTCTACCACTCAATTCCCCATCTACAGATAATAACCACTTCACAGAATTGTTCTGAGATAACCAATGCCAATTGCTTGGCACAGGTCCTGATAAACAGCAGCCATCAAACAATTTAGTTTCCTTAATCATATAAATAATTTAAAGTTAAGAAGGCAATGCAAAAGACTGGAAAAAACACTGAATTTGAAACCAAAAGACTAGGGTTCAAATTCCAGCTATTACTTACTCTCTTAGGCAACTATTACTTATTAACCTCTGTAAGTTTGATAATTACAAAATAGGAGTAATAATTTTTCTAACCCAAGATTATAATGATTAAATCAGATGACATACCACAAGTGCTTCAAAGTATGAAGTACTATATTAAAAAAATTAAGCATTATCATAACTTGAAAAAATCTACTGAGAATGTTTTTAAAACAGATTATTTTTGAATATTCTGTAACGGAGGGCCTGGTAAATAGCATATATAATCACTAAAGGTGCTTTTAGCATAAATTTTACTATAATTTATAGAAAATCACTACATAAAGCAGGGTGATTAAGTTTATGGATTCCTAGAGAAGTTACTGTTATCAAGGGAATTAAAATAACCTGTTATTGTTCCTTAGGTATCAATACTTTCAGAAGATTTCAAAAAGCTAAATGATAGCTTTGTTCTTCCCCTAGAAGAACTAAAAAGATTACAGAAAACATTACCTTCAGATACATTGCGAAATAATTTATTACTCACCACCATATTTTATTACTTGAAAAATCTTGTTATGGTATTTTAAATCTTAACCAAAGTAATTAGCATTCTAATATTTAAAAAACTTATGTTCAGTGAACAATATACTAAGTAAGTGTAAGTGGGAGAAAATATACTCCTTAAAGGAGAAAAAACATATCCTTGAAATTCTGAGTGATTATCATGGCAGGAGAGTAGAGGACAGGTTCAATAAACTCATCTCAAATGCCAAAATCCAATATTAGAAACTGGGCAGGTAGAAGCAGCTGAAGTTTTTTTATTTCATTCTTTTCTTATAAGAACTACAAATAGAGAGGTGTTAGGAAACTTAGGGGACAGATGTGCTTTTAATTATTAAGAAATCATACAGGGCACAGACATTACTCACTGTTCTTGACTCTCCTTTGGTGA
Organism: Pteropus medius; assembly: GCF_902729225.1. Lineage (NCBI taxonomy): Eukaryota > Metazoa > Chordata > Mammalia > Chiroptera > Pteropodidae > Pteropus > Pteropus medius. The sequence goes on along the minus strand of NW_024349799.1, from coordinate 5,472,534 downwards.
ATGCCTCTTTGTTGCAAACCTCATTGATTAAGAAATTCTTTCCAGTTTAATTTTATTTTATTCTAGAGAGATTTGCCCTTAGAAGGAAACAAGTCACATCATAGTCCTAGAAGCACATATCCACGTCCCGTCATTTAAGTTCCTAGTCTCTTTTCTCTCTTCTATTCACATAGCACACACACACACACACATACACACACACACACACACACACACACACACACACACACACACACTTTTCTTAAAGATTTTAAGAATGACTTTGAGTACTAGCAGATTTTCATTTCTCTAACCACAATCCACATCTTTTTGCCTCTTCTGAGACCTTTTTCTTTCCTATTCTCCCCCACACTAACGTCTGGTTGATTTTCTATAAAAGATAATGGTATCTTGAGAGGAAGTGTTATATACAGTGTATGAAAGAAAAGTAAAATTAGTAAAAGGCAATATTGTCCCAGCTCATGGTCAGTAAAGATACATTTTTTGGATTATGTATGTGAAAATGATATGCATTTTCCTATGAGGGAACACTGTATTTTGTTTGGTAAAAATCTTAGACAAATAGTTTCACAAGGCAGTAAGTGAAATAAAGAGAGGAAGAAAGAAGGCAAGTAAGAAAACAAGGAGAAAAATAATAAAGGGGCACAATTTTCCAACAGGGACAGGGAACACCTGCACAAAATTCATTTACCTCTGAATGACATATCGTGGTTGAATAATTAAGCAAACTAGCAACCAAAAGAAGCAGAACCAAAATCTTAACAATTTACCTTGGAATGAGCCAAGGTAATAGGCTCACCATCATTAGGCAGGGGATAGAAGGGTATAATTACCTGAATATGCATTTTAATTATTGCTTTTCCAATCAGGGTTGCACCAAAGAAAGTCCAAAAAGGTACAAGAAAGTGTCCACATGTTATTCCAGCCAGATCAAATAGTGGATTTGGAATCTAAAAAAAATTAAAATGGGACTTTCACATTTCTTCAAAGAACAGTAATTTTACCATGTATAGATAAAGCCTTATTTACACTGCAAAGGGAAGTATGGGTTCACTGATCAGTACTAGACAGTTCAGAGGGGTAGGCAAGTATTCTAACGTGTCTGTAAACAAGGTCTCATATTCTTTGCAGGCTGTTGTTCAATCGGTTCAAAGCAAACTCTGCAGTCCTTTTGCTTGTATTACTTATGGCTAATGTTCCCTAAATACACCTTTTTTCTATCACATTATAATTGTATAAAGCCAATGGATACATAGGAATTTAATACCATTCAGTAGATACTTTAGATACTTAACTATTTGAGAGCTGTTTTCTAAGGTGAGGCATAAATGAAGAAAAAGCCTTAAGGTCATTTCAGCAGTTATTAAGGTTTGAAAATCATTACTGAAAAAAGAACATCTATAGCAAACATTCTTGTAAATTCACAAATACATTTATAGGTTGATGTGTTTTTACTTCTCAGTGTAAAAATGTTCATTATTTGTATTTTATCTTATGAGAGCCCAAGGCCATGGGGTCGTGTGATATATTTTAGAAAGAACATCAAGTGTGGAAGTACAAGAGCGCTGATTCAGATGTTTTGAATATGGAGTCCCAGACAAAGAAGTGATTCACAACAAATACCTTTTCCAAACATTCCCACATTTCAAAAATGCTAAAAGACAATTTCATGTAAAAATGCAAAGAAACCACAAGCTGTTTTTGAGTACTTCATCCATTTTTCTCCCATAGAAGTACTCTCTCTCCTTGTGGCTGCTGGCCGAACCATTTATGAGTCAATTAATTTATACAAATTTGTTTTTGAACTTTCAAAGAAAAGACTCATTGTTTAAAAGATATTTGTCACGTATGTTCTTTTGAAAACAGCGCAATTAGAATTAGAATTCAAGTATTCTTTTGTTAGTAACACTCGGATTCAATAACTCAGTTTTGTTTTTCCCATCCAAATTCAAAGCCTTTATGCAATTTCGTCTGTCTTACAACCAGGTAATAATATCATTTGCACAGTGTTACAACTGTCATTTTATTTTCTCATATGACTCTCACAACTCAATGAATTATAATTTTAATTATTTTCCTTTATTATCAGGCTCTACCTCATGATGAGATGGAAATTAATTTAAGGTATACAAGATATATAAATGAGAGTAGATAAGAATTAGAATTTGTTAACATGTTGGACACAGTGTATGTAAGACACTCTCATAATCAATGAGTTTGTTGTTACATGTGCATGTTATTTATTCTTTTTTTCAACTCCTAAGTACACAGAAAAGATTAGAATTAAAAAAATTAATAAGTAACTTTGAGATTTTTCCTCAACTACTTGTTTTATTTTAATTTGAATATTAACAACAAAATAATTAATAAATACTTTTTACCTTAAATCAAGTATATATATTTTTAATACTTTAATATAAGTATTAAAATCTCCTTAAAAAAAGTTCCTAGAGGGCCGAATTAATCTACTGGTATGTTAAATACTGACGTTTTTGTCAAATATAAGAGGATTGGCTAGTATAGAAAGTGGATTTTTAGCAGTTAGGACACAGGCAGAGATGAGTGCTAAGGAATAAATATTTTTTGCTTTAATAAACTGAAGTTGTCCCCAGGAATAATGAAAGCCAACTTTTATTGAATGCTTTGATTTGTTCAGTACTTTTCTAAGATTTCTACATCATCAACTCATTTAATTCCCCAAACAATGCTAAAATGATGCTGTTATACCCATTTTACGGATAAGAAAGTATGACAAGTTAAGCAATTTGTTCAGGATAATTGGCAGCATAGCAGGATTTTAAACCTGGCCATATCTCTAGGCTTGTACTCTTAGCCTCTAAATTAAAACATTATTATCCTTTAAGCTTTTCAGCTTAATCTCATTCTGCTAGGTTTCCATTAAATATTTTGGTTTTACTTATCATTGCATCTCAACTGCCACCCTTATTAGACTTCAAAATCCTTGAGGAAAGGGAATATACCTTGCACTTCTTTTTTCCATGCACTCAGTGGCTGATACACAGCTGATGAGTAACTATATAAAAATAAATGGCTGGCCATTTATGTTTTAGGTACTGTATTAGTTCACGTACATAATCTTAAATACTCACATCAGCCTTTGCAATGAATGTTTTATTGCCCCAATTTAAAAATTAAAAAACTGGGGCTCAAAGAGAGTAACCTGATTGAGGTTATTTAAGTAGCAAGAGTCAAAATTGGTTTAGGAACCTAAGTAAGCTTGATTCTAAAGCCAATTCTTTCCAATATATCACACAACGAAATACCAATAATTTGCTCAAATTTTGAGATCAATATTGTGATAAAGAGCTTCAATGTTAAAAAGTTAGATTACGAAAATTTCTAGTACTGCCAAGGTTGAAAGATAGCAATTCAGGCATGTGTATATTTAAAAATATCTCTAGAATGTTGATATCACATTAAATATTTTGGTTTCATATGTTCTCCTTTTGAGTGGAAAGGGGCTACTCAAACCTTTATTCATGTGCTAGTACGTAATAGATAAAGTAGCTATATGTCAGTAGACATTAATTTTGTGAATTTTACTTACAATTGCAGCTTATATCAACTAGGTGCATCTAGTTATTCTGGCCAAATTCACCATTAACTACCAAGAATTATGTACAGGCTACCAAATAAAACCTCGATCAAAATGCTCCATTTCAAATGTAACTGTTTCTATTACATTTGAAAAAGACCAGGATGAGCTAACTCATCAAGGAACATCAATTTCACAAATCTGCAATTTGAGGTACTGTTTTTGATATAAACGGCTTCTTAGTTCATGATAGCCAAAGATGCCCTTAGCTTTGCCACAGATGTTCCAATTACCTAACTAGGTGTTAATATCACTTAAGAAGGGTTTATATGAATTCTTCTTTATAACTAATGATTTGAAAAAAGACTACTTATCTATAACTCTGGAAAGAATAAAGTCATTGTTATTTGGTTAAATGCACTTCATTCTTCATGAGAAAGATGGATTTTGTCTCTTGTTCTTACTGAATCAAGCCATTTAGGTCTGAAGTCATCATGGCATGATGAAATGCTTAAAAGTCAATAAACAAAATATGAACCTATCCAATAGAAAACAGCTCATTTGATGAGTAAAATGATAAATAAAATTACATACCCATTAAAAGTGATACTATTTTTGTTCATTCAGGTCTGTATCTTTAAAAACAAATTGGATCAAAATATAAATCTACCATTTATTGGAATTTCTCATTTTTAATACAATTCGCTTACCGAAGCGCAAGCCAAAATTCCAAAAAACCCGACCTTCTGTACTAGGTTTTGAATGGCCAGTTTAGCCCGGGAGGCAAAGTCCTGTATAAAAGAAGGATACCAAAATATTAATGAAAAGTTCATGGAAGAAGAGAAGATGGCTCTTTATAGAACTTATAGTATTACATATTTCACAAACTGAAAGCACTGATTCATTTAATGAATCGATGGTTTTAAAAAACCACAGCAGGATGCATTGGAAAACATGCAAATAAAATCTTAATAGAACATTAATTACATCCTTAAAACATAAACTTATGCCACATTTCAAGAGTAAGCCAAAACATTACTTTATTTTTTCAGTTCTCTGTGGATTATCTAGGGATGAGTAAAATGCTATAAACCTAACCATAAACCAATTCATACTTTTGAGAACACTGGCCTCCCACATCTATTTCTCTTTCCTTCTACAACTCATTCCCTGATTAGTATCAGGGAAAGAAATCATAGGATTTTTCAAGACTGCCAACGAAGATACTTCTGCTGATCACTAGCCAGAAGATGGGAAAAATGGTTCTGTGGCAATAACTAAGCATTCATTACACCCAAACTCATTTAAAAATAATATCCTACATTTGCACAGCTTGTGCTAGCTTTATAAAATTATTCACAAACATTTGACTTATGCTTTTCAATACTCCTGGGATGTAGGTAGAAAAGATTCTTTAGACTCTGAAAGCACTGCGTTTTTTATTTCTCTCTTGCCACTTCTCATGCTGAAACATGTATTTGGCTGGGCTACTTTATTTCCAATTTTATTCTTCCAATATGTTGATGCCACAATTATTATATACATATATATTTTTACTTAAAAGTACTAATATGAAATTTGACTCTAATTTTTTTCTGGTTTTGAAATGGTATATACTCCAATCAAAATTTCAATGAAAATAATTGATACAATAAAAAAAAATAGCAAATGTATGAATGTCTTTTTAAAAAGCGTTCACATCATAGAACCTCTTCCTCTCTCTTTAGTTCAATACTCTAATAGGCAACAATCTTATAGAGAAGTCAGAATATAAAAGAATAGTAACAGGGTTTAAAGCACTTCTCTAATCCACAACAGTAGTTGTGTCTTCCTACTTAAAAAAACAAAACAAAATTTAAAAAAACCCTTTAATAAATAATATGTAGAATAACCCTATCAAATTACCACAACATTGAATATTAAAATTAAAAAAATACCTTCCTCCTACTTACTTGCTGAGGACAGTGAGAAAGTCAAAGGAATTACCCAATAAGGTATATTTTTAAAGATATTAACAGTCAATATAAACACTTTTCAAATTCAAAGATAATCATTAACCTAATTCTGGAATGCAATTTTATAATTTTACAATTTATTTCCAAAGAGAGAATTTTTCTTTTGGGGATTAGGCTTACTTTTTTAATAAGTCATTTATATCAGATTTAATATTTTAAACAACTGAACTACTGCAGCAAAGGGTATTTTCTATTTTCATTCAGATTTTTAGCTGAAGATTTATTTTTTTCTTGAATGAAGAACTATTGAATTAAGAGTGAAATATTAATTTTTATTGATTTAAAAACTTTTAAAACATATGTTTAGTTTTTCAAAATAATATATCTGAAAACAAATTACACTTCCATTTATTTTGAATAATTTCTACAATCCAAATTATTAAATTTGTAACTTATTAGGGGCACTAAATAAAAACTGGTAAGCCACAGTGAATAGAAACATTTTCAGTTTTTAAAACATCAAACAATACTATTATATTTATGAAGTAGTTATGAAGTTTTCATTAATATACCTGAGTTAAAAATATAAATTCAGGAAAACTCCTTCCTTTACAGTCCTTAATACCTTCACTACAAATCTACTTTAATGAAGCAAGATGTACTCAATTGCTCAGAAAAAGTAAAACCAAGAAAAAGAAAATTACAACTTTTATTTTAAATATAACATACTTTTTACAAATGTGTTTTCCAAATCAGATATATGGCAACATTTTTCTGTCACAGGATTTATGTAGTCCTCAATACATAAAATTATAGAAAATTAGGTTTTTGCATAAAATAGTATAGTAGTTAGAAGGTTTGGTGTCCTGTTGCCTTTTATCTTAATTTCAAAACTTTTAGAATCTCATATTTACTTAAACCAAGTGATTATGGTAGTGCCATCATTTTAAACTGATGGTATTTTTCTACTAGAGATGCATACACACACATTTAAATTGGAAAAGAGATATAATTATACCAATTTGTTTATATAAAGAAAAATGATTAAATATTATGCAGAACACCTAATATACAAAATAATAAAAACATTTAAGCCTACAGTAGTTCAAGGAATCATGTTTTTTAAAACATCCTAAAAGTAAGGAGCTCTTTTATCCCTTTAGGGCAGAATCTCTTTACTCAACAGAAATATGACAAGAACAAAGGAAAATAGACTCCTTGTTCTTTAAGATGCCTGGATGCCCACCATCAATTATTCTTAACAGTGCTTCAAGAATTTGTATCTGAGGGAAAATAGTTACTCTATCCAAATAAGTAGAAACTTCCATTAAGCTTTTCCTTTTTTTAAATTAATTTTTACCTGGCATATCTTACAAGAAAAACAAGTTAAGTGCCTTTTTTAATGGGGAGTTTTACTTCTAAAAAAGTCTGAAACTCATCTATTGAAAGTGAATTTCATAAATCTTATGTGTTTAACACACACGCACACAGTGACCATGCTACTTTCGGTTCCTGTAATTTATTTTCCAGGTCTTTCGCAATATTCTCAGAATTAAAATTACATTTTTACATTAAACTATCCATGAACATTTATTTAAATCAAACTAATATGAAGTCTGCACAGTTGTTTTCATTATAAGAAACCAACAGTACCAGAACATGCAGCTTGAAGAGGTATATTCTTGATATTTTTCCTTGCCAGTGTAATGAAAACAAATCCCGGGAATTATTATATTATTTGTACCAAACCTAAAATATTTTACAATAGTAAAATGACTCATGTTATTTGTTTGATTCCATAAACACAACCAAATTTTGTTTTTATTTTAAACTTATTTCACTTTAAAGCCATACATTCAAACTTACTGATATGACTTCAAAGGCTTTATTAACATTATTTTATTGAAAAGGTCATTCTTTTATTGTCTAAAATATTCTACATGTTAAATGTAATATACTTTCCTTGTCTGTTGCTCTGGAGTTTTAAAAGTTGTTTATTTTTTTTAACAACTTTGGTATTTTTTATTTTTTGCATAATTTGACAGTGCTTATGTTGATTTTAAAATTAAACTGTCTGGGAACTAAAATATTTATATTTCCAGCTGCCTTAAAATAGAATTGTACTGTAGGTATACTATTTGACAATAAACTCAACTTAAATACACACACCCGATACAAGCAAAAAAAACCCCCTGTTTTACTAAAGTTTAAAAGAATCATTTCAAACAAAATTTACTATTCTTTTTAGGCCATCAAACGAAATAAATAAGCCGAAAAAAAGTGTACACTAATGATAAACAACAATATTTTAAATAAAAAGTTAAACAATTTAGTAATTAGGTATTCAATAGTCAAGTTAAATGTAAAAGGAAATTAATATTTCACTTTAATGGTTTTGGTGTATTTGTGGGAACAATGTAGTTGGTTCAATTTGATTACTTCTTCAATTGTCATTCTTCATTGAAAAAAAAAATCTGTACAACTAAAACCAAATTCCTTTTAATAGTTTCATTTCTCTGGATTCACATTTCACAATGTTTACCTCTTTCACAATGTAAGTGCCTGTGAGGAAAGTTTTATTTTCTAGTTCTACCTAAATAAATAGCATGCATTTACAATTACTAATCATATATCATTTTCTACTTTTTAAAAATAAAGAAAATACATGTAAATAAAATTATCTTTCACAACCAACAGTGATTATGTATGTAACTGATCATGCTTCTGAAAGTAAAAATGTTAGATACTAGGAACATTTCCCAATGACCACAAGAAGAGAGACAGAAAAGTCACAAAAAGACCTTATCACTGGAATTTCAAGAATTAATAATTATAATAAAAACTACACAGAGCCTTCAAGTATGAATATTCCTATACTACTTTTGCTTCACATTTCTTTTTCCTAAGAAATAATATTTGTGACTAAGGGAGAAGAGAAACTGTGGGGCTAATTACAATTACCTTACAAAATATTAATCTTAGAATCTAAAAATGTCAACTTGGATCTAAATATATGAAATAACATTTATTTATCTTTGAATAGCAATAGTAATCTGTTTCATTTTCATGGTAAGTGACTACACAGAATTTTAAGATCTCTTTAGAAGTAGCAGAAAGTCCCTATAATGTTAAATTAATGCAATATTACTAGAGATAAATATGTATTTGGTTAATAGCTTATGTTAGTTTGAGCTGACCTATTATCATCAATGTAACAGTAACTGTTCAGCAATTTAATATATTATCTGCCTTCTTAACCCATTATATGTTAAAATTTCTGCTGAAATGTTCTTCTTGGGGTTGGTATTAAAAGTAGCTCAACTGACAGTATTAAAAACCACAGAGCAACTGTTGCAATAATAATTCCTTGTGTTTAAGGGGAATTTATGTTAAAATATGCTGTATTTATAAAGTTCTTTGCCATCTAAAATGACTTGTTACATCCTGTGTCCTAGTCAATTATGTTGTATCAAACAAGTAAAACTCTATTAACTAGAAATGGAGTTAAATAGTAATGATGACTTAATGTTACAAGCTGTTTCAGCATCGAGGAAAATTACTGAAATATAACTTGTTATTAATATTGATAGCCACATAAATATTTTCTACAACAAAATATTATACATAGGAACACAATAAAAGGGTATAATTCTCATCTTCATGAGAACTGCAATGAAACAACTCATAATCTTTATATTTTTATACTCTTAAAAACAGACTAAAATGTGTCTTAATTGTAATTTTCTACCTGTCCTCAGGGCTCTTTATGAGTTATTTTCATATAAAGATATAGAGCATTTTCATTCAAGTCAAAGTATGCAAATTATTTTATCTTATTGTTGACTTCCTCAACAATATCGTTAATGTAACTGCTATGTTTTAAATAGTGCATATTTGAGTAGGTCTCTAAATGAGGTATATTTTCAAAAGAGTTACACATCATTTAATCTGTTTTTGAATTGTAATGGACTCAAACACACTTATAAGATGAAGATTATTAGGAAATGAACTCTAAGATTACAAGAAAAAGTAGGAATATTAACTTGATAAAGTGATTGTGACAGTAGGAAGTAGTTAATACAATTTAAATTTAGTACTGATAGGATTCTGGATTACAAAATGCACACACATTGACCAAAAAGAGTAATCAGAACAGAGTTGTGCAACTATTTCTAAAATTGTAATGTTTTACTATCCAACTTATAGCTTTACATGATTAAACTAGAGAGAATCACTGAAATTTCTATTTAAATTGGAAATTAGGGTAAATACTATAATTAGTGTAAGCAGAATACATCACTTAAACACAGTTTTCAAAAGCAATTTTATTCTAATAGTAACTTGGAGATTTAGAAGTTTTAAGAAGAGATTATAGTTCTGATTCAAGATGGTGACAGCAGAAGAATCCTGAACTTACTTCCTCCCACAAATACACTGAATCTACAACTGCATATATAACAAATCCATTTGAAAGAAATTTAGAAACTAGTTGAGTGATTCCTAGTCTGATGTCCCAACTTTTGTGGTTGCCACCCAGAGGACATATCCCACGATAGCCTGGCTGTGGTGACCAGCAGGGCTTGTGTTCATGAGTTCAGTGGAATGGTGGCAAACAGAGAAACAGTTCTTAGCTGGCTATTCCCCCAGATCAGTGCAGAGAGAACAAACATAAATGCCCACCTCCCAGTCTTCCCCTGAAATAAATATATTTATATCCTTAAAATTTGCTGCCTGAGAGCCCATCTTCCAATCAGCCTGCATCTAGGTGCTGATAAGATATTCCCCTTTGAGAGCCTGACAGATCTTGGCACACCCTCAACTATTGAGGGACACTAAGAACAAAGAAAGATGTTTGGACAATCACAAAGGATTAAGAGACAATCAAGAGCTAGCACAGAATGGAAGGATAAGGTTCATCTCCTACAGAAAGACACTCTCCTTCAAGACTGGGAGAGGTGGCTGTTTTATCTAATGCATAGAAACCAACACAGAGAATCAAGGAAAATGAAGAAACAAAGGAATACGTTCCAAAGGAAAAAAATGAGATAAAACCTCAGAAAAAGACATTAATGAAATGAAGATAAGTCATTTACCTTAGAATTCAAAATAATGATGATAAACATGCTTACTGAGATCAGGAGAACAAAGCAGGAACAAAGTAAGAATTTCAACAGAGATTGAAAATGTAAGAAAGTATCATAAAGAAGTAACAGAGGTGAAGACTACAAAAAAATAAACTCAAAAATTCAACAGTGGGGTTCAGTGGGGTCCCAACTTGTAGGCCCACCAAAGCCACATCCAGTGATTTATTCCACCACACAAATGGGTTGTTTTGGCTCCTGATGCAAACTTTCATAAATCTCTCAAAGGTTCAAAAAACCCAAAGAAGTAGCATGTGGCCTTGCCGTGCCCTATATCTCTTGTTGAGCAGCTCCAAGCCTCGCGCTAGTGGCAGCCAGCCTTGGTCTCTGACTTGGCCCTTCAAGGTGCCTATAAGCCCAATACAAGTGGCAGCCATATGTGGATTGCTTGGTGACTCTTACCAGGTGGCCCCAAAGTTGCACAGGCTGCTGATGAACTTGGTCTGCAGCTGGACCCCTCTCAGGTCTGTGCCAAGGGGTCCCACAGCACACCTACTACATAAAGACACTCTACTAAGACTGGGAGACTTAGGAGGACCCCTACCTAATACACAGAAATAGACACAGGGAGGCAGCCAAGATGAAGAGACAAAGAAAGATGTCTCACTTGAAAGAACACAACAAAGCTCCAGAAAAAGAATTCACCAAAATCGAGACAAGCAATATACCAGATGAGAGTTCAAAACACTGGTTATAAGGATGCTGAAGGAACTTAGATGAAGAGTAGATGAACTCAGTGAGAACTTAAAGAGATAAAAAACATAAAAATACAAAAGGAAACCAGTCAGAAATGAAGAATACAATATCTGAGATGAAGAGTATATTAGAAGGAATCAACAGAGTGAAGGAAATGGAGGATCGAATCACCGATACAGAGGATGGGATAGTAGAGGACACCCAATCAGAACAGCGCAAGGAAAAAAGAATCCAAAAAAGTAAAGATACTTTAAGAAGCCTCTGGGACAACATCGAGCGTAACAACATTTACATCATAGGGGTACCAGAAGGAGAAGAGAGAGGGCAAGGAATTGAAAACCTATTTGAAGAAATAATGATGGAAAACTTCCCTAACCTGATGGGGAAAATAGACATACAACCCCAGGAAGTTCAGAGACTCTGACACAATAGGAACCCAAAGAAGACCACACCAAGACATATCATAAATAAAATGCCAAAAGTTAAATTTAAAGAGAATCTTAAAAGCAGCAAGAGAAAAGCAATTAGTTACATACAAGGGAATGCTGATAAGACTGTCAGTTGATTTCCCAACAGAAACTTTATAGGCCAGAAGGGTTTGGCATCAAATATTCAAGGTGATGAAAACCCAGGACCTACAACCAAGACTACTTTACCTAGCATTTAGAATTGAAGGACAGATAAAGAGCTTCCCAAACAAGAAAAAGCTAATGGAGTTCATCACCACCAAGTCAATATTACAGAAAATGTTGGAGGGACTTCTTTAAGAAGAAGAAAAAAAATATGTAGCAAAAGTTTAAATAAAGAATAATAATAGCTAGATATATCTCAACAAGTACTTCAAATGAAAAAGAATTCAATGCTCCAATCAAAATATGGGGTGGCTGAATGGATAAGAAAATAAGACCCTTACATATGCTGCCTACAAAAGACTCACTGTAGATTAAGAGACACACACAGACTAAAAGTAATGGGATGGAACAGATATTTCATAATGGACCTCATGAAAGTAAAAGTATCTTTACTTTTTTAGATTCATTTTTTCTTATGTTGTTCTGATTGGGTGTCCTCTACTATCCCATCCCCTCTAGGGTAGTGTGTGGAGTGGAGTAAGTCAGATAGAGGAAGACAAATGCTATATGATTGCACGTATATGTGGAATCTCAAGAACAAAATAAACAAACTAAAAAAGAACAGAAACGAACTCATAGATACAGAGAACATTTTGAAGGTTACCAGATGGGAGGAGGGACAGAGGGGGGTCAGTGAAAAAGGAGGAATGGATTAAGAAGTACAAATTGATAGTTACAAAATAGTCATGGAGATAGAAAGTATAAAATAAGAATATAGCCAATAATATTTTAATAACTATGTATGGTGTCAGAAGGGCACTAGATTTATTGGGGGTGATCACTTTGTGAATTATATAGCTGTCTAATCACCACGTTTGTACACCTGAAACTAATATAGTATTGTATGTCGAGTATAACTGAAAAATAAAAATTAATTTAAAAAAATGAGCAGATTTGAATAGGTATTTTTCCAAAGAGTACATACATATGGCAACAAGTACATGAAAAGGTACTCAACATCACTAATCATAAGAGAAATGCAAATCAAAACCACAATGATATATCACCTCACAATTGTTACAATGGCTATCATTAAAAAGGCAAGAGATAACAAGTGTTGGCAAATATGTGGAGAAAGGAAAACCCCTGTGCACTGTTGGTAGGAATGTATGGTATAGCCAGTATGGAGGTTCCTCAAAAATTAAAAATATAACCACCAAGCAATTCCACTTCTGGGTACTGAGCCACAGGAAACAAAAATCACTATTTCACATACACACAAAAAAATCTGTACACCTTGTTTATTGCAGCATTGTTTATAATAGCCAAGATACAGAAACAACTTAAGAGTCCATCGATGGATGAATGGATAAAGCAAATGTGGGAACACACACACACACACACACACACACACTCTCTCTCTCTCTCTCTCTCTCTCTCTCACATTCAGCTATAGAAAAAAAAAAAAAGAAAATCCTTTCGTTTCCAACAACATGGATGAACCTTGAGGGCATGTTAAGTAAAATAAGTCAGATAGAGAAAGACAAATACGATATGATTTTACCTATATACAAAATCTAAAAAAAAAACCCCAGAAGTAATGGATACAGAGAACAGATCGCTGGTTGCCAGTGGAGAGGGTGGAGGTGGGTGAAATGGGCAAAGGTGGTCAAAAGGTACAAATTTTCAGTTATAACATAAATAAGTTCTGGGGATGTAATGTATAGTATGGTGACTATAGTTAATAATACTTAAAAGTTCTCATCACAAGAAAAAAATTTACAGTGTGGTGATGAATGTGAACGAAACTTATCATGGTAATCATTTTGCAATATATATGTATATCATATCATTATGTTGTACAGCTAAAACTGATACAATGTTATATGTCAACTATATCTCAATTTAACAAAATTTAGCAGTTAAAAAATTCAATAAGGAACTAATGGTACAACTGACTCACAGATGTGGCAAAAATCAAGATTTTAAATGACAAATTTGAGAAATCTGTGTACTATGATGTGTAATGAGCAAACAGTTGTCCTGTTTTCTTCATATCCCAACCAGTACATTAACTTTTGAATGTTAAAGATAATTATTATTAAACAGTATCAGATTCTTTAGGTAGAGTGATTTTATTGCTTGCTTTTGCCATTATCTAAAAAATGGGACTATGGTTTCCTTTTCTCTGGCACATTAAAAATAAAAAAGAACAAAAATGAAAACAGTTGAATGGGAGGAAATACTTGCAAATTATATTTTTGATATGGGGTTAATATCCAAAAAATATAAAGAACTCATACAACTCAACAACAACCATAAAATTACCTGATTAAAAAATGGGCAGAAGATGTGAATAGACATTTTTCCAAGGAAGACATACACAGGACCAGTAGGCACATAATAAGATGTTCAATATCATTATTAAGGAAATGAAAATCAAAACCACAATGAGATATCACCTTACACCAGCTAGAATGGATATTACCAAAAGACAAGAAATAATAAGTGTTGGAGAGGATTTGGAAAAAAGGGAACCCTCATACATTGTTGGTGGGGATGTAAATTAATGCAGCCATTACAGAAAACAGTATGAAGGTTCCTCAAAAAATTAAGAATTGATCTACCATATGATCCAGCAATTCTTCATCTGGGTATTTATCCAAAGAATATGAAAACACTAATTAAAAAAGATATGTGTACCCCTGTGTTCACTGCAGTATGATTTATAAGAACCAAGATATGGAAATAATCTAAGTTTCCATCAACAGATGAAAGGATAAAGAAGATATGGTATATATATGTACACAATGGAATACTACTCAGCAATAAAAAAATGAAATACTGCCATTTGTGACCACATGGATGGATCTTGAAGATACTTTGCTAATAAGTGAAGTATATCATATAGAAAAGGACAGAATTGTATGATTTCACTCATACTTGGAACATAAAACAAAAAAGCAACAAATGAGCAAACACAACAAAAATTCATAGATATAGACAATAATTTGGTGGTTACAAGAGGGGAAGAGGGCAGGAGGATGGCAAAATGGGGCAAATATATGGTGATGGATGGAAGCTAGACTTTTGGTGGTGAGCACACCACAGTGTATACAGATATCAAATTATAATGTTGTACACTTGAAACCTATATTAACCAATACTACCTCAATAAAAATAGCAAAAAAATTTTTAAAATAAAATAGAACATAAAGACCATCTTTCCCCTTCAAAAAAAAAAGGGGGGAAGGAATTATATATAAAAATATAAAAATCAGATCTCACATCAATCAAAATCAATGAAGGCATGTCAAAAAACGAACACAAGCAAAGAGGATCTTGTGTATTCTTTGAAACAATAAGAAATGTTTATTTTGGCAACTTGCTAAATTTAACAAGTACTAAAAAACTAGATCCATCTAGAAATCTGGAAAGAAAATTCAAGATTTTTTTCCTGTTTATATTCATATTATCTCTCTTATTTAGCACAATTTTATTAGATTACATACTATGAAAATTTATATTACAAATAGCATCTTGTTTTTGAATGAATAGAACATGTGAGATCAATATATGTGATACCAGTAAATACTAGTAAACACTTTTACATGAAACTTTTTTTCCAGTTACACATGCACAGGCTTTGTGTTCTGAAGTACAATCAATATATCTTTTATTATGGGTTATAGTAAAAATAAGGCCTGAAAGTAATTCACCTAAAGGCTATTGTGCCTTAGTAGGTTCCATGGTACTTCATCTACACTAAACCTTTCAAAAATTATGTGAGAATGATCAGGAAGGTTTTTTTTCCCACATAATAATATACATAAGGAATATATAATCTATGAACAATACACATTTCAGAGAGTTTGCGAAGAATAGGAGGCTATCAGCTATACCTGGGCGAAGATCGGGATTAAATGGATTTCTGCACGTACTAACGTATTTTTTACCACTTTGGTAAAGTTTTTTGTTTGTTTTTTTTAACTGATGTACAACAGATACACAGTAAGGTATACAAATCTAAAATATACATCTTGATGGAATTTTACAATGAGCACACCCATGTAACTACCACTGAGATCCAGATATAGAACATTACCAGAATTCCAGAAACCCCACTGGTGGCTCTCCTAGTAATTACTTCTTTCCCTAAAATAAACACTATCATTGACTTTTATTACCACAGATGTAGCTTGCCTATTTTTGAACTTTACATAAATGGAATTATATAGTAGGTCCTCTTTGATGTCTGGCTTCTGTAGCTCAACATTATGTGCATATGATTCATCCATGCTGTTGCATTTAGCAATTACAAATTTGTTGCTGTATAGTATTCCACTGCATGAATATGTCACAATTAATTAATTCATTTTACTGCTGGTGAACACCAGGGTTGTTTCCAATTTGGGACTATTAAGAATAATGCTGCTATGAACATTATTGTACAAGTCATCTGGTGCATCTTTCTTTGGGTATAAATCTACATATGGAATTGCTAAATCATAAGGTATGTGTATGCTTGACCTTAGTAGACAGTGTCAAACATTTTTCAAAAGTGGCTGTAACATAGGTGACTAATATTGCTTCCATGTTGCCAACTGCTAATAAATCTCAAGTGAAGAAAATCTAAAGGTTTTCCCTCTGCTATAGATGAGTGTTTTTGCTGTTAATTAGCAGCTCTGAAAACTCAAACACATGAAGACTGAATAAATTCAAACATGAAAACAAGAGGATACGAAAAGCCTTAAGTATTTTAAATGCTAAGTTATGGGGGAAAAAAACATATATTTTCTCTTAACGGAATTTTAGAAGACAAAATTAGAATCTTTTTCAAAAACCAGAATTCTTACTTAAAAGCAATTAAATTCAACCAAATAAAGCCGGTAACTACTACATGCAAGGTAATAAAAATACAAAGAAGAGGACATAGTGGTTCAGTCATTCATTCAACGCATGTTTACCAAGTGTTTACTACGTGCCAAACACGATTGAGCAGGGGATACAACACTGAAACTGATAACAATCTGGACCCCCATGGAGCTTACATTTTAGTCAGAGGAGTAAAAAATCATAGAACAGGGTGGCAAGGAAGGTGTAATTTTAAAATAAGATGGGCAGAGAAAGCCTTACACAAAAGGTGACATTTGATCAAAATCCTAAAGGAGGTGAGAGACTAAGCCAGGATAAAAGTTTAGGGGAAGAGAGTTCCAGCAAGTTTCTTTCCTTGAGAAATAATCTAGAATGTGTATATGGTTAATGGATTACAACTTGTAAAAAGAAGGGGAAAGAGATGATCAATAATTCAGGAAACCTACAATGCAAGGGAGAGCATAGAAAACAAAAAAGATGAAAAGTATTTAGAGAAAAAGAATATAAGCACTAATATGACAGCCTTTAAACTTCTCTGAGCTACAGTTTTTTCATCTTTTCTGTAAAATGGTGATAATACTTATCACCATGATAAATAAGAGATAAAACTGATTATGAGACAAAAACAGTTTAGGCTGAAGTTATATTACTGTCAAAAAAATGAAAAAACCTGAGACCCATGAAATAAAATATCTTGTTGGAATTCTTAGACATGATGAGCTCAATTCTAGTGTAATCTCATAACTTAGGGGAAAAGAGGTCTTTTCTTTAATTTTAAAAAGAGAAAAGCAACATGTTAATATCAAGGAAGGAAGAGGACTGTAAAGCAGGAAGGAAGGAAGAAAGAAAATGCATTAAGAATTGAAAATTTACCCAATCTGCCTTGCAGTGCCACCAATTAGTTTACTAAATTCTCCATCACAAGAGGGTAGAAATAGATTAGATTATTATGCTTCTAAATGCTTGTTCTGAATCAATACATTCTTGTCTCCAAAAAATAAGAGGAAAGTTTTTAGTTATTTATACCTGTAATGGTTATCTCACTATGATTACTAATCTTGAAACTCACAAATAATCTATTAAACATAAAATATCTCTTGGGTAGTTTGGAAGGAAAGAGATGGAAAGAAGTAAGGTTTCAGGAGGCTTTCTCAGGGGCCGATCATCAGCATTTGTTAACATTTTCAGATTAAAAAAACAGATTTTTGAAAGTTCAGGTAAATATACAGTGCTTTTCCCCTCCCTTTCACAGTCCAGTCAAATTAAAATTAAAATCCAAGTTACCAGCATTAAAATTGGCCAGTATCTGCTGTTTCTCTTTCCTCTCTCTCCCTGTTGAAAAGAAACCTAATGCAAATTCTTAGGCAGACAGGTATCTATTCCTAACAGTGCTTACCTAGCCTCTACTTAAAATAAAGAATGGACTCTGTATGTCAAGAAGAACAACAATACTCTATACACCCAAGGAAAATGTCTGAGTATGCAAGATTTATTATAAATGACACATATAAGTAATAAAATTTTTTCTTCTCTCTTTCTTTTTCCTGTCTGAAGCCAGTATCTCCTCATGTGATCTCCTCACATTTCACCAGAAAGAGTTTATTTACTATATCTCAGTTGATGTTAAGGAGAAAAAAAAAAAAAATCACCTTTCATTTTAAGCCCTTTATAATTGACTGTATGTTGGTTACAAGTAAATAATGAATAACATTTATTTCCAGATTCAAATTGGAATCTAAAAAACAAAAAGCAAATGACAATCTGCTAGGTATGTAAGACAATAATAATGCTAGTCTGGGTGAATGAAAAAAGAACAAAAAAGGTTGAGATGTACTTGACTTAAATATCCAAAGCTATGAAAACTAAGTCAGTATGGAATTTATAAAACTGTCAGGAGCAGGAAACTTAAAAGACTAAGAACAAAGGATAAAGATAAATGAAATCTTCTCTATTATTAGAAATATGACTAGTGGGGTTCTTTCCTAAGTTAGAACCAATTCTACTTAAGAAATTTATAAATGGCCCTGGAAAAAGGAGCAGAGGGTTTAAGTTCCAAATCTGCAGCTGAAATAAGAAGTTCCAATTTTATGGCAATAAATTGAAAAATCGTGTAAATGAGCTAGTAAGAAGAAAAGTGGCAGGAAAGTTTCAATGTGGACAAGAGTAAGGTAACATATTTAGGAAAAATCTATTTAAATATAAAATAATAGATAACAAAAGTTTTAAGATATAAACAAAGAAAAGGGAAATGGGAGTCTCCAAAGTAAACAGTTTAATAAAGTAAACAATTTATTAAAAACATCAGCAAAATGCATTGTCAGACAGGAATGTAGTTGTAGAAATCTAAAAAATATGAGTACAATAATGTAGTTGCCCCTGGAAAATCATGTGCAGTTCTGATAACTTCATGGTAGGAAAGATATAAAAGAATTAGATAAAAATTCATGAAAAGTGATCAAAGTGTTTTGGGGCTGTTAGATATAAAAAGTAAATGATTACCTTCTCTAGAAAGACTAAAAAGGCATCTAACTGAAATCTATAAAGTTTTGAGAAAAGGGGAAGTGTTAAAAAAAATCTTACAATACTAGAATGAGAGGCAAATTTAAAACAAACAAATGGAAGCACTGCTTTCTGAAAGTTCTTACTTTGAGAAGTAGTAAAAATACAAATGTTTACAGGTTTTGATAAATTAATTGATGCAGGCCCATATCAGGGCAAGGGACAAAGAAGTCTAGAGTACATGACTACTTTTGAGGGGAGAAATGGATTAATTACTATGCTTATGTTCTGATATCTCTATACAGCACTTTAGTTTAAAAGCATGACAAGTCATGTTTTTACATTGTAATGCCCAAGATAGGAAAATAGAATACTCTACAAAAAGAATTCCCTTAAATACCCAGCAAGAGATAACTACAGATCTATTATGACAAACCAAATACAGTGGCTAATTAGAAACAAAAACACCTTTTGTAATAGGAAATGAGCATAATAGTTATTCTGCCATCCATGTCGTCTTGCATTAAACTCTGATCTTGGGCCAGGATCCCTGGGAACACTCGGCAGTTACAACAGAATATAGGTTTGTATTTATGTGTTAACTGATTTGCAAACTCATGAGCAAAAGCACAGCATACATAGTCTGTTGGTCCAAGTTTCAGTGAAAAGAGCCCTTCTAAAGGCATTTTACAAAAGATATTTGAAACACAAATCTGAAAAAGAATCTTTAAATTAGTTTAACAAAGGTAACCTTATCCTTACCCCCTGCTTATTTTTTTCCATATCTGTAAATAGGTGTGCAAATAAAAAGAAAAAAGCAGACATAAATCAAAACTATGTTCTACTCCAGCAATCAAAGCAAACTAATAAGAAAATTCTTAAACATTTATTATTTACGGCACTTTGTTAATGACTAGGCTATATTAACCTCTTGGAGGCTGAATTTAAATGTATTCATTAAGTGAAAGTCTGGCTGAGATATGGTTAAATATAGAAATGCACATGTAAAAAACGTCAGACTGAGGAATGCACAATGAGCAGAAAATTTTCTAGTGGCCATTCATTCAGCAGTTTGCATCAAGTTATAACTCTCTTAATTCTTCAGTTAGTTAATACAATTATAGGAATAGGTTAATGAAATAAAGAGTCAGAAAATGAAGAAAGATTAATAAAAGTCTGGGAATAGTGTAGGGAGAGGAGTTCAAAATAAAGTAAAAGCTTCCTGAGAAAGCAAATAAAATGAGGCATTAAGAATTCCATCATAAATCATGCTAAGTGTGTTTAGAGTGCGTAACTGCGGGTTCTGTGCCATTGAGTCGGCTCTGACTACGGCAATCCTATGAATGAGTGATGCTCGCAATGTCCTGTCCTCAGCAGCCTCATTCAGCTCTTACAAACACATGCCTATGGCTTCTTTTACAGACTACAGCTACAGCACTACTTTAAGTGCTACCTTTTCTTGTCCAGCCAAATGCAAGTAAGTGACCTCTGTGTACCAGAGCTAACTTTGCTAGTTAGATACAATATCCTCCAACAGAATCCTTCAAAAGAGACCACTTAAAATTGCTTAATCTTGATGGTACTTTGTGGTAAAATCACTAGCCAGCTCTGAAAGAAAAGGCCTGCCTTTTCAAAAACTAATTGTTGTTGGGTGTGGTTGGTTGATTCTGTAAAGAGAAACTACAATAAGCCTTGGTAACTTTGACAGGGCTTTTAAATGATAAAGAAATGTGTTTAACAAGTGTCTCTAATGTTCCTTATGGTAGTTTATCAGGTTAACCCTTTGCAAACAAGCAAAAGATCAGGAGAGCAGGAAGCCTTTCTGTGGAACTCCTGACGCAACACAAACCATAGCAGTTACGGCAAAGCTTAATGCAAACCCTCTAGAGTCCACGTTGACAAATTCTTTAACAAGCCCTGTGGTTACAGGGAAGCTGGTTTCACTCTGACTCACTCCTACTCAAACAGTTTACTGGAAATGAAGAGGAGGGGGAATTTTCAGAGAAGTCATGTGATGGCCAGACAAACCACAGCCAGCAAAGGTTCAACAGAGTTAAAAACAGGTCCCAGCAACAACTGACACCCAGAGTGTTCAAATGGCACTAAATTATGTGAAAATGAGTCCTGTTGAGTTTCAGATCATCCACACCATAAACTGTTTCATAAATCTCTGTATGTAAAGGAACAGATACTTCACAAGGGGAAAAACCATCAGACATTGACATAGTGTAGGCAACTGCAAACACTTCATAAGAAAATGTGCTTAACAGAGAATAGCATCAAAGGAATGTTAAAGCACTTAAGTGAGTGTATAAATAATCATTATTAAATGCTTCCCCCCACCAAAAAAATGCTTTCCCATAGTCTCTAAACTCAAATGATCAAACACATGTCCCATCATCAAAAGAACGTCAAGAAAACCTTTAATTATCCTCTTGTACTAGGCGATGTTCACTGGGTAATCTATTCTATTGCATAAAAAGAAAATGCACTAGCCATAAGAATGAGAACTATCATTACAATTGAGAAACTTTTTTTGGTGTTGTGTTTTCAGTAATAAAATAATGTCTATAACTCGAAATTTCTGAATAGGATAAAAATTCTATTACGCTGAAAAAAAGGTTTTTTTCACGCTTTAATATATTTACTACAAACTAGTAAGGTAAGATATTAGTATTTAAACTTAATTTGGGGATTTAGGTTCAATAAATCAGACCAAGTGGGAAGTATTAATTTATATATCACAGCCCTAAACAGCTTAAAAAATGCTCCCTTAAAATACGATTAAATCTAGAAACTATAAAGTAGCCTTTGAGAAAATACTTAACCTAATTATGTAGTCTCATGAATTACACTCAACAGGAAGACAAGCTATTCGATATAAATAATGAGGGGGGAGAATTCTTTTAAAAGATGAAGGTTTGAGAAATTTGATTTTCTTATTTTTGACTTAACTCTCAATTTCCTATACTGATAGAATAAGAAACCGTTTCACACAGTCAGCAACCTAACATTTTGTAATAAGGAATCCAAGTAAAGTCACTTGGACAGATGGCGTTTAGGAAAGCACACTTATTCAAACCATATTCTTCTAAATAAATATGTACAACATTCCTATTCTATTGTGTAAGCTTTAAACACAAAAAAACCACAACCACCCCCATGATCCCATTCTCTATTACTTCAATAATACTGGCTGCTCTAATCTTTTAGGATACATCAAGGAAATAAGTTATTTTACTTTTTAAACTTTTTTATTCCTAATGTCTTTAATTTTCCTTTTTCTTTGGTTATAAAGCTTATGGAATAAATGAGTTACAAGAACCTTCATTTGTTTCTAAAGTATAGAATTTTACAAATGTTATTTAAACGTGAATTAAAAATTATGTCATTTAACTTAATGATGTCTTCTATATTTAATTCTTGCTCTCAAAGAATTGACTATTAAACTCAAAGATACAAAATAGTTCAATCTTATGTAAAATGATTTGTGTTCACTGCATTTTACATTTTATTATGCAGTACAGTAAGACAATATTAAGTGAACATGTTTCATGTAATGCTACATTGCCTCTCTTAATTGGTATTTATTAGTTTATTCAAAGTAATTACCTCATGAGTAGTATGTGCAAGATCAGGCAAGCAGTGTTGAAAATACACACATTTTTGTGGCCTCCTTTCAAGGAGTCTACAGACTCCTGGGAGAGATAAGAATAGTCCATAAATAGTTTTAAAAGAAGGTAGAAAGTGAAAAGTATACAAGAAAGATATGGTGAGAGACAATTTCCAGAGACTGAGAAGATTTTTGAGCAGCAAAGTTCTAGGATCAGAGGTATTTTTCAGAAAATTATTATTTTTTACTTTGTGTTGGAACTGATTGCAAAAAAAGACTAGTAACAAGGAGATTTATTAGGAAGTAACTGGAAATGTTCATGGAACTGGTGATAAAGGTCTGAATCAGTGGCGGAATGGGAAAGAAGAGGGCAGATATGAAGATACTGTGGAGGTAGACTCAACATATCTTGAAGAATGACTGGATATGGGAGGCAAAAAGGAAATCAGATGACCTAACTTTTATAAATGATGCTAGAACTGCTCAAGGTCATAGGAAGCTACATTCATTCATGTCTACCTCCCACAGACATCTAGTGAAAACATGACAGAAAGCCAAGAGCAAAAGGAAGTCAGCTTAGTGGAAAAACACTGCCTTATCTCAATACTGGACTCATGGAAATAAGTTAGGTACCATAAGGAATCAGAATTCAAATAAATGGGTTAATAATATACTCCCCTCCCAAATATCTATAGTATGAAATCTAACCATCAGTCAAAACTGGAATTTAAGCAAATACTTAGCTTTAAAATAATTACCTAGTAACTATTTCTTAGTAAAAGCATAGACACCCTTTAACCTAGTTGGAGAGCACATGGTAAAGCAATGAGAGCCAAGTATTTTTTTCACTCTTCCTGCTGATAAACTTATTCTACCAAAGGGATAAAAACCACATTTTCTACCTAGTCTCAAGCAATCTTAAGACTCAAACACCCACTCATCATTATTCATTTTACTTAATTTGCTGTTTTAGCTACTGTTGATCCAACTTTTCTATATTTTATTGCTCCCATCAAATTGAGAGTTTTACAAAATACATGTATCTATGAGGAAATTCCAAAGTCAGATAAAGTTTTGGATCCTTGTAAAGCTGATTACCATAAGAACTTTTAAGTCACAATCAATAAGATATAACTAAAAAGGTACCAGTAAAGTTATAGCTTATCAAATAAAAACCTAGTATCTTTTTATATACCATTAATAACTATTTACAAAAATGTAATGTTCAATTTATAACAATAAAATATAAGACAAAACTAACATTAAAATCATTGAGAAAACAGTGTTGGAATACACAAACAGCTAGTTATCTGAAAAAAGAGAAAGATTCCTACATTATACCACAGGTAAAACGTTTTAATAAAGATTTAACAGTAAAGGAATAAAACCATTAAAAAAAAAAAGAAAACACAGCTGAATATTTACTACATAATTGTAAGAGTGCAGGAAGATAATTTTAGGCATTATTCCAAAAGGAAAAGTCTAAGATATTGGTATAAAGAAAAAATGTAAACTTCTTTATTCAAACAATAAAACACACAATAAACAATATGGAAAAAAATGCTGGCACCATATGAGAAAAGGAATCTCCTTAAGAAAGTGGATCAATAAGAAAATGAAAAATATACTAAATATAGAAAATTGGTAAATGAACCAGTTAGATGAAGTTTTCTTTTTTTGTTTATATTTTCAACATTTTACACAATAAATATACTTTGTAATTAGAAAGGTGTTATACAAAGATGTAGAAAATATTTGGTGACACTGAAAAATGTTCACAGTATGTTTTTATATTCAAAACAAGTCACAAAACAATAAATAGAACATGACTCACTCTTATAAATATTTACAGAGAAAAAGACTAAAGGCTGGAGAGATTATTTTAAGTATATATATATTTACCAGTTGTCTACGATGAGCTGTTACTTCAAAAGAACACAATATTAAAAATTAGTATCAAATGTCTACAATATATATGTGAAAAAAAAGCCTTGAGACTAGTATTCATAGTATGACACTAGTTTTTATTTTAAAAAGTTATATATGCAAAGCGAACAGTTTAGAATAAATGATTATTATCCTACTATGAGGATTACGTGAGTGAGTTTTTACTTCTTTTAATACTTCTGGAATGTTTCAATCTTATTACTGTAAGCAGTTATGTAATTAAAAAATACCCAAATCTGGAAAAAAATAACAGAAGAGCCGAAGACAGATTTGTTACTGAAAACATAAAAGAAGTTTTTAAGATAGCTGATTTTAAAATGACAAAAATAATCTCTTAAATTGCTATAAATTTATCTGCATAGTAAAAACCTTAAAAACAAAAACCAGAATGCATCACAGCAATGTATCAAAATAGCTGAGTTTGCTTGGATATAGTAACAGTCAACAGTGTTAGCAAGAGCAAACAGAAACAAAAAATATATTTTCCCAAGCCACAGCAAGAAATTCTTCTTTGAATAATGAATTAAAACATTACTGCTCTCTGAGATAATTTATAATGTGATAAAATGGTAATAGTTCCCTCCAAACTATTCTTCTATGCCCTCCCCTTCTCCCCCCACCCCTGCCAACTACAAAATAAATAAATAAGTAAACAAACAAATAAATAAATATAACTACTTTTCTAAATTTGGGAAAAAGTATGTAGGGATAATCATATACACATACACTGAAATCTATATTAAGCCACAAAATTGAGGGAAACTGGTAAAAAAGCATAAAAGGCAATAAAGAAAGAAAAATCAAATATAGGAGAAAAAAATTTTTTATTAGTTCTTTATTTTTTATTGATTAACCTGGATGAAAATATTGCTATGTATAGTAAGCAGAGGACTAATCTTAAAGCCAGAAAACTGGGTTGAACTTTTTAAGATAGTAACAAATTTACAGACTGTATGATTTTTCATCTCAGAATCAAAATATTGCAAAGAATGAAATGAGTAACTCAGATAATGTTCTATCCAATACAGGGAGTACTATGCATGGATTCATCAAAGTTATCTGATAGAGACAACACTTATTTTTTTTGAAATAGCAATTCTATTTTATACAATTAAATTTAATAGAAAGTTTTTAAATATTGAGTCAACATGGGCCTCAGAAAATGTTTATCCACCAACTCTAAGAAAAAGCTTACCTCTGTAGTTTATCAGCATGAGTACATTCTCTTGCCACAGGAGAGACAACTTTTTGCATATTTGACAAGCTCATCATTTCACTCTTTCAAGGAAACATGTCTAAATTTTTTTCAACAATTTCTCACATTATATGATTTCCAGATCCTTTACCATTCCATTCCTTTTCCTATAAAGAAATTCTGGTTTATCAATGTTCTATCCTATTAAAAATGATATTATAGGAAGTTTCCCACTTCAAGATGACCAAATAAGATCTTTGCCCTCCTGGTAAATTAAAGATGGTTGCAAATTCTTGCATACTCCTCTCATTGAGAAGTGGAGTCTAATTTCCCTCTCTGAATCTGGTTGGCTTTAGAAATCTACTTGGCCAACAAACACAACGTGGCAAAGTGACTGCGCTTTCCGAGGTTATGTTACAAGAAACCCTGTAGCTTCTACCTAGGTTATTCAGAACACTTGTTCTTGAAACTTAGGTGCTACAATAATATGAAGCCCAAGAAGCCCCATGCTGAATAACTTGAGGTCGAAAACCAATAGTCCAGCCAAACTCCAGGCCAACAGCCAGAATCAACTTGTCAGTCATTTAAGTAAACCGCCTTAGAAGTAGATCCTCCAATTCACAGTCAAGCCATTTTGTCCAAATTGCGTATCTGTGTGCTAGATAAATGACTGTTGCTTCAAACCACTAAATATTGGGGTGGTTTGTTACTCAGCAACAGATAACTGGAATACCGCTATCTTAATAAGAACCCCAAAACATAGATAATTGAAACATGAACTCTCTATTTGATGAAACTAGCATTAATAACAAGGGCAGACAGAGAAAAGATTATAACCAAGAGCATATAGTGGAAGATATAGAAAAGAAGCAAAGTGATTTGCACTACAAAACTCTAAAAAAGATCTTCAGCAGAACTGCAGAAGAGGCTGGGGTAGGGCTGAAAACAAGGAGGCTGTAAAAGAAGCAGACTCTCAGGTCCCACTCCTACTGCATGATTTACTGCTTGACTTAATCCTTCATTTTGGTTGAACACATTCTGCAGTAGCTCCCTGAGAAGATAGGAGTAGATGGAAAATTCTGAAATGGTGTTTTCTTCATTCACAGTCAGTTATTTGAATATAGACACCTAGAAGACATCAAGTATGGTCTCTAGACAAAGTGAACAAAAGGATCTGGGCTCAAGACATGTTTGTGTAGGTACTCACAGATGGAATACAAAGCAGGTTAAGTGAAAACCTACATGGTAAATGAAGATTTCTAATTCCTCTTCCACAGCTTCGCTTTAGAATGTCAGCAGCAAAGGTTTATATTCCCCAGGCAAGAAATTGGAGGATCCATCACTAGAGAAACTGAACTATCACAAAGGAAAGCTCTATAGAAACTGATATATGGAGGTCCCAGTAAATAACATAGTCTGCCCCTCCTGTCCCTTGCCTCAACACACATGGCTTCTATTCAGCTTTTATATGTCTTATTCTTATATGTAAACAGAAGAATAAGAATCATCAGGTTTTGAAGAAAGCTCCCAACAAGAAATGGAACAGGCAAAGGAAAAAGACCAATGCCTAGAATAACAAAAAAAACTTGAAAAATGAAATATCTTCAAAAGGTAAGATAAACAATTTCTTGGAAATATAATGCAAATTGCTTTCTGAAAATATATGACAGTGGATAATATTTTAACATTAGAGTTAGAAGATAAAGCTGAAGAAATCACATAGTAAAAGGAGATAAATATTAAGAGCAATGTTATTTAAAATAATTAAAATGATGAGTGTTGGAGGCCCAACATCAAATTAACGAGAATGCCAGAAAGCAAGAGAAACTAAAGAGGATAAATTGACACAGAAAAAAATACAAGAACTAATAAACTCTAGATTTGCCTAAACAAATGGATTCCAGATCAACAAGTTTCATGGGTGCCTGGCAGAATAAATTAAAAAATATATCCATACCTCAGATAAAGAATCGAAAAGCTTCTAGAGGAAAAAACAAAAACAAAACCCAGTCTATAAAGAGGGCTCAGTAAGAATTAGCCCTCAAAAACTTGAAGATGGTTGAGCAATATCTTCCAAATTCTAAGTTTTGATAGATGGGCTTTTTAAAAAATAATTTTCCACTTAGAATCTTATATTAAGTTAACTGACTCTGAATGAAGGATACACCATTTTCAGAATTTTCCATCTACTTGTACCTTCTCAGGGAGCTACTGAAGAATGTGTTCAACCAAAGGAGTAAATCATGAAAGAGAAAGACAAAAGATCCAAACCAAGAGAAATACAACTATACAGACGGCCAAAAGAATACCAAGTTCAGACTGGATTGGGAGCATGGGGGACTCCAGAGTGATGATGCCAATAAAAATATATATAACTGATATTATTTTACAGGTATTATCAAGTGGGAAGTGATATTGAGAGGTGTTTTACAGAGCTAGTAGAGGAAGAGAAGAGATTGAATAAACTGTAAATGACAAAATATTAATTTTAAAACAAAAAGCTTTAAAAAAAAAGGAAAATAATCACAGTGCATTAGTTGGCTTAACAGAGAACAACACTTATACCTGTTTGGCACCCAAGCCATAGCATAAAAATTTAAAGCTGCAAACCATCTTAGACTTATTCTACTTCAACTTGCTGATTTTTATATTGATTAAAAAAAAAAAGAATTTTTAAGATCTTAAATGACATATGTTAATTAGTGCCACAAATGACAGAAGCATCATCAGTTGTCACAAGTGGGGATACTAGGCCATCTATGTTTACAGATGGACATGACTTCGATAATTTGAATATACCAGTGATGCTGGCCTTCTGAGTTCTGGTTCTAGCTCTACTTCTACTAAACAGGTAAAATTAGGGAGATAACGACTTCTGGATTTTCAGTTTTCTATAAAATTAGGAGGATACTTTTCCATACTAACTCAGAGTTAACACAAGGGTCAAATTAGATACTAGAATTTAAAAAGCATTAAAAATGATTAAAAAGTTGTTTATATTAGTAGTAATTATTAGTCTTAATATAAATATTATGATGTGAGAAAGAGAAGCATGTTTGGTTGATAGATAAGGCAAAGCAGATACTAGGATAACTTGCCATGCAGAGCAGATGTCCATAACTCTTTTATTCTATTGTTTTACATTTGCATATTCTATGTTCATATTTGAAAGTTTTTTTCAATTAAAAACTATAGCTATTTTTAGTTGACTTCCATTTAATAATGCTTTTTTAAAAAGGCCATCTATCATTAAAACATAGATATTTTTTCCCCTCCAGAGTAATGCTGTTTTGGGTCTCAGATTCTACCGAGAAGAAAACTATGAATTTATTCCTCAAAAAAATGTATGTGCAATGTAGACACACTACTTACAAACACACAACAATAAGACAATTTCGAACAATTTCATAGGTTAATGAACAAATCTGGGGAGAGATGTATTTTATATATAATCTTTCAAAACTTTTATATCCTTTTTATTTATGTCTATGTTGATTTATGCTGTCATCCTTAAGATGGAGACTCAATCAGTTAATAATATTATTATTATTTCCCACAAACAATAAAACACCTATTCTATGACACTAAAATACAGGGTGATATACAGTTTGTGCTCAGGTATAAAAGGCTTTTCTTCTCCACTGATAAAGGATATTTTTATTATTATTAAGTAAAGGATATTTTTATTATTATTAATTAATTTTATTTATTTATTTATTTTTTAGGTGAAACAACCTCACAGATTGCAAGGACTTTATCAGCTTACAACCCCTTATTTTTTACACCTATCGCACTTGGTCTTCCCTAGGTGATCTCTCATCCAAGTACTAACCAGGCCTGACCCTGCTTAGCTTCCGAGATCAAACAGGATTGGGGTTGTTCAGGGTGGCATGGCTGGCCGTAGACGGATAAGTTTATTTTAATCGTTCTTTCTTAATTGAGAGTTTGCAAATAATTTCTTCTAAACATAGTAAACTATTTGATGTTATTTTCAAAACATTAACTCAGGAATTCTACCTTTTGGGACTCGTAGCCTGGTCCACCTATGTGTCCCCTTGATTATTTGGTGGTGTGACTGGCAATATAGCAGTTCCTTGAATAACGTTGTTCCCTTCAACATCATTTCATTACAACATTATACGAACTTAACTCTTGTTTATATCAATTAGACAATGGCAAATCTGGTTTCATTATGCGTTGTTTCCCTTAAAGTCCCAGAACCTACTGATGATGTTAAGTGAGGACTTACTCTACTTATCAACACATAACGGACAAAGAATGTTTCATTCCCTTAACCTCATTGGCAACATGAATTTACCCTCATTTCTGGCAAAGTGTTTTAGCTTAGTCTGAGTTGTCTTGTTGACTCTGTATTTCCCTATTGTAAGATCACGATAATCACTTTTCTGTATAGACTGCATTTATAATCAGTTTTTCTGAATATTATATTCCAAACCACATATCATTTTGTTTTTACACTGGCAGTTTTCTTCTTAAGAGTAACTATTAACAATTTTACCTTAATCATAACCTCTTTAGGGATAATTAAAGTATTTTATTTATTTTTTCCACTGTTCTTACTTGTGCAGTCTCTGCATGTTCCAGCATATCTTCAAATTCCTGATACTCTTCATCATCTGGTTCAGCACCTGAGAGTCGAGCTGCTCTGGCCATGAAATATGGAGGCAGCTCTCCAATTGCTGTACCCACACCCTATGTAAAAAAATACTGACATGAGATTCTATTCTCAACAGTGACACTAAACAGATCAAATCGATATTTTTCTACATCATCAAAAGCATGTTAAGATATATGGATTAGGAAGGAAAGCATATACCAGTACATATCAGGAGGATATGAGTTTGAATCCTGGCCTTAAAACTGACCTATGTAACACCAGGCAAAATAATATACATAAAACTCTTAGACAATTCCTGGTGTATTACGTACACTAAATTAATGTTAGTTCTCTAGCATTTCTACTTATACTCCGTTATTTTTTGTCAGTTTATTTTTCCTTTTCAAATATTCAAACAATTTGGTAATGAGCATTCACTAGTATAGCTATTATGCAAATATTTTCTAGGAAATCTTATTATTTAGGATGCTGCTTTAATCCCAACACAATTTTTTTGTGTAGAGTTAAACCTTTTAACAAATTGTGGTCAGGGAGCCCCTTGAAAACTCAACATTAGGAAGGATAAATTTTCACCACAGGAAAAATGTTTAATTCTTCAGGATACTGAGGGACTCATATTTCAATCTCTTTGTGGATTCTTGTTTTTGAAGAGAATTTTGTTTTCAATCAACTTAGGATATAAGGATGAAAACAAAAATAAAAGATCAGAAACTTGGTTTGGACTTAAATGGCTGAAATACAGGATAGATTATAATGCAAGAGGTACATAGTCTCTAGGAAAATTCTCAATTTTGAGCCATCTTTCTCTGCCTTGAGTCATAGTGAATGAAAAAGCTTTGCTAGTTCTCAGAAGCAATTTTAGGGTTTTCTGTTTGCTTTGTCCAATGGCTCTGCCTACAAATGCCTTGAAAAGAATCCCCAAGGAACATGAACAAATTCGACATTTTGTGATCACAGTGTTATATTCCCATGTGTGGAATCAATGATCTCCAAGTGAAACTGCATTATCTACATGTGAAACAAGAGTTCTGAAAAAGGACATACTCATGTGTCAAAAGAATAAGGCTATATTTAGTTAAAGAATGAAGAGAATGGAGAAAGGAGAGACAAATACAGAGAAGGATACAGGAATAAAACACAAATCATACTTTGCTAAACAAAGAAAGTTAATGTTAGTCAACTTTGGAGAATACTAGAGGACTTATTTTTTTAAAAGCTGGTAAATAAAGAGAAATAATCAATTATTTATCCTTTCTAACCTATATGAAAGATATCTCAGGGTAATAAAATTGCTGATAAAGAGAAATTTTTCTTAAAAGTATTCCAGCCAATAACTAAAGAAAAAAATGACGTAATTGGAATACTCCTCCCATTTTATAACTTATTAAAATAATGGATTTAAATAATAATGGTTCTAATATCACACACAAAAAAGGCAATCAGACATTATGTACCTCGTTATAGAAATATACAAGTCTCTGAAGTGTATTCTTGTCAAAAAAATTTTTTTCCAAGCCTCTCAATCTAACTATCAACTCACAGGAAACACAGGGAATGAACGGTCAAATTTAAACTACACCAACTAGAATATAATCAGTAAAATGCAGGCTGTGGGAAACTACTTGACAAAAGTCCAGTTTCAATAACAAATATATTTGAAAAGAAAAACAAAGAAATAAATACAATCAGAAAAATTTGAACACTAACTGGGTAACTGATTTGAAGAGACTATTTCTAATTTCTCTTAGGTGTGAAATGTTTTTAAAGTCCTAAGGTTGATATATTTACACATAAAACATGACATGTTATCTGAGATATGCTTCAAGATAACTGAAAGCAGAGTGGAGAGGGGTATAGATAAAACAATATTAGCCAGGAGTTAATATTAGCTGAAGTTGGGTGATAATACATTGAATTAATTATATAATTCTTTGTCTTTAAAATTTCTTTTTCCATAACAGAAAGTAGGAAGAAAAGTTAATTGCAAAATTTTATTAAAAACATGAACTTCTCTTAAAACCTGTTAAGTCAAATGTTTAATAGTTCTGAAAGCAATCATATGATTCAAACTCATGACAAGTTTCCTTAAAGTTAAAAAGGAAGTAATAATGAATTGAAATGAAATCAAGAGCTACATGTCTTATAATTAATTGACCATATTTATTATTATATTTTAATTTAATTATGCTCATGTTTTCCCATATTAACAAAGAACAAGAATGGTGATAGTGAGTCAGTATTCTATTTTTTATACAAATAAATAAAAAGGAAATATAGTCATCCAGGCAGTTTCCCCCAAACACATTTTATTCCAGGCACAGAAGTTTATTTAGCCAGTTATCTCAAATTAGATACTGAATCATAATTTCATGATTCTTATAAAACAATTTTATAATTCTTAACAAAATCACAACAAAAAAGAAAACTGTGGTACACTAAAAACTGTCAGCCTAGGTTTAACTAAGGGGAAGAAATGACAGTTTCCTTATTGCCGAAGAAAGACAAATGGTATTTGGTCAAGCAATAATTCAGAAAGCTCTTCTAAAAACTCTCTAATACATATCAATTTGTTACCATCAAGTTCCTGTTGCTTGAATTGGACATTTTAATATGCACAAAAGCAAGAAAGAAACAATATCATCCAGGAGTGTTCGTTTTATTCAAAGATTTTTGGGAGAAGAAAATTCCTGAATTTTTGTGCTTTTGAAAAGTTTTGTTAAGTGGATTCACATGCAAATCAGCACCATCTTGCTTTTCTATGTAGGGAATCAAAAGTTTACTGGTAAAAATCTGAACAGAAATTTTATATGTATATGCTGACTACTCAGAAATTATGATAATTTTATACTATCAGTGTTTATAATCTTTAAAGACAAAATCATTTTTCTACAAATAAGAATCAGAGGTTAAAAGCAGAAGTTTGGAAGGTAAGTTTGAAACCACTGAGAAACTCGGGGCTCTTACAGCTATGTCTAAAAAAAAATTACACTAACTCTGATAAAACTATCAGATTGTTACAAATAAAAAGAAAATTTGCTTCCAGTTTTCTTTGGGGTCAGTTTTAAAAAGGCCCTAGAAAAAATGAAGTTCTGATGCATGCTACAACATGGATGAAACCTGAAAACATTATAAGTGAAATAAGCCAGACACAGGAAGACAGACATTGTATGATTCCATTTACATGGGGTAGCTAGAATAGGTAAATTCACAGAGGCAGAAAGTAGAATAGAGGTTACCAAAGGCCGAGGAGAGGAGGAAATGAGGAGTTATTGTTTAATGAGTACAGTTTCTGTTTGGGATGAAAAAAAGTTCTATAAATTGATATTGGTGATGGCTAAGCAACACTGTAAATGTTCTAAATGCCAGAAAGTTGTAGACTTAAAAATGGTTAAAATGATAAACTCTGTTATATTATTTTACAATTAAAAAACCAAACCAAACCATGAACTTAATAAATAAATAAATGCCCTTAAAATGTGATGCTTTCTATCTGAAAGTCCTCACACGTGCTCTTCTTTCCCCTGCCCTGCTGCCATCCCTCTATCCCACTTTACTCCTTATAATCCTTAGATCTCAACTGAATAACAGGCGAGGGAACATTTTTGTGTTATACAGTAGACTTCTCCTTCATAGCACTTATCACATTTTTTTTAGATTCATACATCTATATGTATCATGGAAAAACTATATACTTTATATATAATTATATATACATAAAGTTATATGTAAATTTTATATATAAAATAAAATAAATTTTATTATATAAAGTAGATAAAATTAAATTTATTATATAAAGTATATAAATTTCCCATGATACTTATATATAAATTTTCCCATGGTAATTATTTCCCTCACTAGAATATAAAGCTCCATGAGGGTAGAGACTGTTAAGTGTTGCTCATTCTGACCCTCTAGTACCTGGATGTGTAATAACTATTACTGGAATTCATGAAAAAAAAGAAAATCTGTGAAACTTTGCATGGTGACATAGCTAAACTGTGGAAGATCAAAAAGATACAAACTGAAAGAAGGTAACCTACTGATCAATAATATCAAACAATTTATTTTAACATGTTCCAAAGACCTATATGAAAAAGTTGATCCTCGTCTTTGTCCTATAATAGGAGGTATTACATATTTTAATGACTCAGTATATTTATGACAGTAGAGTCTATAAAGATGTTTTACTTTACAAAATACAAATTAAATAAAAACTTTAAATAAGGTATCAGTTTTTAATTAAGTAAGACATTTCCCTGGACAAAACATATGGATGTAAATACAGACAGTTATTGAAAGAGTAAACTGTAAGAATCAAGTCCAACACACTCTAAATCTAGCTTTCAACCTTAGCAGTACTTTTTATGAGTGTGCCCCATTTAACTATTTTTAAATATAAAATCTAGTGGCATTAATTGCATTCACAAAGTTGTGCAACCATCATCACTATCTATTCCAAATATTTTTCATCACCCAAATGGAAACTATCCACTACGCTTTAACTTCTCATTCCCTATACCTCTGGTAACCTCTAATCTAGTTTTTGTCTCTATAAATTTGACTCTTCTACATAGTTCACACAAGTGGAATCAGACAATAGTTGTCTGAGTCTGGCTTATTTCATTTAACATAATGCTTTCACAAGGTTTATCCATATTGTAGCATGTATAAGAACTTCATTCCTTTTATGGCTGAATAATATTACATGTATATATTGCATTTTGTTTACCCATTTATCTGTTTAGGGAGACTTGGGTTGTTTTAGCCTTTCTGATAATATGAATAATGCTGCTGAACAGTGAAGTACATATAACTGTATTTATTCTTGAGTCTTAGTTTTCAGTTCTTTTGGATATTTATGTAGGTGTGGAATTAGAGGAGGGTCATAAGGTAATTCTATGTTTAAGTTTTTGAGAAACCACCAAACTCTTTTCCACAGAAGCTAAATCACTTTATATTCCCACCAGCAATCTATAAGGGTTCCAATTTCTCTGCATCCTCACCAACACTTATTTTCCTTTTTTTAAAAAATAATAGTCATCCTAATGTGTATAAAGGGGTATTTCCTTATGGTTTGGATTTGCATTTCCCCAATGACTAATGATGTTGAGAATCTTTCCATGTGCTTATTGGCCATTTGTATATCTTCTTTGGAGAAATGTCTATTCAAGTCTCTCGTCCATTTTTTAATTGAGTTGTTTGTGTTTTGTTATTGAGTTGTAGGAATTCTTTTAACATTTTGATATCAAACCCTTATTAGATATATGATTTTTAAACATTTTCTCCCATTCTGTGTGTTGTCTTTTTGCTCTCTTGATAGTACCCTTTGATATACAAGAGGTTTTAATTTTAGTGAAGTTTAATTTATCTAATTTTTCCCTTTGTTATCTATGCTTTTAGGTGTTATATTTAAAAAACCACTCCCAAATTCAACATCATGCAGATTGTCTTTATATTTTCTTCTAAGAGTTTCAGAGTTTTAGCTCTTAAGTTTATGTGTTTGATGTATTTTGAATTAATTTTTATATATGGTGTAAAGTAAGGGACTACTATATTCTTTTGTGGATATTCAGTTTTCCCAGCATGTTGAGAACAATGGGAACCAATTTAAACATAACTTGATATGTGTTATATTTTTTGCATGACAAAAGATAGTTTCAAAGAAGGAAATATGAAGACCAAACATTCAGCCAATTAGTCAGTATTTATTGACATTCTTGTACTATGTGCAAAGCCTAATGCTGATTGCTCTAAGGGTAATAAAGTTAAGGTACAGTCTGTGTTTTTTAGGAGCTTAAAATTTATTTGGGGGAAGTAAACCACTGAACCAGCCAAGTTGACAAATTTAAGCATGCACAGAGCCAGGCCAAATGAGCACTTCAGACAACATGCACTATGGGAGTTTGGAGAAGGCAGTTATCACTGCCAGCTTGGATGGAAGCTTTTCTTTATTTGCATTAATGTTAATTTGGGTATGTAAATCATTTTTGAAAAAACAAAAGAAAAATAGAAAACCAAAGTCTATATACATAATCTCTTTCTAGCATGTTCCAAGTGTCTTCTGTTACTTTAATAAAAATTTTTCATCAAAAGACTAATGTGGTCAAACTTAAAAAACATATGCAACTAGTACAATTTGTTTCTAGTGTTTACAAAAGAGTAACAGGAAACATGACAATTTTTCCTGTCTTTCATATTCATCAAATTCAATGTATGGCATTTCCCTTATAGTTCTTTTAAAACACAACATAATTGCTACCACTTAAATATCTTTGAAAACTCGCTTCTTCTGTGGGCATTGTATTCATTTTTTAAATTATTTTTACGTGATCTCATCCACATTTTTTATTTTATAAGAAACTGTTAGGGAAAAAAGTTACAGAGAATATATAAATTAATAAATCCAAATGATGAATTAATAAATACTTCAAATGGTAATAGGAAGTCTTTAGCAAATAAGTTCTTCCTCAATGGTAAGCACCTGAATGAATTTAAGCACACAGCAAAAAAAAGGAAAGGAATGCTTAAAATGCATCTACCATTGAACATGTAGTACAAATACTTCCCCCAAATACTTAAGTGAATCATAAAAAGAATAATTGGTAAAACTGAAAGGAAGATCACAATATACAACCATATAGTCTGATACTTTCACTACAGTAAAGTTTGGTTTATTAAGAGATGTCTCACTTTACTTCAGTATTATAACAACTCAGAAATGAAATGATTCTTCTAGGAATAAACACAGTATTTAAACCTGGAGAGAGACATAACATTTACCAATCTGGGACTGAGAGATATATAACCACCTGCTATGTGTTTATCAAATATATAATTTTCCAAAGTAGTATAGTTGCATTATCTTTTCCTGCTGTTGTCCACTTGGCATCAATTGCTTCATAATACATATATATGTCTTCATTCTTTCCTTATGAATGTCATTCATGAACAGGAGAAGCTCTAAAAGATTTCTTTTACTTGAAAGTAGCTAGTTGATAACTTCATGAATTAATTATCTGCTGATTTGGTATATATTTAGATTCAATTTCAAAGAGGCAAAACAAAGTATCAAGATAGGCTAATTTTAAATAAATATGAAAACGGACATCTTACCCACATGCAGGCCTCAATCCTAACTTTTGAGATGATGCTCCACAGAGAAATGGATCCTTCAATACCCTCTTCATCTGGACAAATAATCTGATCAGGATAGGGTGGTTCAGGGAAATTAACTGAATTGCATTCATAAGCAGCCAACGTAACTGAAGCTATGTGTGGACCCTATAAAACAAGTATGAGAAACCCCTGATTAGAAAAAGCAATGAAAAAGGAATTATCAATACACATTATATTTACAGTACCTTAATAACTATATAATAATAGAAAAACAGCATTAAAAGAACAAGAATCTAACTAAATATTTCAAGATACAATTGGTAATTTGAAAAATTCCTTCCCAGAATTCTTTCCTGGCTGGCTTTAAAAAAAAAAAGTCAGTACATATAGTTAAGAGTCACTCTTTTAGGTCAATATTACATGAATTTGACAAATATATTCAAGCTGTATAATCATAACTAATCAAGGTATAAAACATTTCCATCACTATAAGTTCCCCTATGTCCTTTTGTAGTCAATCTCCTTCCTCCAACACTAGCCCCTAGAAACCAGAGGATTTCTGGCTTGACTGACTTTACTTATCAATATTTCTCATTTATAAGAATATTATTCCCCTTTGATAAAACCTTCCTGTGCCCCTATTCTTTTAGGCGTAATTTGAGAATATCGCTTTTTGTTCTTAGACACATCTTTTTCACTGAGGTCCTAAAATAAAAATAAAACTGTGGAACCAGTATCGGTGAGTTTTTCTTTTAAAGGAATTTTTTCTATGGAAGCTTTTGTACTACTTTTTACTTTTATTTTGAAATATTACAAATTAATAATAATTATATAGATTAAAATGGGTTAATATCTAGGTGTGTAATAAAGGCTTAAACTCAAGGGTTCCTAAGGCAAATGTATGCCAGGTTGAGGTGTGTGCATAGAAATCAACTAGGGAGTTTGTAAAAAATATAAATTCCTGGGTCCTTTAAGAATAGATTTATTGAACAGGTAAGGGTAGGAACCTGTACGTTACAGATAAGCTTCTTTAGAGTTTCAAATAGGTTAGGTTCTAATAGGCGAGGTTTTTGAACCATTGGGAGAATAGTAAATTAAGGGTCAGAAAATAAGCAACCTCAGACAAGTCACTCAACCTTTCTGGGCCTCAGTTTACTCTTCTGCAAGGCAAGAGAATTAGACTCATTTTATGGTTTTATCCAGCTCCAATATTCAAAAACTCCAAATATAATCAAATATGTCAATAAAATCTAATGCTAATTTCCAAAGTTCTCATGAGGTTTAAGATCTAAAAGTTGGGTATTATTAACATGTTGCTCTAACACACTCGGTGTAAGTATTCACTTTAACACATACTGCAGATAAAATTTATAGCATAATAGCCGCAAGCAGAACTTCTAGAGCCAGATGTTCTGGTTTAGGTTCTAGTCTCTGTCACTTACCTTCTGAGTCTTGCTTTCCTCATCTATAAAATGGAAATAATAAAATACCTTCAGGATCTACATCCTGGGGATATTGTGAGGTTTAAATTAGTCAACTCATATAAAGTGTTTCAGGTTAGAACAGTGCTGGGCATTATAATAAGTCCTCAAAAATTACCAGCAACCAGTTGTTATGAAGAAAATTACTATATTTGTGGAATAAAATTATATGTACATATACACGCATACATATGTATATATACACATATATATGTATGCATACATATATGCACATACAATAAGTGGTCTCTGTGAAATCAGTGAAAGAATTTGTGGTTTGAAGACAAAGTGCATAAGATGCAATGATAAAAATAAGACATTAAGAATACCTAATGCTACCAAGATAAAAAACAATAAACAACAAAATTTTTGCATGTTAATATAAAAAAAGATATTCATAAATTTAAGCTGTCTTTCTCCCTAAATGCAATAGGTATTTTTGTTCAACAAAATCTAAAAAATGAAGTTCTCTACTTAGCATTAAATCAACTAATTATTAGGTTTCTTCTAAACCAAAAAAAAAAAAAACCCAAAAAACTGTAAATTTTTAGTTGGTTCCTCTTTTTCTTGAGTTTTTATTCACAGAAATCCACAAATAGTAATATTTAAGTTAAAAAAGTAATTATAGTAAGCTTTTAAAAAGAATGCTTTTGAGTATTCAAGTTTTTTTTTAAGTTATTAGCCATGAAATCTACAATTGTTTCTTCAATACTATGTGTATAAAAGAGATTTCACAAATGAGGAAAAAGGGAGTATTTTGTAATATGCTATAAAACCCCAAAAACCTAAGTTTAAAGTTTGGTGAATTCAGAATAACTGAATAATTAGCGAAAAAATTTTCACTATATGCTTATAGCTCAGTATTAGTTGCAATTAAAAAAAACTGTAACCTCCATCTTTACTGTTTGAAAACACAAATGAGAAATGTAATACCAGTAAGTAAAAGAATAAATTCACGGTATCACCACACAACTGTCTCTTATAGACTGCAGGAACAGTCTACCCCTCAATTCTAAAAAAGAATTTAAGTAAACAAAATTTGAACTGTCCTGGATGCTAAAATAATGAGATTTCTGGGATATATAAGAAGGAAAATACTCCATTTCTATTCCAGAAATAGAGATAAAATATGTACAACAGATTAAACATGTTATCCAAGAAGACAGAAGACTTATTCATCGTTTTAATTTTAAGTGATTCTAAAAAGGGAAATTTTCAGCAATCTCATGAGAATTTTTTCCCTAAAGAAAGGACGGTTCATCCACACAACTAAACTGATATATACTTTCCATAACCACACTAATAAGTCATGATTACTCAGCCTTAGAGGCAGATGTGGTGGTTCCCGGACAAAATGAACACAAATAACTCAGCTTCTTGTTCTTTGTTCATTCTCAAAAGTCCACTTAGCCTTTACCTTGACATGTTGATTAAAACTATGTTACCTGATAGGAAACATTAACCTGTTACAGGTTAATGGCTCCTAAATATAACTGACCTGACTGAAATAAATATTAGTTTACATAAAACAAAAAAACTAAAAAAATCATTTTAATTAAAAGAATTTTAAATGTTATACATATTCAAACTACCTTTTAAGTGTATTTTCTAAAACATACAAGTCCCACTACTATGTATCGAATACGAAAGAATCACATTTCAACCATACTAAATGAAGAAACAAGGAATTAAGACAAACAGCATAGCATAAGTAGAAAAGACTACCTAGAAAGAACCACCATAAAACATAAAAATAACACAATATCCTGAGCAGGAGGTTCCAGCTCTCATGGGACAATGCAGGTGTTGATATGTATGGGCTAGAGATCCTAGCCCTATGGCTGAGGGTTTTCCATCTGAGATCATGAAGTAAGTGGTACAGACTTTCACTCCTTCAGCAAAAAACTAGAAAAATGAACAGAATTTATGGAACAATTCTTTTCAGACATTGCACCACAGGCATTACAGGACTTCTGACTGCTGAGAGAATGGATACAAATGAGGAAACCCTACGATGACTCTGGCTTTTGATGTGAGGACATGTTCTGTGTCTATAGCAAAATCCATGGCCCAAAGAGGAGGAGCCCAAGTACAGCACTGCAGTCTTGCTAAGTTGAGAAGGAAATCTGAGTTCATGGAGGATGAGTAGTTGAAATTTGAGGGGCAGAATACTAGTGAAGAGGGAGCTATGTGGAAAAAGAACTCTAGAAACATGCATAAGGGTCCCCTTGAGACTTTGGCACACAAAGCTGCACTGCATGCTAGGATGAGATTCCATGAGGCCAGGCAAAATACAACTAGTGGGAAAGTAGCTAACATGGAATTATAAGTTAAACAAATTCTAGAGTTCATACAGTGCTGGGAAACACTTGAGCTTCAATCAGCTAGAGTGAAGAGACTCAGCATTCAGGGAAGAACTTTGGGAAGAGCCTAGAGTAAAAGTTACTTGAGACAGACCATAACAGGATTTTTTAAAAACTTTAAACAGATCAAGCTGATCCATAAGTAACTTAACTGCCTACCAAAAATGGACACTCTGTAAAGGAAGACAACAAAATCTGTACAATCAACTATTTAACACCACGTATCCAGCATCTAATAAGAAATAACTAGATATGTGAAGCAGAAAAATATGACTCATAACTGGAAGAAATATTAGTCAAAAGAAATAGACCCAGAAATGTTGGAGATAATGCAATTAGCAGATAACTTAAAAACAGTTAATATAAACATGTTCAAAGATTTAATGCAGCAGTTGGCAACTTCAGCCCACGAGCCAAAGTCAGCCGACCATCAGTTTTACAAGTTTCAAAGAATACAGCCATGTGCATTCATTTACATATTATCTCTGGCTAATTCTGTGCTATGATGGCAAAACTGAGTAGCTGTGACAGGCTCTTTGGGCTACAAGGTCTAAAATATTTACTGCATGGTCATTTACAGAAAAAATTTGCTGATCCATGATTTAAAGAGAAATATAAATACAATGAGCAAAGAAATGGAAAGTATAAAATATAACAAAATGAAACTTCTATAGCTAAACATATAATATCTGAACAGAAAAATTCATTAGATTGTCAACAGATTAGACACTGCAGAAAAATTAGAGAATTTGAAGAGAGGACAATAGAAAGTATCCAAATTAAAAGACACAGAGAGTAAAGGTATGAAAAAAATTAACCTCAATAACCTGTGGAATAATACCAACCAGTCTAATATACATGTAGTTGGAGTCCCATAAAGAGAGGAAAAGGTGTATGTGGGTGGGTGAGGGTAGGGTTGTATACAGAAAAATACTTGAAGAGCAGCCAAATATTTTCAAGATTTGTTGAAAAACATCAATCCATCAACTTAGAGATCTAAGAAACTCAACAAACTTCGGTCAAGATCAACACAAATAAAATATAATCAAACTTCTAAAACTCATAATGACATCTTAATCAAACTGCGATAACTCAGTAATAACAAGAAAATCTTAAGCAACCAGAGGGGATAAAAATAACATACTATCTAAAGGGAAATACAGATGAGACTTCTTATCAGATATAATACAAAACAAAACACAATGAAATAACTTCTCAAAAATGTTTAAAGGAGAAAAAATATGTCAATCTAGAATCCATGGAAAATATATTTCAAAAATAAAGATGAAATAAAAACATTTTCAAACAAAAGCCAAAGGAATTTGTTCCAGCACATCTGCACTACAATAAATATTAAAGTAAATTCTCAGAAGAAAAGATTGATACCAGATGGAAACTTTAATGTATACAAAGGAGTAAAGAGCAATGGAAATATAGAAGAGCTTCCCTCATTTTAAAATCTGTTTTAAAAATAACTGTTTAGAGCAAAAAAAGACATGTAAAATATATGACAATGATAGCATAAAGTATAGGGGTAGAAATGGAGTATATTATTGTAAAGTGGTTATATTACATAGACTAAAAAAATGCTCAGTCCAAAAGAAGGTAGGAAAAGAAGAATAAAAATAAGTGAGAAAAATAGTTTGAGGGTTTACTTAAACTCAACCATATTGATAACTACATTACCTATAAATAGACCAAACATATAAATGAAAAGCAGAGTGTCAGACTGGCTAAAAAAGCAAAAACCCTAGTATATACTGTCTATGAGACATTTTAAACATCAAAACCAAAAATAAAAGAGATGAAAAAAGATAAACTATTTTAAAATAATCATTAAAAAAATGGAGTGGCTACATTAATATTAGATAAAAACAGACTTCAGGATAGGAAATTACTAGAGATGAATAAGCATATTTCATAATGATAAAAGGGCTAATTCTCAGGAAGCTAGAACAATCCTAAATGTGTTGGTACCCTAATAATACACTGTCAAAATACAAAAAGCAAAAACTGACAAAACTGAAAGAAGAAATAAACGAATCTACAAATACATTTGGAAATTTCAACACCTTTCTCTTATTAGTTGATAGAACAAGTAAAGTGATAATCAGTACGGATATAGAAGACTTGAACAAAAAAAAACGCTCCACCCAACAATAGCAAAATACATATTTTTTTTAAGTAACTATGGAACATTCACCAAGATAGACCATATGCTGGAGTATAAAATGAGTCTCAACACATTTAAAAGAATGTGCCATGTGGCAAGGTAAACAGCAGTACAAGGAGTACTTCTAAAGGAAAAATGGCAAATGAAGGTCCTCAAAGATTAATTTCTCCAGTTAAGAACAGTGTCCTTTTACTTTTTTTTAAAATCTTTATGGTGTCCTTTAATCTTCATGGTGGTAATCAAAGGAAGCCAAACAGCTACATACAGCCCAGACT
The DNA here is from genome assembly GCF_902729225.1 of Pteropus medius. Classification (NCBI taxonomy): domain Eukaryota; kingdom Metazoa; phylum Chordata; class Mammalia; order Chiroptera; family Pteropodidae; genus Pteropus; species Pteropus medius. The sequence continues at coordinate 5,428,438 of NW_024349799.1, read as the reverse complement.
GTTATTCTCCAGAACAGAACACTCTATAAATTCCCTAGTTAGTGACCAGGTTACAAGTTACATTCACTAATTGCACACATAGCCCCTAAGAGTTCCTAATTACTGACAATGACGTTCCCTTTAGTGATAAGGAGATTAAACTTTGGTGATGAAATGTTATACTATCATCACAGTGACAAGTTTTGGGGTCCTTTATCGGGCAGTGGGGGGAGTAATTCAGTACGGCCATTCTAAGCGAAGTCAACAAGATAGTACAGTTATTTGTGACATATTAGACATCTGGTTTTGCTTCAGTTCAAAGTCTCATCTATGTAGTCTCATGAGTTGTATTACATTATATTTTCCAAAGTTTTGATAATGGAATAATTTTGCCTGTCCAGAATAAAAGATGTAGTGCTTGGCTGGGCAAGAGTATGTCTGGGTGAGATCAAACCCATAGTTAGACCAGGGATAAGATTTCTAATAAGAGCAGAGAGGTATTTGTGGGGAAAGCATTTAAACTTTTTAGATAAATTTTAAGTTACATTTCTACTATTTATATTCTTTCATGAGCAGGGTAAGAGGAAGTTTTAGCGAATGAAAAAAATTAAGACAATTATGTGAGATCAATTTTTACTCTAGCTTCAGGGATAGTAATATATACTACTAGTTCTGATTAAGAGAAATTTAGAATTAAAAAAATTATATCCTAAAGAGATAAAAAATTACACCACACAAAAATATCCTAATTTGGTAATGAAGAGAAGTTCTAACTAGTGCTCTGATAATAATGTAGTACCTATACAAGCCCTGAGAATAAAGTCCTGGGCCACAAACACAAATTTGGGTCTTTGTAAAGAAGGTGTAGGATATTCATAACTTAATCCCTGACAAAAATTTTATTAGTAAAATGACAAAGTAGTATGTGCATTGCTGCTTCATTTAAAAAACGTTTTCTGAAGTTTGAACTTTACTGTTGTGTTTTAGGGCCCTTTCTTCCAGAGATATTTTTTAAAAAGTAAAAATCTAAAATGGTAATATTAGTTAATTATGAGCCTAATTTAGCTAAACCTTTTTATCAACCAAGATAAAGAATATGGTATCACATTAAGAGTGCAGTATGTGTATGTGTGAGTTTTTTGTAGGATAAGCAGGCAGGCAGGCAGGCAAACAGACAGACAGACATTCTTCCACCCTAGGTGGCTCCCTCGGAACTGATAAAACATTCCTAAAGACTGGAGTTGTTTGCGTAACATCTGTAATGTCGATTCATAGCCCAATCCATCATGTATACACAGAAGTCAAGTGAGATCCCAACGGCAAAATTTCCAATTAGTTTTGTCTGGAAAGTTTAGGGCAAAGGTAATAAAATCAAGAATTCTATGCTGATTCACTGGGAAAACATTTGTTTGCCACACTCCTTCACTAAAGGAACAAAAGCAGTCAGTGGTTAGTCTGGAATGTGATTCATTAGAAATATCTTGGTGATAAATAAATGAAAGATGACAAACAGTTGTCTGTATGACTTGCAAAACCTTTGTTTTCTTTAAGTCCAACTTTAGAAATGCTTTTGCAAACAGGAATTCTACTCCTCAAATTCTTTTAATCATTACTTTTCTTGTTATAGTCAGAAAACAACTTACCTAAGGTTATGGCGTACAGCAGATTCTAGAAGGCTAGGGCATAAAACTATTGATTCCAAATGGGCACTGAGAAGTTCAACTAGTGTTTATATTCTTTTTGTAAAAAATTCTCAAGTTTACAGACTAAGCCTCTAGTCCTTCTTTATAAAATGCAGTCCAGTATGTCAAAAAGCAGTCATCTGGGCATTAGTTAATGTGGGTTTTAATTCTCTGAAGCTGGTGGTATCTTACAAGATGTAATCAGACTTCTATCTCACATTTTTCATTTGATGAAAAGTCTAGTAATAATGATGATAATAATGCCTGCACAACCCAGGTAACAGGGCGAGAATATATAAGATTATGTAGAAAAAGTATTATAAGTATAAAATTGCTAACCAAAACAAGAAATGTATAAAATCTATCATTCATGCTCCAAGTTATAAGGACCTGTCTTTGAAGTCATTTTTATTATATTGCATCAACCCATAAAGACATGTTTCACTTTTCTTCTCCAAACCTAAACAACTCTTGATTTAAGTGTTCAAGAGAAATGGACCACATATTTACAGAGATTTAAAAAAAATTTTATAAATTGTTTAAAATATATACCCAACAGAATGGACTGCAGCCAAACTGAATCTCTTTAGCTTTCATTTAAGCACACATTAATAAATAGTGACTTAAGGGCAGGAAATTATCCAGTCTATGCATACCCCTTTTGTTTGGTGAAAACCCAGCCCTATGTCCTGGAGACCTTGGTTTCTTCTTTGATGTGGTGATGCTCATAAGAGTTAATACATGAGTCATTCCTTGGGGAAAGACAGGACAAAGAGCTGATCATGCACTCATCAAAAAAGGGCAAACAGACCTTTTCTAAGAAAGGCCTGTTGGTTTTCCCGAAAGAGCCCTGAGTCATTGCATGCTTATAGCCAGAGTCATTATACCTATACAGAACCTTACTTTTGGCAATTTCTTCCCTTTTGTGTCTTACAGAGGGATAGAGAGGCGAGCAATGAAGCAACAATCAGAAGTCAGGCAGGAAAAGAAGTGAAGAGGTTGGCTAATGATTTTTTTAAAAAGAGTTATTCCACCTCACGTCATTAAACAATTCCTATAATATTTCTCCTTCTGAAACTACTGCACTATTTCATTTCAATCGATATCCATGAAGCTATCCAAATAGTATTTACTTTAGGTAATAAATAGCCATGAGTCAAAAAGTATAAGAAATGTCTAAGGAAAAAATACTTTATAGTCTACAAAGTACTATATATATATACATCGTAAAGTACTTGTTCATTAAAGAGTGCTATATACAAAGGTGTTCTATAAATATTGATAGCAATCATGACGCTAGAGTTTTTAAATGTTCAATTTTTACCACATATTTTAGTAATGATATAATCCTACATTTTAAAGCAGAAACTGGCCTCTGACTCTTACACAGGGGCAAATATCTCATAACCAATTTTTTTTGTATTTATTTTATAACAAAGAGCCAAATATTTTTCTATTAATGGTCACATTAAACAAATGACTCATAAATATCATTCAGTAATGCCTTGATGCTATAGCTTCTAATAAAATCTGACCTATTCTACAACATAAATAGTTCTAAAACTTCTCTATACCCCAACTGCATCTAGACAGGATAACTCTAATGCTTTGAAATCCCTCCTATTTTATTCCCAAAGGTGAAGAAATTAGTGGGTAAAACATATGCCAAAGACAAAAGTTAACTGTAAAATATAGTCAGCCTCTACTTAGAGTTCAATATCTGGGAGCCTTTTAAAATTATAAAATGATCGTTGGTAGTTTTTGTTTTCATTAGAGTTCTTTGTCTAGGAGCTGGGCTTATTTGAAAGGAATATAGAGTTTGTTAAATTAAGCCTTTCTCCAGGAAACTACTCCACCTAGTGTCAGAAATAGTTAATATATCACATTTTTTGGAACTTGTAAATTCTTGCCGAAGGACTCACTCTTTTTGTTATTGTATAAGTAGAACTTTATAAACCATTAATGGCAATATACAGTGTACAAATGACTCTTTAATCTTCTGCTTGTCTTGTAATTTGATGAATAATAATGCACGCACATATAAAGAGCACGCCTGAGATTCATTTCTCATTATCAAGTAGCAAAGTTCCTGTTTTTGTTAACCTGGTTGTTTACAGAATTATGAATAATGTTTTACTAGTACTGGAAATAATTTTAAGGTGGCTGCTAAAATAACCCCACCATTTTTCCCAATCATCTATAACAATCTAAACATAATCCATAAATTATTTCTCAAAATGAAAATTATTTTTTTTTTTTACTTGATGGTTTTTTAGACCATTCAAGTACTTGCACACATATATTTTCTTGTAAAACATCACAGTAAGTCTAATATTATGATCCACGAAAGAAATAAACCTTTTGTGGCAAATGGATGAATCAAATGCACAACATGTCATGTAAAAATCCTTAGAAAGTCATTAGATCACTAAGACTCCCAAGCTCAATGTGTTTCTTCTGGTGTACTACTGTTGTCCCATGAATAGAAAGAAGCAAAGATTAGCAAACTACAGCCTGCAGATCGAATCCAGTCTGACTCCTGTTTTTGTGAATAAAGGCAGACTGGAAAACAGTCACAGTCATTCCTTTACACACTGTCCCTGGATGCTTTCGCATTATAATGACAGATCTGAGGAGTTGCAAGAGAGACTATATGGCCTGCAAAATATTTAATATCTGGTCCTTTACAGAAAAAGTGCTAGACAGCTCAAGGTCAGACCTTTATTAAGGTGGAACTTTTGACTCATCCAAACACGGAGATCCATCAGAGGTTAACAGCAGTCATGTTCCCTTCATTAACTTAATTTCCATTAGTAAAAAAGCAATCCCAGATCACTTATGTTCCAAATTTTCTGAAAGGAAACCTACTACCATGCTTGCTAAGACTAAAATAAAATTTGTTAACTGACTTCTGGAAATTAATATTCAAGAGAAGAGTGCTTAGAAGGCACAATCATAGAAAAATCTGTCAGCCACGGAGTTTTTGCATCCAATCTACTTATAAAAAACATGAGTAAAATAAATGAATGAAATCATAACCCGCACTACTTGCCAGGCAAAATTTGCTCATGAAATAGATATCAAAGAACAAAAAAGATGCCTGCATAAGAAATAAAACTAAAGAAGAAAAGCAGTTTATAAATGCTATTTAATTTCCAATTTGTAGTTTAATAAAGATTTTTTCCTTTTATAAAAATATAACATACCTTCCTTTACAGATATACTAGAGATCATAGCATGTTGGTATACATTAAATAAAAAAAAAAATCACATTTTAAATCTTTCATTGTGCCTGTTGTTTACCTAAATTAAAGTAAGTTTACAGCAAAGAGTATATAAAATGTTTATAAAGCCAGGAGTAGATGCAATTTTATTTGCTGGGGATATTAAAAATAGAATGTACTGATGTTCAATATGAAACTACAACTGAATGCTAGAACACAGGGGTTATGGGGACCCGATCCCCTTGGAGTCGAAAATCCAAGTCTAACTTTCAACTTTGCAAAAACTTAACTACTAACAGCCTGCTGTTGACCAGAAGCCTTACTGATAACATAAACAGTCAATTAACACATATTTTTATTTATATGCATTATATACTATATTCTTACAATAAGGTAAGCTAGAGGAAATGTTATTAAGGAAATCACAAGAGAAAATACACTTAAGAGTATTTATTGAAAAAATTCTGTGTGTAAGTAGACCTGCCCAGTTCGAACCCATGTTGATCAAACTCATGTTATTATGCAAAATGACAAAAAGCTACACACAGATTAGGTCACTTTTTTTTATCAACAGTCACAAATAATACTCGGATGTTACTTTAAAATAAATATATATTTATTGAACACCTAGTATGCACCAGATGCTGTTCTAGATACTTAAAATACAGCGGTAAGAGAAGTAGAAAAAAATATCCTTGCCCTCAAAGAGCTTGTACATAGCAAATAGTTGGAATATTTTTTACATTTATTTGGACAATTGAAAGTAACGCTTATTCCATTTACATTTGTATAATTATTAATCTATTTGAATTTAAATCTACCATCAAGTGTTTACCATTTATATTGCCTGTTTTATGTTCTTTTTGTCTCCTTTTCTGCCCTCTTTTGGCTTGACTTTTTAAAATAAACTACTCAAGTTATACCTTCCCCTATTAGCTTGATAATTATATATTCTTGCGTGCTTACCCTAAAGATTATAATATAAATCCTTGTTTATTAAAGTCTTATATAAATTAATCTTACCTTTTCCAGGGCAAAGCAAAGACCTTAGAATAATTTCAATTACTCCACATCTGATTTATAGAGCATGTATTTTTAATTCTCTCTCTAGATTTTAAATTTCTCAAGACACTATTACTACTGTTTTTAATGTCAAATTTAATTCAAATTTACCCATATATTTACCCTGTCCTTACCCTTCATTCATTCCTGAATCTCTGGACTTCAATCTAGAATCCCTTTGTTTCTATTCAAAGAATACTTTTTATATTTCCCTTAGAGCATCTTTGCTGGTGACAAAGTTTCTGCTTTTCTGAAAATATTTCTTTTTTATACTGTTCATGGGATGCCTTGACTATAGAATCCTCTATTGGTAGTTATTTTAATTTAGTCCTTGAAAGATACCATTCTATTGTCAGTTCACTTCTCAATATCAATGACAGCAAGAAGTCAGTCTTACTGGAGTTCCTCTGAAGACAGTATGTCTTTTTCTCCATCTTTCCTTTTTTGTTCTGGATATTTTTCTCTGGCCTATTCCACAGTATATTAGCTGTCTCTACTGAAAGTCCATTAGTTGAGTTTTTATTTCAGTTACTATGTTTTTTTAATTCTAGAATTCTCATTTGGCTCTCGCTTAGTTTCCAATTCTCTACCAAGATAATAAAACTTGTTTTTTATTTCCTTGAGCACATTGGTTTTGAATTAAAGTACATGTTTAATAACTTCATTAAGTGGATTCTCTGTGATCTATTTCTATTATTTCTTTGTTTTGATCAAATTATCTTGTCTCCTCAGATATCTGATTACTTTTGATTGAGTGCTGGACTTATATATGAAAAAATACAGAGTGAAAATATGACAGCTAAGATGATTTTATTTTCCTCCAGACTTAAGCCCGAGCTTCAGTCTCCATAAGGGCTGATTTATGTCTAGTTCATCCCTACGTTTAAAGTGTGACCTCTTAAGGTTCTAACCCAAAGCCTGTGGGTTGATCTATCAGGGCATACTCTTGGCCAGTCTCACCTCTCTGGGTTTCCTCTTTAACAGAGATGTTGACCTTGTAATTTCTTGTTCTTTTTCTTATCTCTATGATAACTTTAAACAGATGTTTTTAAATTTTATCATCCTTTTTATAATACTTTCATGAGAGTTGATCCAAATTTCCCCCACTTACAGCTGACAAACTGAGGCTTAAAAATTAAAAAATTTGTCAAATGTTAGCTAGTACTATTTAGCCAGGCATGAAAGTTTGTAGTCCCATAATAAAATTACCTTCAATCACCTGCATATTCTTGAATATTAAAGAAAAGTATGGAATTATACCATTATATCTGAAACTGGGTGTGCCATGGGACTATGTCCTACACGTAAATATATATATCACAATGGAAAGGCTGACTGCTAACTGCTAAAGTAATTAATGTTCACGAGAAACTACTAAGAAAATTTATTTTCATTCACATGCATTAACTGGTATTATGTAGGCATTATTACAGATAAATAACAGAATATCCCTCTAATTTAAGTAGAGCTACCTAAGGGTTTCATATTTATCCAGAATAGAACCTGAAAATATAGTACTGTATTTTGTTGTACTAGCAATGCCACCTAGTGGCAGCCAAACACAGACATACTTAGAAAATAAGCTACAGAAGACTGGCTGTTTCTTAACCTTTTATGGGTTACAGAATGGTCTCCAACCTTTTTGGCACCAGGGACTGGGTTCATGGAAGACAATTTTTCCACAGACCAGGGAGTGGGTGGTGGGGTGGTTTTAGGATGGTTCAAGCACATGACATTTACTGTGCATTTTATTTCTAATATTATACTGTAATATATGAAATACTTATACAATTCACCATAATGCAGAATCAGATGCCACAAGATGCAGCTGTACAACTGAAGTACATTAACTGACTTGCCACTCTATAAAACTTACCACCAGATGAAGCGTTGTCTTTTGCCATTCACTGATAGGGTTTTGATATGAGTTTGCAAGCAATGATTTATTATGGTCTCTGCAGTTAAATCTCTCTGCTAATGTTAATCTGTACTTGCAGCCACTCCCCAGAGTTAACATCACTGCCTCAGCTCCACCTCATAGTATCAAGCATTAGATTCTCTTAAGGAGCGCGCAACCTAGATCCCTCAATACGCAGTTCACAATAGGGTTCACGCTCCTATGAGAATCTAATGTCTAATGATCTGAAGTGGAGCTAAGGCAGTCATGCTAGCACTGGGAAGTGGCTTCAAATACAGGTGAAGCTTTGCTCGCTAGCTCACCTCCTGCTGTGCAGCTAGGAGATGGGGTGGGGACCCCTAGGCTACATAGTCTTTAGAGAATCTAATACTATAGGTCCTTTTTGCCAGAAAAAATGCACATTTGCAAAAACACATAACAATATGTATAGTATTTCAGAAAATTAATAGACCTCCTGAAGCTCATTTGTTGACTATTACAATTAATGGAACAAACCAACTAATCTAGAGACCCAACTAACTCCCCTCAAGCCTTGAGAAGGAATCCATTCACTTTTCCCTTTCTCTCTTCCTCATTGGTTAGCAATCACTATTACTGCATAAACAGTATCTAACTTTTCCTTTACGGCTAGATATCTGTTCTCTGCAAAGTACTAGATTTCCAATACTCTCAAATCAATTTACAAAATTTAATGGTAGCCCAAACTAGTCATTTTTCCTGGTTGACTTTCATTAAATTTAAGTAGGTCAAACAATTACTCTTATTTCTAATGTTTAAAGAAGTGAAGAAGGGGGAAGGGGATAGGAAAATGGGGTAAAAGGGATCAAATATGTGGTGACAGAAAGAAATCTAGCTATGGGAGGTGAACACAAAATGTAAATATATATATGCCTTACTGTTAAAATGTACAGCTGAAACTCACCGGATTTTGTTAACCAATGTCACCATAAAAAAATGAATTAATTAAAAAAAAATTAAGAGGTGAAGAAGACTTCCAGGACATCTAAATTAAGTTGTATAACTTTTCAATTGTATCTAAAAACGTAAATGAAATTTTCTACTGATAAACTTAAAAATCAAAACAACTTTTCCATTATAAAGGCATATATATAGGTATATAATATTTTAGGAAGCTTAGTAACACTTCTAGATAAGCGTTAGTTGTACAATGAGTTATAATTAACTAAACAATACTTACAAAAGAAGTAACTTCCATACTGGAAAGAACTTAATTGGGAAATTTTGTCTATTCAGGAAAAAATATCTTATTCACTTTAAAGCCATGATTTCCAGGAAAGAGAACCATGATGAAGAATGAATTAAATCTTTTCCCTTTGTTAAACTCAGTATCTTTTTCATCTATTTTGCTGCAAATTATTGTCAAAAAGAGGGTTGTATTTCTGACCAGACTACTCACTTAACACAGTCACTTCATGGAAAAGGTTCCTGTTTCATCAGCTCAAAAACGTATGACATTAAAATGTTAACACCACATCTCCCTAAGTGAGAATTATGTAAAGCCTCATAAACGAAAGAAGGTTTAATTAGGACTTTGCAAATACAATCACATTTCACAGATATAAAACAAAAGAAGTGGTGATCTATAAGGATAAAACTGTGTGATCTATAAGGATAAAACTGTAGACCATGTATCACCAAGAATATGTTTTTACAATCTAAGCAGATATTACTTAGAATAGCTTCTTAAATAACACAGATCAAGTTTTTAAACTTTTATTTGATTCTGTTTTGCCTTTGATTTCCTGGCTATTTTTCTCTATTCTATAATTGCCAAAGTTCACAAGCGGATAGTCTAAACCTATTGATGAAATTTGTTATTATGCATTTGCTACACTATTGGTTATTGACTACCTTTGCTCTTAGGATGACTACATGAGATAATTTATGTAAAGTGCTGAGCAAAGAGTCCAGCACACTGTAAACATTCAGTATGTTAACTAGTCTATCAGTCAAGATAGGCTACAACAATGAATACCACCAAAAGCTTACTCTACATACTCATCACAGGCTGGCAAAGGGAATCTGTTCATCACAGTCAGAGACTCAGGCTCCATCTTTGTAGGGAGCCAAAGCTCCCCAAATTCAAAAGAGTGCATGGTTTATCTCAGGAGGCCTGCTTGCATAAAAAAGAAAAGGCTGGTTCTGTTGAATTTCAGGAAGAAGAAGGTTAAGTATAGCCTAAGGGAGTGTCGAAGGGAGTGTCAATTGCACCTGGATCTTCAGGATGTTACTTTTGTGTTGTTTTGAAATGCACAAAGAAACAGACTGTGTTTAAAAGGAGGTTAAGAAATAAACTCGGAAAGGCAGTTGTGAGATCTGCTCTCCCTCCTGCACCCTGTCTGTCTTCTCTTTTTTCTCAGTCCCCGCTCCCCCATTCAGGTACCCGGTTTGACTTGGTCGGCTGGCTTCCGACAGAGTGGCGCCTGAACAGGGACCTGAAAACGGGGGGAAAAAGCAAGGACCCACCGCAAGAAGAGTGCACTCGAGATTGGCCAAAGAAGCCGTGGGCGGTGAAGGTGAGTACGCAGGAGTTTTTGTAAATATAGAAACTGTAAGAGAAAATATAATGGGCCAAGGAAATAGTCGACTGCTATTTGTACATATGCTTAAGAATATGCTTAGAGTTAGAGGAGCTAAAGTAGCTCAGCAACAGTTAATTAAGTTTTTGCAATTTATAGAAGAAGTTTGTCCCTGGTTCCCTGAGGAAGGGACAGTTGATTTAGAGACATGGTTAAGAGTGGGTAAAAAGTTACGGGATTACTATGATGACCACGGACCTACTAAGGTTCCGGCAGATACTTTTGGGCTTTGGACTTTGATTAGAGATTCTTTAGACCCTAGGCATGAAAGAGATCAGATTAAAGAACAAATGTCACCTGTACTTAAAACAAAAAGTGTTCATGAGTATGACGAATCTGAGGCTGCTGGGGTTGTGCCTTCTGCTCCTCCGATGCCTCCCCCTCCTTTCAACTCCATTTTTACTGATGAACAAACTTTTACAGTTTGCTAATATGCAGTCATTTATCTTTCCTCGTGTAATTAAGACCACCCCGATACAGAATGCTCTTAATATATTTACTGATGGTTCCTCTAATGGAAAAGCCGTGTATGCTGTTGACAACCAAAATCCTATTGTCATACAAACATCCCCTGCATCTGCTCAGATTGTAGAATTGCGGGCAGTTGCTGCAATTTTTCAAATATTCGCTCAACAACCCCTTAACCTATATACTGATAGTCAATACATTGCTAAAGCTTTAATTATATTGGAGACTGTACCTTATATTGCTACCCACAATTCTGAGGTGCATTCATTATTGGCGCAAATTCAATTGGCTATGCACAACAGAAAAGAATTCTCATACAAATCTCCCTGGTCCTTTGTCTAAGGCTAATGCACTTGTTGATGCAGCCACCCACCTATGTCTGCTTGCTAGTAATGTTGAACAAGCACGACAATCTCATGCTATACATCATCAAAATAGTTCTTATCTAAGAAAGCAATTTCATCTCACCAGAGAAGCAGCAAGACAAATTATAAAAAGTTGTCCCACTTGCCCTCAGTTTTTTCATGTTCCTCATTATGGTATTAATCCCCGTGGTTTGATACCGAATCAAATTTGGCAGATGGATGTAACCCACATTCCTGAATTTGGTAAATTAAAATATGTACATGTTACTGTAGATACATTTTCTGGATTCATTTTCGCTTCTGCTTTGACTGGTGAAGCCACTAAACATGTTATTGATCACTGCTTACGCTGCTTTGCAGCTATTGGATGTCCTCAAATTCTTAAGACAGACAATGGCTCTGGTTATACTAGTGCCGCTTTTCTTAAATCATGCCTTATTCATTTTAAATTTTTTAAATTTGGATGCCAAAGGGCACTCTGCAGCTGAGCGCTTATGGCATCCCGCTACTACTTCTAATTATGCCACTGTAAGATGGAAAGATCCGTTAACTGGACAATGGAATGGACCAGATTCTGTACTAATATGGGGGCGAGGGCATGTTTGTGTTTTTCCGCAGGGAGCTGACGGAGCACGCTGGTTGCCTGAACGACTAGTGCAGCATGCCGAAAATGAACATCGAGATTATTCTTCTGATGGGAATACTGATTAATCCAACAGCTTATGCTGCAGTGCATTGGGCTTACATCCCAGATCCTCCGGTACTACATCCAACTGTTTGGTCTGGGCCACAGATCCAGGTTTTTTCTAATAACTCTAAACTTTTAGGATTGCCATTAACCATGGAACAGCAATATGTATATGATAATTTTAATTTTTCCGGATCAGCAATAGGACTACCTATTTGTTTTCTATTCAATTCTACTTCCCAACCTGGGTGTTTGAATATCACGGAGCAGCCTTAGCATAAGAAAGGAGCTGTTATGCTTGGGGCTCCTGATGGCGAAGCTGTAAGCAACAATGATACAATTCCGTTTGAACTTTGTCACTCGAAGAGGCATCTGCAAAAAGATTCAGTATGGTGGCATCATTGTCATCAAGAGAATGTCACTTTGTATCCAGTAACAGGATTTAATGAAACTGTTTGGGACTTCTCTCGGCCTTATAACACTGAGACTGCTTTATCTGCTGGACTCTGGAAAACAAGCTCTGGCGCTTGGCAGATTCATATTTGGAAACTGGCTGCCGGACTTGTGTTAATAATTGTCAGCTGTCTAATTGTGTTACTCCTGTTAACACTTCTGTTCTTGTGCTTAGATAACCACCATTTATAATGGTTCCTGTTAACCTTACAGGCCCTTGGTTTGATGAATATGGGTTACAGGTTTTACAAAAAATTAACACGGCCTTAGGAAGATCTATAAGGGCTGTGGCTGTTGTTGTGGCAGGTATTCTTGTAGCCTTAAAGGAAGCTCCCGAACTACAAATAAGTACTGGTAAGGGTTTAAAAGGTTTAGTCCCTACTTGGGGACCATTTACTCATTTATTAGGATTTGTTATCGTTCTAGCTTGTTTCGTGTTAGTCATCTTGTGTTTATTGCCATATCTGTTGAAATGCGTAATACAAGCAGTGCGAGATGTTGGTTCCGAGATACATGCAATAAAGTTAAGAAATAAAAATACCCCAGTATAGTGGCTGGTAGTCAAAGACGGGTAAGGACTTCTTGGAAACTGGACAACCTAAGACAGGGCATGTATGATGGAATACATGTTCCAATGACGGGTAAGCTCCATGTTTCGCAGGAAGCCACCTAAGACAGGCACAGTCTACTATAAAGTAAAAAAGGGGGAATTGTAGGGAGCCAAAGCTCCCCAAATTCAAAAGAGTGCATGGTTTATCTCAGGAGGCCTGCTTGCATAAAAAAGTAAAGGCTGGTTCTGTTGAATTTCAGGAAGAAGAAGGTTAAGTATAGCCTAAGGGAGTGTCGAAGGGAGTGTCAATTGCACCTGGATCTTCAGGATGTTACTTTTGTGTTGTTTTGAAATGCACAAAGAAACAGATTGTGTTTAAAAGGAGGTTAAGAAATAAACTCGGAGAGGCAGTTGTGAGATCTGCTCTCCCTCCTGCACCCTGTCTGTCTTCTCTTTTTTCTCAGTCCCCGCTCCCCCATTCAGGTACCCGGTTTGACTTGGTCGGCTGGCTTCCGACACATCTTGACACAATATTTAAGTAAAAGAGAGCATGACAAACCTTGAAGCTTCTGCCAAGAAGCAACACTTATCACTTATGCTCACTGCTCACTTATTTCATTGGTCAAGGCAAATCATATGGCTGAATTTTAATAGGATGGAGATGCAAAAACTCTCCACAGATATGGATACCACAAAAATAAACATCAAATATAGGTAAAGAAATAGAATTGACTTCAGCTAGTATTACTCTAATAATAATGATGATAATAAGTTGTTGTTAGTAGTAGTAATAGCAGTTAACTTACTACGGTCTAACTTTTGTCCCAACGAGGCAATTGAAAAATAAACAAAGACCTGCGACATCTTTTATTTTCCTTTTGCTTAACTTCTCTGAAAATTATTTTTTTGTAAATGCTCATTTTTCTTCATTCGCTCCTGGAAGGAACGCCTGTGTCTAAATGGAAAGACCTGAGAACTAAAGATAATCTGGTCAAATGAAAATGGCATATGCTGGGGCTCTCTTTATATTTCTTTTTAACATTAACATATTGCTCCCTAAGGCTTTATATACTGTATTTGTTTGCTATATTGGCCTTTCATCCATTTCTGATCATTACTGTCTAATAAAGTGGGTTGTGGGTTTTTTTTACAAAATCGACACCTATTGACATGACAAAAACTTTCAGCAAACTAGGAAGAGGCAAGCTGCTTCAAATTGATAAAGAAGTCTGCAAGAGACCTACAGCTAACAACACTTAATGGTGAGAAACTCCAGGCTTTCCCACTATGACTGGCAACAAGGCAGAAGGGACCAATCACCACTAGTTAACATCATACTGGAAGACCTAGCTAACACAGTAAGACAAGAAAAGGAAATGAAAGGGTATACAAAGTAAGAAAGAAGTAATAAAACTGTCTTTATTTGCAGACGAGATGATTATATATGTAAAAAATCCTACAAAATTGACAAAAAAAGTCCTGAAACTATTAAGTGATTAGAGCAAGGTTGCAGGATACAAGTTTAACACACAAAAGTCAACTGCCTTCCTATATACCAGCAATTAATATACACAATCCATGAATTATGACCAAAGGTGTTGAAAACTTAAATACACAAAAACTTGCACATGAATGTTTATAGCAACTTTATTAATAATTACCACAACCTGGAAACAACCATGATGTCCTTTAATAGGTGAATGGATAAACACTGTGGTAGCACACCCAGAAATGGAATATTATTCAGTGATAAAAAGAAATGAGGTATCGAGCCATGAAAAAAATGGAGGAGTTTTAAATGCATATTGCTAAGTGAAAGAAGTCATGCAGAAAAGGATACATGCTGTATAATTCCAACTATATGACATTTTGGAAAGTCAAAACTTATAGACAGTAAAAGAATCATGGGTGAGGGAGCAAGAAGGGGGTAGGAATAAATAAACAGAACACAGGGTATTTTTAGGACAGTAAAACTATTCTGTATGACAGTAATGGCAAATAAATAACATTCACATTTGTCAAAACTCATAGAACTGTAAAACACAAAGAGTGAACTCTAATGTAAACAATGAGTTTTAGTTAATAATGTACCAATATTGGTTCCACAATTGTAATAAATGTACCACACTAAAGCAAGATGTTAATAGTAGGGGAAACAATCATTATGTTGCATGCCTGGAACTAATATAATATGTCAACTATATCACAATTTTTTATAAAGCAATTAAAAAATAGGGGAAACTGTGTGTGTGTGTGTGTGTGTGTGTGTGTGTGTGTGTGTGTGTGTGTGTGTATCCATGTCTTCTATCCTTCCTGCTCAATTTTCCTGCAAACCTAAATAAAACTGGTCTAAAAAAGTTAAGCCTATTCATTGAAAAAAAAAAAAAGTGTTCTTGGTCCTTTACAAATTTCCCTTTTCTTTCTATCCAACCATTGGCACCAGCAACCTACTTAGATTAGGTAAAGATTTCAACTACCCTGGAACATAATTCAATAACCCTTTAAATTTCTTTTTTCAGATACTTTAATATGTACTTAATGAACGAGTGAAGACACAACTGGTTTTATTCAATTAATGGTATCAACATCTAATCACTCAAGTCAGAAACCAATAGTTGTCTTTGGTTCCTTCTTCCCCCCATGCTAAACCATGATATCTTTTTGATTGTACCAATAAAATATTTCTCTAAGATTTAACCTGTTTCATTCCAATGCCACAGCCACTCCAACCATTCTTTTGAAATATTAAAGATTTATGCTATATTTTTTTCATTATTCAATTACAGTAGACATTCAACATTATATTAGTTTCAGGTATACAGCACAGTGGCCAGACATCCACATAATCTACAATGTAATCTCCCCAATTAGTCCAGTACTCACCTGGCACCACTCAAATGAATTTTGTAACAAATGCTTATTTGTATATTTCTAAATCCTTTACTGGACACATAGATCAATAGAACTAAATAATGTTTTTAAATCAAGACATTTTATAAATGTCATTTTATAAAAGTTTCTCATGGATATGAAAATAAAACCTCCATGTTTCAAAATTCTTTATTCTAACTTATTGTGTAATTTATAAGCCTCATTAGAATCCTTTTTAAGGTTCAGCAGAATCTGCTGTATTGCTTTTAGGTACTTCCAAATTAATCCAATGCTACAAAAGAATTCCTTAACCTGGGTTTCCCAAGGAAACTGAGGACAGGTCAAGAAAAGAACAGAAAGGTAACCTGTAACCTGTAATTCCTTCTTTTCTCCTCTGTTTCAACCTCTAGTATAGCGTTATATTTCTAAGAATAAAGTTATTAAAGAAATATTGATATGGGTTACTCCCTTGGGATTTATATCTCTATAAGGATAAAATCAGCAAGCAATCACGAAAAGAATTCTAAAATTCCAGGTTTTAAATTCTCATAAACTTGAAGAAGTTGTATATTACAGATTAATTTTCAAATTATTCTTCAGGCCATTAATACAGCAGCCTTTGAAACAATAACTCCTTAATATTTAGCATAGCTGCTTCAGAAATGAATTAATTAAAGCATAGGTATTGGAAGTATTTGCAGTGTTTAACTTTATTCAGCAATCAGTACTGCTATGACAACTTTTCGCCTGTTTTCCCTCAAGTTGTTTTCAAATATGGAATTGCTGTCAATATATTCAGTGACAGAAATAAAACAAGAGAGACACCCAGGGCACAAAATTTAATGAGGCACTCACTCATCAACCCCAAACTGATAGGACCCTGAAAGTGCTTATTTCTGTGCCCTAGGAAAAAAAAAATAATAAAAAATTAAATAAAATAAATCTGTGCCCTAGATGTCTCACTAGTCATTCCCTGGTCATAGTTCTGCTATTATTTCAGTATACTTGCCAGTGTTCAAAGGAAAACCTATCTCTTGAATTTCAACTCGGTAAAAAAATAATTTTTAGAAGGAGTATATTTTATACTTTGGTTTAAAAGAGTTTAAGAAAGCATTTAGTTCTTCATATGTAATAATACTTCATCAACTACATTCAGTAAGAATATCAAAATAACTATTCAAGTATGTACACAGTGTGTGAGAGAAGGCACTGTTTTTCACATGCTTATTAACAGAGAAAGTAAACTGTCCAAAGTAATTCTAAGCCTTACATGGAATTTTATGCATTGAAATTGCTTCAATTATTAAAACAACAATTGCACTGAGAACCGTTATTCTAAAATCTCAAAAGGAAAAAAATGTTTCCTGGCTGAATTAAGGAAACAATCTCATTTGCCTAAGGGTTTTCCCCCTTCTTTTTTTAAATCCTCAACCCAAAAGGAAAAGGGAAAACAAAACAGAATTCTAAATCAAACTTAAAGCACTGATTTTAGGATTAGAATGCTTCTAAAATCAAAGGTAATTAAATAAAAATCTTAGAATTTTAACTTTTGAAGTAAAAGCACCAATTAAAACATAATCTATCTCAATCTTGCTTATTAAAAGTTATTCTTACCAGATAAAGCAGAAAGGTGTGCAGCCCTGTTCCAAGCCCAACAGAAGACAAAATTCCTAAGCCTATCCAGTAGGCATACAAAAGAAACTGTTTCTCTATACGCTGCACATACTGGAAAACAAAAGGGATGAGGTAAAAAAAAAAAAAGAATTCTTAAACAGAAATGTGATATTTATTAACTACAATCAAAAGAAGATAAACCAACTAAATAAGTTTCCAAAAGGAAGAAAGTATGAAGATTAAAACTCTTTGGCCTAATTGGAATTAAGCTCTTGTTTCTCTTAGACCCTTAAAATCCTATTACTGCAATGATTTAATAGGAAACAATACAAATTACTAATAAGATAACTATAAGAATGAAAAATTTAAAGATATTTAAAAGTTATAAAAACTTTAAGAAAGCATGATAATATACAGTGGTAAGGGGGGGAGCTATTTATATATTTGTGAATAGAATGTATTCTTGTTTATCCAAGTAAAAAATGAGAATAAAATTATTTTTGTATTTAAGATCAAGATGCTTTTCAAACAAGAGCAAACTGAAGTCCACTGGAATATGGGCTTGTTGGAAGAATACCAGACTTTAGTCTAGTTTCTCATACTGGTAAGTAAATTCATCAAGCCAGTTGCCTGCAAACTCTTAATAGCATATAAAGATTTCTATTAAAACATTTAAAAGAAATGCATTTAAACTAGTAAAACCTCTCTAAGATTAAAGGTACATTGCTTTAAAATATGAAATGATACCATTTTAGAACATTATCCTATTACATACAATACATTGTTTTGCTATTTTAACAAAAGTTATTAACAAAATGTCCTATTTTCCCTTCAGTTATGTTGTACATTTGCCTACAGGCAAATGAATCTCTCTATATAAAACTTAACCTTCAATCTAGGATGAGTATATCTGTTTGGATGGATCACAGAGTATGTTAAAGAAAATACAATGACTTTGGTAGTGAGTAAAAGATTCATGCTGCTCTGACTAAACATTGTCAGGAAAGTTACATTTACATCTTTGAAGGTAAAAAGGAATGACATATACCCAGTATGAATGCTGAGCAGCCATATTTCTGATATTTGGCCATAAAAGTAAAACATTAAGATATCAGTTATGAGATAAACAGAAAAACAAAACCAAGCCTAAATATATTGAGGGTAGGAATTCTATGAAGTTCACTTGTCCCAGTTTGAAACTGTTTGAGATTAGGGAAGGTACAAGAATAGAAGCAGAATTGCTGGACCTCTTACCTGTTGATGTGCTCCTTCAACATAATACGTAGCTATAAGCATAGCAAGCAGCAGTAAAGAAGACACCACAAGGTTTTGCCGATGCCATAATCTTAAAAACATATTTAAAAAAATAAAATTATCTCAGTTTCATTTTCAGGATTCATCATTCTCAAAACAATTTCTTGTTGAAGCAGTTAGGTTATTTAGCTCAGCTATAGAATCAGTTCTTTCTGGGATGAGCTCTTTTGTCCTTAAACACTATGCCCTCTTGGGGTATAGAAAAAGGTCAAAGGAAAATACATGGGTATACAACCCAATTTCTTATCATAAACTTCATGGTAGTCTTTCCCTTGTCCAAAGACTGATCTTATTTACACTCAACAACTTCTAATTGGGAGAGGCATTACAATATAATGGAAAGAGCACTGGCCTTCCAGTCAGAAGACCTGGGTCACAGTCCCTTAAATACTGCACTTTGAGTAAGACACTTAACCAATCTGATTCTGTTTCTTGTTTTTAAAATCATAATAATCATATACTTGTTTTATGTTTTTCGTGGAGCTTCTTTAAAGATCAACTGAATTTTGAAAAATGTTACAAAATGTTTTTATAATGTTACAAATGTACTTACAATTTTTATTATAAGTACAATAAAAATGCAGGATAATATTACAGATAACTTGGAAAGGAAGCCAGAAAATGATAAGGCATGTAAAAGTTCAACTTGCCCTGTATAATATCTGAAACAAGGCTTACAAGTACTAAATTTAAAGATAGAACACATTTTCTTGGCAGAGTCCTTCCTCATTGGCTCAAATTATCAGTAAAAGTGCCACGTATTCTGAACTTTGTCCTACAGTGTGCCTAATGTAAACAGGAATGAATTCTCCTGAAGGTAAAACCAGAAGAAAAAAAACCTCATTTTCAGTGTTCTCCTTTGCATAAAAGAATCAACACAAGACAGTGGTCAACTGTAAATAATCCAGTGAGCAAATAGCAGTATGTTTTTGATCTGCTTTTCTTCAAACTATAGGAAGGAAAATAAATACATTCCTACAACGCTCTAAATTTAATTAATCTATTTTAATAAAACAGGTGGCAGGGAGCAAGAGATTGCTGAAGATTTCTAAAACTAGTAAATAAGGTTTATATAAAAGGTAATGGGAGACTCTTTACTTTGAGGTCCATTCCTTCAAGATTACTAGGATTTCCAGAGAAAAATACTGCAAGGTAATGAGTGGCTGTCTCCACAGGACAATATTCTGCCTTTCTTCCCGATCCCTCCTCTTCTTTTCATTCATTGAAGAGGGGTCTGAAAAACATTAGTGCAGAAGTTAAAACAAAATGTTCATCGTTTTTTCCAATCACTTTCAAAATTAATCTACCGTCCCATCACAGATTTGAAAAACTGCACATAAACCTCAAAAAAAAAAAAAAATGTGGCTCACACTGTGACAATGGGCTAGGTGCTTCTACTCTGCTCTTAACATTATTTATGCAATCATTTTATTGTCAGGACATGAGTTCTATTCTTGTACATTACTGGAATATTAAATTATCCCATTTTTTATGAAGAACAATTCAGCATCATGTTGTACAGCAAAATACGAAGGCACATTACTTGGTTCCAAATCCTGACTTTTGCCATCTACTAGTCTTGTGACCTTGGACAAGTCAGTTAACCTTTCTATGCCTCAGTTTAAAATCAAGAAAAAAACAGTACTTACTTTTTAAGGTCATTATAAAGATTAAATGAGTTAATATATGTAAAGTTCTCAGAAGTTTAATATTTAGTAAGTATACAATTAAGGTTATTATTGTCATCATCTATCAAAATTACAAATGCATAGAGCAGAGCCCACTTATATGAGGTTTCACTTTCTGCGTTGTCAGTACCCGTGATTAATCTCGGTCTGAAAATATTAAACAAAAATTCCAGAAATAAACAATTTATAAGTTTTAAACTGTGTGCTGTTTTGAGCTACATGATGAAACCTCACCAACTGCTCTGTCCCACCTGGGACGTGAATCATCCTTCTGTCCATGCTTTGTCCACTACTTATCCATTAGTCACTTAGTAGCTGTACCGATTATCAGATGGACTGTGGTATTGCAGTGCTTGTTTTCATGTAATCCTTACTTTACCTGATAAAGGCCCCAAAGCGCAAAAGTAGTGATGCTGGCAATTTGGATATGCCAAAGAAAAGTGTAAGTATGTATGGAAAAAATACAGTATATATAGGATTCAGTACTATCCATGGTTTCGGTCATTCTCTGGGGGTCTCGGAACGTATCCTCCATTCCAAGGAAATGGGCGACTACTGTACCCTATAACCCAATAATTCCATTTCTAAGAATGATTAGGTATAAGGTGAAATGACTTTTGTACAAGCTTATTCAGTGAAGTGAAGCATTATTTCTCCTAGCAAAAGATTACTGAATGCTAACCAACAGAGGACAGAGTGATTAAAGCATGGTACAATGGAATACCAAGCAGCCATAATAAACAGTAAGTTCTTCATGTACAGTTATAGAACAATCTCTAGAAAATATTAAGTAAAAAGAAAAAAAAACGCAGTAAAGAGGACTGTGTCATACTAACATTAATTTTAAATTCCAAGGGATTGGGGGGTAAGGAAAGGATACATAAATGTATGTGTTTATTGAAAGAAAGGGGAAAAAAACATGTAAAAGCTACTAATGAAAAGAGATTATGACATATGCACTGCTTATCTCTGAATCCTGAAAC
Organism: Pteropus medius; assembly: GCF_902729225.1. Lineage (NCBI taxonomy): Eukaryota > Metazoa > Chordata > Mammalia > Chiroptera > Pteropodidae > Pteropus > Pteropus medius. The sequence continues at coordinate 5,406,979 of NW_024349799.1, read as the reverse complement.
TTGGTGAAAAAATGCAAAATTTATCAGCAATCAGAGTAACTCACTTCCAAATAAGTGCTGCAAAATGTGTTCTGTAAGGGAATACAGTGATTCCAACAAACAAATGGAAACTACTATTTTAGATAGCTTACACTTCTTCCAACAGAATAAAATTTCTATGATATAATACTACCAGGCTGGAGTATTATTTAAGATGTGTTTGAGATGTCAAACAATTTAGAAGTTAAAAAAAAAAAAAACATTATAATTATCAGAAAAGGAAAACCTTTTATTTTCCTTTAAACACATAAAGTTCCTACTTAGATCATCTATATAAATAAAATCTGTAATTTTCAATGACGTATGAGTAAGAGTTAAATATACTGAAATTTACCATAAATTTCTAATTTGGTTAAAATGTAAATTTATCTGTTTCGAACTACAATTTTAAAATAAATCCACTATAAATAATCACATTCTGACTTTTTTGATAATTGTATATTTAGGATTAGTGTAAAAAGTAAATTTATAATCTACTTCTAAAGTTACAAAATAGCATGACAAAATTGAGCATCAAATAAATACTTATCATACCATAAGATTAACAAATAATAATCTTGTACCTAGAACACTGCTAAAGTGACCAGGGCCAGGCTACTTCTGCTGTTACTGTGAAAAATCGCCTTATAGGCCCTGACTCACAATATAATTTACTATGAAGAGCAAATAATTATAGTTAATCTTATATAAGAATCTTATATATCTTATATTATAGAAAATATTATTTTATTAACAGAAGATAATAAATATTAGATATATTTTTATTTTACTCCAATTAAAAGGATATCATTTAAACCCATAGATCTCCCTTCAAACCACCATACTTACCTGTGAAATTTCCATTATATTGTTCCTTGTTCATTGCTACACGTCTCTGGTCACAATTTTTTCCATTCTCTGCCATTTCATAGATCAAAAACTCTTGAGGAGCTAATAAAGCAAAATAAAATCCAGTGATACATTACATACTTCTGCTTTGCCTCTCTTACTGCATAAAACTGAACAGAGAAACATGACAACACTCCACATGCTATTTGAATAATGTGTTTACTGTACTTGTAGTTGAAGCCTTTTAACAGGTTAATTAAAGTTAAATGATGTCAGAAGGGTGAGGCCCTAATCTGATAGACCTGGTATCCTTATAAGAGGTGAAAAGAGACACCAGAGACCTCTCTCTGCATGCACACAGAGGAAAGGCCATGTGAGGACACAAGAGGGTAGCCGTCTAAAAGACAGGAAGAGAGGCCTCATCTGAAACCAACCCTGCCAGCACCTGAAATTTGGACTTCCAGACTCCAGAACCGTGAGAAAATAAATTCTGTTGTTTAGTCAACCAGTCTATGGTATTCTGTTACAGCAGCCCTAGCAGACTAATACAATGTCGATTAGTATAAACAAGGGGAACCAGATTACAGGTAGTATTATTAATAAACTGGCATTCTAGTTTGTGGATTTGGTTAGAATAATTCTATCCTCTGGATTCCATTAAGATATATGTTTACTATTTAAAATTTATAAACTACAAAGCTGGGGATCAGACACTGCAATGTGTCATCTATACCAAGATCCTGATGCCCCAAGTAGACTTAAATGTGTACACCAACCTTGTATCCAGGAACTGCCCTATGCACATTACTTTATGTGTCTTCAAATTGCAACAGTGACTACTCAATCTAGCATCAACATACCTTGTTAATCTTACTCATTATCATTTTCATCATCATAAAATGACCAGTTTTATGAGGTAACAGGAGAACTTGGTGTCTTCACTGATTTGAGGCCATATCAGGGCAAGCAGTATTTAGACTAGGTATTTTACCTGTATTCCACACCCTAGTTCTGAATGCATCCATCGCATTCTAATTGTTCTCCTTCCCAACTGAAAGTAGTTTTCCTTGGATCTAAAAGAATCCTACCAACACCACTTACTAGTTCCATGATCTTGGGTAAGTGATTTAAGCCTTTGCGTTTGAGTTTATTTGTAAAATATCACCATTTCTATTTTCCTGTCATCCTTAAATGGTTTTTATGTGTATGTGTGTGTTGCTTTGAGAGACTTGCAATAATTTAGTTTCTCTAGTTCAAGAGAAATTATATATAATTGTCCCGCACAGTGACTGGCAGATAGCAGGCAATTTTAGTTTCTCCGTGTCTTTTTCATGAATGTCACAATTATCCAAAATAATCATGATGAATTCTACCCTGAGTATTCATTCACTTATGGGCACTTATTTTCCATATTTCTCTACTGCACATGAGCCTGCATAATTGGTTTCCACAGAAGTGTCCACAGAATCAGAAAATACTGGATAACAGAAATGAATTATTTTCATCGATCCAAATATTTAAAAAGTACAAAAAGGATGATTAGTTAAAATTTATTATGGGTAAAAAGGCTCTAGCCTATGTAACTAGGGTAAGATAAAGTAACAATTTTTAAGGAGAGCCACTTTTCACAGTACGATGCAGCAGCATTAATTTTGGAAATTTGTGATGAAATAATGTCAGACTCCTAAATATGGAAATAAATCCAAAGTATCTGTAGTCTGTTTAAAGGACTGAAATCTTCTTAAACAGGAATCTAGCATATATCCCTGACATTCAATGGCACTTACTTTGAAATGAAAGTATTGTAACATCGATTTTGTTTGTAAGAATTCAGTTGTTGAAATCAACTCTATAAGTCTGTGGATGAAATGAGAAGACAGAAATAGGAAAGAAGCATAACTTAAACATCGAATAATTTTCATTGTGAAGATACATCTAGACACAGAAATGCTTTAAAAGGCTGTAACTTGGCAGATTTTAAACACAGCTGAAGCATCTAAAATAAAAAAGGCTAATATTAAAATATGTAGGGTTTCGCGTTTGTTTCTGGCAGAAGTGCTTAGAAAAAATACTGCTAAAATCAGCTCACAAAGGTTTTTTTGTAGGCTGTACATCCAGTGCTAAGACTATAATACTCCATTCATTTTAAACATTAGCTACACTTGTAATGCAATAACAATGTGAAACTAAATTACTGTGAGTTTCTCAAAGCAACACAAAACATTTAAGGATGAAATGAAAATAGTAACTCCCTCAGTAATATAAGTTACTGGAGCAAGTAAGATCAGTGAAGCCATTGATTCTAATTTTCTTAGCCACTGTGTTCCAAAATAAAATAAACACACTTCCTCTTAAGAAAATAACCTACCCAAATGATTCTACTTTCTCATAAAAATATTACATTGGCTTTCTCAATAAAACACTTTTTTTTTCATAAAGGCATACAAAGACAACCAATTTGAATATCATACCTTCAGTAACCTTTCTTGCTTTAACAAAGTGTGTGTCCTTAACTGGATTATTTAGTACATTCAGTCACAGACTACTCCAAAATAGCTGTAGATTTCTCTAAAACTATAAAGAAAATGCAATTTATTCTTGGAAACTTAATAAATAATCTAAGTGAACAGTAATATATCAGTGAAGCTTTGATACAGCTTTCCACTTGTGCAAGGGTATAAAGCCAAAGATAATTCAAACACCGGGCACAATATCAGTGACTAACAGATCATCTGACTCTGATAGACAAACAGTATCTATCACATGGTTGTGACAGTTTAAGAATATGTTCTCTGAAAATTCATTATTTGAATGAAAATATATGAAAAAAATTCTTTGAATCTTTTTGAACTGTCTAAGTCTTAGGGATTTAGACAAATTAAAACTCCAAGTTAGGATGTAATTTAAAAACATTCAAAATCTCAATGATAATGGGTTAGCAGGTTATGAGGGTATATAGTTCTAGCCTAAAATGTCCCTCAACTTAATTTAATTAAGTGTAAAATATATTCAACTCCTTACAGTCTTCTAACTTGAAAAAGGCCACTGCTCCAGATCTAATTTTTAATTAGATAAAATTTTAAGTAAAAATCCAAATTTTAAAAAAGATACAACTTGGAGACATTTTAGGAACTGCCTTTCTGAGAGTCTGATAGGTTTGGGAAGGTTTCTTCATCTCTCACTTTCAATATGTAAAATATCATTTTATATTCCTTTGTGTAAAAACATGTTTTACTTTCATGGGGAAAATGAGTAACTTGTAAAATTACAGGTTGAAAAGTGCCATTTCTCATTTTCTCTCAATATACTTCTAAATAGTCAGTTATTCATAACAAATGCAATCCTAGAAAAACATTTTCACCACAAAGATGGGGGACTAAAGTCAAGAATTAAGATAATAAAAAGAGTAACAGTCTAGAGTTGGGAGATTTAGCTAACTATGAGACCTTGGGAATGTCACTTCGCATCCCTGATTCTCTGCTCATTCAATTATCACGTACATGGAGTAAATGTCTAAGAATTCTATCCAGCCCAAGGCCAGGGTTTTGGATTTATTTAATAACTACTACTTCTATATAGTGATTTATAATTTACACATAGATTAGCTAACATGATGCTAAGAACCCTTTGTAGGGAAGTTGTTTTAATCCTTGCCTTCTACAAATGAGAAACTGAGGGCTCAAAGAGCCCCAAATAGCAATTCAGGAGCATATAACTGGCAAACTGAGAATTTGACCTCGCTTTTCTAAGACCAAATTCAAGGTTTCTTCTACTACACAAAACAGTCTGATAAGAGTATTTTCAATTCTCACTGGAGAATTCTGGAGTCATAGAAAAAAAGTGACGAAAAAATAATCTCAAAGATTTAGCTTGTTCCTAGTATTTACAAATATTCCCCATTACTAGAATTAAGAGAACACTCATTTCTATTGAGTCTCACTATTTAACATGGCCGTCATGAAAATCAGATAACTTCACCTATGCCTATTTTGGTCATTTCTTTGTGAGTTATTACTGTTTGTGTATTTCTCTAACAAAATTTCAAATTCAGACTGCTTAACAGACCTACTCATTTTATTGCCCCTAAATACCTGGGGACTATAAACTGGCCTATACAAGTCATCGATAATAAGTTAAATTACAGAACATTTTCAAATGACAACGGTATATGCTTCAGATTATTTATATCAAAATGAACAACTGATCCAGATAATCCTACAATTAATGATCTGTGAAACAGAATTTTAATTATCCACTGTTAGGAAAAATACTAGAATATGCTACATGTTTTCCATCTATGAAAATGGTAGGAATGTTGCCACTCCACCCATTAAGATGGATAACTGGAGAGAACTACTGGTATTTTGGTCATTCAACATTTACTGAAACCAGAATTACCTACAGCACTTTTTACATTATTGAATTTTCATTCTTTGCCCACTTTAAAAGATATTCTGGGTTTCATTTTCTCTTAAATATTAAAGAGCATCTCAATAATAATCATTAGGAATCTTCATTTCTATCTTAATTAGAACCTACTGAGTAGATAAATTATGGTGTAATTATTAGTACCAACAAATTCCTAGAATCCAAACAGCTTCACGATAGGGTTCTATAAAATAATAAACTAAAATAGTGTACTTGAAAACATAAATTAAACTTTTTAGTAACATTTATTATGTGAAGTCAGGTACATGTACTAGGAACTTTGAGAGACCCATCCTTGTCATAAAAATTAGATCCTAGATTGGATATATTCTTTGAGACATCATTGGTCTCAAAGGAGAGAGGGAGTCTCCAAGGTCCCCTTCTGTCCCTCCAAAAAATAAGCAAAGTGTATAACAGACCCAGAGAGACTGGATGGCCCAAAACCTAGGGTAGTTGTGAGGCATGATGGGAACAGAGGGAACCTGAGCAGGAGAAAGGAACTAATAGGAGCAATCAGAAATTGGGAGGGCCAAAGCTACCCTGAGACAAGATCCCTGTAACAACATCCCTGTAGGAAGACTAACTTTGGAGGTAAGAGGCTGAATTTATGGCTTTCTCTCTGGGTTAAAATCCATATGCAGAATATGCCACTCTAAAAACGCCACTTTGGCTATGTTAAATTAAAGGCACTTGAGAAACGGCAGGTACAAGGACACTCTGACTCTCCTTTTTCTTCCTGAAAGCAGAAAATAAACTCCCATGTGAAAGGTATTCTCCCTGTACCAGGAGGAAGGAAGACATTCTCATCACCAGAGACAAGGAATTTGGGGCCAACAAATCTGTATAAACAAACCTTGTTATTTTCTTCATCATTTACTACACCTATCCCAAACCTCTTTGTGTTGTCGATTCTTCACAAATTTATTATTTGTTAAAAGGTATAAAAGCTTCATGCTCTGGTCACTTCTTTGGGTCTTCATTCTCTTGTAAAGGGTCCAATTTAAATGTAAAAAATTTGGTAAAACTGGTATGCTTTTCTTCTGTTAATCTGTCTTATAACAGTTTAATTCTCGGGCCTAGCCAGAGACCCAAAGAGCACAGAGAATATTTCCTCCCCTACACCCACACGGGCCCTGATGTAGTCCCATGTCAGCAGTGCCTTTCTAGCTCTAAGCAAAAGTAGAAGCAAATCCTCTTCATAAGTTAGGTCTACTGGACTTCCATAGAATAAGATCAATCAATAAATTCATGAAGGCAGCAGAAAGCAAGCCATTCTGGGTATAAGACCCCCCTCCCCACGACACACACCTAATCTCCTACCCCTTCAGGACAAGAACAGATATCAGATTCAGGTGCAGAATAAATATTTTATGAAACAGCTATGTATAAAATGTTTACAGAACAAACAACACAATAACAAAGATGAGCACACAATAAAAAATATCACAACTAAATAGATTTGAAGGAAAGAAAATGGAACATCTAGAAATAAAAAATATAACTTGAAATTAGAAGACAATGGATGGATTAAATAGCAGAGTGGACACAGAGGAAGTGAACTGAATGAGCTATCAAGGGAATTAAGAATGTAGTAGAGATAAAATGTACAATATAACTGAAAAAGAGACACAGACAATAGAATGAGAAGGTCTACCATTTGTTTCATGGGAATCCAGAATAGAAAGAACAGATGAAATGTAAATTCAAAAGGATAAAGGCCTAAAATTTCCAGAATTAGAAAGATGAAGGCTTAATTTTTCTAGAAATGAGTCAGTCAATCTAAGAAGTACAATGTACGCCAAGCAGAACAAAAATAAATAAATAAATAAACCCTATTCAGAAACACTATAATCAAACTACGGAACACTAAAGCAAAAAGATCTTGATCTTAAAAGCAGTTCAAAAGACAGATTGCTAACAATGGAAGAACAGTTAGAAAGAAAGCAGAATTCTCAATAGCAACAATGAAAACCAAAAGACAATGGAATAATATTAGAGGTTTTTTTGTTTGTTTTTTTGGTGAGGCAACCCTTGGTTGACCTCACAGATTGCAAGGATCTTGTCAGCTTACAATCCCTTATTTTTTATTTTATTTTATTCTTTTTATTTTTTACGCCTACAGCACTAGGTGTTTCTAGGTGGTCTCCCATCCAAGCCCAACCCTGCTTAGCTTCCGAGATCAGAGGGGATCCAGCTTGTTCAGGGTGGTGTGGCCGTAGACTATTATTAGAGTTTTGAGATAAAATAGCTGGTTTAGAATCGTGTGTCCAACAAATAAAGACATTAACAGTAAGCAATAAATGAGGAGTTTACCACCAAATCTAAATGCTGAAAAAGAAATTTCTAAAGACAACTCCTTAAGAAAGCAGTGATCCCCCCAAATTGGCTGAGATATAAGAAATGCATAAAATAAATGGTAAATGTAAAGGTAAATGAAAATAAATATTGTATAAAATAATAAGAGTGTCTAAGTCGTGACAATAATTTTAAAAAGAGATGAAATTTGGACAATAGTATATAAATCAGCTAAGAGATTAGAGCTAGTGCTTTAAAGTTGGGGCACATCAAAATAGTACTTGATAGAAACAAGTCCAAATATGTCAATAATCAAAATAAACATAATCAAATTAAACTCATTACTTTAAAAACAGATTGCAAATTGCATTTCTGAAAAACCCATGCTTTCTTATAGAAAGGATGAAAATAAGATAATAGACAAGCATCATTATTAGAGACAAAGAATAGTGATAAAAGGTTTAACTCACAAGGCAGATTTTAACAATTCTAAATTTGAATGCACCTAACAGAATATAGCACCAAAAATTACATATAAAAACTGATGAAAATACACAGAGAAATGGAAAAATACAACATTATATTGGGGGATTTAAAAACAACTGTCAATTACTGGAAAGACAGAAGATTTTAACAATACAATTGAGAAATAAAATGTAGGGAGGGATATGTATAAGATTTAGCATCTGACAATTAGAAAACACAATTTTTTCATAAGCCACTTTATCATGATTAAGGCAAGGAAACAAGTATCAACAAATTCCAAAGATTGGGCATCGCAGACCACACTCTTTGATAACCCAGAAATCAAGTCAAACTTGTACATACTTAGAATGAAATGCACAGAGAAATGCAAATAACTCATGGGTCAAAATAAGTGAAAACTGAAAAATGCTTGGAATTACTAGAACTAATAAGTGAATTTAGCAAGGTCACAAGATAAAAGGTCAAAACCAATACTCTTTCTTTAAATACTTGAAATAAACAATTAAAGGTTATTTTTTAAAACTTCATTTACAGTAACATTTGAAAACATGAAATACTTAAAGTTTAACACAATACATAAAAGACCTATTCTAAAAAGATATGAAAAGAAGTTACAAAAGACCAAAATAAATGGGAAAATATACCATGTTCATCATTTGGAAGATTCAATATTGTTATTAGGCCAATTTCCCTCAAATTGATATATAGGTTTAATGAAATCTCAATCAAAACTCAAGGCCTTTTAAAAAAATCAAAAGTGACAAGTGGATTCAAATTTATACAGAAATGCAAAAAACTCAGAACAGCTAAAAAAATTTGGATAAAGAACAAAGTTGAAAGACTTGTACTGATTGATTCCAAGACTTACCATTAGGCTATAGTAATCATGACAGTGTGGATTGGCAAAGAATAGAGAATACAGAAACAGATCCACCACACACAGGGTAGGTTAATTTTCAACAAAGATATAATTCAATAATAAAAGGAAAATCTTTTCAAAAAATGGTACTAGAATGAACATTCTTATGAAAAAATGAGTATCGACCCTTATCTCTCAACATATGCAACAACTGATTTGAAAGAGATTATAGATATAAATTTAAGAACTAGAACTATAAAGCTTCTAGGAAAAAAAAAACAGAAGGGAATTTTTACAATCCTGGGAGTAGACAAATACTTCCTAAGGCTTAAAAAACATAAACCATAAAAGAAAAAATTGATAAAATGGACTTTGTCAAGTTTTAAAACTTTTGCTCTTTGAAATATATTGTTAAAAAACCAAAAAGGTAAGCCACAAAATGAGAGAAAATACTTGTAATACAAGTATCTGACAAAGTTCTTTTCTTTTTTTTTTTTACCAAGTCCTTGATCCATAGTCTCATCCCTCATACCTCCTTCCCCCTCCCTTCTGTTCTTCTCCCCTCCCCTCCTCTCTTCTCCTCTTCTCTATATAAGTTATGGTATAAATAATGAATGTGTGGTATACAGGTATAGAGACAAACTGACCAAGAAACAGAAAAGAGGGCCTCTCAAAATTCTTGTATGTTTGGAACTCTATACAACAGAGAATCAAGATAGAACAGTGGGGAAAGGAGATTATTCAAATTGGTTATCCATATAAGAAAAGAATATTTGGATCCCTACTTTGAACTATGGAAAAAATTCAGTTCCAAATGGAGTAAAGACTTAGAAGTCAAAAAGCAAACCTTTTAGAAGAAAACAAATATCCTTTGGTCTTGGGTAGGGAAAGATTTCTTAAGACACACAAAAGATCTATGCATAAAGGAAAAGACTAATAAATTTGGATAACACTGAAATTAAAACAAATTCATTACAATACATCTTAGGTGAAAAGATAAATGAGAGAAACACATAACTAAAAAGGAATAGCGAGCAGATTATATAAAGAATTTAAAATAGTAAAAAAAAAATAAAAAACTAACTCCACAAAGCTAAAATAGGCAAAAGACATGAAAAGGTATTTCATAACAGAGAAAACATATACGGCCAATACCGAAGATATCTACTTGACCTCACTGACAATCAAAAAATATAAATCAAGATCACAACGAGATAACCATTTATATCTATTATCTTTTGCTGTGTAACAACTTAGCTACAAAACTTAATGACTTAAAATATCATTTGATATTTCTCATGATTCTGTGAATTAGGTTGGGCAGTTCTGGTCTGGGCTAGCTTGGCTCTTCAGCTAGGCAGGTCTCAGGGGAATGCCTTAACTTTGCTCCACATGGTCTATCCTGCCCGAGTAGGTTAGCCTGGGCTTTTTTCACATGGGCTCATGGTTCCAAAAACCAGTGAGAGAAGACAGGTCCCAACATGCAAGGCTTTTCAGGCCTATGTAGACAGAGCTGACTCCATTTTGAAACTAATCCACCATTTTGACAACACCCGCCCCCCACTCTGGAGCAGAGAGCCCTTCAAATTACCTGTATCTTAATCAGCTCTGGTGGCAGAACCTCTGGGCACCTGGCAGTCCTCCGCCCTTTAGATTAAATATACATTCCTTTCCCAGCATGTAGACTCACTGCTTTTACTATAAAACACAAGAGTCTGGGCACTAGGAGGCATGCAGGATATCCATGTCATCTTGCCATCACCCAAGACAGTCTGTCTGGTATGTAAGTTCCCTAAATAAACTCTTAATGTAATAATGAAGTTATTAGCCTCTTTCACCAGTGTCTCAGGTGGAGAAATTTTACATAATAAAGTCTCTGTTTGTGTCAAACTTGTTAATGTCTCCTTGGCCAAAGCAAGTTACATAGCCAAGGAAAGAGTTCAAAGAGGGTAGAGTAACAGATGCTAGAAATAAAATCATATTGCAAAGGGGTATGCATACAATGATGACAAGAATCTGTGATGATTTTGCAATCCAGTATTCAATTTTACAATCTACCACACCATTCTTTATATGCATTCCTTTGACAAAAATTAGGAAGGATAACACTAGCAAACTCTGGGAAATGACTTGTAAAGCTGAATATTGGCATACCCTTGCTAGCAATTACATATACCTAGGTATACAGCCAAAAGAACCTCCTGCACATGTAAAGAGGTGATATGTACAATAATATTTTTAGCAAGACTAGTCTTAATAGCAAAAGCTACAACAACTCAAATGTCCACTGTCAGAACAGTTAAATAAATCGGGGTACAGTTATATGATAAAATATTATACAGTAGGGAAAATGAATTTTCCATTTACTCATTTAACAAATACTTACTGAGTACATTCTATGTGTCAGGCATAGTTTGAGATTCTAGAAACGCAGCAGTGAACAGATAAAAATTCAAACATGTATCAGATAGTGATGATAAGTGCTACAGTGAAAAAAAATTTGGTATGTGTGCATACGTATGTGTTTGTGTATAATTTTTAACAGAATGGATAAAGAAGCTTTCTCTAAGATAATCTGACATTAAAGATCCAAGAAAAAATATGAGGAAGAACACTGCAGGGAAAGAGAAAGATAAATACTAAGTCTTGGAGGCAGAGTCTGCCTGACATATTTCACTTACTAATAGTTGTTAAGGTTACTGATAAATTCAAATATTTAAATTTCTAAAAATCATAGTTTTGTAGATACAGAGATCCTAGTGATTTCTCTATGATTATTTAATATAAATTAAATTCCTCTGCCCATAGAAGCAGTACTAAAATTTCCTATAAACATCTCTTAAGAACTTTAAAGGAGCAGGAGAACCTCGTATATTCTCTTGATTAAATACTTTTTGCAATGTGACGATCTGAAAGTTTCTGGAAGGAACCAGACTCAACAATGAGGGAAGTGGCTAGTCAGATCAACCAATTCAACTTGATTGGACTTTATTTTGTTCTCTTCTAGACCACAGAGCAGCATTTGACAGAGCTGACCATTTACTGAAAGATTATGAATAAGTAAAAACTTTCATGATTTAAAATATATATGCAAAAAAAAAGTGAAAAATCTTGCTTCCCCTCTGTCCCTCATCAGTCTAGTACCCTCCCTGCCGGATGTAACCATTTTCATTAGTTTTGTATACTTCGATCATTCTTTCTTCAAATATTCACTAATCTCCTTTGCTAACTCTCTCTTTTTCCTGATCTAGGTCCTCTCCTCCTTCCTGTCTCCCCAGTAGCTTATCTGGTTCAAGAGTTTGAAATACAAGCCTGAATTTGTATTTCTGGTCTTGACCTCTAGATGTGTACTCCTAGCACCACTTGCATATCCCTAAGCATCTCAAATTTAACATGTCCTTTCCCCGCATCCCCATCCCTCTTCTTATAACAAACCTGGTGCTCCCTAATCCTTTCCTCTCCCAGTACTAAATCCGAGAGCAGCCATCTTTGACTCTTCTCATTTCCTTACTCCTCACATGTAATGCAGGACTCAGTTCTATTCCAAATTTATTTAGTATCCATCCACTCACTGCTCTCCATTTTTTTGCCACCACTCTAGTCTAGGCCATTTTCCTCTCACTTGGACTACTTACTACAATGGACTCCACTTCTGTTCTTGCCCCCTCAATTCATCCTTCACATATAAGCAAGAGTACACTTTATGTAAATCATATTACCTCCCACTTGAAATTGTAGAATGACTTCCTACTGCACTCAAAATCAAATCCAAACTCATTTCCATGGCCTGCAAAGTTCTACATAACCTGGACCATAAGTATGTTTCCTATCTCATCTCATATCACTATATTACAGGTGTACCGTGTTAGAGACTCAAACGGGCACATATCCATATTAACTCTCCCTCAGACCCGTTTATTTCCTTTATAACACTTATTACGCATGTTTATTCTTTCGTTTTTCTATTTATTTTTTTCTCTATCAGGCTTCCAACTAAAATATCTGTTTGTCTTTGTTTGCCACTGTTTACCCCAGAAACTGGTAAAAGGTCTAGGACACTTAAAAAGGTATTTGTTCACTGATAGATGAATAACAGATATAGCAATAGATACATTGCAAAATGATCTTCCCAAAACTTACTTCCCAAGAAAGTAAGTGCTAGTAGACATCACTAAACATTAAATTCCCCGATTTCAATTCTCAAATTCTGTGTTACGGCTTACACAGATAAGCCATAACGCAGTTCTTTTTGGCTGGTCAAATAATCAAAATGACAAGAGACAGACTGACAGGAGAAAATCAAATTTAATTTCATACATATGGGAACCCCACATACATTAGTGAGTCAGAGACCCTGTGAGCGGTTCAGAGGAAGAAAAGGAAAATGAGGTATATATGACATTCTGAGTTTAGGATGAGGTAAGGTACCTTGGCTTCAGAATGTTATTGCAGGATGATAAGAAGAGCAGATGTTCCGGAATTTGTAGCTTGCCCTGACACATAGATAGGTCAAAAGAGGTTATTTCTGATAATCTCCTATTATGGGCAAGGTAGTTAAGTGGAGAGGGGGCGACAGAAGTTTCTCTTGAGCCTGCAGGGTCTCAGTTACCTTTAGCTCAAAATAATCTGCATATCACAAAGGCACATCTTGCGGTGACTCATTCTGAACTCCTATAATGTAAACTATTAATAATATTACAGAAAGGTTGAGAAAACGACCTACTCAGAATGACTCATTTCATTGAGAATCCCACATGTAAACTAGTCACAAAATGAAATTGTGTATGTAAATACATTTATTCACTGAAACTTCATTAATAATCGACAAATAATAATCGAGTAAGCAGCCATATAAAGATATGCTTTCAAAAGAGTGTTGGGAAAGAATTATTAGCAACTGCTTATAGTAGTCTACATGATGAATACAATGATGATGATAATAATCATGGTTAACTATAAGCCAGGCACTATTTTAAATGCTTTACTTAAATCTATTCATTTAACACTAACAATAAAGATACTGACTTCACTGTTAAAGAGAAAATTGAGAGAGCAAAAGGGTTAAGCAGCCCAAGGGTAGCACAGTAGAGCTGGAATTTGAACCCAGGCAATCTAGCTTCATAACCCTGGCTCTTATCACTATCTACTCAGTCTTTCAGAAAAAAATCTATAAAGACCAAGGTTGTTATTATTATTAAAGAACTTCAAGAAAAAGAGAAAACATCACAATGAACTACTGAAAAAAATGTATTTTTGGAACACTACTGATGAATTCCTTAGCAATTACAGTTAGACCAGCTGGGACAGGATTACTCAATAGGTTGCACTTGCTTAATTTAAAAATGTCTTAAGTTTTAAGTATCATCTTTTGTCTGACACGGTAAAGTATCACCTGTTCAAATTTCTAAAATCTTCAAGGAGCATAATATTTTTAAATGAGCTTTACATAGCATTTACATAATACATAATATCAGGTCAGCAAACTCTATACAAAGTTGCTTTCCTAAACAAAATAGGGAGTTTCTTGGAGAACAAAGTCTTTAAAAGTTTACTCCCAAAATATCTGCAAGTCTTTGTGAAAGATTAACTAACACAACAAACAAGTTATCACTTAAATTCATCCAGTTTGTTTCAAGAGGTTAGGCAGGATTCTCTAATCTGCAGTTTATTTCCATGAGAGAGAGAGAGACAGACAGACAGACAGACAGACAGACAGACAGACACACACACACACACACACACACCCACCAACAAGAAGAACTTGGGCAAATCAGCAGGAATAAGTAACTGACACTATAATCTCCAAGAAAGAGGAGAGACTAAATAGGTTTTATGAAGTCAATAGAAGCAAAAGAGTTCCCAACAAGACAAAGAATTGACTCTTCTATAGTGGCTATTTGGCCAGAGTGAAATAGAGAAATGACTCTATAGATTAAGAGATAATTAACATAACAGAGTATTAAAATTACAGCTTGGGGAAATTTTTTTAGCAGGAGCAAATAAATTAATACAGCTTCCTCCTACTCATTAGCAACAACATTCACTCAGCAGAGACATGTGTTACAAAGATCCTCTTTTCCATTTGCCAGAAAGAAGATACCTCTATATCTGATAGTAATGAAGCATAAACTGAGAATAACTTCTGAAGAATAGAACTAATTTTCTTTTCTTTCCCTGTTACATTTCACTGCAAATCTTGCCAAACACAGTATTTTTGTTTTCATAGAATATACGAGACTAAGTCAGCTAAAAATGGGGGGAAATGTACATACACATTTGGATCCTTTTAATACATAAGAGAAACCATCTTCATGTAAACCAGGAAATATTACCAAACCAGATAAGGATGCTGGAGACAACCTTAGCAGAACAGAAAGAACACTTGGGATCTCATTTCCAGTTCAGGTTCTGGCACTACCTAAGCCATATGACCCTAGGCAAGCCAATTACTAATTGTTTCTAGGCCTCTTTCTCCTGTTAAATGAGAAAAATCTAACTATATGTTCACAGAGGTTGCTTCTAATTCTAAATATTACATTTGGTAGGTTTCAGTGAGGTGATAAAGTTTCTCACTTAATATAAGTAAGGCTACTTCTAATCTTTAGTTAACTATATATAAGCACCAAAAACTTCAGCTTCCTCTGCATTTATTTGGAAATTCTTAATTGACAATACATGATGACCAAAAAAAGATCAGACTTAAACTCCCCAAAGCAAAACTATACTCATTTTCCACACACCTACTTATTAAACGAGGTGATAAACTCAACGGATTACAGTACTGAACTATTCCTGGCTAACTTTTTTTCTGTTAAAATGTCGGGCAAAGATCATCTCAGAAAAATGTGTGATATTCTCAGAAAAATACCACAATATAAAACATCAAATTTTGAAATGATGCAAAGTAACAGTATTCCGCACTGATATATGTCCAGCTTTCAGAGTAAATTGACAGTACTGCCATATTTTCATTTATATAGAGATTTCACATTTATTATCTCAATTATTGTGACAAGCCTATGAAATAGAGTGAGCCATACTTTTATGAACACAATCCAGACCAGCTCTGAAAGTCAGGTAACCTGCCAACCTTCACTCAATAAGTGTTGGAGCCCAAACTTCAATCCAGGTCTTAAAGTTTGATGATCTTTTGCAATCTTAAAAAGTGGTAATTCAAGCCAAGGCAGGAAGAAGTTGAAAGAATGAGAAAATTTGGATAATCAGTCCCTGTATAAATGAATTAAACAAAAAGAATATAAAATGTAAGATCAGGTTTGACAGTTAATAAACCAATTTACCAGATGTTAAAACTAATGATAACATCTAATTTATATAATTACATTTCTCAAAAATGTTGTCACCTTGTTTCATGCAAGTGTGAAAAACTTTTCTAAAATAAAAATAAGAACAATATATAAACTAAACAACAAACTGATTAAACTAGCTATAGGTAAACTGCTAAAAGGCATTAAACCATTTATGAAGTAGTTCAGAAACCTGGTTATTCTTGGATGTGAGTCACAGAAAATAAAATGTATTAATCAAGTAGGATATATCCCTCAGAGGAAAAGAAAATGCTTCAGTGTTTTAATATAGGCAAAGAAGTAAAAATAAAAGTAAAAGTAAAAAGTAAAAGTAAAAATAAAAGTAAAAAAAAAAGACTACTGTAGAGTCATTTCACATGTCTGTAAATTGGCCACATGTCTGGGTACTACCATCCCTCTTCCAAAAGTCAATAAAAACATAATCTAGAATGCATAAAATTTGCTTAGTAATAAGATTCTTACTACTGTCACCATTTATGCTAAGAATATACAATAAAATCAGAACTAATGATAATACAATAAATAGGTAGTAGCAGTCGGTACATTAAATTCTCTATCACTACAACATTCTCCAAAAGATTAGTGCAATCTATCTACAAAATTTCTGACAAGCCTCAAATGAGAATTGAAAGACATTAAAATTAAGAAAAAGGAGCTATGTTGCCAAGATAGGTAAACAGTGTTACAACCTGCATATTCTGAGATTTTTCTATGGATTTGCAGAAAAACAAAAAACATTATAAAACCTACTGGGGATCCTAAGTAATCTTAGCAGTGTGACACAGGGCCACATATGGCTTCTTAGAATTTTAGAGATTAAGCCGACCATCATGTTTTGTTGCAAATACCTCCGCTGTAATGAATCGGAGGTGTCAGAGATTGGAAAAGCCAGAGAATGTTATTGAAAGTAGTTGAAGATACGTGAAAGTCTTCTGCAAGAGATCTGCGGAGCAAAAGCCCCATTCCCTTGGCCACCAACGCTTTAGATGGCATTTGCACGCCTGAATTTTGTTTAGAAGTGGAAACATTTAGTGTCACGCGCTAGTGGTTGGGGAGGGCAAGAACCCAAACTGACACACATACGGAAAAACAGCTTGGTCATCAGCAGGGAAGATCTCCATTTATTCTAAGGTCCTAGACACTCTGAGAGGAAGAGGAGATGGGTAGTCTACAGAAGCTTAGAATGGCTTCCAAATCCGCGGCGCTGAAGCAAAAGGTCAGGAGTCCAGTGTACGGGTTTAATGTACCAGTGGCCAACCATAGGGAAGTGTCCCAAATAACCTGGCTACCGTCAGACTGAGACATCTAGAGTCAGCAACACCCTAAAACACTGCTTGGAGTCGAAATCACTGTGTCCCAGAACTGCACGGTCTAAGTTGGAGAGCTCCGGAAGAAGCCAAGCTCTGAGGATACTCTCAGGCTTTCGTCCTCGATTCTCCGCGCTCGTTTACTTACCGCTCTGACACGGGCTTCCCCGGATCTCAGGATCCTGGAAGAAGCTCCTGACCGACTCTCACACCCGCCGCTGGGCTCCGACCAACCGGAACTCGTTCGCGTCACTTCCGGTCCGTGCCCGGCCCCCTTCCCCGGAGACCGCCTCCAAAACAGAAACGTTCCCACCTCCTTTAGACAACCTCGGCTGATCGTCGCAGGATTTCGGTTCGGGACCCGTGGGTGGAGCGATAGGAAGAATGACTGGTCTCTTCGCAGTTCTTGATCCGGAACTTATTGTCAAGGAACCCCGGAAGAGGTAAATCGAGCGATAAAAGCGTGTTCGCTACTCAAAAGTGAAGAACCGAAAGACGCGAGCGAGACGGATTGGTGCTCTAGGTAGGTCGGCCCCTCACACGGTCAAGGAGCGGGATGTCTTTCTCCATCTTCTCTCTGGTTGGACTGTTTCTTCCCTTCTCATTCTGTAACAACCCCCCCCTCCCCACTTCATCTTCTCTTTCTGTCTTCCTCCCAGTGGCTGCTGGAGCCACCGTACCTGTTCTGCTCGTCGTCCTTTCCAAGAAGGGACCAAGATGCTGGGGAGGGGGAGGACTCAGAATTTTTAGTTCCCAGGCAAAGCCTCCATTCAGGCAGCATCGGTATACCCGCTCTGAATGTGAGAAAATAACGAACTGACCTCACCTTCTGCTGAGTGTTGAATACACAACGTGTCGAGTTGTTGAATCCTACGAGGAAAGAAAAGATTTCTAAGAATATAATCGAAAATTTGGTTCCCCTGTGTCACACAGACCTAATACCTAGAAAAGTTTAATTCTTTAATATTGTACCCCAGGCACTGTACTAGACGCCGAGAATATGATCTGCAGTAGTTATGTGTTACAGCAGCGCTGGAGAATAAGTAATTAAGACTCGGGGGTGGTAAAGACTACAGAGACAAATGTCATTTGAACTACGCCTTTATGGGTGAAGAGGTTGTTTTTGTTTGGAGAAACAAGTGGAGAAAAACAAAAAATAATTTCAGAGAAAGATTGCTGCTTAAAAGGACCTAGTAATTTGGTGTGGCAGGATAATACAATGTGTAGCGGGAGAGTAGGTTAGAAGGATAAAGTAGGTTGTAACTAAATGGTGTAGTGCTGTAAATTCGCGCGGAGGGGTTTGTTCTATTCTTTAGGCTTTTATCCAGTGATTTTTGAGCAGGGAAATTACAGAATCAGATTTGTATTTTAGAAGTATAATGGCAGATGGACTAGGATGAACTAGGGCAAGAGTGAAGGAAATGTGAAAAATTAGTGAGAGTGAAGTTAATTTTGGAGGCTTTGGCCAAGAGATAATTAGCACACTCAGAGTAGAAATGATTTAAGACAGATAAATGCAACAAGTATTTGTGACTAGATGTAGTAGGACAGAAGAGGAAAAGTCCAAGGTTACTCAGAAATCACAAATACAGAAAAAGGAAGTTTGAGAGGAAAAGGAAGATAACTGAGTTCAGTTTAGGACACAGTTTAGAGTACTTCATAGGCATCTAAGTGGTGAAATCTAGCAGAAGCTGGAAATTCAAGTTTGGAGCCCAAGAGTCTAGGAATTCTCAGCATACGATGATTTGGGAATGAGTGGCATTGTTCATCTGTCTGACAAACTATTGTCTTTCTCCTCCTGCTAGCATGTCAACTCCATGAAGAGTGGGACTTAGTTTTGTTTAGTGCTCTATCTCCAGGGTCCAGAACAGTGCCTGGTGCACAATAGGTGCTCGATAAATATTAATTGAATGGAAAGGGAATATATTAACCAGCACCGTCCAATACAACTAGCTGTATGATAGGGTGACTGCTAGCCACTTTTAAGCTGTTGAGCAATTGAGCACTTAAAATGACACAAAGTGCAACTGAAGATGTGAATTTTTAGTTTTAATTAAAGTTTAAATAACTACATTTGGCTAATGGTTACTATATTGAACAATGTAGGTATAGACTAAATAGAAAACCAAATGTGTAAGCTCATAATACACACATCAGGGAAAAACAGAGGACATAGAACCAGAGAAGGAAACTGGAAAAAAGCTATTCAGAAAGGTAGGATGGTAATGGTGTGAAAATTGGGTTAAAGAATTAATTCAAGGGAGGAAAATTTTAAAGTTATCAATGAATGGTATAGAAAATTAAGATGAGGCTTAAAAAGAGGTAATTATCAAGTGTCTGATTCCTTAGCAATTTTGGTTGAGTCAGGGAAAGAAGCAAGTAATTGAAGATGTTCAGGGGTAAATAGAAGAACAAAAGTTAGGCAGTGGTTTAAGGTCAAAGAGGAAAAGATTTTTTAGGTTGGAAAGGCCAAAGGCGGTAGCCAATGGAGTGAGATTAATGGATGGGACATGGTTCAGAAGATAATGGGATCAAAAGCATTGGTGAAAGGGGTTTAGTCTGACAGAAATTAGAAGGCACCAAGCGGAAGGTTTTATAGGACATGTTTGTTTTGCAGTGTCTTCATTGCCCAGTATTATCTGTGAGACTAAGAATAGTTACTTTTACCTTAATTTCAAGCACTGGGTATTTCAGTATGTTTATAGTAGATATGCAGAAAAGGGGATAGGCCGAGACACCTTTTAGTGGAGTTAGATGAGAATTTAATCAGGTTGATAGACGATTAGAACATCCTAAGGAAAAAAAGATGTTATTAATTTTAACATTTTATTTATTTTTATTATTTTATTTTTTATTTAATTTATTTTTTTAGCGCCTACAGCGCCTGGTATTCCTAGATGGTCTCCCATCCAAGTACTAACCAGGCCCAACCCTGCTTAGCTTCAGAGATCAGACAAGATCAGGCACATTCAGGGTGGCATGGCCGTAGACTAATTTTAACATTTTAAAATTAGAAACCTTGTGGGATATGGGAAAGACGCGATAAACTTGGTAATTTCTGGAACTTTTTCTACTTTCTGTTTTCACTGACTCTTATTGGTGTATCTTTTTAGATAAAGTTGAGATGAGAAGCTTTCTATCATGACTTAGATTCAGTATGTTTTATATGCTCTTATGTTACTGTGGATAAGCAGCTTCTCTGATTCTTATTTTTCTTATCTTTAAAATGAGGCTAATAATACTTTCCTTTTATTTTCATAGCAACAGTAATGGAAGTAAAGGGTTTATCATGTTATCCAACAAATAATTGGTTCTCTATATGTAGTTTCCTTCTCTAGATAGTGCCTGAATGTGATGTATGGGATATTTGGTTACTTTGCAACCTAGAAATTGGTGCAGAGAATCCTTATTGTAGACATAGTAGATAGTATACTATTTAATATAATTGAATATTTTTATTTGGAGTTTGGTTATTAGATAATCAGAGAAGTTCTGCTGGTACATAAGCATCATGTAGTCACTAAATGATAGATACATTATTAGATAATGTGGGTTCTAATAATTTTTTTTTGTTCTGGCTGCAAAGGCATGTAGAGCCATAAAGTCCTATTTCTGTACAGCCCTGTCACCATATTAAGCACACCAATTAAAGAGGACTGAAACTAGGTGCTAACAACTTACCATATGTGACTTTTACCTCTGGCCATTCCATGTCACTCTCCTTTGAACCCTAAATATTTGTTTCCTCATGATTCTATTTTTGCCCATTCTTCACACTGTATACTTTCCCCAGTAGCCTCATCTACTTTCATCACTTTAGGAACCTCAGTTATATGTCAAGGTCTCTTAAATCTGTATTCTCTTCTGATCTTTAAAATAATATACATATACCCTGTCTGAAAGCAGAGCATTCCTATGAAATCTTTTGTAAGCAGAAATGGCATATAGCAAAGAAGCAACTACCGTTAATTTAAATGGAAAATTTTTGAGCATTCCCAAAACCAAAAAATAACCTACCAAATCATATCAAATAACACAACAAACCTACAATAACACTTACATAGTAAAAGCAGTGTCGCTCTCACTGCTCCAGGTGCATGCTGTCTCCTGATGGCTCGCAGCAGCAAAACAAACACTGAATGCTGTTTTTGCCTTCTTTTTTTTTAAAGTGAAAGTCCCTTTCAGATTTCTTTTGAGTAATGAAAATCAGCACCAGTGTAGGTCTTTCACAAAAGTGAAGTGGCGTAACATAGATTTTCGGAAAGTGGGAGATATCTTTATCCTCCCCCTTTTTTTGTTGTTGGGCATCTCTAACCAGGATGTCTTTTGGGCAAACCAAATATAATATATCTAAAATTGATTTCAATTTATTTTACTTTCAGACCTACTGTTTTATTCATCAGTAAATA
Source organism: Pteropus medius (assembly GCF_902729225.1). Taxonomy (NCBI): domain Eukaryota; kingdom Metazoa; phylum Chordata; class Mammalia; order Chiroptera; family Pteropodidae; genus Pteropus; species Pteropus medius. Next base: position 5,385,003 of record NW_024349799.1, on the reverse strand, counting down.
GTACCTCCATTTTCCATTTTTTCAAATTTAAATGTCATTTTAAACTTCTCTCTTTCTTTAATCACCAGACTTCCAGTGAGTCACCAAATGATATAGACGTGCCTGAGCCATTTCTTTCCTTTCTCATGGCCACTACTCTTGTCTAAGTGACCATCATTTCAACTAGACTATTGGGAAAGGAAAAATAGAAGTAATGTTAAAAACACGAGCTCTGGAATCCAGCTACCATTTACTAGCTGTGTGAACTTGGGCGAGCTACTTATGTTCTCTGTACTTCGATTTCCACATATGAAAAATGGGGACAGTAAATATATATTTACCTTAAAGGACCGTTGGGAGCATTGGAGGAAACAATTCATGTAGACTGGCCAGTGCCTAATATATAGCAAAATACTTGGCAATTATTAACTATTACTATTATTTATTACATTATAGCAGCCTCCTAATTGATCCCCTGTATCTATTCTTGCCAACTTCTAATTCATTCTTTACACTGAAGCCTCAGGCAATCTTTCAGAAAACAAAAATTCTTTCCCTGCAGCAGCTTCCCATTGTCCTTAGGGTAAATTCCACACTGTTTAACATTGTTTATAAGGCCTATGATTTAGATCATGCCCTTTTTTCCCCTGGTTTATTCTCTGCTACTATTTCCCTCCATCTTTCAGCTTCTGGACTGCGTTCAGGTCATTTGACATACCATATATAGTCATCCTTTGCCACATTTTAAATGTCATTTTCTCAAGGAAGCCTTCCCTGACCTCCTAAACTGAGCTAAAAGCCCTTTATGTACTCCCCTAACACCTTTTTATAACATTTACCACCCCAGTAATTACTTGTCTCCTCTACTGGACTGTGAACAACTGGCAGTGGCCTGCATTGTTCGTCACTGTATTCTCAACCTAACAAGATATGTGCTTGGCCCACAGGAAGCCAGCATACATTTGTTTCTTGAACGTTACTTCTCTTGGCCTCAATTTTCTCATTTTTAATATAGAAATAATGCTAACTTCTCACCGTTATATTAAATGACAGTATGTTTGAAGTATCACTGAAATAGTAATTGTATCATTGATTCAGTATCATTGTACTGTGAAATCAGTATCATTTGAGCTATTAAAATAAAGTGAAGGAAATTCAAAACTAGGATTGGGCCGCCTCTAAACCACTACTAGAATGTGAACTCAATGAGAGAAGAGACTTTTCTGTTTTGTGTACTCCGGTATCTCCTTGACCTAAGAGCAGGACCAATCAATGTTTGTAGAAGGAAGGAGGCCTAAAAGAATAGAGAAGGCTGTTGAGCTTTAGTGACACACTTCTGACTATACCCCAGATAACCATTTCTATAACTACACTGGATTTTGTATCACCGTGTAATATTCCATCTCTAAAACCTGGATAAAACCACCTATCCATTATAATGAAAGAAGAATGTGGGTGCAGCAGATAATTTTGTATGTTAATCTTTTGGCTTTTATTTGCTCCGGAAGTATAAAGTCATTTCTCCTTCTGTATTTATAACTATATTTGGGCTGCTAGGTACTACTGGAGAAAATCACAGCTGGTCAGTGTGGTACCATTGTAAAACATTATTAATCTCAACCACGTTTTCCACATTCCGTTGCAATCCTATTGTGTTTTACTGCAACTCATTTCAGTCTTCTTGTTGACTGCAGCTTGACTTTTGTACAGCCTCCCTCCCTCCAAATCCACAGGCTTACCTACATCTAAAACTGTCACACTGGGAAAGTTGCCTCTTTTTTCTAGAGGATATCCCTTCTTGAGGTCTGAAGGTCCCCTTCCTCCTACTGCTCTGTATTGTTAATTATTCTTTCTGTATCCTGAGCATCTACCTACCTTTCCTTGGGCTCTATTGACATTTAAATATACTCATCTTTACTTCTCTCCACGTCCCCTTATATCTATTGCTTCTTTCTGCTCTTTCACTTTGTCTCTATTTCTTGACCCAGCCTCAAATTAGCTTCTGCCTCCCACAACTACCCCATATTAGTTTTTTGCTAAAACTAATGAACAAAGTATGTGAGACAAAGTGCTATCGACTAGTCTTTCTTCTAGAAATATTTTCCTCACCACATAGTCCTGGTCTTCCTGCTTCTGTGTCTGGAAAAGTTGAGCATTGAAGGAGGTAACTCCAGAAAGGATTATGACTAGAAAATGCAATGCATTAACTATCAGTTGCAGAGGGTTTTTTTGGTAGGTATTTCAGAAAGTATCTGAATAGTAAAGGATTCTAAGGGACTCCAAGTAAGTGAAAATAGTTGCAGGTTTAAGAGCATTAAGCAGCAATTTCAGGGGAATTAGTTTTGTTCTGCGGAGGGCAAGGATTGAATTTGAGATTCCAAGTGTGGGGATACTAGGTTGTTTCATTTTTTTAATTAACTGCATCTTTTAGATCCAGCCTTTAAAAAGCAAGCTAAGTACAACAGTATAATGTCTTAAATTATACTTTTATAATTTGGAGACAAATTTATACAGTTTTTTACTTTTTTTCCCTTCAGACATTGAATGTAGTCCATTGTTCTTTAACAATTACTGAAGGTCTTTTGACCTGGTTTATCTCAATTATAGCCCTCCCAATAATTCTTTGAGATCTGGAGACAGGCGTGACTTAAGTGATCTATTGCAAAAGACTTTTTTCTGAATTAGAGATTTATTAAACACTGTAAAGCATAAAATAAATCATTTGTAATGAGTGAAAAACGGTGTAAGTACTTTAGGAGTTTGGCAGTTTCTCAAAAAGTTACAGTCACCACATGACCTAGCAATTTGATTCCTAGGTATATGCCCAAGAGAAATGAAAACATATGTCCACACAAAAACTTGTACTCATAGCAGCATTATTTATAATCACCAAAAGGTGAAAACCATCCAAATGTCCATCAACCGATGGATAAATAAAATGTGGTATACCCATCAATAAAAAATAATGAAGTAGTAATACAGGCTACAAAATGGATGAATCTTCAGACATTGTGCTAAATGATAGAAACCTGAAACAAAAGGCCACATGTTGTATGGTTTGATTTATGTAAATGTCCAGAATTGGTCAATCCATAAAGACAAAGTAGATTAGTGCTAATGACTGGGGGAGGGGGAAATGGGAAGCAACTACTAACGTGGATACAGAGGTTTCTTTCTGAGGTAATGAAAATGTTCTGGAATTAGATAGTGGTGATCGTTGTTATACAATCTTGTGGATATATTAAAAATCACTGAATTGTACAATCTAAAATTGTACACTCTAAAAAGGTAAATTTTATAGTTTGTGAATTATATCAAAGTTTAACATCCCCTTCCCCTATACTGTCTTCATATTAAAATTTGATACTATATAATCTACCATATAATTTCAAAAACATTTATGATGTCTTAATTGTAACCTAAACGAGAAAAGGAAATTTATGATAAAATGTATTTCTAGGACTTGTGCCTATTCATAGAATCACACGAATCCAGTAGCTTCAAATGTAGACTGATATTTTATTGGTGTCTCAAATACCATGAACAGCTTTACCGGGGTAAAAAGAATTTCTAAAATAATAAAGGATAAAGGAGGATCTTCCTTTGTTTTATATGATACACTTATGGTAAATTCAGTGTATATTAAAACTATGCAAAAATTACTTTGTATTTATACGTAAAATGAAGTTGAGTTCTAGTCTTAGGTATTAATGGTTTCTTGATTAATTCAACTAAAATAATGCTCCATGGGACAAATTCCTCACTTTGTAAGACAGCATTCCTTGCACAGGCCTAGTAAATGGAAGCAAAGTCCTTCACTCCAGGCCCATTATGATGACAACCAGGAACTCCTCTGAGGGACTGGTACCATCCCCTTTGAGATCTACTGCATTATAAATACACAAATAAGCACAGAAAATGGGGAGTTATTCTTGGTTTCTTTAGATCTTTTGGGCATCGTGGTAAAACAGAACATTTCCTTTCTCCACAGAAGTTAGACTGAGGAACAAAGCTTTGTTGTATCCAGAATCTCATATTGAAATTCAAAATGACCTAAACTGCTTCACCTATAATCTTGAATCTTTTCTAGTTCACAGAGAAGAAAATGGTACATGCATAAGATCCAAAATATATTTTTCTTTTTTTCTGGATGACCTCATATAGTTTTAAATGTTGCTGCTTATATACTGTTAAGGTGTTTTATCTAATAAGCCTGTAAATTTCACTGCTAGATGCTGATAACTTTTATCCTTTTCTTCAAGATGCTCTCCAAATCCTTGGTGATGGAATATTTGACTCATCCTGGTGTACTCAGCTTGGCTGCTGGAGTTGCTTGCGGCATGTGCCTGGGCTGGGGCCTCCGTGTACGTTTTGGGATGATCCCCAAAAGCTCAGTGAGTGAGAAAGAGAGAGAGACTGGAACTGAAGCAAGCATCTTAGGAGAGAGTGGGGAATACAAAATGATTCTTGTGGTTCGAAATGACTTAAAGATGGGAAAAGGGAAAGTGGCTGCCCAGTGTTCTCATGCTGCTGTTTCTGCCTACAAGAAAATTCAAAGGAGAAACCCTGAATTGCTCAAACAATGGGAATACTGTGGCCAACCCAAAGTGGTGGTGAAAGCCCCTGATGAAGAAACTCTGGTTGAATTATTGACCCATGCGAAAATGCTGGGACTGACTGTCAGTTTAATCCAAGATGCTGGACGTACTCAGATTGCACCAGGCTCTCAAACAGTCTTAGGAATTGGGCCAGGACCAGCAGACCTGGTTGACAAAGTCACTGGTCACCTTAAACTTTACTAAGTGGAATTTTGTATGATGATGGTTCCAGCGCCGCATTGAAACTGTCAAATTCTAACAATAAAAGCTGAATTTCTTCCCCTAATTTAAGTATTCTCAAGATGACAATCTGTTCCCCGTTCTTCTGCCATGTACTTGTTACAGTTATCTTGGGGTAAAAAAAAAGAAAAGTTGGTTAAGTGGTCCTGGTGGTTCAAGTGCTAAAATTTAAAATAAGAAATAGGTCACAACAAAATTAAATTACAAGGAGGAAAACAGCATTTCCTATGCATGGTTAGGCTCTGTACTCATAGTTCTTCCCCAAGACTATGTTGCTGTCCCCCTTGGAGGATCAGGGGTTCAAAGGTAGTCTTATTGGATGCACCTTTTAGATGACTGATAGCCTGCATTTTATTAATAGATCGTGGTATAGTTACACAACTGGTTTAGAATCTAACCTTCTGGGTTTTTTGTCTAAGTTGAGGTTTTATAGCATTGATATAACCCAGCTGTGCAGTGCTTCGTGTTCAGTTCCCTGACCCACACTAGCCAAAGGTTCTCAGCAGTGGTTCTATATCATAGCCTATAAAAGTCTTCCCCGACCCTTCCCTAACAATGAAGGCATTGAAATGTGAAGTGACTTGTATAGACCTTGAATGTGGTAATGGGCACACATAGGGATTTATGCAATTGTGAAGAGAATGTAGTGTCATTCCAACATCCACTGTTTACCTACAATTCAAGGAACTTAATCAGTTATTTTAGGAGACCTTTATTTCTCTTTCGATCTTTAACTTCGCATGACATAATTCCAGTAATTACCTGCTACTCAGAATAAAAATAAGTTCCCAGCTACCAAAGCTACATAGCTTCCTTTATTTTATTTTATTTTATTGCAATCTCTTGCAAAAAGCCATTTTTCCTGAAAGCCATTTTTTAGGGGGATCCTGACAGTATTTCTAAATTCACTATATCCCTAAAAACTATGATGATGCCAGGGATAATTTTGGTAACAGGCACATGCATATTAAGTGGCTCCAACTCTCCATGGTTAACTTCAACAGTAATTAGCATTAGTTAGCAGTTAACATCAACATAAGCAGCATGATAGCACAACTAAGGCTGAGCTGAGTGTGGAGAGAACACTAAAGACTACTGCAGTCAGTCTTAAAAGGTTCTAATATTTAGTCAGTTTTATACCATTTACACGAACATAAGACAGCACAGGAGAAATTTTAACTGTGAATGATGCCACAGTAGCAACTGTTTCTAAATAGAATGTTTATACTGCTAGATTCAAAAGTGATGCAACATCATGTAACTGAGTTGAAGAGAACTCAATCCTAAATGCATGCTTCTGGCTCCAGTAATTTCTGAGGTTTGCCTCAGAGACTAACGGTTCCAAGTTCAAAGAACAGTGCATTCCCAACAGGATGGCCTGCTGTGACTGATTCAAGGAATTGTAATAAGTCATAACATAACTACTAGGATGAATAGTATACAAATAGAATTTTTATACTATTCCGGAAATATGTTTTCTAGTTCACCTGTACTTAAAACTTATTTTTTAAGGTTCATAATCTTGTAGTTTTCAAAGTATGAGCAGAGCCCATGGGTTCTCTAAGACACTTTCAGGGGGTCAAAAACTATTTTCATAATACTAAGACATTATTTTTCTTTTCCACTGTGCTGGCATTTGCACTAATACAAAAGCAATGGTGGTTAAAACTGGCACCTTTCACAAATTTAGGCAAGAATACCTACCTGTACAAGTAGTCATTGTAGTTTTCACTGCCCTACACTCACAGTAAAAAAAAAAAAGAAAAAAAAAGAAAAAAAGTTTCACTCAATATTGATGAAACAGTAAAAATATTATTAAATTTGACCCTTAACTATTTATCTTAATATTCTGTGTAGCATTAAACACTTCTGGTATACACTGAAGTATGATTGTTGTCTTGAGAAAAAGACTTATGTGGCTAGTTTTGAGCTGAAATAGCCGCTTTTGTCATGCAACATTTCTACTGGCAAGAACAACTCACATACTCCGGTTATCCAGATCTGGGTGTGTGGCAAATATTTTCTCATATATAACAATCGGCAGTATTTAGGAAAACTTTTATCTGCCTTGCCTCCAAGCTTCTCAAAACTTAAGACTATTCCGATAAAATCAGTGTACCTCACAAATGATTTTTAAAATGTGTCAACATTTAGAAGAACTATATAACTTCGTAAATCAGTGTCTTCCACATAACCAGTGCATGAGGGTACAAATCATGCATGGGTAAAAGATCCAAATAAAGACAGACTAAATTTTAATATAATAGTACAAGTGTTCACTTTCATGGTTTGATTCCACATTTCAACTAGCCTTTCTTTGAAGGCTATTAAAATACTCCTTTCCTAATTACGTAACTATGAGGCCAGAATTTTCTTTATATACTTTAACAAAAACAACATAGTAACAGACTGAAATGCAGAAGCAGATGTGAGAACCTATCAATCTTCTATTAAGAGAACTTTGAAGAGATTTAAAAAACAGTGCCAGTTATCACTTTTGGGAAATATGATTCCTCATAATTGTTTACGTTAACATGGAATGAATTTACTGTTAACACTTAGATTTTTAAAAATTCTGTTTTAACTACTAATGCACTAAGTATCAATAAATACAATCCCCACAAAAACCAAAGCTCTAAAAAAAAAGTTCGAGAACCAAACTAGAATGAGATCTCTGCCTGACTGAATCAATTTACAGAACATTCAAGCAGCCCTACTTGAAGAGCATCAGTCTCTTGCTATTACACTAATGTCTATGTTAAAATAGTTGTCAACAAATATCACACAGGTTTTTTGTACAAAGACTATATTTGGATACTAGGGATGAAGATCACTGAAAGAATTTTTACCACCTGAGAAGATTCCCATGTCTCCCCTTCTCTCCTGTTTGTTACTTTTAGAGTGCTAAGGACTCAGTACTCTTGTTTTCAATTCCTTCTCCCAGACCATCTTCCTGTTCAAAGTAATGTTAGGGAAGACCCCTTTAAAATACAGTTTACCAATTTACCATTTATTGTACAACACTTTCTACTGCCCAGTCTTGAGCTAGGCATTTTGTGATTTTAACATACTCTTGCAAATAACTCTGAAAAGTACTCGATGTTAATATATACATTAAGGACAAGCTCAGAAGTTCAGCTTGCTCAGGATTTGAACCTGAGACATACAATACAGCAGTTTCTCTTTCTCCTATAGAAGACCATTATGGATGGCTTAAGTGGCAACTCAGTATCACAGGACATAGCACCAGATTAATACAAGGCTTTTTTATTGTTCTTTAAAAAATTTTTTTTCAAGTATGCTATAAGAAAGCCTTTACTAAAATATTTTAACTTCTATTAAGGAAGGGAAAGAAAACAAGATTCCATTGATAAAAAAACAGTTGATTCAAAGTATGGGAAAGGTCCAAGAGAACATATATTGACTCTGAAAAGAATGAGCTCACTGGGCCAACTACTATTCTTGATTTTGACAATGAAAGGGGCAGAGATCCAGCAGAAACACAAATACAGCCAGGGCTCCAACAGCAAGATGCTTAAAGGGGGATGGGGGAATTTCCAGCTAATACTATTATTTCCTATAGAAGAAACTGAAGATGGGGGAAGAGCAGGGGTTCTAAGTTTTTAAAAACCCTTCCGTGGCAATACAGGCTAGGTAGGGGGCTCTCTAACTCTACTGAGGATTAAGAGTGAAGGGAACTTTTCCACAAAAGGTTGGATTCAAATACTGGTTTTTAAAAATCACCCTAAACTACTCATAATTTGAGGACTCATACAATTTCAACACAAGGAACAGCATATTAATGACACGTTTATATACTTTTATTTCAAGTTAATATAATATCCATAATCTGGTCATTTAAGGGAAAAGCTTAGAAAAAACCTGTTAAGTGCCACTTGGTTCAAACAATGGAGACAGCTGAAATGTAGCCCACTATAGTACTGACTGGTTCTTTACACTACCGTATGTACCACATTAACTACAGTTATGCACACGATGTGTTATAGTGCTTCCACATGTCCCCAACCGCACTCCACTTCGGCTCTCACGCCTCCCTGCACCCTCAGTATCCAATATGAAACATGGTTCTTTTGGTTTAAGTCTAAGAGGTATTTAATTAAAACTGCCATTCTACATATTATTTCCACAGTCCAGTAATTTATTTTAAATTTGAGTAATTTCAAATTCCACAAAACTGAAGAACAGCAATATTTTGTTTGAATTCTCTCTTCTGTACACTCAGTGATCTAAAACACCACAATATCCAACATACACAAACCTTAGGGAAGGGTTAGTAAATACACACGGATTGGAATTATGGTGCTCTTTGTTCCTGAATGGAATGGTCCCACAGAAAAAGCACAGGATACAGCACAACATAAGGGCACCTGTTACATATGAGTGAGCAAAAACACACTAGCATTTTCTATATGCGTAATGAGGAAACCTGCATAGGTTAGAGGGCCTTTTATGCTCATTTAAAATTCAGGCAAGTTGTCTGTAATGCATTTTTCAAATAATTTGGAGAGCACTGCAGTCCAGTGTAGGGTTATGCTGATTAGTGTTGTCTTGGCTGGCATTGACAGTCTTGCATGGTCACATACCAATATATTCGCTTTAGCTTTTCTTTGAATAAAAGAGATTTAAATGCATTTAGACAATACATATTGTAAGCTGTTTACATACACTAAATTTAAGAGATTCAATATTAGAGTTTTTTTCTTTTAACACTACAGAGTGCAAATCAGGTTCTTCACAACAGATCGAATATTAAGCAGTTTTTCAAAGAGTGAGGGGGAAGAAAAAAAGCCCACGTGAATAAAACATTGAAACTATTCCCCTTTGAAAATAAATTCTAAAATGATGCGGAATGTGAAATAAGCTTTTAACATAAGTGATCCAAGTTTATAGTTAGAAACAAAAAGTTGTCCTTCATGAAATAAAGATTACAAGAACATGTGCCTGTTTTCCTGTTATACACTGAGAAGCAGGTAGAGACGATGTTTCAGTACGAAAATAGGCGACTACAGGATCAGCTTTCCGTCTCACATGCTGTACCCAAAGCCAGGCTGTGGCTGCCCATAGGGTGGTGCAGTATAACCATAGCCAAAAGGTGCCTGGGGAGGGACTGCAACACTGGGTCCTGCTGTCAGCATCAACTGGGGCTGACCTAAAGATGGAAAACAAAAAGGGGCAGGGGCAGGGGCAAGGGGGTGGTAAAAACTGTTAGCATTGTAGGACGATCACACTCCAATCTCCCTATTCTAGTGGCATAATCACAATTTGGAATGAGTCTTGTGGCGGCACTTTTGACTGTCACAATTTTGGCACTAACGATCACCCTAAGAAGGGTCCTGCCAAAAAGGCCAACAAACAGTGCAGGGTCAAGAGCCAGAACTGTTAACAGCAATTACGTTACTTCATATCATTTAAAGCAATATGCACATGCATGCTTGACGTGATCCGGCAAGGCATCTGCAAATACACCTATCACCACATGGCATTTGCAAGTTATATTTGGTGACAATATAATTAGCACAGGAAAATAATTTTTTAACAGACATGGTTTTAATAACAACTGAACTTTTAAAGTTAGATTTAAATTTCTGATTTAAATACATCTAAATAGTAATAAAACCTAATGCATTTTGAGCAAAGAATCCAGTACTTAGAGAAAGCAATAAAAAACAAGACATATTCAAATATACGTTAGGTATGAAATATATTAGTACAAATCTCTCTTTCGAATATTATGTTAACACTCTTATGAAGTTTAAACAGTTGTTAACCACACACAGAAAACGACCTACAGAGAACCCTGGCTTATTCAGAGAGAGAAAACATAATGCTTCTTCCCAACCCCCACAGAATAAGTACTTTCTCACTAGAATGTAAACCTAGGGCAAGATTTCTCCCAGCACAAATGACCTCATGTTTCTTCTTTTTATGAACAGCAACAAAAATTGTCTTTGGTGAGCAAATTCATTTTTGAAAACCAGCAGTTTATAAAACTCAGCAGGTTATAAAAATCACTTCTAACCTATTTACATCTATCTTGAAATTTCCGCCCCACTGGCAACGGCCTACAAGGCCTGTCCATTTAAACACCCTGAAGGCAAGCCAAATTCAGCAGATGCCCCCAAATTACTGCACTCACCCTGTTTTTGTTCCTAATTTTTTCTATCTGAGATATGTCAAGCAACTTGCTCTGTCATCTCTAAGAATATACTTAGAGTTTTATCTTCTCCAACTTTATCAAAACTACTCTGGGTTCTCTAAATTCCCAAAGTCCTTTTTATTTACAATATAAAGGAGATAATGCCATAATAAATTTGTATTATCATTTCTTTAACAAGATGAGAAGTAATGGTCATAATTTTATGTCCTCTTCCAAAGAATATTTGGTTACAGTGTTCTTGAACTTGAACCCTTCAAGTTCATTGTTCAAATGAATCTGTTCACCAACAGTGAAATGGAAAGGGTACGAAGTAGTTCAGACATGCACATGTAAGAAGAAACTAAATTGCCTTAAATATTCACTGAGTCTAAAGATCTTATCTCTCTGGAAAGTTCTCATATGGTAACTCTACCCAAGTTCTGTCTCAGTTAAAATTTAAAGAGATGTTCTCTTTATGTAGAGCATACTAAAGACAGCCTTGGCACTTCTGAGAAATTGAACTCACCAATACTTCTCAGTAATTTATATATAAGCAATCAATCAGTGACCAGGCAATAAGAAAATATAGGTTATGATCTAAGTTTTTGAGATTATTTTTGCATTTAAGATTACCTTAGTGAATATTGTAATAACTATGTATGGTGTCAGATGGGTACTAGATTTATCAGGGTGATCACTTTGTAGGTTATATAAATGTCTAATCTCTATGCTATACACGCGAAAATAATATATCGTATGTCAACTGTATTTGAAAAATAAAAAATTATTTTAACAATGATTATCTCAGTGAATAATGTCAATGCCTGCTTTAAGGCTGTTTGCAGGGGGGAAAAATGAGAGAATGATTTCTTAACTCGGACTTTTGCACTTTAGCAGCTTATTCTATTTCTATTTTGAGGCTACATCCCTAACAAGTGAAACATTTGTCTACTATATTTCTGTGAGGTTAAAAAGAGATAGAGATTACCATAAACAATAGGTTGCGTCTCTGTGGCTTGTTCTTCTTCTTTTCTCAGTGATTCTGAAGCATCTAATTTATCCACCTGGAGAAAAACAGGTAATGTTAATTAGCACCTCAAAAGTATCATAAACCTAGGTGTATGGCAGAAAGTGGAAAAGCCTTAGTATGTTAAATTTTGTCAAAGTAAAACAGACTAGAAAGAACATTCTCAGGCCCCCTCAAATTCAATGGCAATGTTCATACTTCAGTCAACTTGATTTTTAGCACTGTCATTATAAACCCTCAAGAAGGAGGGATTTATAAATGCCATAAAAGCGCACGCCAGGCTAAAACTGGGCATGCTAGGATGCAGCCAGCCTGAGGGAGGGAGATAATGAGAAGGAACCACTTTTTCAAATGAAGGTTAAATCCTATCAAAGACAATAATAATGAACTCATGACCTGGCAAGTCTTCCTCCCCAAAGGAAATGGTATTCAAAAAAATCAAATAAGTCTAATGACTGGACAAGAACTTGGGCAGATAAGCTACCTCTTGCCCAGTGTGCCCAGCTTCTGCTGATATTGGGTTACAAGTATGGACTGAAGTTTAAGACTCAAGTGGCTCCATAACTGATCTTTTTATATAAAGACAGGCTGCATGTTTTGATGCTCTATTTTCTAAGAAGTATTTAGGAATACCTAATTTGCCTCAACTTCTCTGAGGAAGAATTTTTTTTGCTTTTAATTAAGCCAAAGAATAAAGGCTATTATATGCTAGCTACTCTCAATAAAAGTGGATAGTATCAGACAGAAATAATACTGAAGAAGAGTCCAAATGTATTAGTGAAAGAAAGGACCTGGAGTACACAGGCCCTTCCACTAACTAGTTGCGACACCACGGCAAACCACTATACTGACCCTCAAAAAAATGTCCTTGTCTATATAATGACATGGTTGAATGAGATAAATCTCCAAAGTTCCTTCTAGGACTAGCATAATTTGATTATGTAATTCTGTGAAGAATTAGGGAAAAATGACATAAGGACAATGGGATTAGGACATCTTCACCATGTATCTTTCATTTGCCTTTTACACTATATTTAAAAGTTGGTATCTCAACCAAAGCATTATACTTGGACTACATTATACCTGAAGTAAAACTAAACTTCAAATCTCGATGTTATTACTAATAGCGGTTTTCAAAGTCATGTGCTCAGTGAGATAGCAGGCAGAGTTAAGGAAGGAACTTTTTATAAATAGTTACGCCATGTTCTCAAAAAAGGCAAATAGTGAAAAATCACTCACAAAAAAAAAAAAAAAGACATGCAAACTTCAAAGAAAAAGTCCCTAATGATCGGGTCCTAAAAAGGTTAAAACAGGCCCTAATTTCTATTCAAAACTATTTAAAATAGTGTGTTGGGGGTCTCCAGATAAACTATTAAGATTAGGACAGCATTTTATACATATTTTAATGATTTCATATTAAATATAATAAATACAGGTCTAATCCATCCTAATTTGTAAGGGAACAAAATCTGAGAAAAGTAAAATAATGCAGACTCTAGACACCCTCAGATTAAAATGTGGTTTTTCTACCTTAGGAAGATGGGTTACTTTCCTTTTATATACTATTTTCCTATTTTATAGCCTAAGTATTCATCTGCTATAAATTACCCCAATATCAAATCAAAGACTACTATGGAATATAAGTACCATGAGAAATACCCACTGTTTGGCATTTAAACTTGAAATAAAAATTATTATAGCTATATAAAGCACAGTATGTGCCATCAAGAGTTAGGTGGGGTTCTGCTAACCTAAACAGTATCCAAGAGTGAGCTAGATAGAGGTTGTACAAAAAAATACATGGATGACTGTACATTAATAACGTCTAAGAACAAGAAAAATAAAACAACAAAAAACCACCACCAAACAATACATTTCCAGACTTTCAAGGAAAAGAATCTTAAGTGAATACATGTTTAGATGTTAATGTCTGAGTCAGATGTTGAAGACAGAAGTCCTATTACAGAAGTACATGTAAGACTTAGAAGAGCTGGCAATATCACAATGCCCAGCATAGACAAAGGCAGGCTGGACAAGGCGGGGCAGGGAAGGGGGAGGAGTAAGAATTCGAAGTAACATCAAGCTAAGCAAAAAATTTTGATTTTTCTATATAATGGGACAGCCTCTGGCACAGCATCATCCAATTTTTGTTTCTACTGACCCAATTTAGATTGCTCAAAAAAGAAAAGCAGCAAAGGCTTTTATGAACATAAGCTTTTGTTAAGAGCTGTAACAAAAGTTTCTGATCCTTGGATTTAAAAAGAAAAATTACAGGTAAGTACGTCACTGAGTTCAGTTCCATCTGTACTACTGAAAATTCGCTATAATGTAAAAGGCTTTTCCACAAAGACTGCAATATGCTGCAGAGGAAAAGTTAACATGCAGTCAATTATTTTGGTGTATGTGTGCATGAAAAAAAGGCAAAAGTACTGAAGCAAGAAGTGAGATCTGAAGATGACTTGCTATACAGGCTCTCAAGAAACACACACAGCTCACAGCAATGCTTTAAGGGTTTCAAAAGTAGTATGATGTAATTGCAATGACTGTTGTACATGCTTGATTTGAAACAATGCATAACACTGCAGTTCAATTACCTGTTTTTCACACACACGCTTTCTAACTGCCTTGCTTACTAGCTGCTGAAGGGCCTCACACACAATGCATTTTACTCAGGTTTGCCCTAAGTTCCAATGGTGACTCCAGTTTGGTTTGACATAATTCCAAGGCATTGTCCCCCACCCAAATTCTTTTAAATTTGTTCAAACTCTCCTTTACCTCTCCACCCTTTTCTTATTAAAATTTGATACCAGACGTAAGTCTGAAACTTGGTTTCATTTATATTGGGATGGAGACAAGCCAATGAAGGTAGCAGCAACCAAAAAGTGCCTAAATTTGAACTTGGACAAGCCAACAGATGAATAAGAGAGCAAATTTTAGGCAGCTTAGGAGGTATGCCTTTTTATAGAAAGTAGAAGTCAATATTGCTTCATTACATACAGAAATAATCCATGTTGCTTAGCAACAATTATAGCAAGCTACTCTCACGATTTAAAGTTTTGATTCCTCTTGAAAATGGACTAGCACCATAAGAACTGGACACCTGGAGAAACATGAGGAAAGTCTCTTCAGAAGCAGCTAGTATCTCTTGTATCTATTTTCAGCAAAAAATTAGTAAGAATCAAGAGATCAGAAACTGGATCACAGTCCTTCAATACCCAAAAAACCCCAGAAGCCTTTTAGGGCATGTAAGTACATATATAAATTCAACAACTGTCAGGCAAGCTCACAAAATAAAACCAGAGGCTGCTTAAATTTATTTAGAGTATTAAGAAAATCCTATTACAGTCCAGATACCCTGACAGGGAAAAGAAACTTTAGAATATGGAAACTCACCATGCTCAGTTTTTAATAATACATTTAAGAGAGACTGTGAACCAACTACTGATTAGCCTCCTGCCCTTCCTAAAGCCTATTAGCCGATTAGTAGCAAACATCTACTAATGTCCTACAGCTCTATTATAGTTATGTTTCAAGGGACTTGCAGAGGCTTTAGTGAAAATTTATTGGGGGGAAAAAGCAGCAGCAGCAGTGTAGAAAAGGAAGGAAAAAAAATCATGCAAATTCCTTAGTCTTAGTTCTCCAGACTTAAAGATGGAAAAGAATCAACTTTCACCTTTTCCTTTATTGCATCAACCTGCAAAGGAATTCAGAAGGTGCAGCTTAGAAAAAAATCAAATTCCATATTGAGCATAAAAAGGTAGAATCAGCAACAAAAGTTTAGGGGAGAAACATCTAACCACTAAAAAAGGTATGAGAAAAGTGAAAATAAAGGGCATACTGGAAGCAAAATTTAGAATATATATTTTCTTAACTTCAGAGCTTACTGCAGAAGAATTTATGCTAGAGTCAGTGTGAAAGAAAGCAGCTTAAACGCTAGTAAAATTTACAGCATTTTGGTTAACAGCAGCTTAGAGCCAGGTCTCAAAAGTTGGCATAACACATAAGAAGCTATTCTCATCTATGGCAAAGATCAACGCAACTGTTTTTTCTCTTACACTGAACTTTAAGTAGTTTATACAAAGAAAGTGTTTATTCTTAAAAAATTATAATTGAACACAATAGTATCTAATTGGATGGTAGCCGAAGAAAATATTCAGTATACTGGGGGTTGTTAGTAGTGTGTTATTTTTACCCCTTCAAACAGGCATGCTCAAGAGATCAGATATGAAACTGATTTTAATAAGCATGTTTTGCTTTGATGAAATGAATCCTTTAGGACTATTTTTAAATGCTCTACAGCAAAAAAGCTAGTAACTGTTGAAGACAGGGTAAGTAAAAAATATTCTAACATGAAAAAGGGACATTAAGATGAATAAGTGAATTTCATATGATTATACTCCAAACTTGTTTAATACACTTTTAGGAAATGTGTTCATTGTTAACCTCCTTTAATATTTTTAAATTAGGGGTTAAACTATCAAAATATGATTAACAGGATGTTAAGAATACAGATGTAGCTTCCCCAGGGTAAAAGGGCATACACATTAAAGTCAAGAACCAATCAAATAAAGGACTCTACACTAAGTTATGGACAACTTAGTTATAAGAACTAATTTGAGGAAGATGTTATTTTGAAAAAAAATTTATCAAATGTTAAAAAAAAATACTATACAATTTAGAAGTAATACTATTCATCCTCAGAAATACATTGAGGAGAAACATTCTGACAAGTTACGTTTGAGTTCCCTTTCCTATGCAACGTCATTTGTCAGATATTAAAAATTTCTGAACAGGAATATTTTATGATCAATTGACTTATTTCTACTAGAGAAAAAACAATTGGAAAAAAAAAACAAAAACAAAAACGACAAGTCTGCACGTGGAGTTTTACACAGCTTAAAGATAATTAGTTCAGAATGTACCCAAAGGTACCATTACCTTTGTCAAGTATTCCTTCATGACCTGGATGAAATAGGGCATGGCAAAATCCATGATATTGTGCCTCCAGGCAGTTTCTAGGACAACATCTGGCCTTAAAAGATCATAACAGGTAAAGAGACAAGCTCCAAAGCACTCTCTTTTTTCTTCCTGCAAAAACCACTGTAGGAGTTCTTCAGCCAACTCTGTATCTTTAGATTCGGAGGCATACTGCATTGCATCCTATTCAATGGAAAGAAAGGGTGAAGGTCAAACATTAAACTCAAATATACTGAACTGGTAAACCAAATAATTCCACAGGGGAAAAAATCCCTCCCAGCTTTATCATTTAAGATTGAAAGAAAAAGAAAAGACAGAGTAAAGCATTCTCTTGTTTTTTAACAAAAGAGAAGTTTGACTTGATTACCATCTCAAATGGGGATTTAAGGGTAATTCTCATATTCACAAAGCTAATACTTCTATAAACCATAATATACCATTTTTAATCTACCATGATATATCACTTGTAATATGCCATTTTAGGGTTAACACAGATCATCTAGTAATTGGTTTTAATAGCCCTGCCCCCGCCAACTTTATCTACCTTGTACAGGCTATCTTTCTTGCACAGCTCTACACTCTGTTTCCAGCGATTGTTGCCTTTGAAGAGGTAAGCAGCAATTCTTCTGAACTCAATGAGTTCATGTTTTTCCAAACGCTGAGCAAGCGAGATATTGTCAAAGTTGTCATAAGCATCTATTGATGTCCGCAGAGCCTTAAAAAAAAATAAAGCCATTCAAATGCAAAATGAGTGTTTCACTTTAAAGTTTATTTCCATCATTCTTGCTCAACAAGACTTACTGTACATAACTGATTGTATATAATTTGAACAATATACTATATATTTGTATAATGTGACTTGATCAATGAACCATTATTGTAATATGACAGCTTAGATACAAGCATTAAACCACAAAGTTGAAATGTGAACAAGTATCAATGTTCTTCAATCTAATTATATAACAAAGTCCTCAAAGGCACTGTAAAGTTTCTAAAGGTGCAATTTTCTTGAAGGTTTTCAGTATCAAGGAGTAACTAAATGGTTATAAAACTGGGAAGATCTGTAATTTGGAGAGAAAGATTTTATGTTCTAGGGAAACTCCTGATACAACTCAACATGATATTCACTCATACAGATGGGTGTGGGATCTGAGCCGAAAAGAAAATCATGCTGACAGCAGGAAAAAAGGCAACTAGCTGAATTTTAACTAATTTTATTTTTGTGAAATCCTTCACAAGAGAAAGTTTATCAAAAGATAGATACTAATATGGTATTAGGCAAGAAAAGCAGCGAATCAAATATAGAAGACAATCTGGTGACAGCCAGAGGGGAGGCAGGTTGGGAACTGGAATAAAGGGGTGGAGGGTTAAAGAAGTATAAATTATTCATTGACAGATGGTCACAGGGATGAGGAGCATGGCATAGGAAATGTAGTCAGCATTAATGTAATGGCTAGGTATAGAGCCAGAGGATAGAAAGAGCAATCAGTTTCATAAACTATGTAAATGTCTACCCAATGTACTATATACTTAAAGCTAATAATAAAATTAAACAACAACAACAACAACAACAACAGAAAAGCAGTGAATAAATACACTTAATACCAGCTAAGTTTTATGGACTAGTATTAGTACGAGATAAAAGACTTTCAACCCTACCTACAATATAGGTATTTAGGGATGAAGTAACTGTAATATTTTTAATAAAATAAGATCTAAGCAAAATTCTGCAACCGGCACTTAATTAGAAATCGGATTTATCAATCCTGAAAACCTCACTAAATTTAGAACCTAGGCACACAAGTACCTACCGTTTATAATCCTAAGGGGTAATGGACTTTTTTACTGCAAAGCATACCAACTTTACAAGCCAATCATAACCTGAGTTTTGAGAATATATGCAAGAACCAAAAGGTTTTACCTGATAATCTTCCTCTGTAATAAAGAGGTTGTTCAGTGATTCATTTACAGATTTGTTGTTGTGGTTCTGAACTGAACGCAAATATGGTTTCACCAGCGGTAGCTGTTTGACCTTTAAAATAAAGTTTGTTTATTTGTAGTATATTGTTAAAGTTCCATGAACAAGAGTTATCCAAGTATGTTTTAGATCCTCGTTTAAAGTTGTGAAGTTTTAAAAATTATTACCTTGCTGAAATAATTGACTGCACGAGTATGATCCAACCGTGGAGACAGCACCATCAGTAAATCATTTAACAACAGAGGCTTGAATTCTAAGTAGAACTGTATTGCTTTGTAATATAGTTCCACGTTGGCAACCTAAAATGGGAAAAAATTCATACACTAGTCAGAGTTACTTCCTAATGAGCTTACTCCTTCTGAAGTCTCCATCTTCTGAAGAAGATACATACCTTGGTAATGATATCTTTGAATTGTCCTTCTTTCCATGCATCAGTTGGATGATTCATCATGGTAGTTATGGCATTATCATATTCTTCATATTTGTCATACAAAAACACCAATTCTGCCCAAAGATGAGCTTGTTCCGCAGCTCTTAGCACCTGCGTAAGAGATTTAATTGCTATAGACATGAGTCTCTAATTCTAGCTAATAGCTTTAAAAAAGATATTTTAAAGTATTAGTTTTAGCTATAGAGTTGCCTCACAATGTTAAAGGCTGGTTACCTTAGGAATATTCACTCTGGACCAGAACAGCTCCAGGTGCTCCCTCATTTTCTGTGGCTTAAATTTAGAATATAGAATGGCTAATTCGGTAAACATTCCCATATGAGCTCGCTCAAGTCCCAATGCTGCTTCCAACATGGTTATCAGTTCTTCAAAATAACCACGATCCTAAATAAGGGAAATATGAAATTAGAGAATATCTCTGGCATAAGATCTCAATTAATATAAAAGACCTCTGTTCATTACCTGATAGTAGTTGATAAGTTCCTCCAATTCATCTGCATGTACTACAATATGAAGCCCACACATCTGAGCAAGACGGAATTCTTTCCCATCTACGCAGGCAAAGCAGACCTACAATAAAAATTGTGATTATGTAAATTCAAATGTAAAAATGGCTGGTTAATTCAAATCAGTTTCAAAAGCATTGCTAAATAGCATCTTAATTCTTCACTTAAACGAGTGTTTACATTACCTCCTTCCATGTTCGAGTACTGTTAGCTTTCCTAGCTCCATCAACAGCGGCCTGATATTCACCCAGGTGAACAAGGGTAGATGCCAAGCGTCCAAAGTTGGAAACATTATTGTACAACAACTTAGCAGCATCGTACATTTTCTCATCATAACAACGGTCACCAACCTGAAAAAAAGACAATCCAATATCAGTTAGCCTAAATTCAATCCTCTTTCCAAAGTCACAACTCAATTTAATACTGAGAAACAATATTTTTCCTATAAGATTTTTTCCCTTGGAAATCTTCAGTTGTGATATGTTGATCCTACTAATGTAATAAAGTTGCTCAACTATTTATTTTTACACTCTTCAAAAAATCTGAACAGAAAACCTACTTGTTGGATATGAGCATTATTTGGCCCATTGATGAACTCTTCTAACTCTGCAAGGCGGTTTGTTTTAGCTAGCGCGAATATCAATTCTGTCTCCACATAGGACTCACGAGCCTTCTTACGGGCCATCTGCAAGTATTTTACCAGTTCTTCCCAGTTTCCTAGGTATGGAAAAAGAAAAAAATTAATCCAAACACTAACATCCTAACATTCATCTTTGCACCCAAGTAAATGAGAATTGCTATTAATTTCCTTTTAAAGTAAACACAATAGACAATAACAAATGTAAACAGTGAAATACATCTAAAACAGCAAAACTTCTATTACGCTTCTGAATTATCACTGACCAAACGAATAGCTGAATTCCCTTTTTCCTTATAGCTGTAAGGTTAGAGATTAATCAGAATTTTTTCAGATGTCAAAATAGAAAATTAATCTTCTCCATGCACCTGTTAAGTTCACAAAATGCAGCCTCTCTTTATCTGGACTAAGATGGAGGACTAAATGTTTTCACAAGTAGCTTAGCAGTATCTAACTCCTACATAATTCTGAATACTCAGATATCCTAATGCTTAGCTTAATCATAGCTTAGGTACATTTTCTGAGGTCACAAACACATAAAAGATGTCGTACCACTAGTATTGGCAGCCTGCACAACTTCCATGTAGGACGAAGGATCATCTGCTTTGATATAAGAATCAATGGCTTCTTTCACCATTCCTTTCTGCAGCTGGGCTTTTGCAAGCTGACTCCAGACTGCAGGTTCATTGCAGCGTTCAGCAAACTCATATGCCCGATCCAAGTTTCCAATATGTTCAATTAAGACCTAGGCACCAATTTTAGAAATAGTGTTACAGTAAAATGAATCTTACCACACAGAAATTACACTTAAACAGTTAGGATTTCATTGCTCTTCTATTGCCACAGCAATCAGATATGCCCACCCTCACAGGACAATGCGTATACTGACTCAAGAGAAGTCATTCTATTTAGTAAATTAACTTGGGTAATCTCAAGATTTATTTACCTGCACCGCTGAAGTATTGACATCAAATTTCCGGAAAATGGCAAATGCTTCTTCAAACAACTCATTGCTGATGGCGATATTGGCAATGTCCGGGGCATCATAATTATCCAGGCGGTTAATATATTCCATAACACGTGTACGGTCAGCCTTGATTGCAGTAAGGATGAGGAGGTTCTGCAGATTCCTTTAAGAAAGAAAGATTTGAATGAAATATTTTAAAAGCTCCTAAGTCATAATGAATAAACACTGCAGCTATAAAGAGGTTTTTGTCTCAGGAGGTAGAGTGAGAAGAGGAGAGTATTAAGAGAGAATTCGGATGCCATTCTCCAATCTTTGTTCCTTCCCCAAACTGAAAGGCCATAATTAAAGACTGAATATAAACAGCCAATGGATCCCTTGCATGGCATACCTGTGTTCACTGAATACAGAGTTATCAAGGACAATTTTCTCCAGCAGTTCAATGAGTTCATTGGGAAGGTCTGCAGTCATAAAAGCCTTGACAGTTACTGACACTTCTTCAGGGTCTTGAGTCTCAGACAAGGCTGTCTGTACAACCTACAGAGGATATATAGCAAGTAAGGACTGATTATCAAGGTGATTCTGAAGATATTATCTAATAAGTTACGGCCTCTCAGTAGAAAATTTCAAATAGGTAGAAAAGAATGAAGGAGGAAAATTAACCTTTAAATTTACCACCCAAAGCTTCTGAATATACTAGCACGAGAAAGATAAAATATCACTTAAACAAAGCATTTTGTACAGTCATGTATATCCATTTTCTTGAAAATTATCCTAATTATGTAATTTCTATCTTTTCCCTGATTAAAACATTATCCAACATAACTACTCCTCATTATCAGTTTAAGGGCTGCATAGATATAGCATTATATACTCAGTTATTCCTCTGCTTTTGGCTATTTGCATGATTCCCAGATGCTGCAATATTTTTTCCAGAAAGCTTTGTATCTACTTGAAAATTTTCCTTAGAAATGCTTCCTAGAAGAGGAACGAAAAATTAATAGCATTTATTTTCTTCCACATTTATAAAACTACAAGAAGAATTTAAGAACAATTATAACCACCTTCAATTTTTAGGGTTTTAAAAATGTTTTCAATGTAATATAGTTATAAGCACACATCTCTTTTCACAGTTCTATATTTACTAAGGAGATTTAACATATACCCCCCCTTGGTCTTGTGTATTTTCTCTGATCAATTCTTATCTTCGGCTAACTTACCATTGTCCTGAATGTTTCCAATCAATTCAGTCACTTCTATGATCAATTCTTATCTTTGGCTAACTTATCATTGTCCTGAATGTTTACAATCAATTCTTACTCATTTTATTGAATTTTTAACTTGATGTTTTCCTTTTAACTATGATTGAGAGAGTTTTATGCAATTAAAAAATCTCTTTAGGGATGTATTTTATTTCTGTTAACATTTATGACATATTTTTATAATTATTATTTTTTAAATTTTCTACCTTTTACTGCCTTCTCTCAGTTAAATATGATCCATTTCAGTATATTTGGGTATACAACGAGGAAAAGGTTTTATTTATATGTAAAAAGATAAGCCTTAAACATATTTGCCAATTTTACCTGGTCAATTAGCGGTCTCCTGTAAGGATTGCTTTCCAGCAGCACACTACCCCACAATTCTGGATCCTTTCGGCGTACCAGATAGCGGGAAAGACTTTTGAAGAGGGAATTCTCATTGCAAACCTAAATGAGATATTAAAGATTAATTTCAAGGTGAGAAGTGAAGACTTTTTATAACTAACTTTACTTTTAAAGGTTATTTCCTATCATTTAAACCGTGTTTGTTGTTAGACAAGGGGGAAAAATCCACTATTTTTACATATAATCTTGATAGGTCACAACCAAGTTTTTATTAAAATTCAATTGACAGAAAAAAACATAGTTATTAATTTCTAGAGTCTTTCAAAAACCACCCTGATGTTGGATCTATATTTGGACTTCATATTCTACTCTATTGGTCTGCCTAATCATGCACCAGTACTACATGTTTTCATTATGGAGGCTTTGCAATGTGCTTTACTATCGGTTAGGACTAGCCTACCTTCAAAGCTTCCTTTACAGTGTTTTATTAGCTATTCTTGTGTTTATTTTCCCATGTGTACATGCATACATATGCTCATGTGCATATGAATGGATGTATGTACACAGATGCACATATTTTTGACTACTGAAAGATCCAAGAAGGAAATAGACCTAATAACCCAGATGTGAGTTTTTACTGACATTCCCCACTAAAAGGGATCAGAATTCCCTGGAAAAATGGAGGATTCCAGGTCTGGGAGGGTGTAAGGCCATGGTGTAACTTGTTATGCCAAAAAATCAGAAAGTGCTCAAAGAATGATGAGACCACGACACACAGCCCCGGAGGCAGTCTGAAGGGGTTCTTTCAGCCCAAACTGGGACAATTTGAGCATCAAAACAACAGAGTGAATAAAACAGTAATTCATGAGTGCATGAATACGTGAGTGCTGAATAATCAATATGGAGAAAGGGCTAGATTTGGAAAACTCATTCTGCAACTAACACATTAAGAATGGTTTAAGAAGAATCAACAGATTCTAAATTTGTAGGGGAGGGGAGATACAGAGACAGAATATTTGCATGATTTTAAGTGTCTCCTTGCTGACTACTATCTGCAAGAGGAAATACAATAATTATACAATAAAGAAATTGATAAAAAGTAGCTCCACAAATCAGGGGCAAAAGGATGTCAGGTGCTTCTGCATATAATGGCATGAGAAAGACAAAATATCACTGAAACAATATTCTGGATGGAAATGTATAATCTAAATCTAATCAGAAGGAACTTAGAGACTCTAATTCAAAATGAAGAACATCCTCTTTTTAACAGGAGACTTTGTACTTATATGAAATATACAGAATAGGTAAATCCAGAGAGACGGAAGGGGCTACAACCTGTCAGGGGATAGAAGGAGGGAGGAATGTGGGGCAACTGCTTAATGAGTACCTGGCTTCATTATGTGATGATGAAAACTTCAAACTAGATGGATGTGGTGGTTACACAATACAGTGAATGTACTGCCACTGAAATTGTTCACTTTCAAATGGTTAATGTTATGCTATATGAATTTCACTGCGATAAAAAAAAAAAGTTCCAAACAGAAAAAAGACTATTTTTATAATGATGTCAGTATCAAAACAAAGAAAGGCTGAAGAACTGTTTCATGTTAAAAGAGAATAAAGAGATATGACAACTGTATACAATATGCAATCCTTGAATAGAGGGGAAAATTGCTATGAGACATTATGCAGTCAACTGACAAAATTAGAATAAAATAAATTTTAAGAAGTTTTCTGTTAGTGTCAAATTGAAGTTGGTATCTATAACGTGGTCATGAAAGAGAATATTCTTATTCTTAGGAAATACACAGTGAAGAGGTACAAAGCCAGGATGTATGCAACTTTTCGTATGTTTAAAAAATGTATGCATGGTGTGTATGTGTGAGAGCGTATGATAACACAAGTGATAAAATTAGTGGGGTTAAAATGTTAATAGGTGAATATAGACTTGATCTACTGTTCTGGCCACTTTAAATTCACAATAAAAATTTTTTAAAAGCATGTGTCTTCTAAAAATGTTCTATATTAACTAAAATCACTCTGAAATTCGCAAAATTCACTAATCTAACATTATGTAACAGAGTTTTTAAAATGCAGCCTCCTCTCTATACCTTCAGCTAGCGGTACTCACATTAATAAGTTCCAGATCGCACTGGCCACGTTCATAAGCAACACAGGCCAGATGTGGATCTCTCTTCTCACAATACTTTCCAACAACACGACTGTCATAATAAGGATTTTCACGAAGAAATCTCTCTGGGTTGTTATTACTGTCTATGTAGATTTTGGCTAATGCATTGTGGGTAGCAGGCTCCTCACAGCCCTCATGAATTCTGGCTTCTAGCCAAGGTAGAAGCAGTTTCAATCTAGTAAAAAAAATAAACGAGAAAACAAACAAAAAACAAAAACATGCACACATATACTGTATGATAAATAACAAACTCTTGACATGCTGACTACTAAGTACTTTTTGGTCTATAATGTGCTTCCCCATACATTATTTTGAATTCTCAACAATCCTACTGCAAACTGGGAAATTAAGACTCAGAGATGGTTAAATGATATGCCCAAAATTACACAGAAAGTATATAAGATTATCTTTATAACCCTCCCAGACCTATCGCTACATATCTAGATCAGATCTAAGAGATTACAGATTCATAGACTGTTCTTTACACTGAACGAAATATCTAGACTTTAGATAAATTTTGTTTGGGAGTAGGCTGGAGAGAAAATAGGCCAGATTATCTGAGGTTCCTTTCTATTTTAATAGTTAACATACAATGTTACTTACAGCCAAAGGAGGCAGTACTCTAAATGCACACTGGAACTAGGAACAAAATCGGGTAGCTTTAGAAGCTCTGGGTTTAATAATTCTAGCAGTCATATGATCAATCTATCAAGGGTCATGATTTCACTAAGCTATAGTTTGTGTTTCAATGGTCCTGATAACCAACACTTTTTTTTACCATGGTTTAAATATCAAAAGCACCCAGAGAAAGAGCAGTAGGGCATTATTTTGGCCATCAAATTCATATAGTTATTATGAACACGTTCCCATTAGGGTAAAGACAGTTAACTTTTTTTATTAATAAAGGCAAAAATCAAGCTCTTATAAACATGTGCAACCCAAGCAGACGTTCCATGTTAAGTGAACAAAGAAAGGCATATCTAGTGACTTAGATGTGAATCTAATTTATCACAATATAATTTGTCACTTACTGACCAAATTGTCTAACTGTAACTACCTGGCTCTTTGCTTGGAATATACAACAAACAAGATTGTTTTCAGCCACCAGACTTAACAAGACTCAACTGAAACTTCTCTAAATGTTAAATTGTTATGATCCACAATCACTTCAAACTAGGCTCAAACTTTTAAAATCAGTATTGTATCTCCATTGTCCTTAAATGTAGAATTTCTCCATGTTTGAAACATTCAAATACAAATTTTATGACTATAAAATATACCAGCTCAGGTTAAAATTAAACCCCATAAGCATTCTTGATATCTTTTCACAGCTAGAATAGTTTCCCACTGTTATACCAACCCACAAACCTCATTAATTACATCAACATTTTCTAAACACTAGTTCATCAAAATGTCTCAGCTAAAACAAGACTTCATTGTATAAGTATTAGAAGCACTTACATTATT
The DNA here is from genome assembly GCF_902729225.1 of Pteropus medius. Classification (NCBI taxonomy): domain Eukaryota; kingdom Metazoa; phylum Chordata; class Mammalia; order Chiroptera; family Pteropodidae; genus Pteropus; species Pteropus medius. The sequence continues at coordinate 5,358,227 of NW_024349799.1, read as the reverse complement.
ATATTCTCTTCTACTGAAAATTCATAATTCATATTATCATATTAAGGTTCAAATAAAAAAATCAATTTAACACAGGGTTCCACAGGGAACTCTTTTCTCTCATTATGCTTGAGAATAATTTATCAATCAGTTATTAAATATAGGGGTATCATACCTAATAGGAGGCTTTTATATAGTTTACATTGAAAAAATACACAGTCGACCCATTAGCTTAATTACACATATGCAAAAAAAAGTGATCACCAGGTTAACAGATTTTCTATATGACAGCTGTAATGGTCCAGAAAACAATTTTTTTTCTAGTATTATAACGAGCTTATCACTTCTAAATTAGGTATTTCCAGAGATTATGGTCCATTTATTCCTCAGTCGTCTTTAGGCAACTGACAGGTTAAGGTTATATTTTCATCCATTGCTATGCTTAGAGAGACTACTAATTTATCCCAGTTATGAAGGTTAAAAATGGTACTACACCTGTTTCTTTTTTCAACCTCAGCAACAAGCTCATCAGTAGAGAATTGACCTCTTACAACAAGAATCAAGTTTTTAATGACATCTTCAGAACAATCAACATCAAGCAATCCTCCAATAACCACTGGAAGTCGACTTGGATTCACCTAAGGTTAAAAAAAATAGAAGAATGTCATTATTGTATTAATAAGCAAAATAAAAAAGAGTTTAAAAAAAAAAATATCTCCATCTTTCAAGCTCAGTCTCAGCATTGCTCCAAAGGATAAGTTAAGTCCAAAGAAGCTAAAGTCACAGAATGATTATGGAAGGCTGTTTAATAAAAAGGTCTCCATTACAGCAAAACTGTCTTTTATTTCTGGAGATGGAAGGTACAGTTTTTACTATCTATATTTAAGATGGTTTTTAAAACTGTGCTTTGGAGTCTATATGGCGTCTACATGGATACCTCAGGGGCTATCAATTAAGAAGGGTACAGGCCACCCAACTTTTCCAACTATAGCAGTTCTGTTCTGTTTTACGTACTTGGCATGCATGCAAAAGTTTAATCAAAGAAAGGATTCTGGTGGAAAACAATGTTGAAAGCCACTGTAGTATTGGTCACAGAGTTTCAAAAGGATGAAGATTTATAGATGTGAGAAGTAAAATCTACAATAAGGTTTAATTTATAAGTTATCTATATATTACTTACCTTCTGTACATATATCTCTATATACTTTTGAAGATTATTTCTATATAAGTAAAGCACCAAATCATGGACAAAGTCGAATCGATCACACACAATGATGAGTGGTAACTGATCTGTGAGCTTTGCTTCCTGAAAAGAGGACAAAAGGAAACCTTCATTTTCTCCTTCTGTGAGGTATCAAATCTACGTAAAACATGAGAATCTGTTTTACACTGGTGGGAGAGGCTCGCATTAACTTGGCTCTTCTCTTAAGGGAAGAAATGTCCCAATTGCTGAAGAGTGCCCATCCCAGTTTCAGGAAATTTTTACTAATTAATATTTTGATTCACAGCAAAATACCAGGTCCTTCCCGCACAAACCCTTTACGAGAAAAAGTAACAAATTAATATTTGTGAGCCCTTAGTGGCACTCAGGATATAAAATCAACACATAGAGACTTTCATTAATAGTAATACTTCAATTGAACTGAGTGGATTTAAGACCAACAGTCACATTGTCAAAATGACGGCATAAATGACTTACATTTGTTTCAAACTAAAGACTTATTTTTTATCCCTCCCCAATTCCAATCTCTATGGCCAGCCACTAACATTCTATTACAATAAAGCCTACAAGGAGCAGCATGATGGTGACAGCCATGAATTAAATACACCACATGCTGCTATATTAAGAAAAAGGTTAAGAAAAAGAATGTACTTTAAGACGTCTTTAAATTGCCAATTACTTTTACCATTACAAACACCAAACTACAATCCTACTTTATAGACTGACAGAGATGTTACAGACAGAGGTAAGACCTGTACTGGGCATTTACCTGATACATGTCCTGTTACATTCCACAGACATAAGGTACAGCACAAAAAACAACAATTTCCATCAGGAATTCATTTATACACAATGAAACATTCCTCAATAAATGATTCCTCTATGATAATCTACTAAGGAAAACGAACTAAGCAGAATAGGATTTTCCCCAATGACAGCCACTAGGAACATTATTTGCAAGGTTAGAATAAAATGGTACCTAAGCCTAGTGCGTAACAGTCACCCAATTATAAATAATTCAAAGGTTAGTCCATGAGGTGTTCAGAGAATGCCAAACTAAATATGGGAGTCATGAGAAATTCTGAATAAAAAATCAAAACGGCTGTAAATCTGAAGTGAAGTCCAGCTGCAGATTTTTCACGTTAAGGAAAGTCTATAGCAAGTATTATTTAGCAGCATGGAAACTCTGTACTAAACAGCTGCTACAGTCATTACTAGAAAGAATATTTGATCTACCTATGCAAAAGATAAGCCAAGTTTTTTCTTCAAAATAAACATCAGAAAGTTAGTGGATCAACACACTAATCTCTGTTATCCTATTTAATATACAAATAAAATATTACGTACTTTATTTTATCATTCAGAGGGAGAACACACACTTGCAAGCAATCTAATATTACTTAAGTATTCTATTCTCAAGAATGGGTATTTAAATTTCTGTTGGCAAAAACACTATATTGTATTCCGAAAGAAAATTTAAGAGCGAAAACAGACAAAAACTGGGATACTTTCTTGATTGCTTAAATTTGCATGATTTCATACGTGTGAGTAATGCTATTAATATTTTAAATTATTTACTAAAAGGTTACTCTCTAGCTATTATGGTTAAAGGTTTTAAGATCAAAATTGAAATTTATATAAACATATTCAGAGATCTTCATAAAGTTATTAATTTAATTAATATTTACTGAGTACCTATGTATCAGACATTGTTCTTATGTACTGGAAATACAGTGAGGAACAAAGTACGCATTACCTCGAGACTTACATTGTAACGGGAAGAGAGAAAGTCACAGTGTTAAGTATTATTAAAAAAAAAAAAAGGGCAGGATATGGGGGAGGTAATGATGGAATAAGGATAGGTTTTATTTTAGATAAAGTAATCTGAGACATTTTCTCATGGCATTTGATCAGAAATCTAAAAGAACGTAAGGATGCAGACAGATCATGAAGGTCTAAGAAGAAAATGAAAAAGGGCCCAAGCAAATGCCCTGGGGCAGGACAGGATTTGGGGAGTTACAGGAATGCAAGCAGGCCAGTGTGACTGAAGAAAAATCAGGAAAGAATAAAATGACAGAAAATCAGATTAAAGGTAGCAATAAGCAGATTATTGAGTCTGAAGAACAGTTTCGTGCTTCCTACATAAAGCTATAGCTTCACAAAGATAGAACATGAGCCAAATTATGCTACTGACACCATTTCATACTACTCACAGGTTACTTTAAAGGAGAAATAATATTCTAGCAATCTCTGTATTCCTAGTGGCTAGCATATAATTAGCACTTGAACATTCAAGATCAGACAGAAGTATTTTTCTTATTATCATAGGGTTTACATACAACACCAGTCAATTATCATACAACTAGTACCACCAAAATGAAGTTTATTAATAGTGATGATACACAGCATTACTGCTATCATACTACAGGTCAGTAAGGGAAGTGAGTAAATGGTCTAATATGTTCATTCTCACTACTGGGGTGAAAGGCTGGATACAATAGTAGCTTCTTCGTATTGAGCTCCTAACTCAGATTATTTAAAGATTAGACACCAGATTTATTTCTAACTCAGATTGGAATTAAAATTCCTTCAAGGAGTCAGGAATAACTTGAAACCAAAAAGAAACAAAACTTGCCTGATAGAGTTCACATGTAGGCTGACTCTACCTTATTTCCAAGGCCCACCAACACAGCTCATTAACAACAGTTGTCACTCGAATACCTATGGCACACAGGTACTTGATAACACTGCTTGTGGTTGTTGAAATGGAGGCTGAGGCACATTAGTTAATTTGCTTGAGGTAACAGGTAGACATATACTGCATGAACAAACAACTAATAACAGAAAGAAATGGAATTTGAACCAGGTCTGACTGGTCCAAAAGCCCATAATTCAGATCCACTGCCCGCCCTACTCCATCAGGTTTGCACTCAATTCACAAGTATGGAGGGAGAATCCTCATCTAATTTTATCTCATGGGCTAAGCAACCTAAGGCTCCACCATCGTAAAATCCAGGGGTCTTATTCTGAAGGAAAATAATGAAATGAATTTAATCCTGCTTTACATATATACCAAAATACAAATATTAAAACCCAATGCTAAAGAAATTGCAACTAAAGCATAAAAGTTGAGAGCTTAATAAAAACAAAAAAATCAGTTTAAGAACCTATTAAGTGTTTTTTAAAAAAGGAAACAGTACTGATACTCAAAGCAGGAACTAAACTGGTGTTAGGGGTACACTAGTCAAGCATAAAGCATCAATTTTTCTAATTTGGAGAGTTTTTTGACACCAGAAAGTCTTGGGTTCAAACACATTATACTAGCCAGGCCTCTCAGAATATTTGTAATGGCCAGGACAATATAAAGCTGTACTTTTGGGGAAAGTTTATCTTTTAATCTAAAATACAAAGCAACTTACGCACTCTGACTACCTCATAACACTGAAACCCCTAAAGGTTTAGCTATTTAATCTAAAGCCCAGGTAGTGTCTTCAAAATAACGATCAGCTATTATTACAACTACAGATTACCTAAAAATGATAACAGTGTAGAATAGGGAAAGCCTGTTTTTTCTACTGAATTATATAATAAACATTTTGGTTTTAGTTTCAATTTAAAATTCTTCCAGAAGACAAAAAAAAAAAAATGTTTAAGAACTTTATATTCAGTCTCTAGAATAATTTCCTATATATAATATAAATGTAAAATATATATTTGGGTGATAAAACTGTATGTTCTATAGTTTTCATGATTTTTATATACAACTGCCAACTTTAAAGTTTTCTTCTCCTCACAAAGTAACTAGCAGGTATGAGAATAAAGCTAAAATTAAACATTAAACAAAATTAACTGCCCTTAGGATATTTTAAAGAGCTAAAAATCTTTCAACCATTACCTTTTACTCCAGCACAGGCAATTCTTACTTCTCTATAACTAAATTAATCTCATAAAGCTGAGAGTTTTTTCATTTGATCTTACTTACCTTCAATTAATTAATTATACATGATTAATATTTAGTTTTTAGAGTCAGGCTAATTTAATGACAGAGATAAACCTATGTCCTTTAGAAAACAGAACCCTTTGCATACAACAGAGGCTACTTAAAATGACATTGAGGACAAGCTGATCTTAATATTCAAAAGGAGCCTAAATGATATTCTAAAATGACACTGAGGCTAAAAACACTTTTCAAATTTTTTCTCCAAAATTTAAAGTGAAAGAAAGAAAATTTCTTTGAGATACTGCTATTTTTTTTTCCTTCTTTTAAACAGATGGTCATTCTGAAGTATTACTCACTAATTTCCTTCCCTATTTCAGAGCAAACCACAGAATATTAAATTTGGAAGAAATAGTTCAGCACACAATTTGAGAATGCTAAGAATTCACATTTAGGGGAAAAGTTTTTTAAGCTAAGCAAACTCTTGCAGAAGTGCTGGCCTTCAGCCTGACCAGAAGACACATCACTCGAAATCACCTACCTTGAGAAAATTCTTGACTCGCTCGGGGTCGTAGCAGTTGCTTTCTCTGCAGATTCTTTCTACTTCTTTGATCTGCCCAGTCTTGCAAGCTGCCTGAATATATTTAAAGTGCACATCCGGGTCCTGACTAAAGTTAACAATGGATCCCAGAAAATAAAAGAGACCTTAAAGGAACAAATAATTGAAAGTAGGTACAGGTGCACTTTTCAGAATGACAGAAATGAACAATATTTAAGCAATTAAAAAACACTGTTATGTCAATTATACCTCAAATGAAAAAAGAGTTATACTGAGTACTCCCAAATAAAAACTAGTTACTCAAAAAGCTCAATAAGAATACTAATTAATCCAGTAATCAGTTCAATAAATGGATTTGAACTTTACTCTCTATAAAACAGAAAATTCAATCTAGTACTTTTTAGTAGTTGAGAAATAAGAGGCAGCTATTTAATACCAAAGCTAATTATTTCACCATATTCCATATGAGAAATTTTAAATGAAGTCCCTTATAGCAGTTGTTTTTCCATATATAGTTAATGGGAAATGTACAAAAGTAGTTTGAAAAAAGAGTTTAACGCAGTGCTGTCCAATAGAACTTTCTACAATGATAAAAATGTTCTATATCCACATGTGGTTATCAAGCACTTGAAATGTGGCTAGTGTAACTGAAGAACTAAATTTTAATTGTATTCAATTTTAATTATTTTAAATTTACATTCTTCTTGTGGCTATGGCTACTGTACTGAATAGCATAAATTTAGTGCATTGTTAAAATAACATACAGAAACTAAGAACATTAAGAAAATTAGTAGAAATCTTGTTCCTTCTATCTAAAGCAATACTACAAAAAGAGAGAAGAATAAGTAATTGAGGACCAGAAGTTTAGCTACTGAACCTAAGAGTCAACCAACAGTGATTACGTTAGTACTCAGTATAGCAGTGGTTCTCAACTCCGGGTGATTTTATTCCCAGGAGACATCTGGCAATGTCTGGAAACATGTTTTGTAGTTACAGCTGGTGGCGCTGATGCCACTGGCATCTAGTGGGTAGAAGCAAGGGATGCTGCTAAACATCCTGCATACACACAACCCCACCACCACCAAGAAAATTATCCATCCTAAAATGTCTGTAATGTTGAGGCTGAGAAAACCTGCTGTATAGTGTGACAAGTCACAAAATGTCCTTGGTTAAAAACACCTGCCATTATAAGAGTCAGACAACATAAGCATGAAATTTTATTATACTTGATCACTAGTATTTTCATCTTATATGATTATGACAAAGCTACTAAACATATTTACATCTTAAAATTCTGCCTTTATTTCACCTATAAAATATTCAAGCAGTCTTGTTCACTGCACATCCCTAGACTCTGACATAAAAGATGCCTGACAACATTTATTGCATAATATTTAAACTGCCCCATAAAATTAAACTAGTAGAAAAAATTTCCAATAGCCTATCATACTACCATCTCTCTTGTCTATCTTAATTAAAAACAATTCAGAAACTCCTAATTACCTTCAAAACTCTTGAAAGATTCAAAAAGTTCAATCAGAGACTGCGTTGACAGTTGTTCGTGATACTTAGAAGCCACCTGAACACAGATCTGCAGATTCTGACGAATATTGGCAGACAGCATGGCCCTGAGGCATTCTAGGGAGTCTTCTACTGATAAGGACCCAAAGTAATTCACTAACCACTAGAGAACAAAATTAAGATATAAGCAAATAAATAAATGAAATAACACCAAACCTAATGGTGGTATAAAATTACTCATTCAGTATCACAAACACATTTTCAGTGTATCAATTAATCATAACTAACACCATCTATTAGATAAGAAATTGGAATACCTCGGGGTTAAGAAGATGGGTGTGAACAACTGCACGCTTTATATCATATAAGTCAGTGAAGTGTTCTAATGCACGCTGCAGTAGGCCAGCCTTTTCACACAGTTGAGCAATATGAGCCCGGTCATAATGCGTGAACATCTGATTCCCTAGAATAGCATCTGCAACCTATAAAAATCACACACAGGATGAGTTTATTTTATCAGCCCATTTATATCAGTAATTCTATATCTAGATTACATATTAAGATTCAACAGTGAATTGATAAAGGAGAAGACGTACAAAGGAATGTTAGCTAAATTTTCTTCAATGAAGAATAGCTATCTCGGCAGCTTCGAATAACTTAATCTAAGAAGCTCTGAGTAAATACTAAAACAGTTTTGGAAACATGCCTCAAAAGCATGAAAATACATACTTGAGGTGCATGCATAAGGTTCATCTCAAGCAACCGTGTCTGTAAGGGACCTTCGGATGGGCGATTATTCTTCAAGGCATCGAGCAAGAAGGCAGTACACTGTTGAATTAGATTATACTCCATAAAGACATCCACAATCTGCAAAAAAAGATTTAAAAGATATTGCTTTAAGTTGTTTAAAAATCACTAAATGACACTGTTGATAATAGGTAAGTAAAAGGAAATTAAACATTATCTTTTTTATATATTAAAAAAAAGCCAGACCAAATCCCAGATTTAAAAAATATTATCTGGACAACATAACTTCATAATTTAAGAATAAATTTTTGTCTTCTGGAGTTATCTTTACTTCTGGTAAAAACAACTACAATATATTTCAAGATATATATAATAGCAGAATATAATCAAACCTATAGATTTAAATTTTTGATAAACTATTTAAAATATGCAAATTCATAAATATGGAGTCTTTGACTCCCACTTCCATATGTATCACTTCCCTCTCTCCTCACCCAGTGGCAGCAATTGTCCTTTGAGTTTTATTATTTCCACATATTTCTCATATTTTTAATAATACACATCTCTAAAGATGGAGTTCTTTTCATACATTTTAAAACTGTATATAGATGGTATCTTACTGTCCATTCTTCTGCAACTTGCTTTTTTGTCTATGTATAGACACAGCTCTAGTATTTACAAACAGAAAGGCTAACCCATTCTTCTCCAAGTTGTTTAAACACAGATCCCTCCATTCTCTATTTAAATCAACTTCTACAGAATACATTTTAATGTCTTTACCTGTGTGATATCAGCAAGAGGTTCTTCATCCTGAACTAACATTTGAGCAAACTGCTGTCCCTGATCTGGACTGATACGCATGACATTTCTCAGCAGAAAGATCCAGTCTGGAGTATATCCAACCTAAAAAAAGACAAAACTTTAAACCCTGCCGCAAAGTTTTCATTTTTATATCATTTAAATGCTTTGTTTTGTTTTTTCTAGAATAGAATCTTACTAATATAGAACTATTGGTGAAAATACAAATTCAGTTTTAACTTAAGATGCTTAATTTGACCTCAGTTTATATGAGGCAAATAGATACCTTGGAGATATCTGAATAGCCATAAATTTTTATAATTGGCTTATTCATTTTTGATGAATGACTATTTCAAAAAGTTTGCTCTAACAGATTAAAATAAGTATGCTCCTGCCATCTTAAATTCTGATAAGCTATGTAAGAGTAACAGTCTCCTTTTCTGAATAATTCTATATGTGAGAACTAAAATAGGGTTTTTATACTTTTCCAAGTAATTCAAATTTAAGGAAATACACTTTTTTTTATAAAATCAATTTATTCCAGTTATATTTTATTGGAGCCGTCATGTAATTTAAATGCCACTAAATTATAGTTTGGTAAGCAGAATAGGAAATATCGTTCTAGAAAAAACAATTCCATTTTTGTTAACAGGACAATTCAAAAATTACAATTTCTATCAGTGATACAAAGAAAGGCGAAAAGAAACATACTCCATAACAGGACAGGTTCACTGCAGGGACCAGGCTTATCCACTGCTGGTGGCATTGATCATGAATAGTCTCACTCAGAAAACACTTTGAGCAAATGGGGTAGAAGTGACAAACATACTGATATGTTCAGCTGTCTCCTGTCTGAACCCATAAATTTTGTGAAACAATTAATGAATTGTATCATTTTAACTCTGGTTGTTATTTACAATATGTATTTGCTTTGAATAAGCCATTGTCATAGAATTGTACTGAGCGTTATGTTTTAATTTTTAACTACAGTCATTCTAGGTAGAACATAATCTGTTGGGAGATTTGAAATGAGGAAGTAGCTGAAATAGCCTCTGTTAGAGAGTTAATTCTTTCAGATATCCAAAAGAAGAGAAACTTTGGTTAGTTTCAGAATGTAAAAGGGGGAATCTTTTTTTCCCCCAGCTTTACTGAAATATAATAGACAATTAGTTGCTCTTACTTCCATTGTACAATTCAGTGAGGTTTTTTTTTTCAATTATAGTTGGCATATCAGTTTCAGTTGTACAGCATAGTGATCAGAGATCCACATAACTCACAAAGTGATCACCCCACTAAATCTAGTACCTCTGTTCTCCCTTACATATTACACTAACCATGTTCCCCATACTACACTCTCCATCTCCATGTCTTATTCTGCAACTATTCATTTGTACTTCTTAAATCCTTTGCCTTTTTTCACCATCCCTCCCAAGCACCCCCATCTAGTAGTCCTCAAAATATTCTGTTTTTTTCTGCTTTTGCTGTTATTTTATTCTTTAGATTCCACATGTACGTGAAATCATGAAATATTTGTCTTTCTCTATCTAACCTATTTCTTTCAATGCAATACCTTCTAGGTCTCTCAAGGCAATATCTTTTTCCATCCCCTATGGAAATTCACTATTAAAGTCACTTAGAGCTTCTATAGGCTAATTTCTCGTTAATGTTTTAATAAATTTATGTTGAGGATTTATTTTCTTGAACTCACTTTTTTAGCATATAAAACAATCTTCTGGACTTGACCTGTTTCTGCAAAGCACTGAATGACTTTATTTGGTACATTAGCCCTTAGGTACACACTAAGTGCCAATGTAGGGTCCACAGATTTCACAAGGTCACCAAGTTCTTCAGAACATTCCAGCTGTCCAAAGAAAAAAAGAGATTGTTTAGTATTCCATGAATTGTTTTATAAATGAACAGTTGACAATACTTCCACTGTAAATAATATGATAAGCACTTAGTTAATTGTCCCAGAATATATCATAAGTATTCAGGGATTGTGGTTAGTAAAGACTCTTGATCATATAGTCACAGTAATGTCTCAGTAAAATTCTCCACACAATCCACTTAAGGATAAAAAGCCCACCAAAATTTCACATTTAATAGATATTACCAATACTTGGTTAGAAATTAAGTACTTAAAAAGCGGAATGTTATACTTCTAACTATTAAAAATACTCAGGTATCAGACCCACATGGCCCCAGTTTTTCAAAATAATGTAACTTTGAATGTAATATTACCAAATGAAAATTTGATATTAAGGAACCAGATGAAGCTTACCATAAAGACCATTATTAAAAGTAAGGTATAATCTGTATGTCTGAAGTATCTAAACTCCATTATCTTCTTGACTTTTGGATTTGTAAAGCAGGACAATGATTCCAAAAGATCAGATAAAAATTTTAAAATTTTTAGGTGGTATATAAGCAGATTTCCTCCTCTGTACTATTCAACCTTTCTCAGTCAGCTGCCCAATCTGTAAAGCAGCTTCCCTAAAAGGGTTTGCTTTACATACTAGAGTTGGTTTTCTACTTTTAGTGGTTATGTCAGAGAATAGCCCTTAACTTTGATATTCAATACTGAGAGGTAAGAAGTTCTATTAGAGTATATGTTTCTTAACTGAAAATGCTAACTAATGAAGAGTTGATGAGTATCTCTTTTATTACAAATGGATGCCATATGACCATTCATGAAAAAAGGTAATGATATCCAAAAAAGTTTCACACCATTATATAGGTCAACTCAGATAATCTTGGAGGTTCCAATCCTCCCTTATCTTAAACAATTAGGACAGATCTCAAATATTCGCTAGTGTGGCTAGTAACTATTCTTCAGCATAGGCTCCTATCTAAGCATCCAACTCTGAAGTATTAGTCTCCAGTATACAAGATTGCCAGAAGCTGGGTCAAGAAACAAGGACTCAGAATTAGTAATGTAAAAACATTACCAATATTCAGTAAACCTGAAAGGTCTAATAACATTAACAGTTATTCACTATTCAGAGTGTGTCATATGGGACCACATCAGTTCTTGAAATGGCGTTAAGACATGAAACTTCAATACTGCCACTTTTATGATGGTATAAAAGGAATAGCACTGGTGGATTGTTCCAACTTGTTAGCTGCCTTACAAATAAGCAATGTTTTCTATAATATGCTCTAGAAAACACAGTACCATTAAATGCTCTATATAAAAAGAAATTAGTTAAGTACTCAATGAATATAAAAGGCATAGAGAAATCCTACAGTAAAGAAAGCTGGTTAACAAGTTTTTAAAGGATCATATTTAAATAAATTTCAAGAAACTGAGTTAAATATTTTCCCATGTAATGCCAATCAGCATACTGTGAAATCATTCTGGGAATCTGTATCACTGCTAATTAGACAGCCCTGCTGTCTTATTAACATATCTATGATCCAACATTTTACATAACATGTTTCCCTTGCACACCCAAACATGGTTACTATCAGCAAATACCACAATTTTGATACTTGGCAAATTCTACAAGAAAAGATATATTTGCATAGTTGAAACTACTGTGCGTATCTATCTTATCAAGTGTGGGATGTGGGAGATAGAAATATATTCTTATGTCCAAATGAGTGTTACATGTTGACAAATATGAATGCATACTGAATTAAGTGTCTCACACTAAGCTTTTCCTAAATCAAAGGATAGCAATTTGCTTCCATGTTAGTAGTTTTAACCACCAAGCAAGAATCCTTGACAAAGATCTTATCTTGACATGTTATAAAATTAAGTTTTAAAGGGAATTAAGTTTATGTATCTCATGCAATTTCTGCTTATTCTATTCCTACAAGCAGTAAATAATAGAGATGTTTTGGTGCAGCCTAGATGTTTTTCACTTGCTAACATGGTATTTAGTGCAATCAAAGCAAAAGTATGGTAACAAAAGTTACATACCTTATCTTCTTTTAACCATTTCTCCAAAAGCTGTTTCCGCCCTTGCTGAAGTACAGGCCTACACAGTTCTAAGGATTCATATTTGTTTAGCTGGCCTTGGTCCAAAAGGATTCCAAAATACTGAAGTAGAGGAGAAGTTTGACCTGGCTGGGCTGGAACACTCTGGAACCGACGAATAGTGTCTGGAGTACGAAGGATTCCCTTTAAGAAAGAGAAATGATACAGACTCCTTTAAGGTGACCCAACATCACACTAATAACTCCATGATTTTTAGGTAATCTTAAAAGCACGATTTCATCTACTAACACTAAATTTCAAATCTTCACTATAATGAATAGTAAAAAGGTTCAGTCAACATGTCACTTCTGTGGTTCAATGTAATTCAGAATCAAAAATATACAAATCTAATTACATTGCCAGTGTGTGAGAAAATAAGTATACAGTTGTTACAGCTAGCTTTTAGTCCAGGTTCGCATTAAGTGCAAATTTCATGATATAATACTGGTGAGAATGTGAGCTATTCATTCAGTCCAACATAACACAAAAGAGATGAGAATAAACTCAGCTCAATTTCAGACAACTCTTCCTACCATAAACTGAACAGGAACTGTTTATTATTCAACTTTTGGAAATAAAATCAGTACTATCAGGCAGTGTGCTCTGTGGTCCCATGGATCTGTCTCTTGCTTCAACAGTGTTTGGACGGAACAGATCCATGGATACTCTTTCTTCCAGCCTCCAACCATCCTTCAACCACTTTTCCAGGTGTAAACTTTGGAACCATCTTCTCAGCCACCCTCTGCCTCAGAGACCAGCCAACATCTTCTTTGAGCTTAGCTCCTTATTCCTGATCAACCATGAGCTCCAAGATTTGTCAGAACTGTTCCACAGAGGTAGAAGCTGCTATGAACTGCCTGATTAACCTGCATCTGTGGGCCTCCTACACTTAACTTCTCTTTTGGGCTTCTATTTTGACTGCAAAGATGTGGCTCTGAAGGGGATGGGCCACTTTTTCCATGAATTGGCTGAGAAGTGGAGGGCACAGAGAGTCTCTTAAAGACGTAAAGCCAGCACAGTGGCCATGCCCTCTCCAGGATGCACAGAAGCTGTCCCAGGGTTAGTGGGATAAAACAATGGACACCATGGAAGCTGCCGTGGTCCTAGAGAAGAACCTGAACCAGGCTCTACTGGATCTGCATGCTCTGGATTCTGATCACACAGAACCCCATTTCTGTGACTTCCTGAAGAGCCACTTCCTAGATGAGGTGAAACTCATCAAGAAGAAGGGCAACCACCTGACTAACCTCTGAAGGCTGACTGGCCCCTGGTGGGGCTGAGTATCTCTTCAAAAGGTTCGCCCTTGAGCACGACGAGGAGCCTCTGGAGCCCAGTGGCCTCTGAGGGGCCCCGCTGGCATCCCCCTGGTGTCAGGGCTTCTGCCTGTGCCTCTCCTTGCAGCTACTAGGCAGCTTTTTAACCACCCTGGAGCCCTCTCCCAAGCTGTGAACCAAATGGAAACAAAGCTTTTGCAGGAAAAAAAAAAAATGGCAGCTATCATTAAGGTCAAACAGTATTACAACTAACTAAACATTATTACATCTATGTAAATCCTAGCTTGTTAAATCTACATATGCTTCTAACATTCTGGATTTTAAACAACTAATCAAATCTAGAGCACAGAAAAGTAATTAACGAAATCCAGAGACACTGACAAGTAACTCATATGCTACTACAGGAAAGTGTTAACCTCAAGATTAGTTTCTCTGTGGAGAGCTGGTTCCACTTCTAACAGTATTAAAAATAGAGCATATTAACATTAATTGAATCATGGCAACTTCTTTCATAACTACTTACCTTTGGTGCATTAGCAGCCACTTTTGCTGCCTCTGAGTAATTTCCCTGGGCAAAGAGAGCATTAAATTTCCGAGCAAAGAGTTCTTCAGCACCAGCTAAGTTGTTACGTACAGCCATTCTCAGAGCCAGATCAGGATTTTGTAGGACGTTGGTGATATAAGGAATTATGTTTTCTTCTTCCACACACACTGATAGAACCTGCAATTTAAAGATAAATGAAGAGCTGCAATGTGTTCATTTGGAGATCAATGATACCAAACCTGTTTAGAACCAATTACCACTGAGTCACAAAGTACTAAAATTGTGACAGATGCTTTCATGTTGCCGTAAAAAAGTAAAAAGAGGCCAGAAGAGAGAAAACTAAGGGGTGCTAAGCCAGTTGGGGGTTCCTGAAATATGGCCATTCTCCCTATTTCATACTGCTCAAATTAATTGCTTTGCTATCATCCATTCACTTTCAATGTGGTTAACACCAAAGATTAAGGTGCCTAGTTAACTGAGCTCTGAAAGACAATTCCATATGATTTATAGATTCTTAGGTAACACAATCCTGACAATGACTAGAAAATGACTATAAAGAAACTATGAAATAAACAAATTTTAGGGATTACCTGGAAGAAGTTTAAGGTATATATATTCCTTTTAACCCTAGGGTGTTTTTTTTCCCCCCACAAGTATTTTCCAGTAATTTTCTTTAATTACATTTACATTCCTATAGGCCACATTATACTCAGCACTTAATATAATGCAAGGTATACAGTAGGTGCTTACTAAAGTGGCATCAGTAAAAAGCAATTTCTAATTGCTTATATTTGAAGTACAGTTACCACCCTCAGTCCTCCTAAAAAGTCACTGCCACAAAATGCTGCCCTACTTGCCTAAAAGCCGAAATACTGTTAATTGCCATAGAGAAAGGGAGCCCTTCACTACACATCCATTCTTCTCTCCAGCAGCAGAGCTGGTTAGACACCCCAGCTTGTGAACTACTTCTATTACCTTCAACAACAGTATTCCTCCTACTATTATAATTTCTTGCTTGTTTCTCAGTCACTATTTCACATTAAAAAGGGGGTGGAGGGTACTTATCTTTGTTTAATTGTACTGTTAGCATTGGGCAGTGTTTAGCACAAAGTAAATGCTTAATATTTATTAAATAAATGAAAATGGGAAATTTCTGTCCCAAGAGCAACAAGAGTCAAATACAATTTGAGAACTCAATAACCAAACAAATAGGTAAAAGTCAATCCTGTCTGTTCTATTATTCCTTTTGAGGAAAATGAAGAAATTAGAACCTCTAAAATTTTCATTTCTACAGGTCTAACTCCTCTCCTCAAAGCTTACTTAGACCATCTGGTATCTGCAATGTGTCATTCTACTCCATATTAAGACATGCCTTTTAAAGGAAGGAAGTGATTACTTTCTTTATAGTCATTTGCATTCCTGACCTCCACCTTTAATTTAATGGTTACCTCCTAAAAAAAAATAAATAAATAAGGAAAATGAACAAATCCAGTTTCAACTATTCATTCTGAAACTTCCTACTAATCACTACCTTAGTCTTCCCCAAATGTCAAATCCACAGTTTCATCTTTATCTTACTTTTAGACTTGTTCTAACCCTTGCAGGACATTTGGTCCCGTCTAAAACATCCACAAAAACATTTGGTTCATGATAAAAGGTCCTTGAAATTTGTTCTTAAATGTCCATGAGCTTATTTGTTCCATGCCAAATGGTCCTGTCAAAACTATCCAGGCTCAGAAAATGTCCCCGAGTACAAAAAGCCCATAATGCTTTTTACGTTTTTGGTTTATAGGATTAATACATAAAAATATTATGTTTTATTGGTCTAATAATTGTGTTGTAGCTGTATACCCAATAATAACCCTTCTTGCGCCTTGGTTAGCCTAGCTGGTATTGGCACATTTCAAGAACTAAATATCCAAGACCTCTGGGCATGGACCAAATGTCTCAGTACATGTTTAGGAAAGGACCAGATGTTGGTTAATTGTTCTAATAGATTTCCAGCAACCAGTATTTAAGATCTACAGGGTACAAAGAAGGTTCATTCCAGTATCTTCTAAAGTACTCGGGTCTACCAAGTTAAGCTAGATATTGGCAATGACATCTTCATCACTTTTGATTTTTCAACCAATAGAAACTACACACTCATTCCTTCAGGGTATATGTCCAGCTATACTTGGCTTTGATCAGAAGTGTAGAGAAAAGTCCTAAGGCCTCAGGTTACTGTAAACACCCATCTCCTTACTCAAAGCAGCTGGCACAGAAAATTGTAGGGAATGGAAGGGAGAACAGTAAATTCTCAGAATCAGAGTTATGATTATCAAATATATTGGCAAAATCATTCAAGTTACTTTAGTTTAAACATTATCTTAAAAACATCAGCTAAGTAGTGAAAATAAAAGGTCTCTGGCTTATCAACTTCATGATTATTAAATTATCACTGACCTAGTTCACCAAAAGGCCAATTCATTCTTGATTTTTCCAAGACACATGCAAGTGAATAAATGAAAGCTACTTAATTTTTAAAGTCACTTTTGTGCCAGACATTGACTGGTGTGGAAACACAAACAAAGAAAAGCCCCTTTCCTAAAGAACAGCGACTGAAGCAGTTTTCAGCAAGCAATGTAATTCATTGTGGTAAGTGCTGTGAGACGGGCTAAGTTGTAAGGGAATAAAGATAAAGCAGCTGACCAGGTGTGGAGCTGAGGCAGGGGATGAGCAGGTAAGGAAAGACTCCCTTTCTCTAGAGAATTTGCCTCTTCACATACAGCCCATTTTCTGGAACTTAAGAGAACAAAGCAGAAAAAAAACAACTACTACTCCCTTTGCTTACTACTTGGGAAAAGTATTAATTTGGCGGAAAACTAGTAAAAGTCAAGACAAATAACAGTACTATTTTTGAAGTTTTAACCATTTTTTGGAAAAGATACCTCCAGGTGGAATATTCCAATTACACTAAAACACTAAGAAAACACTGAAAAAGAATCACTTGTTAATGATGTGAAGAGGTTTGTCAATCATGACCAATTCACAACAGCTAATATTTTCCCAGTCTAACTCGATAACTTGCCACATACCCCACAATAGCTACTATAACACATCACCTTCCAATATTAAATATTTAGTAACAAAGAATTAGAAAATATGCAGGAAAAATTCCTTTCATTGTAGTTGATAGTCCGTCTTAGAGGTCATAGGAAGAATACTCCTATAAAAAGTATACAGTCCGTCAAATGTGTCCCTAATAGTTTCTTTGCATAAAGTCACTTCTTTTGAAAACAGACACATAACACAATCTTAGGTGGCCATATGCCAAATAGTCTCTCTCTCTCTGAGACAAGATCAAAGAGAGATTTTGCTTCTGTATCATATGCTTCTGTTTTTTCAGGTGTACATTATTTTCTGACATCCAAAGTTACCATTTACTTAAAAGAAAAAGCTAACAGTAATAAGTGTTATTTTATTGCTTAATTTAAGTTTCAAGGTTTTCTTACTTGTCCTTTTCTATTTACTCCAATTATTCCAGCTGTGGCTTCATGAGGTGCAGTAACAAAGATTGTTTCTCCACTGATTCTGTTCATGTAGATACAGGTACCAGTCTCAAGATCATAGAGATGGATATAACCATACTTAGTAATCAAGAATACTACATCATGCTTTTCACTGATCTGTATAAAGAAAATCAACACTTCAGTAAAATAATGAACCTATAAACAAAATTTAATCCAAATCCATTTTAGTGATGATGAAATTTTACAACTGTGACAAGAAGTTTACATGAAAAATTTTAAGCTAATATTTGTTTATGGTTTCTTCATTTTTACAGCACATTTAAATATGGCATATCCCAAGCTCTTACATAAAACATAATATGAATAAAGTGTATAAAAGAGAAAACATAATTTTGAACAATTCAAGATAACCCAGTTTATATATTATTACTTTATAGAGTTTCACCAAAAAACTTTATTTTTAAATAAAAGATATTCTTTTAAGCACCACTTAAATTATATTGACTATGAGTAATAATAGTTTTTGGATTAATTTTGTTAAGAGGAGAGATTTCAAAAGTCCCTTCGTTTTGCCTAAAATACCTGCATTGCAACAGGAAAGTCATTTTGTGCTTCTGGAGGGAAGAAAACATCCACTGCCTTCTTTGGAAAAGGCTGGTTCCCTGAAGGTGGTGTACCAACTTCGATGATGTGTAACTGTTCAAAAGACAATAAAACTTAAATAAACCTAGATATTTTAGCAGTTTGATCATAGCAGCTTTATTTGTAGCTTCAAACTGGAAACAACCAAAACATCCTACAACAGGTGACTATTAAACTATGGTACAACCATACTACGGAATACTCCTCAGTAATAAAAGGAACTCTCATGGACATTATGCTGAGCGTGCGGGGGGAGGGGGGCAATCTCAAAAGGTCACATACTATATGATTCTATTTATATAGCATTCTGGAAGTGGCAAAATTATAGAAATGAAAAGCTATTTAGTGGTTGTGAGGGGTTAAGAGATGATAGGAGAGTGGGTGTGACTATAAGGGGAGTAGCATGAGGGAAATCCTTGTGGTGATGAAATAGTATATATCGCGAATCTACTCATTATGTATCTCGAATATACTCGTGATAAAATAACAGAATTATGTAATTGTACCAATGCTATTTTTTGTTTGTTTGTTTACTATATATAAAGCTATGTAAGATGTAACCATTGAGGGAAACTAGGTAAAAGATATAGGGGATCTCTCTGTACTGTCTTGCAGCTTCCTATGAATGCATTATTATTTCAAGGTAAAAACTTTAAAATCAGCTGAATAGCTGAAACAATCACACCACAATCTACCTTAAGTTAAGGGCACAGAATGGTAACACATAACCCACAAAAGTGCTTTCTTGTGGTTTTCAATTATAATTTAGCATTTCCAAATAGAAATCTAACTTGTCTTTTCTGCCTGTACATCTACTCTAACACAGATGGGAAGTATGCATCTTCTAAGATGAGCCATGAGAATCTTTTGGTTTAAAATGTCTGATGCTACACATTAGCCAGGCAAGTGAAAGTAAATAATGTCAATGAAAGAATATTATATATTTTACTTAGTCATGTCAGGAATGGACTCAAAAAATAATTCCATTTCCAAGATAATATCATATGAAAGTTACAGGCTCTCATCCTAAATCACAATGACTAGCCATATTGAAAATATTATGTCTTCGAAAGCATGGTAGACTACAAAAGCTACAGCACAATGAATCAAATAGGCTAAAGAACTATAAACATGTTTTTGGATACTATAAAAATGATATTGAAGTTTTTTTCCAGTAGGACTTTTCAAAAAATGTCTCAGCCTTTTTGTCTTAAGGTTAATACCTAATATCTAAAACCTATGATGTCTTTTTGTTTACATTACTCCAATTCAGTACTAAAGATCAGTGTTTTCTACCCTTGTCATATTGAGAGGCTGGTAGGATTGTTCTTTGGTTCAGAGATTCTTACTTGGAAAGTTTAGGCAGAAAACTCTCTGTGCCTATGTTCTCTCCCTGCTGAAAGGGTATAGATTATCATATTTTAAGCAATTGCTATCTTAATATTTTCAACTAGTTACTACTGAAAAATATTAAGATTTTAGAGGTTCTACTCTGGCAGTGAGAAGAGCAGTCAAACTGAGTTTCCAGAGGCAGCAGTGCTGTGTCATCCAGCGCTGCAGTCACAGCAGCAGTGAAGTTCTCAAGGTTCTGTGGCAGGGCTTTTGCCTGGGGCCCTGGCCACTGCTCATTCTCCCTTATTTCTCTGCATCTTCCCAAGCTTGCTTCTAAATATTCCTAGCTATTGTAAACTATCCATTATCCTTTCAGTAAATTTTCTATGCTCTAATCAACCAGACTTTGTTTCTACTGTCTGCAACTAAGAGCCCTAACATACAAAGTACTTCAATTGTCCAGGTTATTCCAACGTAGAGCCAGGGCTGAGATGCTCTGACTTAAAGCAATGTTACTCAAATTGTAGGTCACATTCTATCTAGTCACCTAAGGTATTTAAAATGCAGATTATGAGCTCCACTTACTGAATCAGACTCCCTAAATGTGAGGCACACGAATGCACACTTTAGCAACCCTAATCATTCTTATGCACAATGAAGTTGAAAAACATAGAATTAGGACCTGTGGTAAAGGCAAGCAAAATAAAGTCTTACTATAAACAGCTGAATAAAAAAGTTGTCAATATTATTCATTTTAGACAAGTGTCACTAGAAGCAGAATTCAGTCACCATAAATCCTAATGTTAAAAACAAGTTAACAAGAAAAAACGATTTTAAAATTAGATGACGTTATTAACAGCAAAACAAATTCTCATTAAAATTTCCAAAGCCAAAACTTACCTTCCCTCCAGCTTGACCCCGTACTGCAAAACAAAATAACGTTGATTCTTCTGCATTTCCTTCCATCTTAAACTGTGCGAAGCTAGCCGCATGTCCTTCAATGGGCTGAGACACTTTCCTATCTACAGAATATAACTGCATAGCTCCCACCACACGATTTTGCTACAAAAGATAAAAGAGAATAAAATTTGGGGACTCAATGAGCCAATAACTCCCAGATTCAACTAGTGAAATAATTAGCATTGCTAACATCTTAAGCAAAATTTACAATTTTTTGTTATTTAGTCTCTCGCCGTAGATTTGATATCTTTTAACTTAAAAATTAACTCCAAACATTATCTTATTAAAGTTTAACATGAATGTTTAAAATGTGCTTCATACACAACTATCTCTTTCCGGTCTCTTAAAGAAATATATGTATAGCAGCACTCATTCGGCAGCAAATAGTCATAATAAATTCCAAATCATTCATACAAGAACTCAAATATCTACTCAATCTGCACAAGAGACCTAAAAATACTTGGTAAGGGTATGTACTCCGAAATAATATGTCAGTATAAGGGCATTAAGCCAGCAACCTTTATTTCTTAAAAAAGAAAAAAAAGAAAGAAAGAAAGAAAGAAAGAAAAAAAGTCTTCCAAAATAAGTCAGATTCAACAACACTGAGCATAGAAGACTTAATTTCAAAATAAACTGCTTTCTGGGCATATCAGTTCTCTAGACCTTTTCTTTATTAAAAACTGGAAAAAATGTTACCTGTGCAGATATACCAGTCAGAAGTAACCACTTTTGCTTTGCATCTGTACGATAATTGATAATCTGGCAACCTGCAAGGCTAGAATGACGATCAAACATTTTCACTGGCTGAGACTCTCCTTCCATACTCCAATGGTAAACTGCATTATCCGTAACAAGAGCAACCGTATTCAGAGAGATCCATTTCCAGAAGGTGACATCGTCAGTCATGGTATGGGCCTTCATTTTACTTTTCATTTCAATGTTAAATATCTGAAGAGTTTTCCCAGCTAAAAACAAAAATTAAGAATTATAAATCACTAAGAAAGCAAATTTCAGGTTAAATTAATATCTAGCTAGACTAGCTCTGTAACAAGATCTATAACTTCCAAACAAAATGGTTTTATCATGAGACTACTCAATAACCAACTACAGCAGTCAAATTGATAGAGCAGCAACCACTGAAAAGATAGCTGAGACTGAGTGATCTACATCTACATCTGAAGCAAAAACTCTATTACCCCTAATACAAACATTTTAAACAGACAGCACAGAATGCTATAGAATTCTAAATCCTAACTAAAAATGAATCTAAAGAACAGCCTGCTTAACAATGATGGAAAACAAGGTTATAATCTTCATATTTATAATTAAGAATGTTTACTTACTAGCTAAGGCGTAGGTACACAGAACAAAGCAAATCTGATACAAACACATGGGGTAAAAATGTCTAATTTTTAAAAGGCAGTCATCCCTCATCCAACTAAATCTTGTGGAAATGGCTTTTTGGAAGAGAATCTACTTCAACTCTGCCTTATACCACTAGCACATGAGAGAAGTGCATGCTACATTTAATTGGTTTAAGATACAAAGGGAAAGGTAGAAGTGCTGGAGGAAAGGAAAGGGAGACAAGAACAGTTTCGGATGCTGTTAATATACTTGAGATAGGTACAAAGTTCAAGCTTCATCCAATGAAGACAGCAAATATTTTGTAAAAGAAGGATGAAATTTGCCTTGATGTTGAGAGTTCACTGAATCAGAAGCAAAGGCTTATACTTATAATTTGAAATCCATCATGGTAGGAAAAGTGATTTGGTTTAAATTAACAAAGGTCAAAGCCCATAGCTATCGACAGGCTATCTAATTCAGATTAGCCCTTAGAAACTAAGGAAAACTCCATTCCTGAGCCACAGAGAATCTGACTCCTGAAAAACAAAAAATATTATAAGATAGTATGGGGGGAGGGAATGGGATGGGACACAAAACATACAGCTTTGTACCACGATCCTTCTTACCACATGTGTAAGAACTTCTTCCATAAAACAAAGAATGTTATTCCCATCCCGCACAATATGTAAACCACAACCAGACTTAAACAATTGTGAGAGTTATAGTCCTGTTTATAAAAAGAAGCCAAGGGGTTTAAAACTGGCTTCGGAGGGAAGCAGTAGAGTAAGTCCTTGACAGGTTCTGCGACTTTAATGACAAATAATGAACCCAACTTTACCATAGGCTAATTGATATAAACAACTTAAATTCCTGTATCTCATCAACCTTGTAACAAAACAATGTTATTCGAGGACCTACTGTATTTGGAAATTACTTACTTTCCTTTGCTGCCTCCCCCAACCCCTAGATAGATATTTTTTCTTTTTTATATGAAAAGGATTTGGAGGACATGTATGTAGGGTGCTTTAGGGAGGAAGGCAAGGGATGACAGCTTAACTCCACATTGTAGATATATGGGAACAAATCTGTAATTATACAATGCCCTGAAAATCTTTTCAATTTATTCCTTTTATAGAACAGGACAATAACTAATACAATCTAATTTAAGATAACTCACCATCTGCACACATAAGAAAGCATTAAGAAATGTGATAAGATAACAACAACATTAAAAATAGAATTCTGAGAAAATTAAAACGATGGCCTTTTAATAGAGAGGTGTGAGAGTTGATAAGCAGTTGAATTTAAATCTTTAAGAAGGCTGAAGGGAGCTTAATACCTTAAAGTATAATATGTATTGTTTAATAGTAGCAAAAAAGCTTACTGCCACAGAACATGTGGCTCTAGGTAAAAGCTGGAACCTCTTTTCTTGAGATGCAACTCTAAACTTGCATATATAATGGTGACATTTGTTTGAATATGCCTGGCCCTCTCCCACCACCCCTGTCCCTTAATCTCCAACCAGTACTACTACTACTAAATACAAAGTTTAAATCATGTAAAGAAAAGTCTGTTTAAAAACTTCAGCACCTCTAACAACTCACCCACAAAATATATTAAGAAATTACTAGGAATCTGAACTCTTCCTACTACTACCAAGAAGATAAACAACAAGCAAAAATTAGGCAGTTAAATGCTTTTCTTTTTTAGAGGCAGTTTGTAATCTAACCCTCTTAAAAGCTTCTGTTTCAATGGGTCAGTTACATTCTCACTCTAACTATCAAAGAAAAAAAAATTAATATAGGCTCCCAGAAATATCAGATTCTTTGAATTCTGTTCAAACTAGTAAGCTGTACAGTTCCCTATTGTGACACTTTAGAAGTTAATTTGAATAAACTCTAACACCCATGATTCCAAAGCTTCCACCTATATGTAGACAAACAAGTTAATAATCGGTATAAGTTCAAGCAATTTTTAAAAGTCAATAATCTAAATGAAATACAAGTCTGAAGTTTAAAAAAGGCAAGGCATGAACAGCAAGTTTATCATTGTAAGAAGTATGCAAAGTTTAGGTGCTAATATTAGCAAAGTATATTTTATTCCACAATATGAATCACTAATTTCTTATGTCTTCTGTATACAGTTATTTTTTCAGCAGTCTTATCATACTATAGGTATAAAATTTAAATTCATTTAATCTAAAACTTAAAATTTTTCCATGTAGATCTATGCTGACTAGAACAACATTTTACAGAAATATGTCAAGTAAAAGTCATGAAAGTAGTTAAAATCAAATTCAGTAACAGCTTTAACTTTGCAGATCTGTTTAACCAAATGTAATCAAAATACTAAAAAGAGGTAGATCCTAATTACTGTATTTGAATAAATTATACTAAAAAAGAATTTTAAGAAAAAACTCCACACTCTTTCATACCTTTTAGCGCAATTACTTTGCTAGCTGGATTCATGATGGCGCTGTCTGCAGAAATTGGTCTTCGAATTGGGTTACTTGGGTCATTCATATCAATGATTACCACCTGGGCCTGCTCTCCTACTTTCTCTCTAATGCAGATGAATTTGTCTGACTCCATAGTCAGGGTACTAAAGCCAATGTTTGCTGGGTTTATTCCCAGGTTCTGGAGCTGGAGAAAAAAAAAAAATTGCAAAGTGAATTTAGAAAGACTTGATATTCATGTATTGTGACCATTACAAATCCTCGTTTAACCATAAACGCTTCCAGGTCAAGTGAAAACTCCGTTACTTTAATTCAAGTGAGGCACCTAATAGCCAAATGACAAACCTTCTGTTCTTCCAGTATGACATTCACTTGTTTTCTTACAACCTTGTGGTTATAACTAAGACAGAACAAATAGATATAAAGGAAAGAGCTAGACTTTATGGTTCAAAGGTTTTAAAGCAATCAATGTTTCTTAGTTTAAAATCATTGAACTGATCTGTTCTCTTTTACCCTCTACATTTAGTAGTTACTTGTTCACATGCATTAGACTTCAGGAATCTGAAAATTAAGTTACAGTATAAAAAGAAATTTAAAATTTCACAAGATTCTTGATCTACAGGAACTTAATAATAGCAAGAGAAGACAGACAAACAAAGAAAGTTATAATATTTTGCAAAAAGTGCCAAAGATATGTAAAAGGGACCTTGATAAAGAAGGCAATATGTTCAAGGTAGGCAGACTAGAGAGAGAATTCTTAACAGAAGGACTAACAAATGCTAAAGCCCAGAGATGTGAAAGCATGGTCTGCTAAGGGAACTACAAGTTCTCTTGTAGCATTGTGAGTATAGACTATGAACATGGTCATAAAGTAGTGGAGAATTAAGGTTATAAAGATAAGCAAAAGCCAGACTGGTAAGCTAAAATGTACTCCAGTAAGAATCCTGAATTTATTCTTTAGACGAAGGAAGATACTTAAAGGTTTTAACAAGGAAAATAATGAAATCAGATTTGCTTGTGTACTCTGAAGATACTGAAGTATTTGTTAAACAAATATAGAGGATCTAAGGATGATAGGTCTTTGAAAACCAGTTAAATCCAAGAAAAGGGCACCTGTTAGAAGGAGATGGCTATGAGAATGGGTCATTAATACTCTGGGTGACCAAACATGATATAACATGATATAAATCCCACTAAAAGGCTTCCCGAAAGCTTTATTAGCCTTAGCCAGACTAGATTTTTTTTCCTTTCCTCCGTGGAAAATAAATTCACATGGAGCAAAATATAAACAAAAATGAAAAACCAGAGGAAAAAAATAAAAAACAAGTCTTCCTCCTCCCGTTGTCCCCCAGATACCCAATTTCCCTCCCCAGGGACCATCATGTCACTGCTCTCTTATGAACTGGCTGAGTCCAGTTAACTGTATTTTATCTAATTTTTTTTGTCAACCCCTTCCGCTAATAGCGTTTAACTATTACCAGGCCAGGATCTGGATAAGATACAATATAACATTAAGAGACTACCTTTTACTTTCACTTGCCTCTTGTACCTAAATGACCGCAGGCACAACCAGTTATAAAGCATAGTTACTCTAACTCACTCAACACCAGGGCAAGGATTCAAGGAATTGTCTAACAATTAATACCAACATGGTAATAAAGTAGATGATTAACTAGCTTTACAAGCTCAAGTGTATGCTGCCACCATGCAAGGCAAATACACAAGCTGTGAGATGTTAACTTATAATGAATTTGGTTACAACAAAACTTTATGAATTATTAATTTTCACTTCTTCCTAAGTGTTATAGTGACTTTTAGTTAGAGAACTAATGGAGGAAGATACACCATAAGGGGTCCTATAAAACATACAAAGGTACTGTGGGTGGGCTTCAGGGAGGCCTTATACAACTATTTTTTTGAGTAGACCTTCTTTAGAGACACTTGTAAGTTTAATCGATAGCTACCTTTCCAATAATTGGAAAAAATATTCTAGTGGGTCATAGAGCTTCTAGAAATATAAACATAAAAGCAAAATATTATCTTCTATACTAAAATAAGAATTGTGTTTTGTCATTACCAAGTATTCACCTAAGGCAATTTTGAGTTTCAATTGTCACAGCTTACGTCCTAGTGTTTGAGAAAGAGTAAAAATAGTAAAATTAAAACAAGGATGCAAGTCACAAATACCACTAACTGAACTCACAAATGATTCTAAAAGATTTTTTTTAACCCCTCCACTTCAGAGGCAGGTATGAGACAACTGTAAGAAAAAAAAATAAACTATTAGAAAAGATAGTAGAAAGGAGGGAAAAAAGGAAAGTCAAGAAACCTGTGTTTTCTATTTTCATGTAGATTCCCAGGGAAATGCAGTAGGAAAAGCACTTTGTCAATGGGTTAGCACTGACCCTTGGCCTCAGGGATGTTTTAATTTTAGGAAAAGCAAAGATTTGGTTAAAAGTGGATGGGGCTCCCTCATTGCCTGCAATCTATATATAATAGTCTCTTCCCATTAAATACACTCTACCAAGAAAGTTATGTATATATTTTTTTAATTTTATCTATCAGAAATGTACTAGTACTATTCAAAATACTCGATGTGAAACAAGACATATATCCTTTAAAGACAAAATTAAAGAGACAAGTGGCAAACTCTTATCAATGTTACATGCTTAAACATTTTTAAACGTATACTTAAATGACGCCCATTTACACAACTAAATAGGAAACTGCTCCTTCCTAAAAGGCCTTTCCCAATTGTTAGCACAAATGACAGAACTTCAAGTGTTTTTCCTATCAGTTAACAGAAAGCTACATTGCTGCCATCTCGCCAAATAAGGTAAGATTTTCTTCCTCACTGGTGATACTTTTCAGTGAGTATGCCCAGAGCACTAACCAATTCTTCCCAAACTGTCCTATGATATATTCAAAAGGAAAATATCCCCAAACAGACAGTAATGGGACAAGTCATCATTATCAATCATAATTCCGGCTTAGGTGCAACTCTTAAAATGGGATCACGTAAAAAGGATTATCATACCAGATTTTAACTATGTCTACTAATATTCCTATAGATTAAAACTTTTTAAATATAACATGTTTTTAAACAGGTTTTATTTTCAAAATAGCATATACTAACCATAAAATATTCTCAATTATAAAGTCTGATGGTATACGGAGCTATCTACCACAGTTACAGGCTGTGGAACACACCCCTAATAAACTGAGAGAACATATAAGAATCTCTGAACCTGCAGCTTTTTTCAGAGAATACATAATAATACCCAAATTCTGGTCACATTTTTTTTAACTTTCCCATTGGCAAAATGTTGCTATGATGAAGTTGGAGGTATTCTATTTTGAGATATGCTTGGAAGTTTATGATAAATATTTTTAACTTCAAAGAACTTTTATTTTGCTGACATAAAAGAAAAATATGATGTCAATAAATTTAGGTCCAAAAAAGGGTTACTTATTTTTTTAATAGTTATTACATGCATAAAGTAATTATTCAAACAGTACAAAAGGATATACTATGAAAAGTCACCCACTCTATGTTTCCGGTAATATTTCCCCCCTCCCTTCTCCCTGGTAATTAAGAGATACTTTTACATCTCAGAGATAGCCTATGTATATGAAAGTAAATATTTTCATCCTCTCTTAAAAAAAAACCAAAACACTAATGGCACATGCACAATAGCATACAAATGATCAACTGCTCCTTTAAAACAAAACAAAAAAACTGCCCAAACTTTGTAACTCATTTGGTTTCCAGACTAGATTTTGACACTGATCTACAACCCACAACTTTAGAACTTGACACTTATTCCTAGTTTAGATTCCAAAAAGTAACAGATTTACTGTTAATCAGCCAACCCAACACTCTGGAGTACCCTAGAGTTACATGTTACAAATGATACAAAAATGTTTCCTTCTCTTCCTTCACTCACCCCAATTTGGAGTAACATGCCTGGGGTGAAAAGACACTACACTCTTAGTTTTTAGTACAAAATAGTATCTCAGAGTCCCCATAATCTAGAGAACACAGAAAGTTCTTCATTCAAGACAATTATTGTACAAATATGTAACTTTGATTGTAAAATACAAGTGCCATACAGAATTAGCTGGTTCTGTGGATTTCTCAAAAGAGCCAAAATGTCTGGGTTTGGTCCTAGTTTTGCCATTTATGAGATCACGGGCAAATCATTTATCTCTGTGTATGTTTCCTCATCTGAAACATCTGAAATGATACCAGTTATTCCACAATTGTGAGGATTTAATGTGAAGTCCTTAGAACATTGCATGACACAATGGCTCAATATTGTTAGTCCATCCAACACAGCTCAAGGTTAGTTTTTATATATCTGCTTAATTCAGCTGTCCTAAACGTTGGGTTGAATCTCTGGGTGTGAATTTATTTTGACTACTGATAATAGATAAGTGGTCTCTGGGGGCTTAACTTACACAGACACAGAAATGCTCCCTTTTTTTTTTTTTTTTTTTTTAAGAAAATTACACTTAAAAACTTCCAATTCTGCTCTTTAGTTTGCCTAAATAAAGTTAGGCAGAAACCAGAATCTTCAAAACCATGTAACATGTTCATGCTAAGTAACCTTATTTTATTTCCATTCGTATTTTTACAGACATTGTGGAACAGTATTGTTAAGTCTTTCTCACAAACCTGGCTAACATGTCTCCAACATGAAGACATGTTTGCTGAGGAAGCAAGCTGGGAAGGCTAATACAAACAAATGGCATAAGATGAGTATCATCAAAAATTCTCTTTACCCTAAGAAAGCTCAAGACTAAGAAGCAGAAAATAAAATGGAAAGCAGGCACAGCATTTCTCTCCTCAATGTGCAGGACACTTGACGCTAGCTGTTTCAAAGACACACCACATTCTTATACTGCACCTTCCCAAAACCAAAATTTCCCAATGTTTCCCAATCTTCCTGTGGCCCACAATTCCAGGTCAATTTATCCAAGAATTAAAACCTCTTCCATCTATGCTCTGAAGTATGCCTAACTAAAGTTAGCGAGGCCAGAATCTTCCTACACAGAAGGAAACACTCCTTTTACTATATATACTGTTAAGTATTTTTCAGGACAATTATAGATTTAAAAAAAAAAAAATTATGAAATCCAAGAGTCCACATTAACAATTTTTTTTTTAAAAACTCACAATTAGATACCACCTCGACACCTGTTAGAATGGCTAACAACGAAATAAAAGTAATAGCAAGTGTTGAGCGATGGAGAAAAAGGAACCCTCATACACTGCTAGTGGGAATGTAAGCTGGTACAGCCACAATGGAAAACAGTATGGAGATTCCTCAGAAAATAAGAACAGTATTACCATACGACTCAGCAATCCCTCTTCTAAGTATCTATCCGAAAATTTGAAAACATTTATTTATAAATTTAAAAAATATATATCTAAAAAAGAAAAAGCTGTTCCTTATAGAAAAAAGCCAACTTAAAAATGATAAAAAAAAAAAAAAGACCTATGTTGTACGCCTGAATGTAATATAACATTGTATGTCAATGGTAATTGAAAAATAAAAAAACTTTAAAAAAATTTTAATGGTGAAAAAGTCTCTACAGGTATTTTGCAGTCATCACAATAACTGATTCAGGCAAGAACCATCAATAGATAATAAAATTAATGATTGAAAGTAAGGAGTAACATAGTCTCAAAGTAACTCCCAAGATACTTATTACAAAAAGAAAAAGAGATTTGTAGTGAAGAAACCTGTCCAACACAACCTTTACCAAGTACTCAGTATCATTAGCAATTGGTCAAATTGACAGCATGAGCTTCTGAATGCGATGCACTACAAAGAACACATGACTTTTGTGGTATTCATGCCCAAAGTATAGAATCTGAATCTAATCATGATGACACATCAGATGAGCCTAAACCAAGGAACATTCCATTCCACAAAACAAATGATCTGTATTTTTCGAAAATATGTCTTCAAATACAAATAGAGTTGCAGATTTTAAAAAAACTAATGAGACAGGACAACACAATGTAACTCATGATCCCAGATTTTCTTTTGATATTAAATATTGAAACAATTGATGATATCTGAATGAAGCCTGAGATTAAATAACAGTATTCTGTCAAAGTCAATTTCCTCACTTTGGTAATTTTTACTGTGGCTCTAAAGATCATTTTGTTATTCTTAGTAAATATACACTAGAGTATATAGTTAAAGAGGTATCAAACCTATAAATTACTTTCAAACAGTTTAGTAAAAAAATATGTGTATAGCAACAAAAGAGGATAAATCAAATGTAGTAAAAAAAAATGTTAAGAAATGAAGAATCTGGGTAGTGTATATGAGATTTTTTGCACCACATTAACTTTTTCTATAAATCTGAAACTGTGTAAAACAATATTTTTTTAAAAAAAATCTTAATATACATAACTGAAAGCAACATGTAGATCTTACTTGGATCCTGATTTAAACCAAGAACATGTGGGGATGATCAGAGAAATCTGAATATGGACTGGTCTTTTAGATACTGAGGGATTGTTAAATATGAGGATACTATACTACTATGATTATAAGAATATTTCCATTATTTTCTAAAGATGCATGCTGGAATATTTAGAGGTGAAATGCCATGATAGCCTGAATTTCTTTAAGTAAAACAAACAAAAAACATATATGTAAATATATATATCTCAAAATATTAAAAATCTAGATGATTGGGCATATGACTCTCCTCAGTCTTATGAAAGCTTGAAATTTATTTTTAAAATTTTTTAAAAAGAGATTAATCTCTACTCTTCTATAGGTTACAGAAACAGAAAATTAAATTGTAAGAATCAGACTTTTACTAGGCAATTTACCTGTAGGAAGGAAGAATACAACTTCAAATGGTAGAGAGGAAAATCGAACCTTAACGAGTAAAATAATTCAAGTGTAAGAATTTACACTCTGTAAAGGAGCTGCACAATGGATGTTTGCCCAGTTAGAACTGAGAGGTCCACTGCTCTGTCCATTTTGGTAGCCAGTGGTTATATGCAGCTATTTAATTTTGTTAAGCAAATACAATCTAAAATTCAGTTCCTCAGTCACATTAGTCACATTTCAAGTACTCAACAGCCACACGTGACTACTGTACTAGAAGGCGCAGAATAGAGAACATTTCCATTATTGCACAGTTCTACTGGAGAGAACTGTTTTTAGATTTCCATGGTAGACCAAAAAAGGAGAAAAAGAAAACTACTTTAACGTTAAATTCTGGCAAAATATGAAGAACAACTAGTAAAGAGACACACTCATCTTACACAAGGACTTCAGACAAGGCAAGGAGAAACAAAAAAATTGAACTTTCACGTTTCAGAATCCAGATATCTGCAGGAGGTTTAGGAGGAAAAAAAAATCTCCAAGTTCAATGCTAGCAGAAGTGAGAACCCAAAGAACAACTCCTCAGTATGAGTGCCTCTTTCCCCTCAAGAAATCATTAAACATTCAAATATCAGAGGCCCAGGTTTACAAAGAATGTACAGATGTAGTAACACTGAGTCAAAATTTTAAAAATGTTAAAAAAAATTTTTAACTTCAGCAATATTAGATTAAGAAATCAAAGTTAAACGTTTGTTAGTTTTTAATGCTTTAGGCTTTGTGTTTTCTGTCTTGCTTTTGAAACTATACTTGATTTGATTGTAAATGTGGCAAACAGAAAAGTGTCCATTCTTGCTTGATGGGGAGCAAGGCACACCTAAGTATGCATGAAAATGATTAAATACGCACCAAGCACTTCGAACAGTGTGGAAGATTTCTGTCCTTTTATAGTTATCCACCTCTAGGGCTATGGTATCCTGACATACTTGTAAAACAGACTGGCTCTGATACCATGCTATTAACATATAATCAAACCTAGGGTGGGCCAATTTGCTTTGTTCAAAATATGTTACTAAAGACAGCTAGAAAAACCTATATCAAGGAATCAGAAACCCAGGGACAGTGAGTCTGCACATTAGAATATATTAGTGATCAAACTATGAAAATACTGTTAAAGAGACCAAATGGACTATGAATATATTTAATCCAAATAGTATACATTTATCAAAAAGAGCAGAAAATGCCAGCACACATCCAAGTAAACTACAAGTAAATTCCAAGACAACATATCCCAGTAAAACTACACTATTTTTCAATGCCCAATTCTTTGACTTGCCAAAGACTCTATTAGCACAAAGTATCTCGGCAATCACTCACAATTGTGCTTGTGCCTACAAATATCACCTAATTAAAGAAGTAAGAGGTTTACTTTGAGCCTATTAATTTTAACCAACAGTTCTTACATTTGATCAGATAGATTCATGGGAAACAAGCTTTTTTTATAAGCTTACCCAGGAAGTCTGCCTCCTAATGAATACTAATCTCAGAACTCACTTACCAGTTGTATCAGCTAAAAATCAAAATACATTAAAACTTCTGTTTATGGCAGCATTACTAAGGGCTTATGTTTCACAATTAGTGCTTGCCTTTACAATTTCCAGATCCTTCCTCCTTGTTTCATCTGAAGTCAGAATGTAAAGGAAGTATGTATAAGTTACTATATTTCAGATGAGGCTATTTTATAAATGCTCTATTATAGTCCTATTCTGGTTACCTTTCTGTAAATGAATCTTGTATCTTGGTAAAAATTTAACGGGTGTTACCACTACAGAGTTAACTAAACAATTTTAGAAAGACCTAATGACACACGGATGTCACCCAATACAGATATTTTTAAGTGCCTGGAGATTTGGTTAACTTCCTATCCTAAATATTTCACTCAGCAAAATATCTTTCAAAAGTTCCAAACAACCCCTACCTTCCTTCACTAATATAAGTTGCAGTCAAAAACTGCTGACAGCAGTTAATTAGGTTCTTCCAGGAAACTAACAGAATGTCACATAAAAACTGCAGTTGCTGTCTTCTACAGGAAATGAAGAAAAATGCTGAGAATGCAACATTCCTTTAGTTCTTCCATCAACAGGATGCCAGCCATTGTTTTCTTTGCGCTCCACATAGTTCAAGCAACAAATAAAGATGCCTTTAATCCTTGCTGATCCCATATTTAAACATATATATTTGTTTATACTCAATGTTAGCTTCTGTGGCATTGCCTCTTAGGAGAATTTTTGCCACTGGTCACTCACTTCCAATTGTTAAGTAATATATTCAAGAAGGAGCCACAGTTAGAGACAGGGACAGTGAGACTATTAGCTTTGGTAAACTATCAGGAGACTCAAACAGAATTTTCTCTACTTGTAGCCAATTACTGACTACAAAATTTAAAAACTTTAAATTTGACTCATTCCTAAAAAATAATAATTGAATAATTACATGAAATATTACATGTCAATTCTGCCAAAGCTGCAGGGCAATAGAGGGAAGTTTTTATGCCCCAAATCTTGTGGATGGGCATGATTCCCCCCAGGTTATGCCCTTTCTGGTATAAATGACATTCAGCTGGCAAAAAACAACTGAATGCCACCAAAGCTGTGATGGGGGATGGGGACAGGTAGGGGAAGAGGCTGGGAGTGGGGGAGTGCAGAATTTACTCTCCTTTCAAAGAACCAGAAATGAAGCTTAATTTCAGGGTCCAATATTACAATAAATACTTAGTGCTGACTTAACATAAAGACCTTCGAAAGGCTGATCTGAATGGTCCTGGGCAGACATCAAGGGCTTAGTTTCCTGGACTGAAGAACTAGAAGTATCTGCTCAGTTTCTTTACTATTAAAACTGTAAAGGTAACAAAGAAACTTCATGCTATGACACAAGTTCCCAACGACGTCACAAAACATACTTTTAAGTGTGAGTTCAGTGATTCAGCTCAACCATATCACTGATGCACACATTCAGGTTATTTTCTACCTTACCTATACTGACAGAAAACCTGCTAGAAAATTAGACATGCTGTTGTCAATCATTTTTCTAGTCAGATCAACCATTTAAAACACTTAAGTGCTACAAGTTACAAGACGAGAACCATTTTATTTTACATTTGAGTCACTGGAATATTTCCTTCTGAACATAAAGCCAAAATTTTCAAGTTAAATTGAGTGAATGAAATAACACTCAGCACGAAGACTTACAGGCTATCTCAAAATCATATAAAAAATTCAGAGAGTTCAAAACAACATTAAAATGATTAAATGACTAAGATTTACTTTCTATTAACACCTGTTGAGAGTCTATTATTTGGCAACTTGGTATCAATTCAGTATATTATAACCTGTTACTTATCAGCAGTCCCCAACCTTTTTGGCACCAGGGACTGGTGCTCTTATGAGAATCTAATGCCTGATGACCTGAGATGAAACTGAGGCGGTAAAGGAAGCACTGGGGAGCAGGTGCAAATACAAATGAAGCTTTGCTCCCTGGCTCACCACTCACCTCCTGCTGTGTGCCTCGGTTCCACAGACTGCTACCGGTCCACAGGCCTGGGGGTTGGGGACCCCTGGCTTAAGTACAAGTTTTTCATTAATTGCCTCCTTTGTGTTAAACTTTTAAGTTTATCATTATTACTGAGGTAACAACCTATACGGAAAAAAAGTTTTAGGCTTAGAGGGATTTGAAGGTACAATCTGTAGTTTATCTGTAAAAAGAGGGGAAAAAACTCTCTATCATCTCAAAACTCAATAAACACTGTTTCTCTGTGTGACGATCAGTGTTAAAAACTAAGATTGTTTTGATTTTTGGTCAAGAAGAAGGTGTGCCTTGGATGCTTGTAATTTTTTTTTTTCCAATTACAGCTGACATTCAATATATTAGTTTCAGATATATAGCATAGTGGTTAGACATTTATATAACTTACGAATTGATCACCCCACTAAGTCTAGTACCCATCTGACACCATATATAGTTATCACAATATTATTGACTATATACCTTATGCTGTACTTTACATGCCCGTGATCATTTTTATAACCGGCAAGTTGTACATCTTAACCCCTTCTCCCTTTTTACTCATCCCCTCAATCCCCAAGCCATCATCAAAATATTCTCTGTATCAATAAGCGTGTTCTGTTTTGTTTAGATTTTTTAATTCATGGTACTAAAACTTGCCCACACTGAATCCTTTAATCTTGCTTCTTTCATATCAGGAAAGTTTTACTCCATTGTCTGAAAAAAGCTTCCATTCCGATTATTTTGGTTTTTATAATTCTTAGATATGTAAACCTATTCTGTCACACCTCCCATTGTATTTAATCGTGATTTCCCTCTAATTTAAAATATATATATATATATATATATAAACCTTCAAGTTAATCTTTCACATTGCAGATTTCCACATGGGCAATTCTGTTCCTGCCTTCAGGATCAACGTTTCTGTACATGCTCTGTTGTTCCAACCTTTCATCTCCATGGGTCTGTTTGTATTATATATCAAGTGTTGTTTGCACACCATGGATGATGCCAACAGTTTTCTAAAATTCTCTTTCCCCAATTTTAGTGGGGAAAAAAATCTTTTAAGTATTTCCTCCAGTCTCTTCCTACTTCTGTAGTACTTCTTCCAATAATCGTACATTTAAACAATTACTGAGCAGGTACTGTATGCCAAACACTATACTAATACAGAGTATTCTACCATAAATGAGATATGGTCTCTCCTACTCATTGTGTAACAGACACACAGCAATTACAATGGTACCAAGTTACAAAGAGGAATGCCTAATCCAGATATATGTGAGGGTATACATAGTATCTCCAAAGAAATGGAAATGCTTTAGCAGGCCACACAATTTAAGGGCAGGACTACAAAGCTTGGGAAAGAACCCACAACTAAAAATATTGTATATACCCAAATAGAGTATTTATTTTCCCAAGTAGTCTATTCCCCAGACACCCCAAAAAAACCTTTTGGCAAGTGTTGGAAAGAAAGTGAAAAAAACTGGAACTCTCATACATTGCTGGTGGAGATGTAAAAGGGTGCAGCTGCACCCTTGAAAAACAGTTGGGCAGTCCCTCAAAAAGTTAAAACAGAATTACCAAACAACCAGCGGTATACATCCAAAAGAACTGAAAAACAGGTATTCAAAAAAAGCCTTGTGCATTAATGTTAACTGCAGCACTATTCACAACAGCCAACAGGTGGAAAAAACCCAAACATTCATCAACTGATGAAAGAACAAATAATATGTGGCATATCTATTCAAAGGAGTATTATTTAGCCATAAAGGAATGAAGTACTGATACATAATACAACATGGTTGAACCTCAAACATTATCCTTAGAGAAAGAAGTCAGACACATATTGTATGATTACATTTATAGGATCAGGTAAATTCAGAGAGACAGAAAGCACACTAGTGGTAGCTAGGGAATAAAAGGACTGCTTAATGGACATGGGGTTTCCTTTTGGGAAGATGAAAGTTTTGGAACTAGGTAGAGGTGACGGTTGTACAACACTGTGAATGCACTAAATACCACTAATTTGTTCACTTTAAAATAGTTAATTTTAAGTTATATGAATTTCACTTCGATTTAAAAAGGCTTTTGGTCTCCTTAAACTATAAACTCCTATATAATTATCTAATTCTATAACATATAATTCCATTAATCACTGGATTAGAAAGTTATAAAAAACTTGGAAATTTTTTTTCTACTTTTCACATTTCAGAAACCATTTTATTCAAACTCCTCATATGCGGTTTTTACATCAGTGTTTTCATTAGCACTGGAAAATCACCTCCAAAGTTTTTTTATCCATTATGGTACCATCATGGGAATTTTATAACATGCCTCAAAATCTATTTGTATATTATGAGTTGTCTTTTCACTTGCTTTTGGATTACGATCTCCAGAAACGTATCACTAGTGGATTGCTTTTTGAGAAATACATAAAATGTTTGCTTATAACATCTAACAGTTGTTAATTGTGAGGCCATACACAGAGGAATAATTATTAGACGTGTTAAATTTACCTCTTACCAATCCAGATACTTTCAAACAATGAGATCTATTCAAAGTCAGCTCTTTGCCAAGAAGAGTGTGTATAGTCTTTCACTTTACTCTGTCCACTTTGGTGGTTTTTAAGACCTCTTTCTTCAATGAGCACCAGGTGAGAAGTAGATGAAAGCAACTCTCAACTCAATTCTCATTTTTTAATCTACTGAGATTCTGAGTTTCAATAGATATGGATCAACAAAAAATGCAATGCCCAGGACCCCCAGTGTGTATGAGAATTCTTCCCTTCCTTACTCCAGAAATGGACTGAATGTACGAAATGAGAAGGAAAGTCTGGTGTAATTCCAAGATCCTGGCTTCAATAACTGGGTAGATAGTAGTTTTTTCCTTCAGCATGTATATATGTTCAACTCGACTGGATAAAGGGAGACTTCCCTCCAGCATAAGGGCTAAGAACTAATATTTGAGTGTCTGTATCATTATGATAAACACCAACATATACTATAGCCCCACTTAACAATTACCAGAAAGTATTACTTTAATAAATGAGGAAGTTGAGAAAAGCTAAAAAGACAGAGCTTGGATTAGATATCTGAGACATTTTCCACAACAGCACTTTGTAGAATTTAGTGTGATGAAATGGTTTTAATGGACTCATTTTCTATTGTTTCAGAAATAAGTTTTTAAATCTGCTTTACTTCAGAACTTAAAGAAAAGTCTTTATTTACCCAATGATTCAGAACAGGAAGTACTAATATTACTGGAAGTCCTGCCTCTAAAGCACAACTATACAAGTTTGTAATCATTTTCCCCTCTGGTTATGCTATTCGAACTGAGCAAACATGTTCCACTCCCACTTTCCTTCTCCCCTTACCCCAAGCACAAATCATCTTCCTTGAGTTCAAGTTTTACATTAGTATAAATACAAAAGAATGAATAATATAGTAAAATAGAAAGCAGAAGTTTCCTACTTTCACAAACGGCTTCAGACTGAAACACAATCATTCTCGTTATTAAGGAAAAGTCTACAGAGAAGTTTAAGAAGTTCAGCCTATGAGAGGTATATAGATATTCTTAGTTTCAAGTTAACAAAATGAGGAGGTCCCAATCATTCTGCACAATTTGCTACTGGGAACTTGAATAAAGCCCTTTAAAAAACATCTAAAAAAACCATTTAAGGCACAGAAAAATCAAATATTGGTTCGTTGGCCCCTACTTTTCTCAAAATATAAAATCTACTGACCTAAAAACAAACTACTAGTAGAATGTGTACATCAAAGAACACAACATAGATACAAATTATGATATATTTTGCAGTTAAAAATACAGATCATTCACCAAATGAGGAACTTGCCACACTGAAAGAACAAATACTGAAGTCTGACCACCCACTCACTAGCTGTGTGACTCTACAAGTTAACTGCTATGAACTTCAGTTTCTCTATTTGCAAAATAAGTCTAACCCTACCTACCTGAAAGGATTATCATGCTAACTGAGATCATGAACATAAAATATTTAGCATAGTTCTTGGCACACAGTAGGTGCTCAAATAGCTATAATGGTGAATTTATTTTGACCTTGTAGATTTCAAGGCAATTAAAATTTGATGGATAGTTATTCCTTCTAAAGTAAATTATGTCTTTCATAAAACAAAAGAGACACAAAATCCAAGTTTGACAGATAGGTTTTGCATAATACATTCAGACCCAAGCCTCTTGACATCCCCTTTGAGTTAAGAGCATTAGCCACAGGCACTTGGCTAATAGGGGGGACAAAAGACACAGCTATAAATTTTGCTATGGTTTACAAATTGATTTTATGAAGTAGCTTTAGCATAGCCTATATGTAAATTAGAAAAACAGCCTCATTCTAATATACAGGACTAAAACATGAATTCATTTCCTATCTAAGTAAGAACACTTCAACACCACCATCTTACAGAAGGACATATACGAGAACAAAGGCCTGACTGGTATTCCACATGGGTATTTTATCAGATATGATTAGGTTTCTCAAATATATCTGACCAAGGAACACTAATTTAAAATGTATCAATGAGTGCTCATGGGATATAAAAAGGATTTTAAGAACTCTTCTGGGCACAGTTTTAGAGCAGTATCCATTCTGTATCATACTAATATTTGTATTAAATTCTGCACAATGCCAAACATTCAATGACATCCATGGTTGCGATTACATGTGGACAGCCTTTGTCAACTAATCAGTGTAAACTTCAATGCAAGCTGCAATCGGTCTTGTTCACCAGTTTGTCCCCTGGTCTAACACATAACACAGCTGCTGATACGTGGTAAGTATCAAATCTTAGGTGGGTACCAAATATTTATGAACCATAAAAAGCTAATAAAATATTGTGCCACTGGTTCAGAGATGCTTGAATAAAAAGTACTGGACAAAAATTATATAACTAACAATTAATGCTCTGAGAGTGCTACACCAAGTACTTTCACATACATGACCTCAGATTGCCACAGTAATTTTAATTTTGCCTTTTACAGAGAAAAAGCAGCAAGAGGTTAGTCTTAACCTGTGTTCTCCGATAGTGTAGCCACATTTCACAAGCTACATGTACTGAGCACTTATAATGTGGTTACTGTGACTGAATTTATTCTAAAGTTAAAATTAATTAAACTTAGTTACTGATGATCAATTATGAAAAACTTATGTATGTTTGGAATAACCTTGGGTGGCAAATCTGCTTTGCCAACTGTAAATTTTATAAAAGCCAAATAAAGATCAAATATTTCCAACGAAAATAGGGTCTGAATTAAAATGTGATGTAGGTGTAAAATACACATCAGATTTTGAAAATTCAGTAGCCAAAAGAAATGTAAAATACGCATTTGAAAATTTTATATATGTTGAAA
This sequence comes from Pteropus medius, assembly GCF_902729225.1. Classification (NCBI taxonomy): domain Eukaryota; kingdom Metazoa; phylum Chordata; class Mammalia; order Chiroptera; family Pteropodidae; genus Pteropus; species Pteropus medius. Next base: position 5,317,613 of record NW_024349799.1, on the reverse strand, counting down.
TTGTAATATTTTGGGTATATATATATATAGTTTCATAAACATACTGATTTCATCTACTTTTCATATGGCCACTTGAAAACATAAAATTACACATGTGGCTCTTACTATTTTTCTATTGGATAGCACTGATCTCGACAACCCCCAAACTCCTAATCTACTATGCCACATCATTAATTCCATTTTAAACCAATAGAAAAAGTCACTTCTTGAAGCAAAGTCCAACAAAAAAAGTACACTAGGAAACTGTAACTTTTCTTCTTAAGGACAATCATTCTTTGAAATATTTTGTGTCAGACGACCTAGGTTCAAATTCCATTCTGACTCTGTGTTCCTTTGGGCACTACTCTGAGTCTCACTTTCTTCAACAGTCTGAGAAAGATGTCGGTGGGTTAAGTGAAGACCTAAAAGCACCCAGCCACGTTTATAGACTATAACAGGCTCTCACAAGAAGTCTGCTGCCCTTTCCACTCACTAGTCACTGTTCATCATTACCACTTCCCCAAAAAAGAGACAGCACTTTCTAACAATGAATGTTTTAATTTTAGCTAAAATGTTCTAAACAAATAAATATGGGTAGCCAGAAAAATCTTCTCTCACAAAGCATATTAGTAGAGCCTATAATTGAGCAGTCTAATGTCAGACAATAGCCTTTACATTTAATTTAAAATAAATAAAAGTAAAAAATAAAATAAAATAAAATAAATAAAAGTAAAAACTTAGACCCTCTGCCACACTAAGTACATTTCAAGTGCTCAAAACCCCTATGTAGCTAGTACAAATTTCATCATAAAAGTTCCATTTAATAGTAACTCTCAAAAAGCAAAAACCACATCACTAACAATGCCAGAAAAAACATCTTGTTAAACATAATTTAAATATCATAGGTTAAGCTTCCTGAAATCATGTATTTCAGTGCACACTAAAATAAAAATGATTGAGGTTCTACACTGACACAGTTTCATGTCTTAAATTATTTCCTAAAGAGTGAAAGCAGTCACTAGACTCAGCCACGCCCCCCTGAGCCTAGTAAAATGACCATTAGAAAAATTCTGAAAAACGTGATACATCTTAAACATAGAAGCTATTCCCAGATAGACTGCAGCATAATTCCAGGCAGTATGCCTCTTCCAGGCAGTACAGTTAAGCATACATCATATCCCAGTTAATACTTAGCACTGCTGTCTCTTTGCAAACCAAAACAACCAATCAGCTCACAACATATTCCATGCCTGCATTTATGAATCAAAGGGGAAAAAAGGGCAGTGGTGTTATCAGGTGACCAAGGAACCTGGGAAACAGTGGAATGTGTCAACTGGCATAGAGATAATATGCCAAGAATTCAGAATTGCAAGCATAATTTTATATGTAGCCTAGGATTTTTTTTTTTTCCAGAATCTGCAACTCTAGCAATGTCTTGCTCAAACAGGCACTCATCTGTTAACTATTAGCCCAAACATCCAAAAAAGAAAAACAAATCCTTCATAACTTATAATATCAACATTCATGTGCTGTGGTGCCGACCCTTGATTATATAGATCCTTCAGTTGGCCAAAGCAGTTACACAGTATAAAAATAAATTTACAGTTCACCTTTTGAAGCTTTCACAAGCTAACTCTACACTCAAGTTCCTCAATTCTTGTTCCCAATTTTTATCCTAAGTATTTCAGAAAGTTTTCTGCTACTTAACAAACTGGCAGTGACCCAGAGGTCAAAGACCTAAAATGCCAATTAAAATAATCCTATATTAGTTTTTAAAAAGGAAAGGGATAAAAATGAAAAGTCAGCAATATATTATCATCATGAAAGAGGTTGGTGATCAGGACTCTTCCTGCGATTAATCATTATCAGCTGGAGTATACAGTCACAATAGCAAACTTAAGTTTAGGCATGGCATATTACTTCAAAAAATGGATGACTGAATTATTCAACTATATTTGCAAAGATGCTTTATGCTCGTATCTTCAAATTATTTGAGAAGGAAATGGCTTCACTCAAGTATCTGCAGAAATTTCAAATCCCTTATAAATCAGACCCACCTTAAATCTCTCTTCAATTAGTGACAAGGTTGGATTCCAATCTTTGGGATTTAACAATTCTAGTACACTCTTTAATAGAAATGACAAGCTATAGCTCAAACCACCACTAGTCAAGAAATAAGATTTACTAGTGGGCTATACCTCTGCCTTGTAAACAGTAAATTGTACCTGCTTCTCTTGCATATTTTACAAACATGTCTGCAGAAATATTATATATTAGATGCACTTCAGTATGAGAAGCTTGTGTTTTCCCTCATAGCCAAGAACATTATTTTCCTAACCCTTCACATTCATTTACAGCCCACTATAACAGAAGTAACCACAGCAATTAAAACTTAGATTGAGCACAAACAATAATGTCTGTGTGTTCATTCTGTCACTTAACGTTTCTTTAACCTTATAGTATTCCAGTACTTCAGATGAGTTATCTGAAAACCACAGGTGACTGAAGAAAGTGCATTACTTGACTCATTTTGGGGAGGGGGTAAAGATTATTCATTACATTTTAATACTTAAAAGAATTTCTTGCTGATGCAAGCAAAGGTGATAATAACTGTAAAAAAATATGAAATTTTGTTACTGATAACCTGATTATTAAACTCTTTTATTAATAATAATCCTTTATGTGTTATACCAATGGGAGAAAATAAAATTAGCCTTTGGTAGTACAGTGTCCAATGGATCACTAATACGAGTGTCATGTCAAACTAGGGCATCTTTTATCATTATGAAATTAGCCCTTCAGAAGATTAAGCTGAGGTAGGCCTCTTTAAGGAGTATTTGAAGAGAAATAAATTATTTCAGCCAAAGTGAAACCAGAATTGGTGAACCAGGAAAACTGGACGCTCAAAAATGGCTTAATTCAGTCATGCCTTCCAATGATCACCTGCCTGGGCCCTCCATGGGCATGTTGCCAGATAAGACAGTATGTTGCCTACAGGATAATGCACCACAGGGAAGAATTCTAGAACCTACTAAACGGAAGCCAATTACAAACCAAATAACCTTGCATATCTTAGAGCAGGTGTGCTCTATCCCCAGGGCTCTGTTCAATTCCACGCAATCCTGAGGGAGGGAGGTACTCACGCCCACAACTACGTGCTAGACTTCAGCAGACCCCAAGATAACCTCTGAAAAACTCTTCCTAATCTTCTAGTACCAAACAAGGGATAAGTGCCATACCACCCGCCGAGATATCAAGAAGGAAAAGATGGCGAGTTCCCCTAGGGACCTTGACCCCACACAGTGTGAGATTGACACCGCCCTGAGAAATACGTCCCCCTATTCTATCCTGTTCCTTCAGTGACTTTCTGTTCCTACTGCCTCGGGGATGGCAAGAAGTAAGCCACTGCTGTTTCCCCCAACCCCAAGGGAAGGTTTGTTTCTCAGTTGAGAGCCGCAGAGAAAGGAAGAAAAAAGGCTGCTCCTCCCCAACCCACCCGCCCTACAACTCCAGGGTGCAGACACTATGAAGGAAAGGGAAGAGCAATGGGAGGTGACAACCACGCACTGGCCTAGGTAATGAAAGCCTTGCTCCGAAAGAAACACGGGAGGATCCCCTTGCTCCCCAACCTACCCAAATGAATGAACTGAATAAAACGAGGAAGGGGGAGGTGGAGTTAGTATACGCAGTTCTTGCCATCCAGGAAGCTAAGATAGAGAGGCCCTCAAACCCAGGACTAGCTTCGCTGCCCTGTGGACCCCGACTCTCATCCTTTCCAACCAAACTCCACATCAGTTAACCCTTTAAGCTTTCCAAAATAACGCTCCCACCCTCCATCTAGCCCAGACACCGATTATCGCCCCCCCCACCTCCGATCCTGCTTTTTGTTTGGGCCCAGACTCCAACATTTTTCTTCTTACCACCCTCTCCAAAACCCTCACCAGCCCGGGCCCAGCCGCACCTGGAGATGCTCCTGAAAACGAATTGGCAAAATCTGGGCCATGGCGCTGTCGGGGGTATGGTCTCCTCCTGTCACTGGGGCTGCGGGGCAGTGGCTGCCCGGGCTCTCCAAGGGAGAGGAGGAGAAAGGGGACGGGGGAGGCTGGGCTCAGCAGGATACTCTCCGGGGACGCAGGAAACTGGCAGGCAGACGAAATAGATTGGGTCGGGGGCGGAGGCTCCAGGGTCCAGGAGAGCCGCAATGGCGGAACCGGGCGCAGCGCAGACTCCGGAAACGGCTGAGCCCTGCGGAGGGATCCCGGCAACAGAACTCCGCCCAAGTCACCTCACCCCCTCCATCTTATGTACCCCTCCACGGCATGCCGCGGTGCAGCCGGCGCAGGAATTCGGGACGCAGTGCGCTCAGACCCTCCCTGCTGCGACACGAGGGTAACTGGAAGAAACGAAGGGACTACTTTTTTTGGACTCATCACTTTCCCTAGCCTCCTGCTTTTCCCTCCCTCCCCACTTTTTTTTTTTTTTTTTTTTTTGCATTTTGCCACATCATGCGACTAGGGGCGACCGACGTCATTTCCGTGGGCGCTTTAGGTCCCACCCACGTACTTCCGGGTGCACGTGATGCTGGTCGGGACGGGTCGGCTGGTTGCTGCCAGAATGCGGACGGAGTCCTAAGGAGATGTGGAGTCTCCTGGGAATGCAGGAACTGTTGGACCGCCGTGAAGAATGGTGGTGGTGCTCTCTTCCCCTGGGGGCCCTGCCTGTTTAAACTGACTCCCTTACGAAGAGAACGTGGCGTGGGTAGATGGGCCCAGCCTCCCGCCCTCTCCGTGACTCAGGGAAACGGCCTCCCTGCAGAGCGCTCTCTTGGCAGCTGGCTGCAGCACTCCTCCCCCGCCTAGTTTCGTGTAGTGGGTGTTTTCTTACATCCCAGGGAGGGGGTAGTGAAATGGGGTTTAAAATCCTCTCTGCCCTTTTGCACGCCCTTCTGACCGTTGGAGAAGCTGACGCTTGGATTCTAACTAGAACGAGCAGTCTCTTCGGATGTTAAGTAATTGGCTCAAAGGACAGTGAAGGCCATTTCTGAGGCATCTCAAGCTGGCCCTGTGATAGCTTTTCTTAACGTTTCTGCGGACATTTTGGCGGACGTATCAGTCTAGTAATTTGTCCGGTGTTTAAAGGATTTGAGTATCATAAATACGCGAAAGAACTGGACCAAAATTGTAGGATATTTTTGGCCACATCAAATAATTAACAAGTCTCAAAAATTTAGATAATTAAGTTAAGGATGGTTTGTAAAATCTTAACGTCCTTCCTCGGTGTGATTAACGTACAGTCTTGGAGAAGGGGATTAACCATTAGTGGGACCACCTTAATGTTGCTTGTAAAATAGCAGTGTTTGGGAACGTAAAGCACTTCAAAGCTGGAGTATTGTGTCGTTTAACAGCATTACTGTACCTAGGGTATTTATCGAATAATAACCCCAGTACTTTATTGCCAAATAACCTGTAATATTTCATAATAGCACAAATACAGTAAGTAAAAGACAATAGTTCTGTGCCTTTCATCTTGATAATGGGATGTGATTATTTTTCCAGAAAGATCTTGACGAAAAACTCAAATATACTGTCTTTTAGTGCCCTTTCCAGATCAACAAAACATTACTAGGTATAAAATAATTGTGTGTATTAAGCAGTTTTGCCTAGAGAAGTCTGCTTAATTATTTACATTGCTTTTAATGTTTTTCCCAAAATATATCTCACATAATGAGGGAAGGATCTTTGACAGGTTTGAGAGAGCAGAGAATATTCTGCAAAGAAAAGCCTTGCCACCATGTCATGAGAGTGAATACTTAGCTTGGCAAAATTGTATTTTGTTTTGTTAAGCCAAATTATTTGAAGATGGTCTGTATTCTGCAACATTCGAAATGACCTTTCTAAGACCAGTTAACAGCTGCTTTCAATCCTTTATGCAAATAGACAAATCCTAAATCAAAAATCTAAAGGAGTTAGTTTTATTACAGTAAAAAGCTGTAGCTTAATCAAGTAACTTTTCCAATCTCAGAATCTGGGATACAAGAGCTATGAGTAAGCAACCGAAATTTTCTTTAATAACTGTCTTGCATTTTCATGCAGACCTGTAATTTAAGTACATTTAGAATCCCCAAAGCAACTCATTTCAGCTTGAGTATTTGGCGTGGAATATCTAACCAAAAGTGCGCTGAGGTTGTGTTAAAGCGACTGCTGTGTCATCACACAGAAATGTTATGAATGTATAGTTTTCAGAAATCATTTAGGGAGAAGAAAAATAGATTACAATATACCAGCTTATTTTGAATACTGTGTCCTTCAAATCACTAAATCCAAAATTTTTCAAGAGAAAGAAATGGTCCAAATGATAAAAAATTAAAAAATCAAACCTGTGACTTTGAAAGATCAATAATTTCGGCTGAGGTAATAAGAGAGCTTTATATGGTAGTATGCTGTTCTTGTTAATGGTGTAGAGGCAGAAAAAAAGATTGTCAGTCCTTGGTTGAGAAGCCCCAAAGGCTGAATCACAGTTAACAGATACCTGAGCAGAAACTGAATGGCTTTGTTTTCATGTACTATTTCAAGTTAGAGAAGATAGCCTAATAAACTAGAAAACAAATGCTGGGTGCTTTTTTCCTCCCTTAACTATGACAAAGTCTTTTAATAAGACTGCTATTATAAATGTATCATCATCCTGGCTTTTTGTTTCAAAAAATATTTTAAGTAAGGTAGCCATGTCTATAAAAAAAAATGGTTAAGCTATTTTTTAGGAGAATGTTCAATAGTAAGTCCTTACTCTGAGTCACAGCAATTACCATTAGCAAAAACTGCATTGCTCGTCTATTTTGAGGAGTGCCAGTTTTTCAAAACCTATTTTATATTTTATGCCAGTAACTATGACATATATATGTATATAAAACCTCCAATGAGAATGACAGCTCAGAAAAACTTCATTGTAGAAGATTCGCCCTGTGGTTGTTCACCCTCAAGCAGCCCCTGAATTAAGGCCCCTGCATTTTAACTTGACCTTTTAAAAACAGCGTGTGCTAGCTGCATTGCAAAAACCACAAAGTCAAGTCATTTCTCAAACATTAAGAGATTAATTTTAAAGCAGATCTTTAAACCTAATCCACTGTACCAAATATTTAAAATTCAGATTTTAATGAAACCAAACAAGGCATAGTTTAGCATTACCCAAGTAAGATAAGTGGTTTTGCCATTTAAACAGCTTTGAAACATCTCAGTCCCCTAGGGCCAATGATATGAATCCCAGCAGGATTAGATAAAGAGCAGAAAATCAAATGCCCAGTAAGTGGCTCAGGTATCAGTCAACATACAGTACCCACTTTATTTTGGCCCTGTACAAGGCAATGATTATAGGCAATGCTCACCCAAAGCAAGAAAAAAATTTTCGTGGCCTTTTTTAGAATGAAATGGACCAAATTGTATTCAATATCATTCACTCAGGCTTGTCCTAAACCTAATTTATGTAGACAGGTTTTATAATGTATCATGGATGGCAATAAGATCTATAGTGACCCTTTTATTCTTTTTCAGGACTGAGCATATTCCAGGTGAAGAGCCAAGACTAGCCTTATGGGAATACAATCTGGAATCTGGTCATATTTTATAGGCCCCTGGCATGTTTTCTCAAGATTAAATCAGATCCCAGCTGAGCAATGAAGAAGCTCATAACATTACCTTAAAAAGTCACCTCAGGAAAGTTGCTTCAAATATAGTGATACACAGAGCATTGTGGATAGAAAAACCCAGTGTATAACTCTGCTGATCTATCTATAGGGAGCCAGATGCCACATCACAACATCCTTTTCACAACCAAAAACAAAAGTCACAAGAAGTTTGAGAGGCTCTACAGAATGAAGGGGCAGTGAGGCTCAGGGCAGGGGAATGATTATTAAGGGATATTTTCCCCCTCCTTTCTAAATATGTAGAACTTTTTCACTTCCTATAGTTATTACTGTCTTTAATTCAAAGCAAGCAATGGCCCACAAACATGTTCTCTCAGCAATCTCACAATTCTGTCACACTACAGAAGTAGTTCCATGAGTAGCGATGCATATATGCTGCCTTATTATGGTAGTAAACTACTTTGGTGTGGTTAAGGACTGAGATTTGGTAAACCAAGTGTTGGTTAACTCAATAACAAAGTTTCAAGGAAGTTACTTTAAGTCAACAAATACTTTTCAGTACATGCAATGAAAAATACTCAAATGTTAAAATCTTTTGAAAAGGCTTTTTAAAAATGTTTTATATGGGGAAAACAGTTCTAAATCTTAAAAAGGCCTTGGTTCATCACTGTGAAGTTTTCACATAGTACTCTTGCAAATGTAGCCTGATCTGAGTATGTACTAAATTTAGGATACATTAGAAATTAGTTTTTTAAAAATGTCATACTTCAGTGTGTCATGACTGATAAGTGGATTATGTAAAATGAACCAAAAACCTGGTTACTTTTCCTGATTGATCATATTCCAAATAACCGTGAGTTTAATGTTGTACAGTATACAGCCATACAACTACTATTTATTCCATTAACACTCCAGCAATGAAAAATATGTAGTATTAATATGAGCCTACCTCATATTTATTGATTTAAATTTTTTCTTTTTCTTTTGAGCCAACCCTGTTAGCACCAAAGGATGAAAAATGAAAAGGTCTCTTCAGGTTAGGTATGCCAATATAAAGCTTTCTACAGGGTGAAAATGTAAACCTGATAAAGACAGCCCTTTACTGGTAGTCTCTATATTTTCGAGTTATCTAGCTAACCATAAAATCAGATGTAGAGATGAGATTATACCCCTCATTACTGAGGAGGGCTGAAAAATTCCATTTCCTGAAAAGGAACTAAATGGAATGGCTGACTGGCACCAATGGCAGTTTTCTATAAGTGCTGCACACTGTAAAAGGAAAACCCCAGTCTGAGCTGACTTTCCAATTTTTCTATCTGCAAGAATGAGCGGCACTCAAGTTATTCTTCATTTGACCTACTTAGTGTAAATTCAAGTTACAGACTAGTAACTGCAAAACCCTTCAAAAGAGTCCTCAAGGTGATACTGATAATCTTTCCGTTGGTTAACCGATTTCTCTCTCCAACCACACAAATTCTGTCTCCTTATTTGCTGTAGTCCGTCTTACTTTCCCTTAAACAGTCAGTTGAAAATCGATTTACTTCTTAAGCTAGCGAAGCATTTCGAAGCCTAGGCTAACTTATGTTAATAATCACACCTGGAGTTAGCACAACAATCATTTATGAATACCACCAAATACAAAAAGCACCAAACTGGGTGCTTGGGTACATGCTGGGTTAACCCAACTCATTTCCTATGTTTTCGCTAAGCAACAAGTAATATTAAGAAACATATGGAGATTTTATCTGAACAAATAATGTGATTCTTTTCTTTGAAAAATTTTCAATAGCTTTACAAGAGAGTTTTGTATTCATTTTAAGGTTAAAGAAAAAGCTAACAAGCAATATGGATTACTTTGAAAATCTCTGAGAATGAAGATTCAAATTTTAATTTATTGATTCCTGGCATTCTCAATCCTATCTGCTATGAAGAAAGAGTAAAAACCAGCAAAATCTGATATTTCAGCAAAATTTGATATTTCTTTCAAATGAAATAATTTTAATTAGGTATGTGAAAAGTTGCTTCCCTAGATTAGAATGCAAGTGTCAAAAGAAATCAAAAGATTATTTCTTGACATGAAAATTATATGAAATTCAAATTTCATCATCCATAAATAAAGTTTTATTTGAACACAGACATATCCATTTACTTATATATTATCTATGGCTGCTTTTATACTACAATAGCAGAGTAGTTGTAACAGAGACTATATGGCCCAAAAACCTAAAATATTTACTATCTGGCCTTATGGTCAAGTGAGTTAATTTTATTTCCTGTTGACAATTTGAACATAAGAAAAAATAGTTGAATATCTAAATATGTCAATTCACATAATAATAAGGCACCTTTTTTGGTCTATAAAAGAATATTTTAGAGGAACTACAAGGCTGCAGTAAGATAGGCACTTTACTACATTGCTGTTAGGAATATAAACTGGTTCATCTGTTCTGCAAAGCAATTTAGGAATAGGCATCAGGAGTCTCAAAAATCACTTTTACTGCTATAAAGAATTTGACCATAAGAACATATCACAATTTATTCAACCAGTTCTCTATTGACAGCGATAAGCATACTGTTTTCAATATTTTACTATTAGAAACAGTGGAGTATACCACATTTTTATGAATATATTTAAGATTTTTATGTATATAACAAATCAACTGCTGCTAAATTTATGGGAGTCACATTTTATGAGGAACAAAGTATTTTATATAATCTCAGAGTTCCTAGGATATAAACCTAAAGATAGGCTTGCTGGGTCACAAATTATACACTAGACATTGCCAAAATGTTTTCTAAAATAAGAACAATTTATTCTACGTCAATACTTTTCAGGTATATTAGTTGTTGCCAATCTGGGGGGAAAGAACTGTTGCCAATCTGATGGCATCTCACTGTTATTGTCAACTGCATTTCCCTAATTTCTAGGAAGATTCAGGATCTTATTTATTGACCACTCTCTTATAAAATGACTGACTGGGTCCTTTGCCCAATTTTCTATGATAAAATGTGTCTACATTTGTTTCTTTTGTTTCACTTAAATTTGAAGGTGAATCCTCATTCTTTAAAGAACAAACTTCATAACCGCTGCCTTTCCTCCAAGACAACATCCCACTTTAACTAGATCCAGTATTATTCCTCTCATACTACTTCTCTCACAGCCCTCTCAATGTAAATAAGTTCCTCTTATGGACATCATTTTCACAATTACCTTAAGGCTGTAATGATGTTATTCCCCTCCAAGAAATTCATATATAGTACAAAATATGTACAAATTCCATAGGGTGGCTTTGAAAGTCTTCCATAATGTCTTCAACCAACATTTTCAGCCTATTAACTCTCCTGTAGATACTCTATGCACCGAATAAACTGAACAGTTTGCTACCTCTCATTGAAATGCTCCCTGCTAAGTCTCTATCTTGATCTGTGCTGTTCTAGCACCCATATGTTTATTAGAAATTCTTTTTCAAGGAAAGCTCTTCCTTATGTCAACAAATGAATATAGGAAAGAAGTGGGGGAGGAGGGAACCATCACCATTTTGCAACCATAAGAATAAAACCGATTCGAGCAAGAATCACACTAGTTGATAAATCCAGAGGGTGATAATTTGTGAGAAATAGGTAACTTCACATAATCTCAAAGTAGCCCTCCCCCAAATTACTTATTAATTATAAGAGTAACAAATTGAAAAAATTTTAAAAACCTATAACCAAGTAATCAAAATTAGTATCATCAATAAGGGGCCAAAGTCATGTGCCTCCAAATCTGATGTCTTAGGAAAGACACTGTATCACTTAAGCAGTGTTCCAGATAAAGATGCATAACCACGAGAAAACATTAGAGAAATCCAAATCGAGAATATTCTGTAAAATAACTAGCCTGTATTATTTTAAAATGTCAAAAACATTATTGAAAATTGTTAAATGAGGCCACGTGCTCGATCTTGTCTGATCTCGGAAGCTAAGCAGGGTCGGGCCTGGTTAGTACTTGGATGGGAGACCACCTAGGAATACCAGGTGCTGTAGGCATAAAAAAAAAAGTTAAAAAAGCAAAAGATAAAGTCTAAGGACCTTTTCCAGATTAAAAATAATACATGATGCTTGACTGGATCCTGAACTGGGGAAAACATTCAAAAAGACATTATTGGGAAAATTAATGAAATTTGAGTATGGGTTACAGATTGAGAATGTATGCTTAATAAATATCTACTGACACAAAAGAATTTTCATTCCAAGAATCCACATACACCCCACCACATATAAGGAAATGCAGATACATATACCTGAGAAGAGAAAATGATAGGACTAATGTACTGATAGTGTCTAGAGCACTGAAGATTAAAATGAACAAATTAACACCGCTGGGAATGTTCAAAGAAACCATCACCACTCACCTCACTTCAAGAACAAACACATGGATTTGGGTCCTCATGTAATTTTTCAAAAAAAGGCTTCAAGTTTCTAATATCGAACAGAAAACTGTTTAGATGCCAAAGAAAATAATTGCAAAAGTGTTAAAGTTACCTATAAAAAAATTAGATTCCTAGTTTTTACAAAAACATCTAAAAACACACATTATACTGCCTTTCGAATTTTAATGACACTAACTTTATTTAACAAACATTAAGTGACTACTGTGTGCAAAGCACTGTGTTAGGTGCCATGAAGATACAAAGATGAAAAAGACATAGTCCCTGCCCACAAGGAGCGTATAATCTAGTGAGGGAGACAGACAAATACACAAATAACTAGAGTACAAGGCAGTAAACAACAGAGCAAGTGTTGAATGTGGCCTGAGTGTGATATTAATTAGCCTCAAAGTTCCAATTTGAAACACTGGTAATACAGTGTTCGCTGCTGCGAAAATCCCATCTCAAGACTGGCATAATAGATGTTTAAATGGCTCTACCCAAGCAGCTGGAGGCAAGAGAGTAGGCCAGGTGGAAGGGCTGTTTAAAACATGGTGCTAAAAAAAGAACATATATATATCATCTGTCCTTTGGTTAATGGCTATAGCTACTGTTTTAAACAATATACTTTATATAAAAAGGAATTTGTATAATCCCAGAAAAATCAATTTAAGGATTAATATTAATTCAACAAAGAATCTTGCCATAGGCAATGTTCTTATTTACTAATTGATTAAGTCTTTTCTCTAAATATCTATAAAGCTCTTTAGCAATTAAACAGTTAGACATCTAAGTATTGCTGAGTAAAAACCTCTATATTCAGCCTTCTGAAGGAAATGGTCACATACCTGATATAATACTACTCTAATAGCAACAAGAAGGCCTTAAAGAGATTTAAGAAAAATAATTTTTAATGCTTCAATGCAAATGAACACACGCCGATTACATACAATTCAATGTTCTTTCAAAATATCTCAATGACAGCATTTTATACCACTTAAGGCCAGCAAAATTAGAGTGAGGAAAATACTACATGTACCATCTTTCATTGGTTTCATATAATATTGCCTATGACTATGGCAATCCAATCTTCCATTTATTAGTATTGATGAGCTTTGATTTGCTTTTAGCTCATATGCTAATAACAGCTGCTGACCACTTCTTGGTAGTGCTGTCTGACATAAATGGCAAAGTAGAAGCACATTTCCTGGCTGTTTTCCTACTTCCTGAATTGAAGGGTTTGCTGCTTAGCCTGTTTCCTTCAGTGTGTCACTGTGATCCTGGGACCTCTGCTTCTTTCTCTCAAGGAAACGAGCACGTGCATCTGATATTGATTTATCATCATTTCTTCTTTGCATTTTCTTTAGGACTTCTTTTGATATTCCATCTGAAAACATTACAAATTAGTCTAGTAAAACTTTAGGTTTGAGATTCAGTACTAGAAATGTTGAGAGAAAAGGATGCCCTGATTTTTCAATGTTAAGGGGAAAAAAGGAAATTAAATTCTGCCCTTTCAAAAGAAACTATAGTCTATGGTTAAAAAATAAGAACATGGAGTCCTAAGGAGTCAGAAGAAATGACTCTATTCAAGCATGTAGTACAGTTACATACTGCAACAAAATACCTAGAGTCTATTGTTTCTAAAAAAGACTCTTCTATGATCTTGGGCAAAATTCCTCACCATTCTATTTTTCAGTGATGTTAAGCAAGGATAATACAATTTGCTCCCCCAGTCAGCCTCAGAAAGCTTTACAGAAAAGCTTTTTGATTGTGTGAGCTGAGAATTAAGCTTTCTGTCCTAGTTCAGTATCACAATTGTTTATGCCTCCCAAACGGGGACCTAACATTTCATGGAAAAAAATGATGTTCTGAGGTAATAATTCACAAAATTTTATAAACCAAATAAAAATAGTGAAGTACCGCTGGGAAGCAGTATGGCATAATAGTTAAGAGTACTGGCTAAAGAATCAAGTTTCTTGGATTCCGAATGCAGATTAACCAATTATTAGCCATGGGATTTTTAGCAAATTATTGTACATTGCTAAGCACTTCCCCATATATAAAGTGCAGATACATATTTACCTCATGGGGTTATTGTGAAAATTCATTGGAGTGATGCAAGTTTTTAGCATGTGGTAAAAGCTCAGTATATACTGTTGTTAATAATGTTGCTGGACAGAATTAAGAAAAACAAGATTAACTGGAAGGAAGGAAAGAAGTCAAAATAACTAAGCCTGAGACTCATGACAACTCTTTGCTTTATGAGTGGATAGAGCCAGAATCTAAGCCCTGTAACAATAATTATATAAGAATGTGAACATTTATGCTCCCTGGACTTAGAGCACTAAAATAAGTGATACACTCACCCTTCAGATGTTTTACATTTTCCTTATTTGTCCATCTCCTTCTTGCATCTTCTCTTGCTTCGCGTCGAGCCACACTGCTCAAATCATGTGCATTAAATTCATGCAACTTGGGTAACAAGTCTCTCACCCATTCATAACGGATTGGACACACAATTCTTGCGTAGACTTTGGTGGTAACTAATACTTCATGAAAAATGATCCATTCAAGTTTGGTTTCTTGTTCATGAAGCTATAGAAAAGAATTCATTTAAGGATGATAACTCAATAAACTGCCTTATTCCACATTAGACCAACTAAACACTAGAAGCCCAAACCCTTCTGAATTAATCCCTATATTCCTCAAATAGGAGGCATAGGCCAACTCAATACCTTTATAGCTTTATGTAATATAGATGTATGCTAAACTTAAAAAGCAAAAAGTAGATGTTTGTATATTATTTATACCTATACCTTTACAAATTTCTTCTCTTTATTAAAAATAAGGTACTTACTGCTGAGGAAGGATGAATATGAACTGGGCTTCCACGCCCATCCATTGTGCAAAACGTTCTCCCAACAGATCTAAAAAACAAAAAAAAACAAAGGATAAAGACAATAGTATAACAAAGAAATAAGAAGAGCACTATGTCAAATAATGAACAATTATCATGTTCTGCTACAAAGAGCCCTATAAACAGGTTTAAGTTTATTTAACTGTCACTATAACTTCTCTATCAATTTATCTTAAACTAATGATATGACTTAGTCATTTCAGTTAAGTATAAACATTTTTGATTAATAAGTACAATAGTAACAATAACAATGTAGTTGTGCTTTAGAGTTTACGAAATGCTTTCATAATAAAGGCTGAAAATAACCTAAAATTTTTGAGAGCCAAGCATTTTATAGTCAAAACTGACATTCAAAAAAATTAACTAGCCTTCTCAAGGTCACAAAACTAATGTTTGGTGAAAGCAAGTCCCAAACATAGGTCTTCTGACTTAAACACAGTGTTCTTTACATTATGTTACATCTCTTTATATTATGTTACAGATTTCACTAGTCTAAAATCTGATAATTAAAACATTTCATCTATCGTTTTTCTAATTCATTTTCTTAATATCAAACTCTTATCCTTTTCTATACTTTCCTACATAAATGTTATTCCAAACCTTGTCAAAATAGCCCTAGTTCAATCACCACAACTGATTTCCTATAGCACTTTATATATATTCCTATTATAACCCAGATCAGACTGCATTATAATTGTTTATATATCTATACAGTATATATTTGTACAATACAAAAATCTTTACTTGAACCATCTGAGAATTAGCTGCCAACCTATGCCACATCATTCCCAAATACCTGCGTGCGCATTTTCTATAATCAAGGACATTCACTATAATACAACCAACAAAACTAGGGAATTAACACTGACACATTACCAATATTTAATCCTCAGACTCCACTGAAACTTTACCAAATGACCTGATGATATCTTATATAGCAAAAGAATACAGTTCAGAATCATGTTTGCCTTCACTTTTCAGGTCCCCTTAGTCTCCATCATTCTAGAATACTTCCCCAGTTTTTCTTTGACCTTCAAGATCTTGACACCTTTAAAGATTATAGGCTAGTTATATTATAATATGTTCCTCAATGTGAGTTAATCTGTTTCAGGATGATCGGATTTAGGTTATGCACCTCTGGCAGGAATATCACAGAAGTGATGCTATGTTTTCATTATATTCTATCAGGAAGAACATGATTTTTATTTATTTTATAACTGATAATGTTCACTTTAATTGCTTTATTTAGATAGCCATCTGCCAGCCTTCTCCACTGAAAAGTTATTTCTTTCCTCTATAATTAATAAGAATTTTGTGGAGAGATGCCAAACTATGTAATTCCACTTGTCGTTAAACTTTCAATTTACTCATTTATTAGTTTACATGATTGGGTCTGTAACTCATGATTTCACATTTTAAACAATGGGTTATACAATCCATTACTATCATTATTTATTTTCATGCTCGAAATTTCCCACATTTGATCAGTTGGGGCCTATTCAAGCTGGCTCCTGTGTACTTTTGACATTGTCTCAACATTCATTGATCATTTCTTTGCTGGCAAAATAAGATGTTCTGGATGCATCTTGTACTTTCCTAGGCCTAATTCTCCAGAGCTCTGAGTCCTTTATGTAGCCAAGTCAAGATCTGGGTACTAAGTATATTCATCGCTATTATGGTGTCATTGCTCCCAGTCCACCTCAGAGCTAGGGTATATATGTATATAAATATTTACATACATACAAACACACATTTTATACATACACATACACACACACACACACACACACACAGAGTAACATCTATTTTTATTCCCATATCTATCCACCCATCTAACTACATTAAAAACAAGTTTACAATGATACACTGAAATTCCAATCGAACATCACAGAGCTCATTCTTGTTTTCTTCCTTTCAGTATTTCTATCCCTTCACCATTATCCTTAATATATTTAATTATGTGATTGATTCCTCTGTATATAACAAACCTCTCGTCACCACCAGCTACTCCTTTCCCTACAAAGATGTCCACTCTCACTACATGCAAGCTCTGACACTCAGTACTGAACAGTTCCCATGTGAGTGCTTTTTCTATCCTGTTCAAGCTCTGACACCCCACACCAACCTACCCTTCCTCAAAGATGCCATCCTCAACCTGTGTGGCTTTCATATTCCACCAGAGCCATCTCTTTGCAAGAAAACCCTTGTCACTCAACTTAGGCACTGATACATGCTGGACAGCTATCCTACAGACTCCCTTCCTATTCTACTTGAGCTCCAATATCCCACTATGAACCACTGCAGCTCCCCTTACACATGTCACAATTATGAAAAGGGTCATTGTAATTGATGTCGTCATAATCACAGTTTAAATCAAACTGTCAATCTTTAATACTAAATAGTTCAATATTATGGTAAAATGCAGCAGTGTTTATTTATCCATCTCTCAAGTTCACAGTGCTTACCTTCGAGCTACATTTTTGAAATAACCTGCACAAAGACATCTTCTTAGTACTTCATGTTTAGGGCCTTCAAAGGTCTCTCTTGGGAAATCACTTTGCTATTAAAAGAGTATATGTACCGTGGTAAATCTCAAGAACAATTTAAAACAATCTTTTATTTCGAAAAATCCACATTTCTAAAGATTCTGTTTCTGGTCAATATGGAGTAAAAGAAACCAGATTTACCCTTCTGCTTGAAACAACAAAAAAATGAGCAAAACATATGAAGTAATGGTTTCCAAAAGGCTGTATATATCAAACAATAAGGGATAATGATCTCTGAGAAATAAATGAAGGGAAACAGATGAAGCCCAACAACTGCCCCAGTTTAGTCAATCTTGAGAGAGATTCTGGATCAAGGCACAGGGAAGGAAAACTCAAGTGGAACCTGGAACACTCCCTGTGGTAAAGACACAGAGATGAGAGTTCAATAAGACCAAGATGAGTTCACAGGCCAGAATTTAGGCAAAAAAACTGCAGAGAGAGAACTCCAGAGATCTGCAGAAGGGGCTCCTCAAGGGTTCAGTGAGTACTAATTAGCACATGAATATGAGGAAACTACCCAAGGCCAGAAAAAGAACCGCCTAGAAGGATAAGAGATTACAGTGCTTGGTGCTCATACAGGGTTAGGAAGGGTGTCTGTTCCTACAAGCCAAACTAGAACCTCATAATTTACATGGTTTTGGTACTCAGAGGGTCTTGCCAAAATGCTACTCAAGAAAAAAGCCTTTATAGCAATCACCTGTTTAAGCTTCCTAATTAGTTCTCGAAGTTGAGCTTCAACACGAAATGCAGAAAATAAGCACCTCCAATGAATCCAATGTTTTTGGCACCATGAAGCTGGAGCTCCACTGTAAAACAAAAACACCAGTATCTCAAAAATACCTTCTGTAAGTGAAGGACAGTCTAACATTCTCATTTCTATTACAAAAACTAGAAACCCAAAAGCAACTGCTAGCTTTTTTATGAGACCTGTCCAACTACTGAAAAAGCACTTCAAAGAATTTCAAAAACTGACATAGGTGTCTCTGAGTGAATTGAAAAATAATTTATAAATGGATTTCCTTTTATATACATATGCTTTAACAAATATCCAATTATTTTCACATTTAACCTACTTATATAGAACCAAAATTCTATAAAGTCATTTTCAGGAAAGGTTTAGGGAAAGAACAGAACTAATAGTACATAATAAATGCCTATTAAATAACAGTCACATGACATAGATAAATATAACCAGTGTTCACAAAAATACTTTGAGGTCAATATCATCCTCCCTGAATCTAATTGTCTAAAGTCACATAGTAAGTACATGCTGGAGCTATACTTCAAATTGACAATTTCCAGTACATAGAACTCACATACCTTGATTTGCACTGTTCAAAGATGACAGCTAAAGTTGCAAAGTCATTAAATCCTCCAGCTTTAGCTGCCAATTCTCGATGTCTCAGTTCTGCTTCCTTCTGGTACTCTGGATCAACTAAAATGACAATTGGAGAGGCAATTTGATTATACTTTACATGAAGTACCTACATTCACTTTGTTTATTCAAGCTTATTAAAATCCGCCTCACCCACTGGGGAATAAGGAATAAGGTGGAACTACATTAACTCTTCTAGGGGGCTCTAATTACTCCCATAACGCCTCTTCTTCTTTTAGGAGATTTTACCAGAATAGTAACATCACTTTTCCCAATCTATATGCCTTTAAAATAGTATTTGGAATTTATTTTTTAAATTCATTTTTATCATAAGAGTAACTCATGCTCACATTTTTTAAAATTATGTAAAAGTTCCAACGTTCTCCACTTTGTCATATTACCCATAAACAAATCCTCAAGGCTAACCACTGTTAATTACTTACTGTGTGTTCTTTAAGATATTTTCCAAGTATATACAAGTATATGTATATAATGATTTATTTTTACATAAATGCGATATGTTCTGAAACCTCTTTCATTCACTTAATAACAGCTTCATGTCAGTACATACGGAATTACTCATTCTCAAAATAGTTACACTGTATTCCCCAGGGGTATAAGGAACATAATATAATTTAACCAGTCTCTATTTATCCAATTCCTAATTATGGGCAATTAGGACACAAACCGAACTACTACAAACTTTTTATTTTTCTTTATTAACTTTATATTGAAGTATAACATGCATCCAGAAAATGACACAGGTCATAAGTGTACAGCTCAATGAATGTTCATAAACATACCATACTAATGTACCCAACACCCAGATCAACAAACAGAATACTACCAACATCCCAGAAGCCCTCTTTTTGCTCTCCTTCCAATAAACAACTGTTCACCTCCACAGGGTAACTCTATCTTGACTTCTAACTCCAGAGAAGGGCTTTGCCTGTTTCTAAATTTTGTATAAATGCTCTTTATGTGTCTGGTTTCTTTTGCCCAACATTTTGTTTTTTGAAATTTATCTGTTTCTGCCTTTGACTCAATCCCACTCAGGACTGATATGCTCTGACTATCCAAGCTCCCCATGTAACACTTTATGCAGGCTAACATTTCAGAATCTAATTTTTCAGAATTTCCTAGGACTCTTTCCTTCATTGCACCACATCATACCACAATTCCTATTCATTCAGTATACCCAGCACAGCTTGATTTAGCAAAGGTACCATGTTGCCTGATTCCAGGGAGCGGTATTTATATAGACTACAATGGGAATCTGCAAAGCAGCAGTTCCTGGTATTAAGAGGAAAGCAATCTGACTAAAGAAAACACTCAAGAAGATATAAAATGTTCCATCCTAGATTTTAAGCAGCTTCTACCTATGTTACCTCGTTAACAACTGAAGGAAGCTGCTAGAGACAAAAGGAGAGAGAATATAGTAAAGTTGAAGTCCATATCACATATAGTTCCTATAATCTCAGTAAGTTCATCTTCTATCCATCTTTAATTACTTTCCCAGGAGACTGATCATTTTCTTTATTATTTTTCCCCATATAAAATTCTATCAGTTATACATCATGCAAATAGGTAGATGCTATTGAGGCGAAGACTATAAATAAAAAGCGAAAGCAGCAAAGCAAGCCTATATCAGCTAAACTTCTCTCTTTGGAAGATAATTCAATATTTTTCTATATAGCAATCAATCAGAAAACAAAACTGTTACACAGAAAGGGTTTCAGTAACAGTCCTTGGAGCTGAAGCAGGGGAATAAGGCTGTAAGTGTCACATACAAATAAAGTACCCTTTACTTCTAAAAATATCACAGTTAAAATTAAAACTTTAAAACCAACCTAATGTTGTTATTTAAATTTGTTCCATTTTAAGGCAAAGCTGTTTATCAGCTAAAAAATATTTAACAGCTCTCACTCCTAAAACAATATCTATAAAAGCAGACATTGTGTACAGTTTACTACAGTAAAAGAGATTACTAAATATGTTGACAGTATCATCACTTTGATGTTTAAAATCTTTATTCAATGTTAGATCTGATAATACTAGCCAGTTTTACCAATAACTAAATTAGGTGATCTACAATGACAAAGATCCAAGCCAGAAAGGACTGCTTAACCTACAAAAACTGTAAATGCATTTACAAGCAGCTGGAAAGCCAATACACATTCGGGCTGTAACAAGATCTCAGCAAGTCTGCATTTTGCAGCAGCTAAAGATCTTGATGATCCAGGCTAAAAAATTAAGTTTAGGTCATATGTATATATAGGAAGAATATCTCCCTAAATATGAATAAGAAACTGGTAGCAATTGGTGCCTCTAGGAATCAGACCTGGGGATAAGTTTAGGAGAGAAAGACTTTTCACTTAGTTTCTTTTGTAGTATTTGAATTTTTAACTGTACACCTATATAAGGAATGGTGGTGTGAGGAATTAGGTAGAACCTCTCTCCAAGAGACATCTAATAAACTAGTTAAAATTCTCAAAGACAATCATTCAAAGTCTCTAGTGATTGACTCCGTGGAATTCAGTAAGAACAGTAGGAAGCACTGCATTACAATAGGAACTACATCCATTCTCCCATAGCTTTGTGTGAAGAACTATTCCAGAGGGCTTTGCAGACTGAGAGTGGCACCCTTTCTCTCACCCCTCTAGCTACTACTCTGTAGGAAGGATCAAAGCTGAACAGCTACTGAATGGGGGACCAGCTAATGACAGTGCGGTCCTCCATTCCTTTACAGCTCTGTATTGTAGAAGAACTCTTCTAGTGAGTTCAGCAGCTGAGTGGTAGCTCCCACTGCTCCCAGTTTCCTAGAGTTATTCAAATATTTTTTTTATTTATTTATTTTTTGGCAGCCAGTAAATATCCACAGAGCTCATCTTGGTAAGATGTGCTAAGAAAGATATATACTAGTCAGGGTGGTAGCTGAAGTTTCCACTACCTCCCACCACCTCTCCCATCCCCTGCTTCTGCTCTGTAGGGAGGATCTGGGCCAGGCAGCCAGTGAAGAGAAGGTTCCCAATCAATCCCCAGCTCCTGCTCTACAGCAGAGAGATTCTTCCCAGGGGAGGGTGAGGGCAAACATTGTCAAAGATTGGCAACAGTCTGCCCCTGCAAAGGTGCCTAACTTTATCTGGATCAGACTATGGAGCAATTTATGCCAAAGGGTACTGTCAAATACAACAGAGCAATCAATGGAGACTAACAGCTTGGTATGGTACCAACAGAGGCAGACCAGCCAAATATTTAACAGAAAGATCAGAGAAACCTGCGAAAACCATAGCTGTCCTAATGTTCTGGAGGACTGTGCAGATGCCCAAGGTTGTACCTTCTGAGAAGCAAAAGGAAAGGGAACATCTGAGCCCCTGATTTTGGCTGAACAAAGGACAAACTCATAAACTCCCTGAATCCTGAACTGTCTCTAAACCATACAACACAGATCCAACAGTAAAGGGTGAAAACATTACTGGCTTAAGGGGCTTAGGTACAACTTCCAACCAATCAGTGGCTGACTGTTAGAGTTGAAATGTACAATAAATGAAATGAAAACTTCACTAAGTGGGGCTCAAGCATAGAAGAATAAATCAGCAAGATAGAGATTAAGAGAGACTATGCAATCCAAAGAAAAGAGGAGGAAAAAAGAAGAAAAATGAGCAGTCTCAGAGAAATGTGGGGCACATTTTTTTGACGCAGGGAGTACCAAAAAAAGAGGAAAGGGGTAGAAAATTATTGAGGAAATAATGGCTGAATGTTTTTCAAAATTTGATGAAAATTAATCTACACATTCAAGAAGTTTAATGAACTCCAAGTAGGATAAAAGCAAAGAGATTCACAGACATATAATAGCCAAACTACTGAGAGCAGCAAAAAAAAAAATGACTTATTTTGCACAAGAGGAGGCCAGTAAAATTAACAACTGACTCATTAGAAATGATGGAGGACAGAAGACTATGGGATGACATATTCGTAGTGCTGAAAGAAAAAAAACTGTCCACCAAGAATCCTATATCCAACAAAATTATGTTTCAAAATGAAGGTGAAATAAAGACATTCCCATATAACAAAACCTGAGAGAATTCATTACTAGCATACCTGCCTTATAAGAAATAACAAAGAAAATTATTCAGGCTGAAAGGAAGTGACACCAGACAGTAATTTAAAAGACACTAAAAAATAGCGCTAGTAAAAGCAAATATATAAGGGTTGAGCTTGGTTAGTACTTGGATGGGAGACTACCTAGGAAGACCTGGTTCTGTAGGCAAAAAAAAAAAAAAGGAAATATATAGGTAAATAAAAAAGACTATATATGACTATTTATTCTATGACCTTATGTGATTTAAAAAGAAATTAAATGAAATATCATCTATAAAATTATATTGTTGGCCCTGTAACATAGAAATGTAATATATTTGACAATAATAACATGCATATTTTTTTTTAAAAAAAAAGAGGCCTCGGTCTGTGTCTAAGGAAAATAAACCCAATCCTGAGTCTGACGTAACAACAGAAAAGGCCACTGCTTTATAGTCACATTTTTGTTGTGTGGAATTTAGAAACACTGATAAATCTGAGCTAACTTAGTGCTTTGGGGATAATTCATGTTTCATATCCATTAACATCACTGAGATCAAGTGATGTTACAAAGTCTCGTCTTTACAAAGACAAAACTTAAAAATGTCTCACCAAATCAAAGCACGGAATACAAGTCATATTTCTATTAGCTATTACCTCAGTATTCTAAAGAATTAGATTGACCTATAAATCTAAGGGCAAATATTAGGCTAGCAAAGGGAAGTCTTTTCCCTTAAGTGCCTACAAATACAGTTCATTTCCAAATAATGTTTTGTTAAAGTGTAGGTCCCCAAATAAAGGCCTTTAAGATACCAAAAACCACCTCAAGGAGCTGATAAAAAACAAATAACACATAATTAAATTTAACACCTGAACAACCTGAAAAGCTGAAAAATTGAGTCAATAGTCCATCTACAAACAGGGGATTCTAAATAAAAATTTAAAAACCAATACCTAGACTTATACTTTCAGCTCTAGAAAGGACTTAATTTTCTTCTCTTCTTTCAAAGACATATGAAGGTTTAAAAGAAAAATTATAATACTATATTGTACATTTGTAATATATATAAGTGAAATAATTATGACAACAACAATGCATATGATGGGGAGGTAAATGGAACTAAATTGTTGCAAAGTCTTATATTTTACATGAAGCAATAAAATATTAATTTTGAGTAAATTGTTTTTAAAAGATGTATATTATAATCTTTGGAGCAAAAATATGTTAAGAGATAGCAAAAAGCCAATAAAAAGTTCAACAGAATCCTTATCAAAATCTAGCAGGCTTTTTTTGAAGAAACTGATATGCTGATTCTAAAATTTATATGGAAATGCAAGGAATATAGAATAACCAAAACGGTATACAAAAAGAAACACAATATTGAAAGACTTACACTATTAAATTTCAAAATTTATCATATAATCAAAGTGGCATTAACATAAAGAGAGACAAACAGATCAGTGGAATAAAATAAAGCTATATAATCAAAGTGGCATTAACATAAAGAGAGACAAACAGAACAGTGGAATAAAATAAAGTCCAGAAATAGACTCACACATATACAATCCAGAGATTTACAACAAAGGTGCCAAAGCAATTCAATGGGGGAAAGTAAATCTTTTGAACAAATGCGCTGAAACAAGTGGATATTCAGAGAAAAGAAGTAACCTAGACCTCTACCTCATACCATATGCAAAACTTGATTTCAGATGTATCACTATTCTAAAAAGCTAGAAACTGTAAAGCCACTAGGTCAAAATATCAATATAGATATGAGACAGAAGTATATTTTTATGATCTTAGGGTAGGAAAAGATTTCTTAGCATGGGAAAGCAATAACCACACACACAAAAATATTAATGTATCAGACTTTATCAAAATTCAAAACCTCTCTCATCAAAAAACATTAAGAAAGTAAACAGAAAAGCCAGACTGGGAAAAAAATTGTTCAACTCGTATCTAACAAATAACTTCTATCCAAAAAAAATAAAGAACTTCCAGATTCAATATTTTTTAAAATGTGAAAACACAGGCAAAAGATTTTAATAGACACTTCACAAAGGAAGACAAGTGGCCAACAATCACATGAAAAAGCACTCAAAATTATCAGTCATCAGAGAAATGCAAATTAAAACCACAAAGAGCTATCACTAATATATAATAAAATGTATAAAATGAAAATGATTGGAAACACCAAATATTGAGGAGAACATGTCATGCAAGCTGCACTCTCAAACATTGCTGATGGGATTTTAAAACAGTACACCATTTTGGGAAAAGGGTTGGCAATTTCTTAAAGTCAAACATATACCTAATCAACAATACAGCAATTCCTTTCATAGGTATTTACCTAAGAGAAATAAAAATATACATCTACAAAAAACTTGTACAAGAATGTTCAAAATAGCTTTCTTTATTCATAAATAACACCAAGGTAAAAATTCAAATGTTCATTAATAGGATAATGGATACAATGATTGTAATACGTTCACACAATGGAATACTACTCAATAATAAACATAACAAAGCACTGATAACATACAACATGAGGGAATCTCACATACATTATGTTGACCAAAAGAAGCCAAACACAAAAAAGTATGTATTATATAATTCTATTTATATGAAGTTTCAGAGGAGGCAAAACTAACCTGAAAAAAACTCAGAAAAGTAGCTGACTGGGGGAAGGTGGGATGGCATCCTAATGGGAAGGAGCACTGATGGTATTTTCTGGAGTGATAAAACTGTACTGTATCTTGACAGGGCTGTGGGTTATCGGTATATGCATTTCACAAAATATACCTAAGACTTATACTTTTCACTACATGTAAATTTCACTTCAAAAAAAAAAAAACAACTATAAGTAAATATTGAACTCTAGTTATACAGTGTTGCCTTTCACAGTAGTATAGCTTAGCAATTCTGAAACTACTTTTGTATACTCTAGGGAAACAGATAATTTGAATACAGACTCTGGACTAGATAATACTACTGTACAATGTCAAATTTCCTAATTTTGATAAATGTACTATGGCTAAATAAGAGATTGCCCATGTTCCTAGTAAATATACATATAAATATTTTGTGGTAAGACAGCACAATGTTTCCAATTTATGCTCAAATGATTCACCAAAAGAAAACATATATTTATAAATACTTGTGTATGTATACATATATACATGTAATTATATAGATTAAGCAAATACAGCAAAATGTTAAAAATTTTATTTTTAATAAGCAAAGCTAAATAAAAGATATAAAAGGGTTCCTTTTCTATTCTTTCAACATTTCTGTAAGTATGAAATTGTATTTATAAAATATTACGCCTTCTCCCCCACCCCCAAAAAAGAAGGCTAACACTAGACTGGCTTCATCTATTCAAATATTCCAACAAGGAAAAACATTTCCTTTTTCTGGCCTTATAAAACTATTAGTATTGGATCACCTTAATCCAATTGACTGATTTTACAAATGAAAAATTATGACCCCAACTAAAAGAAAGCAAAGCTGACATAGGACAAACTAAGCTGTGTCTCATACTGACACACCAAGAAAGGAAAGAAGTAAAAGTTTAAAGACATGGAAACCTTGGAACAATTCTCTAAGGGTACAAGAGCCTAACTACCATTTCTTTTGATTCTTAAAAAACAAACAAACAAAAAAAGGTTAATATATTACTAATGTACTATAACAGGGCAAAGGTTCACTATACTATCTTCCTTTACTAATGAAAGAAAATTAACTCTCAGCCAGGAACGTTAAATACTCCCTATTTCAAACAACTAAGTTAAAGGGTAACAAAATGTAAAAGAACTGTCCTCAGTTTCATGTCCCACAGGACTAGGTATATGGTAATCAAAAAATGCTCAGTGAAATACTAGAGATATTCCATGTACATGAATAGGAAGACTCAATATTGTCACGATGTCAGTTCTCTCCAGTTTGACCTATAGATTTGACATTATCTCAATTAAAGTCCCAGCAAGTTATTTCATGGACATCCACAAACCGCTACTAAAGTTTATATAGAAAAGACCCAGAACAGCCAAATTAGTGTTAAAGGGGAAGAGCAAAGTTAGAAAACTAACCCTACCCAACTTCAAAAATTACTATATAGCTTCAATAATCAAGACAGTGGTATTGACAGAAGAACAGAAAAACAGACCAGTGAAAGACAATACAGGGAGGTGGCTGCATAGTGTAATGGTTAGCAGGTCTGCTTTGCATGCAGCACGTCCTGGGTACGCGCCCCAGGTGGAGCCACGGACCACACCCCACCTTCAGAGATCCAGTTCTTAAAGAGAAACGGCAATATCCATACGTCAGGGGTGGAAGTGGGGCGGACCGGAATTAAAAGGGGGAAAAAAAAAGAGAATACAGAAAACAGACCCACACAAATACAATCAAATGATCTTTGACAAAGGAGCAAAGGCATTTCAAGGGAGAAAGGACAGTCTTTTGAACAAATGGGGCTGGAACAAACGGATATCCAACTCCTAGAAGATAACACAGGAGAAAATGTAGATGACCTTGAGTATGGTGATGACTTTCAGAGAAAGCACCAAAGGCATTACACATTAAAGAAATAATTGATAAGCTGAACTTCATTAAAATTAAACACTTCTATTCTGCAAAAGACAACGTCAAGAGAATGAGAAGACAAGCCACAGACTGGGAGGAAATATCTGCAAAAGACATATATGATAAAGGACTGTTATCCAAAATATACAAAGAAATCTTATAACTCAATAATAGGAAAAAAAATAATAGGAGAACAAAGAACTCAATTAAAAAAAGAACTGAACAGATACCTAAGAAGGTATACAAATGGCAAATAAACACATGAAAAGATGGTTAACATGTGTCATTAGGGAACTGCAAATTAAAACAATGAGATACCACTATATACCTATTAAAATGCCAAAATTCAAAACACTGACAACACAAATGCTGGTGATACGGAACAACAGGAATCCTCAGACTCCTTGCAAAATGGTGCAGACTTTTGGAAGGTTTGGGAGACAGTTTGGTAGGTTCTTACAAATCTAATCATATTCTCATACGATTCAGCAATAAGTTAAAAACTTTTGTCCACACAAAAACCTGCGCATAGATGTTTATAGCAGCTTTATTCATAATTGCCAGCCAAAACTTGAAAGCAACCAAGATGTCCTTCAATAGGTGAATGGATAAATAAATTCCATACAATGGAATTTTACTCATCAATAAAAACAAAAACGAGCTATCATGTCACAAAAACACACAGAGGAAACTTAAATGTGCATTGCTAAGTTAAAGAAGCCAATGTGAAAAAGCTAACTCCTGTATGATTCTAAGTAATGGAGTTTTAGAAAGGGCAAAACTATGGAGACAGTAAAAAAATCAATGGTTGCCAGGGGTTTGGGGGAAGGGATGTAGGGATGAATAGCTGAAGCTCAGGGGACGTTGAGAGCAGTGAAATTATTCTGTATAATATTATGCTAGTGGATATGTGTCATTACAGATTTGTCAAAACACACAGAATATACAATACAGTGATCCCTTTAATTAATAATAATGTATCAATATTAGCTCATCAATTGTAACAAATGTGTCATACTAACAAAAGAAGAGAAAACTAGGGGAAACTGTGTGTGTCTGTACTTCCCCTCAATTTTTCTATAAACCTAAAATGCTCTAAAAAATAAAGCCTATTAACTAAAAATAAACCTGATCAATAAACGTCTTACCAGGTCTAATGAAGACGTTTTCCACAGACAACATTGCTGCTATTGGAAGTAACAGATCTTCACAGTCCAGAGAAGCAGCTTTTATTACTGCACATGTCAGATGTGGAGGGAGAGGAAATTCTACCATAGACAAACCCAATCTGGTCACATGGCCACTCCTTAATAGAAAGAGAAAATTCTTAAGTCTTTCTACCTCAAAGGAGTAGAAATGAAATGTTCATCATTCAGAATAAACCAGATATAATTTAGATATCTTTAAATCACCTCCAGAAATTCAATTCAATATAAAAAACATGATAGACTGTGGTCACTGATAAGAGAAACATAAAGATAAATTCCCTGCTGTCAAGGACCTATATATCCAAAAAACTAAACAATGATGAAGAATAAAGTAGTGTAATAAAAGACACAAAATTCTGTAGAAACATAGAGAATATCCTTGAAAAAATAAGAGAATGGTAATTACTAAATCTTTCCCTATTATACAATCATGAAAACAAGGACTCCGGCTCTCTTATCATTTTGATGTTAAGAATAATGCATAACACTGAAGTGGTACTCAGAAATTACTTGTTAAATAATACCAATATTAAACAAAAAGTTTTATGGTGTAATTTTTAAATTCAGAACTGGGGTGAAGAAAGACTGAGGACAATTTCTAATTTCAAGTAAAACAATCCATTCAATTCAAACAAATCATTTTCTACTTATAAAAGAAAGTATTAAGAACCCATTTAAAAAAGAGATTAATATCTGTTGTGGTTTTTTTTTTTTTTTGGGGGGGGAGTTGTTTGTTTGTTTTTACCTGTCAATAGCATCACACTGGTAAAGTTGTTTAAGAGCTTCCAAAATAAGTCTCTCATTAGGTGGATCCAAATAGGGAAACCTGTGCGTGAACATGAGATGTAAAATAAGTTTCCATTCTTTGAACAAAGTAAGATTTTATACAGACTTGAAAATTTCTTTAAAAGGTTTTACCTCTCCTATTTTTCAAGTTTTTTTTTTAAAAAACATTCTATGATCATGATCAGCATTCAGCAAAGAAGTAATTTTTTCTGAATTATACTCTTCTATTAATTCAAGAAGCACTTCCTTCCGATCTCCCTTAGCTGTTACTCTCGTCATTCCTCTTTATTTATCTTAATCCTGCCCCATTCTTCATAGGCAATGTCATCTCTACTCTGTTCTGCAGTCTACAATTTTTATTATGATTTTATAAAGCAGTGGAGAAAAATTAATTGAAAGTGGCCAAAAATTACAAATTGTTTGACAGTACTTCAAAATGGCTTTTGATTAAATGCTAAATATATTCAATTAATTTTACCATATCTGCTTTATGTATATGTGTATGTACTTATTTTCTCCTGGACTATCTGAAGGCAAGTTGCAAATACAGTGCTAATTCACCCCCAAAATACTTTTAACATGCATTCCCTGAAAATAAACACATTCTTACATAACTGCAATACCATTAATGAACTTAGGACAATTAATAATATTCACAAAGGAAAATACATATATACATACATACATACATAAATACATACATACACACTTTTAATAATATTTTCTGCACTAGATTATTTTTTCTACCATAAGTCTTAAGATAATAAATCATCTACTCCAATTTCACACTTTAAAAAAGGTCCAACCAAGGGCAAAAGGTCCAATACCTTATACAATTCCAGAATTGACAACTCATTTAAAAACAAACAAAAATCTCATAGACTGTTACACGGTCAGCTTTCCTGCAACTTGTACCAATAAGTCCTGGTATCTTCTAGAGCAAGAGTTGGCAAACACTTTTTATTAAAGGCCAGACAGTAAATTTTTGGTTTTGCAGGCCATATGGTCTCTGTCACAATTACTCAACTCTGCTATTGTAGCAAAAGCAGCCATACATGAATGGGCATGGCTGTGTTTCAATAAAATTTTAATTACAAAAACTGTCAGTGAGCCTAGATCATAGTTTGTGATCCCTATCCTAGAGCAATAGCAACTTAGTCAGCTTGCTCTTCTATATAAGAGCCCTTTCGGATTTGTAAAAACTACAATTATTTTTCTCTCTTGATTATCCCGATTCCCAAACTGCCAAGCACTCCTTATATTATTTGGTTTCTAAAAGACCCACCATACCTAATTACCATCTTCTAGAGACACTCTAATTTGTCGAACTTGTCATAAAACATAATAATATCCAAAAGTGAACTCCGAATGTAGAGTGACCAACACAGAACAGGAATGCTATAATCCCCAGTCATCTGGACTTTGCTGTCTATTAATATAACCAAAGTCTACACTGTTGGGATTTTTATAAAATTGTTTTTTAAACAGAATAATAATTGCAAATTCATATTAAGTTTGTGGTAATCTGGTAATTTCAGATATTTTCCACTTTAATTTTTTAATGTGCAACCAAAATACAGGATACAAGATGTATCCTTTCAGACTTTTACCTTGTTGATTCTTGCCCACTATTCTGGCCTATTGAGATCACTCTAATTCTTGGTTTTAATCATCTACATCTACCGATTAGATATCAAGACGTTTTCCAGAAATCTGATAAAGACTGCAATATCTTTATTTAATATTTTCATTAAAAATGCTCATTAGGATAGAGCAAAGTTCAACCAGTAAAACCTCCACCTAGGCTACACTAAGCAATTAATCAATACTTTCTGAATTGGCTATTTGGCAATTATACACTATTCAGCAGTACTATAACCTCCTTATTAACAAAGATGTCAAATGTGATCTTGTTAAATACTGTGTTGAAAACAAGAGATGTTAGGTTATCATTCAACAAATTCTTGTGATGCGCCCATTATGTGGATGGTTCTATTTTCAAATGGAAAAGGAAATGGTTTAAAATGACACATTCTTTGTAAACCATTTTGATTCAAAATGATTATTCTAAATCACCTTAAATTCTATTAAACCATTTTCCAGTAAACTATGCTAGAATCTGCTAAGAATCAATGTCAACCTTACAGGACGGTTGTTTCTAGAATTTGCTCTTTTTCTAAATGGTAAGATCAAGACATTTGCATTTCTCACAATTTTCTGATCTGCACAATTTCTCAAAGACAACCCACAATACATCTGACATTAAATCTGCAATTTCTTTTAGTACCATGGAAATAATTTCTAAAGCCTCAAGACAGACTCATTTATAGTGGTTAGGTTTTCTCTCATCATTTTCTAATCTACCTTGGCCATCAATTCCTCCTTATCTAGACTTGTACTTATCTTTCCAGTTTTAAAATAATTTTTTTTTTTAGGCAAGGCAACCCTTGGTTGACCTCACAGATTGCAAGGACCTTGTCAGCTTATAATCCCTTATTTTTTTAATTCTTTTTTATGCCCACAGCACCTGGTCTTTCTGGGTGGTCTCCCATCCAAGTATTAACTAGGCCCGACCCTACTTAGCTTCCAAGATCAGACGGGATCGGGCTTGTTCAGGGTGGCATGGCCGTAAACTAAAATAATTTTTGATGAAGGAGAAAGAGGAAACAAAAATAACCGAAAAGCTCCATTTTCTTTCTGTCACCCATGAATACTATGCCATCTATCCCGAATATTATGCCATCTATCCCAAATACTGGTTCTATCTCTCCTTATTCTATGCACATCTTAAAGAGAAAAGGGAGAGAAGTCTTTTTATTTTCTTTTCCTCTAGTTTGGGGACTTTTAGTACAGTCTAAGTTTGAAAACTTAAGATAGAAAAATAACTCAGTACAGACGATACTAAGTAATTATTGTTCCTATTTTTCTAATATATATTTATTCTTGCTTATATGCTGCTCTGCTATCCTTAGTGAACATTATATTTAAATCTGGGTTCATCTGAAAGCTGTTAGGCCACTTAGTTTCTTTAAATGCCTCTTCTTTTACCTTGGTATCATTTAAAATTGGAATTTCATATTTTACAGGCTTTCCTCTTTCTAGAATCTGTATTCTCATTTAGAAAATCTCATCTTATGATAATAACTATCCAAAAAAACTTTTTAATTGGCTTTGCAATACATATTTGGATGCATTTAGTAATTACTTCCCTTCTTACTATGAATTTAAACAATGTGTGGTTACCTCTGCCCAAGTTCCTGACACTTTTACATTCCCAGATAATTACGAAAAATAAGAACAAGGCTGTACTTTCCTTCATTACTTCCTCTACCACGTATATGTGAAATTTTAATTCCCTACAATAATATTCTGTACTGTACCAATTAATTATATAGATTAACGTTTGACTATTTAACAGCTGTTCTTCATGAAGCAAAAAACCACTATAGAGTATTACTCTGTCTCTTACAGTGCGTAGTACAACGCTGGCCATACAAAAGATGGTACCAAAAAAAACCCCACTTTCTAGCTGGAATTAGGGTCATTATATACCTTTCATAATAGATAAACAATGGTCGCTAAATGATCCAAGTAATATCAGCATGAGGCACCCCAATAAGCCAAGGTTAAAATATGAGCAAGGGATAAAATTCCAGTAAAGCAACATAAGGAAGCCTTTTATTAGGGTCTAGTAGGGATGTAGGGATGACTGAGTCAAATACTTTAAAAGAATTTCTGAAGAATAACCTGACTCCACCCTAACAAATTTTTTTTAAGTTGTCTACATACCTTATAACATCATGTATGGCAAGGCACTTTAAGGTCAGAACTACAGACGTCAAACTAGTTCTCTTAATCTCAGGGATCACATGGTCGGGCATACACTGGTTCCAAAAATCTTTACTATAGATCCGAAAGCATTTTCCTGAGGCAGTTCTGCCAGCTCGGCCACTTCGTTGCAATGCCTCACTCCTTTAGAAGAAAAAAACGCGAGTTCCCAAAATGTTCTGTGAGTTTCCTAAGTAATTAACTTTCCATCCCCAAACCAACTAGAAATTATCTAATCAACTATTCTTTAAACAAAAAAGCTTGACATGAAGACTTACTTTGAAATTGGAACCACCTCCAGGATGTCCAACCCTAATCTGGGATTGTGATTTAACTGCTTCACAAAACCACCATCTACCACATATCTAAGGAGAATGAAAACAAGTTAAGTCTCTAGAAAATAAAAAAAGATTTGTTAATTTTCAACCACTTTGGGTTCTTCTTTTCCACCAAACTAACAACTACATGATGACTTTTATGTTCACTGTGGAACTTGAAAGTCAAGAAATTGGAATTCTCATACATTGCTGGTAGAAATATAAAATGGTTCAGCCAATGTGGAAAACGGTTTGGAGGTTCCTCAAAATATTAAACATAGAATTATCATATGACCCAGAAATTCTATTCCTAAGTATATACCCAAAAGAACTAAAAACAGTACTCAATAAATACTTGTAGATATATGTTCACAGTAGTACTATGAGCACTATGAGCCAAAGGTAGAAACAACCTGAATGTCCACTGCCCATTAAGGAATGAATGGATGAACAAATTATGGTATACACATAAAACAAAATATACATCATATTCTGAGTAACTGCTTAAAGGTTATAGGGTTTTATTTTGGGGTGATGAAAATGTTTTAAAACTAGATAGAGGCAGTGGATGCACAATGTTGTAAATGTACTAAATACTACTTAATTATTCACTGTTAAGTGTTAATTTACGTTATATGAATTTCTCCTCCAAAAAAACAAAATGGAAAGTCACCTCTAGACCATTCTAACAGGTTCAGAATCTAATTCCAACCATTCTTTAACAATAATATTTTAAGCCAATTAAACAGAGAACAAGTCAAATAAAAAAAAAATTAAGAATAGCAGTAAAGTCTATCGTTCACTAAGGCAACAGTCTGAAACACACAATTTAATAATTCTGCCTTTGCTGGAAACAGAAAATTGCAGAGGTCAATTTACTCAGGAAAGCTGCTCCCCTAAGACCTTAATGAGACTATTATTCTTAAAGTAAAGGAGAAAAGGAGAGGAAATTAAACTTCCTCTCAGATCTAAGTGATCATTTTACCCAAAAGAAATAATATAGGATTTGGGGGATTCAGGTGCAGCCTTCCAACTGCAGACAGACTTAGTTTAGAACATAAATTGGGTAAAAAATAAATATCCAAAACGGATGTGGTTCAAGAGTCTGAAAAAACTTCACATTAGCTATCAGTCTAGATTTAAAATTTCCAAGTGTTTCTCTACTATATCTACTCAAAAATTTCATGACATCATTGATTATGTTAAAAAAGAGACCTGCATCATAGTTCATTTCACAAAAAAGTAAAAAGTGAGAAACAGTAGTTTCCAATAAACACTTCGATATATAACCTCACTCTACAAAGTGGAGCTGCCAGGTGAAAACGGAGTATCAGATCATTTTAGGAACATGCTGGTAATGGGAGGATAGAAAAACAGATCTGGCTTCCTATTCAGTGAAACCCATAAAACACTATGCATACTCTTAAATGTGGGAAGAGAAAGCTACAAATTGCCAAGTATGAATAGCTAAAAAGTGTAAACAGGGATATATGATGTACACCTCTTACTAGTCAATAGTTATCAATAATTTTTAAAAGATGGTAGATGATTACAAGTTAAGCAGGTGAGAATTAGTAGAGGGCACAGAGAAGCAAACTCAATGTTTTATGATTAGCTAAGCGGCTTCTCTGGCTTTATGAGAAATTTTAAAAGTTGTACCTGATTCCATCTATTGTCAAAGATGTTGCAGAAATATTGGTGGATATGACACATTTTCTAATTCCAGGTGGAGGTGGCAAAAATATTCTCCTCTGTTGATCTAAAATACATATAAAGAGAAAATACTAATTTATAACATGTATTTGTCAAACTTGTTTTGAAAAACTCTTTTCATTAAAAGATGTATTTTTTCACCTCTTTAGTTATCTTGAATTCAAAATATTAATAGCAAAAACTACTTTTGCCTCACCTTTCACTGTTAAGATTTCTAGGTCCATGGAATCACAGATTGCTAAAACAAACCCTACAGCAGACAGAGTCTTTTATGTAGGTCACAGATCCCTTTGAGCCTATTAAAAAACTGTGGACCTCTTCTCATTAAAGACACATATGTACACACAAAAAAATGTTTTCAAACAATTTCAGGGTGTTCAAGGACTCTCTGAAGCTCATCCATAGATTACTAATTAAAGACCTCTCTTTGCCTTAAAGATCGATTAGCCAAACGGCTTTTACTTTTTCTGTATCATGACTACCTTTCTAAACAAGTAACACCACACTCATTTCCACTATGCACACATTCTGAAGGGTGGGCCCCAATTGCAATGCTTGTAGTATGGTACCTTACTCCTCTGGCCATAGTTTATGGTACCAAAAATAAACACCTGTCCCAAACTGGACCAATCTGATTCTCCCATGAATCTGGAATAGGTCCAAGAGATGCTCAATTTAATTAGGCTAGTCCTTTGCAAACTAAGCTTGTGAACCATAGAAAGTGACTAATGTACATAAAGAAGAGAAAGCTAGTCTAAAGAGAGAAAAAAAAAAATCAGTCATGAGAGTTGAAAAGAGTATTCCTGGGTTCCGGGCATTTCCCAGGCCTTAAGAGGCCTGTGTGTATAACAAGTGGAAGGAAGGATTTGACCAGACTTCCTCTCCTGCCAGGTTAAGCAGAAAACTGAACAAGAGAGTTAAGAATATCTACAAGGAAATGATTACAGTAAAAGTGAAAGGAAATAAGTGAAGGCTGGTAAAGGACAAGTCTCAGCACATTTTGAAACCTGTTGAATTAGGAACAGTACAGCGAGTAGGCAGAAACAGGAAGTAATCATTAGAAAGATGTTTAAACCTGAGATCAGAAATCATGGTAATGATAAAGTTTAGGACATAAGCTTTTGAATGGGTGGCTGAAGTGGGCTGAAGGAAAAGATCACTGCAGCCAAAAGAGGTGAAGGAACTTCCAAGCAAGGGATTCAGGGGGGTTTCGGGGGATCTTCCATTTCAGTGATCTCCATGAATCAGGAATAATCGTTCCAGGGAGTACACAAATCAATCTATTGGGGGATGAAAAGAAATTATCAGCATTTCTATTTATATTTTCCATAACATCCTTTTAAACTTTTTATCATATGTGTGTTTATATTACACATTTCATATTAGAACAGTAAGTAAATACGTATTTTTAAAAGAAAAAAATTTAAATGCCTTGGCTACATTTTATTTCCATGAGATACACCCATATTTGTGTAGAAAATTCACTTTTTCTACTTGAGCAACCTCAAGTTTTCTTCTTTTCAGCAGCCAAGAAAATCCTAACAAAACTTGTTTTTGAATAAAGTACAAAGCATGTTGTACTTTATTCAAATAAAATCTTACAAAAATCCTTGTGTTCCCAACATACAAAACGGACAAAAGTTCAACTAGTATGAGAGAGAAAAGGAATGGAACAATGAGCACAGTTTTAAAATCACGGAACTAGGCCAACCATCTATTTTATAGATAGGAAAACTAAAGCCCAAAGATCAAGTGGCTTGCCCACACAGACAGGCAAATTTAAAAAAAAAAAAAAAAAAGTTGAGTAATATTGCTATTCTTCTACATCATTCCAAAATTAATTTCACAAATAAAAAAGTAGTAGAGAGGCAGCTTATAAAAGACACCTGTAGAGAAGTTTGATATAAAAATAATTCCAAAAAGGTCTATTTCTTTCAAATTCAAAGAATCTAGTGAAAACCGTGTTAAAAATTACTTTTTAGTAGTTCTTAGATTTAGATAGATGGTTCAAAAGAGTTTTATACTACTTTGTAATTCAAATTATATGCTTATACATTCATTTCATGTCTATTTATTCTACTACAATGTCGCTCTATGAGAATAAGAATTTTTTTTATACAAGACATCACCAGTACCTAGAATAATGCCTGGACCAAAGAAAGTGCTCAGTAAAGTTGAATGAATTAATAAATTAAAAATGCATTAGATAAATAATAAAGATCTTTCTACCTTTAAAATTCCACATTACGCTAAAAATTTACATATCTAACAAAAATGCCCTTTCTGAACATATTTATTATCTATAACCAAATTTGTTGTTCAATCAACCCATTTCTGAAAGTACCTAATTTGTTTTAGTCTTTAGTTTAAGCAAAATTTGTTTACATTTACCATTTTGTTCATTATAATCAATTAAAAAGTCTTGAAACTGCTGTTTTGATAGGGCTCATGTTTGTTTCACATTTACATTTTATCCACACACTGTAGCACCATATTACACAAGTATAAACATATGCCAGATTTACAATTTGGAAAAAGTTAAATACATATATCTTAAAGTATGTTCTCACTCTCCAGGAAGAAAAAGAGAAATTGAATACTTTCATTAAGATGTAGTAACTCTCCTGATTACTTCCATTCCCTGATTTTCCTACCTAAGAAAGATTCTGATATACTTTATCCCATCTATACCAGTACCCAATAAGATACCTGGATTTTATAACAGAAGACAATGGGCAAAGAGGCAGAAATATATTCCAAAGTCTACCAAGAAATAAGGATATTGAAGACAGACCACTCAACACTCTTAATAGAGTAATCCTCTTAAGATATATGTCTATGACATATTATATATTAAGGCCAACTGAAACGTCCTCAAAGAATTTCTTATCCCAAATTACCCCAAAAAGATCCCAAAGCAGAAATATGTTAGAAAGAGAGAGAGAGAGAATAAAAGAAATATAACTTAAAGCAATAAACAGAAGCCATCAATTAAAGGGGGGAAAAGAGGACAATTCTGGAGCAGAATGAAGAGGTAAAACACTGCTCAGCTCAAACTGCCCTATAAGTGATTTTCAGGTGAGTCCAAAATATCTTGAGAATTCTCACTAACACAGCTAAAAATAAAATTCCTGACATAGAGAAAAGTTTTGAGATAATCAGTAAATATAATTGAAAAAGTTAAAGTAACTAGAAAGAAGCTAAAAAATATGGAAGATAGGCAATCCAACATAAGAATAATTGGCATCCCTGAGGCAGAGAAACCAATAATTAGACAAGTTATATTTGAAGACATAATACAAGAGAATTTCCCTGAAATAAGGAATTGAACTTGCAGATCAAAAGAGTACATCAAAAAAGTTCATTTTGTTTGAAGTTGTGTTTACATAGGCATGTACATTTGTCAAAAACTCATTGAACTGTGATGCTTAAAACAGGCATAGTTTATTGTATGTAAATTATCTCAATAAAATTGATTTTTTAAAAGAGCACATCAAGTTCTAGGAAATTTTAATATAAAACACTCAACACCAAAAAATATCCTAATTAAAAGTATTAAACATTAAGGATAAAAACAGAAATTTTCAGGCAATCAGACAGAAAAAGCAAATCACTTACAAGGAGGGAAAAAAAATCAGGCTGGCCTCAGACTTCTCCGCAGCAACATTCAATGCCAGAAGACAACTGGAAAACGTCTACCAAGTTCTAAGGAAAAGAAAGTGTGACCCAAGAACATAAAACCCAGCCAAGATGTAGTTCAAGTATAAAGGCAAAAGCCAGACATTCTCAAACATAAAAGAACAACAAAAAATAACAGTCAAGAGCCCTTCTATTAAAAAAAAGTTAAAATCTAGCCAATATAAAATTAACCAAAAGTAACTTAGGAATAAACAAACCATGGAAAAAAAAAAAAAAGACAGTAAAACCGAATACTTCTGAATTATGTAAAGATAACAAAAATAAGGAGAGGCTATAGAATAGTAAAAGTACTTAAGCTCTCATCTTTCCAATCAGAGAATCAACAGATAAGATCTCTAATCAATTATTAGACAGTCTAAAAAGATATTCACTTCAGCTTAACATTTTTCATCTTTTTAAACTTTAAAGCAATATTTTATAAAATGTGATTAAGATTTACTTGAAGTTTGACAATTCTTTCAAGTAAATTCAAGTAAAATACCTTTTTAAAAAGTAATAGTATAATCTCACTTTTAAAAAGCATTTCTATCAACCTACCTATTTCCTTATCCTTCTATATGTATACACATCTGCACACACGTAAACCTGAATAATGGTTTTCCTAACATTAAAGATTATTTAAAGAAAGGTTATTTCTGGATGGAGGAATTTGAGGTGATTTCTTTACTTTTACCTTTGTAACTTTGTACACTGCTTGAATTCTTTATAATGAAATTATAATTTTTCCTCAATTGAGTAATTTTTCTTTAAAGGAAATTAGAACAGGTTTTTCTTTAATGAAACGAGTAAAAACTAACAATGTATTAATTCTTCATAGTGGGAAATTCATTTTTTTGTACTTTTTTATACTTTTAACATTTTACAAAGGGCAAAAAGAAAAACATAAAAGAGCATATATGACAATCTCATTTTTGTTTCAAAAACTAAACAATAAAAATACATTCAAATGTATAAAGAAAAGTTCATAACAACATACCTGGAAACATTAATAGTGATTGTAACTTAACCATATTAGCAGGATCTGAGTAAATTTATTTTTCTTACTTTCCTAATTTTATTTTATTTTTTTAAAGTATGTATTTCCTTACAAGATAAAAAATTTTTTCCCATTTGGGAAGACTCTACATAAGAGTAAGAGTTTTTATGTGAAGCTCAGTAGCTTTTCCCCCCTCCTCCCAGTTTTAATCTTAACATTTAAGGAAACTATTGTAGACAGAGTCAAAGTCTAAGTACTTGCCATATTGTGGTAATGTCTTTGCTTTACGAGAAGAAGAAATAAAAATATTTTGGGACTTGTGCAATAATCTAAATGAGCAGTTTTTCCTCTTAAAATGTTTTACGCTAATTCAAGGTAAGGCTCCTTTTCTTTTCTTCATGTATTCTGGAAGCACCATGTACTCTTTTATCACCTACTACTGAATAAATAACCAATTATCAAATACATATTTACCATGTGACCTCAGGAACATCATTTAGCCTCTATCTATAAAATAAAGAAGTCTAATTATGCAAAAACATATACATGGGTATATGTGCATTTTTCTAGAGAAAGAAGCCATGACTTTCATTACCATTTTAAAAGAATCTGCGACCCTACCCTCCAACAGAGGCTAAGAAACAATTACTTTCAGTGCTAAATTTTCTAATTCCATGTAAATATTTGTCACTTATGTAGTAACAAGTATATTTCAGTTCATAAATTTTTGTGGGATTCAACTTTCCCCTGAAGAACTGCAATACCTTGAACCAAAGAACTGCAATACCTTGAACCAAAGAAGGAACTGCAATACCTTGAACCAAAGAACTGCAATACCTTGAACCAAAGAAGGAAGTCAAAAAGCAAAAAAGTTTGAGGGAAACAAGAATAGGATTCTAGATATAGTCTTTGATGCAAGACATTAACAGAAAGGCCCTCAGAAAATAAAGTCTGAAACTCAGTTTAACAATTATTTAATCAGGACTTTTTCACCATATTGTACTTGCCCTTAAGAAGTTCACAATCTCATAAAGAGGATGAGACAACCATAACACAAGGGAGAACGTGTTAAGTGCCACAAGAGGTACAGCAAAGCACACGAGGTTCAAATGAAGAAGAGATCAAAGCCAGCTCTGAGGAGGGAAATCAGGAAAGGTTTTTATGGAGTTGGTGAAACAAAATAGCAGGATTTCAGCCAGTGAGAGGGAGGAATAAAAGGGAAAGGAGGAGTTCAACTTAAGAAATAGCAAACACAGTCACAAAAAAAGATGTGGGAGGAAAAGGAATAAAAAATACCATGAACATTTCAAGCTTGAGAGAACATTGTGAAGGCTGGGGGTTGGGAGAGCTCAGCCCAGGGAACAGGATCTGTAACCTTGGCAGTAGAAAGGATGCCACAGTACCACTTGACATTTGACAGATGAGAATTTCTTACATCAATTAAGAATATATTTTAAGATGTCTCTTTAAAATAGTCAGTCACTCTCATAACTAACCCAGAAATAAGAGCAAATATAAAATTTTTACTTATTCACTAAACCTAGATATGGGTCATTTTTGAACTCCCTTCACTACAGGCTACAAGCAGGAAACTCTTCTTCCCTCTCCTCATTCGTAGGTTCAAGTTTTCTGTTCCTGAAGCATAACAGGAAATAAAGGAAATAACATAATAGTGTCTCCCCACCACCCTAAGTAGCAATAATAAAGCAAATAAGTGCCATATTATATTAAAAAAGAAAGTCTAAGGTCCCAGGAACCTGACACACTCTCCATACTTCATCCAATTCCACCTTCCCATTACTCAGTACCTCATCAGCCACATCTGAATGCCTCTTTGCACTGTTATAAACTGCTGTAATAAATATTATTATGCTCATAGTAGATCACCAGTAGTCCTTGGAACCAGAAAAAAGAAACTAAAATAAACAAAACCCTTCAGTAATGGCTCTAATCACACTCAGTGCCATATCTTTACCATTTATACATATATGCCATCACAGAAAATCACATATACAGGGAATTAAGGCTAAAAGCAGGTTAAAGTCATGCTGGAAGGATAATGAATGCCAAATTATTAAGTAGGCATTTTAATTCAGTTGGTAATAAGAAATAGCTGAAGATACCCAACA
This sequence comes from Pteropus medius, assembly GCF_902729225.1. Classification (NCBI taxonomy): domain Eukaryota; kingdom Metazoa; phylum Chordata; class Mammalia; order Chiroptera; family Pteropodidae; genus Pteropus; species Pteropus medius. Next base: position 5,275,433 of record NW_024349799.1, on the reverse strand, counting down.
GGAGACTGACACAATCAGAGTTGTGCTTTTGGAAGATTATGTAGGATGGTAACTTTGTTAACAACTCAGGAAAGCACGCTGAGGATTCCAACTCTAACAGAGATAGCTAAAAAGGAAAAAGAAGAATGAATGAGCTCGTTAAAATCAGAGTAAAACAAATCCTGTAAGAGTTGCCACTTGCTTGGATTGAATAATCTAGGGTGATAAGATGCAGACCAGAAAGCCCTGTGAGAAGACCCAAGAAGTCTAGGCCACAGGAGTGAGTCTGAAATAGAGACAGCTTTCAGGATTCACCTACAGAGAAGTGACAGGTGAGTCCTAGGAGCCAACTTCACCACAAAAGAAAATTCTAAGAAAAGAGCAAGCTAAGAATGAAACTTTGGGATATTTTCAAATTTAGAAGGGAACAAAGGCTAGGGAGGGTGAGAAGGCAGCAACCTTAGAGAAAGGCTGGTCAGGAAACCAGATGATTAAATAGTATCCCAGAAGACAGCATTTCAGGAAGACTTATTATCATCACAAAATCAAAATACAAACTAATGGGGAAAAAAACAGCCGTGAGATTTGAGAAACAGATTACTAGCAACCTCTAATAGTTTAAAAATTGGATTTCAAGACATTAAACAAGAAGCAATAGCAAATACCAAAGATTATTTTCAAAGCGGCAGTAAAAAAGAATGAAATTATTTACTTTATATAGAAAAAATATATACTTAATGGTTAACAAAGCATCTGTAATGGTTTTAAATTACCTAGTCAGTTACAAAGTAAATTATGAGTCAGTGGATCAAATCCCCAGAAAACAATGAGAACTTTAAATATCTAATAATAACCCTAAGAATTCCCTTTAAGATATAAAAACCTAAAAATAGATTTCAATATTGAGAGCAAGGGCCTAATATCATCAGAAAAGAGATTTCCAAAATAGCATGTGGTCTATAGTTATTTAACCAACATAGATATTCCTGAACTTCTTTTGTTAATATAAGAACCACCTACTCAAAAAAACCCAAAAATAAACATAAAATATAAAAGCATTTAAATGCTTTTTACATTACATTAAATGCTAATCCCAATCAAACTCTAAATAGGAGGCTATGGTTAATTTCCCCTTGAGTTTTACAAATCAAATTCCATAATAAAATAGTTTTACAAAACAAACTAAATCTCATTAATGACATTCATTATGAACAAATATCAGAATAGGAGCTTGCAATTACTGTTTGAATTTACAAAAGAATAGCATTATTCTTGAAAAGTAGACTAATAAGTGGCTACTTAGAAAAAAATCCACTGTGTTCAGTCTGATATAACTAAATATGTATGATTTATAGAAATTGTGTGACCATGACAAATAAGGTTTGACTTATGGTACTACTATCAAGAAATTATAGCCCTTATTTCAAAAAATCGCCAACACTACTTTTGTTCTCCTGGGAGAAGACATAGTCCACTCTTAACAATACTAAAGTGTCCAAGGCTCTCGAAAAAGTAAATGTGAAGACTTCAAGAAAAAAAATCACTTCTCTCAAGAGATGCCCATTTTCTTAATGTTCTGTTTCATGACCTCGGTGTTAGTTACAAAGGTGAGTTCGGTTTGCAAAATTCATTGACCTGAACACTTAGGATAAGTATATTTTTCTGTACTTATGTGATTATTCAATAAAAAGTTTTTAAAAAATCAAGTCAAATTTTCTATTCGAGTGAGGAATTACCTGTTGTCATAGATCCATAACACGGCAATATTAACAAGCCATCTAGAGTGGTATCTTGAACATCATAATCATAGTCAACAGACTCTGCCATCTGAAAAAGTAACTCGCAACTTTTTTCAATTTCAAACTGACCTAAAATGAGGGGAGAAAATAACACCAGCAATTGAACAGCAAAATATGAATTTTTTTAAAAGCCTTCTAGATTAAAATCAGTTTTGCATAATAGTTATTTTAAATCTCTCATTTGATCTGAAGGAGATGAACATATAAGTTGTACCAAATCTCAACAATACAATAAAAAAATAGAACACAAGTTTCTCAGAATTTAAATTTCTAAAGGAATAAAAATGTTTATAATCTTCAAGCCTTTCATCTTAACATGGTATTTGAGGAAGACGCAGTAAAGTTCATTATTAAAATAAGGGAATCTAATCCCGAAGATACTGTGTTTAGGTGGATTTCAAAATACTTAAGTAACCTCAAAGGGCAAAGAGATTGTTATAATGCCTCACTTCTGACATCAGTACAAAGCAGAGTAGGAGGTGAGTGATGAAATGACTCATTTCTGTTAGTAGGATGCTGCTACTTGAAGAACCAAATTAATTTGAGATTTAACTAATCTATTTTTGACCTCCAAAAAAGTCTTGTCTATGAGACATAAATTCTACATCTTATGTACTGCTATCATACAGTATCATCTCACCATTCAAAGAAGAAAGGAGCTGGTTCCAGGATGTCTTTTGAAATAATGGAATTAACCATTCAGCTCCAGGACTGTTTAGTGTGGTAATACCTCTACATAGGACAGACTAATAAAGAGATTAATACTTTACCATATAATATCTTTCTACTAAAAAGTCAGTGTGTTTTAGATATGTTTACTAGTAAGATTGGCATTTTTAATGGCAGCGTAGAATTATCTTATATACCTTATATAAGATATAAAATCTAAAGCTATTTAAATTATCATAAAAAGCTAGGGCAACATTGAGGAGAGCCCAGATTTCCCAACAAAGAGAACACTCTATCGTGGTGCCATATCTCTTCTTATAAATAGTAAAATTAAACCTGATACTGAATGCTCACCAGTCAGAAAGACCAAGATGTCTCCAGCCATTTCATTCAAATGGATATCCATGGTCACTTTCACAATCTAAAGCAAGATATACAAACATAATATGCTAGTGGAAATACAATCATCTCCCATCTCTACCTCCCCTTTTTCCACAAAAAAATTAAATTTGGGTCTCAAAAGTCCTAGGATCTAAGAGGGCTGCCCTTAAAACAATGGGGAATAAATGAATTACTAAACTACTCAATCAACTAGAATTACAGATATAAAAAAGTCAAAAAAGGATGCCAAGTAATACCGCTTGAATATATGCAGTATTTTCTCTGTCTCGTGGGCCGATCAAATTGCAGAATTTTTCTCTGACTGGATAAAGCCTTCCAGGTATATCAAATATTGGACAATTTCCAAAGAATGCAGAGAGCTTGGCTAATTCCATAGTTGCTGACATCACCACGACCTTTAAATGCTCCTTCCTATTAGGAGACTTCTCCTGAAATAGCTTTTTCAATAAACCAAATAAGATGTCCTGAAAGAAAAGTAAATTTGTAATAAGTCACAAGTATGCCTAATAACCAATTTATTTTAAATATTTTGCTTTCCTAACCAAAGACTTCCTATTTCAACAGATTAAAATGTAAGGAAGAGGAGGCAATTCTCTACACAAAAAGCTACCCTAAAGTAATCTGTCTAATAAATAACCAATATATTAAAATACTTACTGTAGTTAGAGTTCTCTCATGGGCTTCATCCAAAATAATGACACTGAACTTGGTAAGATTTGGATCTCCCAGAATATGTTTCAACAAACATCCATCAGTCATGTATTTGATTGCTGTTTCCTAATAGTCAAACAACATAGTATATCAATTCATTCATATATATATATATATATATATATATAGTATCGCAGAAATTCACCCCTGCTTCACAAACTAAATTCCCCCAAATGTACAGACATTAAGTGATCAAACTAATATGACTGAATAAATACATGAAATAGTCTAATAACAAGAATGGCAAAGCATGAAACTTGTGATGTATACAGAGACAGGGATAAGGAACTAAGGTAGATGTTCTGGGATAAAGCAAAAAAAGTGAATAATAAGGAGTCAATGAAGTCGGCGAAAAGTGCTAAGATAATAAAATGGTTTCAAGTGAAAGTTGTGGGTAACAACGATGAAATGGGATTCATCTCCCTATTTCAGCCACTATTTTAGAAGACTCAAGAGAGAAGGTAAAGGAAATGGTTAGATGTACAATTTCCTTTCACTCTCTTCCTCCTTGCTCATTCTATTTGTTAAAAGTATCCATTGACTACCATTAAAACAAGATGAGAATAAGGTCCAAAGGCTAGGAGTTAACAGTAGTGATGTCCATAAAACAATGGAAGGAAAAAAAAACCACAGCAGTTGACTCCTAGGAGGGCAACCACAGTATTTTGGGGAATCATTCTGTGCCGTAATTAATGGCCATCCCTATTAGGGACCATATGTAAATCAGGGATTGTTTTGTATCTGGTATAGGATTAAGAAATCCTAAGAGAATATAAACTGTAATTATAAACTACTAAAAAGAAAACGATTTTAAATGTTAGTACAGTGAATATAGAAGATGCTCAATATATAACATTTTTTATCTGACTTTGTTAATTGTCAGTTTTCCACTGACTTCAAGAATACAAACATACAACATGGATGAACCTTGAAAACATTATGCAAAAGGAAATAAACTAGACACAAAGGACAAAATATTATATGATCCCACTTACATGAGACAGGCAAATGCATAGAGACAGAAAGTAGAATAGAAGTTACCAGGGGCTCGAGAGAGAAGAAAATGTGGAGTTACTGCTTAACAGATACAGAGTTTGTTTGGGATGATAAAAACGTTTTAAAAATATACAGTTGTGATGGTTACACACATTGTAAATTCATGTAATGCCACTGAATTGTACACCTAAAAATGGTTAAAATGGTAAATATGGTTACGTATATTTTACTACAATAAAAAAATTTTTAAATACAAATGTAAGTTACATGTAGGATCCTTACAACTGAAAAACATAAAATCCTAAGAATCCTAAGAAAAATAAACATAAGTGTCACTTATGAAGCAATTGAGAAGGGAGAAAATGAGTTAAACATTAGACACTCCAAAACGTTAACAATGGGCAACAAAAATTAATTTTAATCTGAGATTTTGTTTCATTAAACTACAAATGGAATTTCGAAGTTAAAATCTTTTATAACTTCCTCCACTCATTCTGTAAGTTTACAGTACTTAAACAAATACCAACAAAACTTTCGTACCTTAGAGCTGCAATCATCAAAACGAACTTGGTATCCTACTTTGGATCCCAAAGTGCATTTCATTTCTTCAGCAACCCTCTGAGCAACTGATATGGCAGCTACTTTTCGTGGCTGAGTCACACCGATCATACCATGTTGTGAAAATCCTATAAAAACCAGAGGTAAAAAACAAAAATGTTAACAGTTGCTTCCTATCAGAACTAAATTGTTTCTGGTCGATCAATACAAACTGTTCAAGTGTTTCCAAAAGAAAACTGCAAATTAACAACAAATGTAATAAAAATGTATTACATCTGCATCATGGAAATTTAAGTACTAACTGAAAATGAGAATATATATTAATAAGCATTCAAAATGTACATGTTTTAATTAGGTTTTTTTTCCAAGTCCAGTCTAAAGATTTACTCTAAAGAGTAAGCCAAGAATTTGTTAGAAGTCCATAAAATTCCACACACTTTCTAAAACAGATTTACCCTTGCCACAGAAGCTTAAATATACCACCTTTCATAGATTCATAGGCATTTTTTTACCATTAAATATCATTGAAAGAAAGATGCATCTTACAATTGATGGCATTTTTTCTTTAACAGTATGTAAATAATGATACGTCTTAATAGACAGCTTCTTAAGTTTGATGTATTAGAGTACATAAATATAAGCTATGAAATTTTTATTTTTATATGAATAACGTCCAATATAATTTTGTTCTATACCAATCTTCCAAAAGTTTTACCATAATGAAATGAAAGACACTTTAAGGGTAATTTGTTAACAGGCTTGGTGATACCAGAGTCAAGAAATATTTACCTGATAACATTGTGGAGAAAGAACCAAGAAATACTAATGTCAACAACGGATATCGATAAATTCATTCTCCCTGAAAATTATTTCAATAGCCAATGGTTAATAGTCTATTGCAAGACAAACTTATTCTATAGCAAAGAATATCTACTTATAATTCTATTTGGGATTATTGTGGAAATTAAAATAGAAAAATCTCCATCTCAATTACTTTCTGAATCTGAAATAAAACCATAAAGAAGCAGGGAAGATGTAGGGAGAGTGTGCCAAGAGAAGAATTAAGATTGTAAAACAAATGGTGGGCACTTGTGCAATACAGAAGTCCTATAGCCTTTAAGAGGATATTTTTCAATTACTCCCAATATTATCCCAGAATAAAATTACCTGCTTCATACAGATATTTTGGAAGTTGAGTTGTTTTACCACTTCCTGTATTTCCAGTAACAATAAGGAATGAATTGTCCCTCACAGCTTGAATAAGCTTTTTTCTTTGTTTTTGAATAGGAAAAGTTGGAGTAGTTCCTCCCTCCTGTGATGTGCATCCTTTTTCTTCTGTAAAAACAGAAAACAATTGTGAAATTAAAAGGTCTGTAAAGATAGCTCTGACTCAATTTCCCAGAAATGAAGAGAGAAAACAAAATAATTTTAGGGCTGGAAAAGATCAGTCTATGACTTCTACATTAAATCACCTATGTCTAATTTGTAAGTAATGGTTTATAAGCCCTAAACAACTTTTTAGTGAAATCGAACAACTTGAGCGTTTGCTAATGCATGGCTCAGAGTACCTGACAAAGGAAGCCTAACACAAGGCAATGTATATGCAAAGCATACCTACAAAGCACAAAATCTAATTTTATTAAATAGACGAAGAACTAGAACATAGCAGAAAACTCTCAGCTGAATTAAAAGCCACTTGTGTTTGCTTCTGATTCATGGTTCAAGTTAGGTCCCTGTTCAGAATGACTGATATCCCAGAAGGCCAAGTGGTGGGTAACCATGGAAACTGGCTCTTGGAAACTAGCTCCCTCTATACCATACCCAAAGGCAGGCTAGCGGCCCGACGAAGGGGATGGGAGGGGGATGGATGGGTAGAGAACAAAGGCTTTATGAGCCTGTTTAATAGCAGAGCGCGTCAAGAAGTTGGGGTTCACTTTTTTGCCCCCCTGCAGGGTTTTCACCCAACTTGGGTCTGGGACCGCCCCCCTCTAAACTAAAGTGCTCACTGGACACAAAGTTCGCCTCTGGCTTGGAGGGCGAGGAGAACGCTGCGGCCTCCTTCCCACTCTTCTCTATCTGTCCAAGGCAGACTTTTATCCTCCCCAAATCCCCGTGCCGTAACTCTCGCTGGCCTCCGTGGCGTTCCGCAGATCGCACCTCTATCAGCGATGGAAACAGCCGAAGGCCGCTCTTCCTGGGGGACTCTTGACTGCTCGCCCTCCTCCTGCCGCCTTGGCGCCCTGCCCGCGACAGCGGGGAACCGGGACATAGACCTGGCCCGGAGCGGAGGTGAGCACGTCCACCGAACCGGGGAGATGGGCGGGGAAAGGCGAAGACGCGCCCTGATGACGTCGAGGTGTTTACTTCCGCGCGTTCGACTCGAGGCGAGGGGCGGGGGAGCTGTTCGATGACGTGTAGCACGGCGGCGGGAAAGCACCGCGGCCACGAGCTGAGGGCCCACCCCCAGGGGTTTCCCGCCATCTGCTGGTGTGCCGATTTGGGATAGCGACGAAGCCATCCCAAAGAGGAGTATGGAAGGGCCTCCTCCTATTTGAACTCTTGTACGCAAAAGAGCCAGGCGACACCCTTTTTCTCAGCAGAGTGGTCACAGCACACCTATTCTACCTTCACACGCATCTAACGTGACGTGACCCTTTGCCAAGAGCGGGAACCTTCCCAGAGTGCAACGTTCTACAAAGTTCTCGCCTTGCTCGTTCTAAAATAACCTGATCAAGGTACACAGCTATAGAGTCGCAGAGTTTCTAGTCTTGTCTGCAAAACTTAGGTCCCCTACGCCGTTCATTTTTTTTCATAGGACCCTGCATTTTAATTTATTTTCGTGTTTATTTTCTTCTCCTATTCCTCCAAGTGGACACGAGAGCAGGTGGGAACTTTAGAAAACCATGGTATACTCAGAGCCCAGCAAAGCCATTCAAAGTGGGCCGTCAATATTTGTTGAATTTGCTGGGTGGATGAATGAAGTCTTGGTTTCCAGAGGGATTAAGTTCTCTTTCAATGGATGTAGGTTGCTCGGAAATCACAAGAACTGAAAAATTAAATAGATATACAACCATTAGAGATAGGGCTACTTTTCAGAAAAGGTACTTTGGGGAGCAGATCTTTCTGTTATGGAACTTTACAGTTTTGTGAATAGTGTAACAAAATCGATGCAAGAAGACTGACTGTTTCTTAGACTTTTCAACTATTTCTGCTGTTGGAACTAACCAACACCGCCAAAGAAGACAACTCAAACTTGTCTTTTTGCCATTAACTAAGAGCCATTACTCTCCTATCTGACCAGGCTTCAAAAAAATGACATTGGACCCCAAGATTTTTCTGTGCTCATTAAAAATTAACTTATAGCAACTCCTTTTAAAAGGTACCAATTATGTAATAACTATGTATGGTGTCAGGTGGGTACTAGACTTAAGGAGGATCGCTTTGTAAGTCATATAAATGTCTAACCACTATGCTACACACCTGAAACCAATAGTGAATGTCAACTGTAATTGAAATATTTTTAAAAATTTAAAGATATTTGCCAAAAAATACGTAAATGAATGTTCCAATAAACTAAACTTATAGAGGTAAAAACACAAAGGGACTAATTAACATCTCCTAAAATGCAAGTTTGTCAAATTTTTTTGTTTGTCAAATTTTGAATGACACCGAATTAAGTGCAACTTACTAACAACTTTATATCTTCAAAACCTGTGTTCTACAGAAATAAATCTGTTAATAGGAAAACATCCCATATTTCTCTCATCCATTAAGGGAATCTCCCAACCTTCTGGATTCTGTTAGAAATTCAAAATATTACAAATCAGAAAAAGCAAAAATACATTTGTATTATAGGCAAGGTATTGTTGAGTACGGGGCAAGGTATGTCAGTATAGGGCAGCTATATCAGTGACATAATAAAGTCACTTTCTGAGAATGGCAGAATCATTTTAGACCAATGATAGTTACCACTTATTGAGCACTTTGTAATCAAACATTTAATATACATCTTTTTCATTTATTCCTCACAAAAACCTAGAGACGTAGGTGGTTATTATTCCTGATTTTCACATGTGAGAATCAAGGCTCACATGCTTACCTGAGATAAAAAGACCAGAGTTCAAGCCACACTAAAAAACACTATACTGTGATGGGAGACGGAATTATCTAAATCTTTGTGCCTAAAATAGTATTTTCTCCCAATCTTGGTTAATCAACTATTATAGAATGACCCCATTCTTGTTTAAGAACCATTTAATGAGAGTATCCAGAACTAAACCTGCAAACCAAAAATGAAAAAAAAAAAATGAAAAACTTAAATGTTTAACATTGTTGATTTTAAAACCAAGGACATTTAAAACATGTTACCATTAATAACTATGTGCTGCAGGGCTATTCCTAACTAAAAGATCAACAATTATTTCCTGCCCAGTGAGTTTACAAATTACAAAGGCAAACAAGATACAAATATAGAGTGAAAATAGAAAATACACGAGTTGAATTTGAGAAGAAAGGTCATCGTTTCCAACAACATTGAATCGATTTCCTGTTTTCTTTTTGTAAGAAGAAAAAGCTGAAAAAAATTATATGTAAAGAAGTACGAGATGTATGAACTGCACCTTGCTCCTATTACTTTATAAGTAGTCTTTCAAGGACATTTTTCAAATGTCCTTGAATCCAAGTGATCTGTTTTTGAGCATCCAAAACACTGGAAGGAGGCTCAATATTAAAGATTGATAAAAATGGAAACAAATGTTTGTTTGTTTGTTTGTTTGTTTGTTTTTCCACTGTGGCCCCCAGCCTGTGCGATTAGAATTTCCCAGAGCCAATAGCATCTTTGTGTTCTCCCGGGTGAGACCTCCCGAGCTGACCAACACATCCAGTAACTGTGCCTTTGGCTGGGTTCTTTTGACTCAGATAGGCCCAGCTGCCGTGTTCTCACAGGAGAGGCTAGAGTGGTAGGTGCATCTGCCTGTGTTAGCTCCCACGCTCAGACGTGCTGGTGTGCAGTTTGGGAGTTTTTTTTGTTGCATTTTAGATGTTTAGCTAATTGTTGTTTTCAGGGGGAGAGATCTGGGGACGTCTCTCACTCCGCCATGTCTCTGACATCACTCTCCAGAAATGAATTTTTAAATCCAGGAAAGAAGGAGAGCATAGAACCACTGTTATAATTTAAGATAAATAACTAGAGTGAAAGGAAAATTATCCAAGAGTTTAATATAATAAAATCCAGAAAGTTAAAAATGTTAGATAAGTGGCAATATGTAGAAAGTTAATCATAACAGGAAGTCACAGAGAGTGAGTGATGGTATCAAAGTATATGAATTTTTTTAAATTAATGAAGTTGACCAAAACAATAGTTATCTTGATAAAGTAATGAGAGAGAAGCCATATTATAAATAAAAGAGAAGAAAATTAGAGAGCAAATTGAAAATGTACTTAATGCATTTGGAGACATCCGGTTACAATCAACTAAGGTAAATGAAAGGAAGAGAAGAATAGCAAGAAAAACATGCCACTGCACAACTTATGACCCATTTGCCATTAGCAGTCCTGATACATGTAGGCCTGGCAAGAAAGGAAGGGAAGCTTGTACATTCTGGAGAGAATGGAAGCAGGAAGAGGAACCTCAGTCCCTAAACCAAATGGAGCTAGACAGAAGCAATTGGGAATTTTTCTCAGTGAAGTGGTGTTGGACTCCATGCCACTGTCATATGTTCTGTTAACATGCTTCTGAGATATTAGCAATTTGGAAATCTGGAGGAAAAGAATTAGATAGTCATATAACAGCTGGGAGAAGTGTTCACCTTTCAGACCAAAAGTAAAAGACATCATTATTACACTTTCTTCTCTTTCTTTTTAATCTTATGTTTCAGGTGTCCAAATACTAAGATTTGAGTTTGTATCACAGGGTCAGTCACCAAACAGTCATTTCATTCATCAATGATATAATTTAATTGAAAGGTTAGTAAATATTGAGACACTTCTAGCCATTGTCAGTGAAAATTGATGCTTTACACATATGCATATGATCTTGAATAAATGTGTGGAATTTCCATTATTCTATTAGTAAAACAGTCGCTTTCAAATGAAGGCTCAATGATTAATTTCCTACTCATTTATTCATGTATTCTCTCAGTATTAGACTGCACCGTTCTTATATGCACCCTTTTGAATAGCCATACAGAGACATAAAAATATGTGTAAGATAATCACTGCCTTCAATGGCATTATATGTATTTAAAGGGATAAAATATTTAGAGGAGGAAAAACTAGCTAGAGTGATCAGAGAAGGCATTTAAACTGAGCTTTGAAAGTTGGGAAGATTCCCATAAATGCCAGAGAATGATTCTAAATAGAGGAAATCTCACAAAGGCACTAATAGAGTGGTCAAGATATTGTTAATTAGAGATTATTGAGAAATCTGCAAAATTAATGTTCTACCTCTGGTGATGGTCTCTGTAAATCTTTCACTTGCCTGAAGGTGGCAAGCTGGCTTTATTTGAGAAACTTCAGCATCAACATTATTTGAAAAAAAATGACACAGTACTATTTCTCTGGAAAAAAAAACAACTTTCATTGCCATTTAACTCATAAAATCAAAAAGTGAAAAAGAAAAAATATTCCTAAAAATTACTAACATAATCATTTAAATACTGCACATATTTAATATTACCTATTTTAAGGCACATAGATTTTGTGTTACAAATATTTTTCATTTTAATATTTAAATTTTTACTGTCCTTATTGATTTCTCAGTTATGATAAAATTTTTTCATTGGAGAAAAATAGGAGAAAAGAAAGAGCTTATACTTTTAAATATTATTAAAATCTGTGCTAAGCATTGGTTATAAGTCTTTTGTGAGGTGGTCAGGTTTATTGAGGCATAATTTCCAAATGGTAAAATTCATCCTTTTTAGTGTATAGTTGTGAGTTTTGTGTGAATTTTGACAAATGCATATGGTATGTAACCACCACTATAATAAAAAATATAAAACAGTTTTATCACTCTAACAAATTCCCTTGTGCTGCTTTATGGTCAACCCCTTCCTTCAGTTCAAGGCCCTGGCAACTAGTGATATGTTTTCTGTCTCTATAGTTTTGCTTCTTCCAAAATGTAGTATGAATAGAATCATATAATATGTACTCTTTATTGGTCTGGCCTTTTTCATTCAGCATAATTACTTTGAGATTCATCTATTGTTGAATATAGTTGTAGTGTGTATCAATAATTCAATCCTTTTTGTTACTGAATACTATTCCACTGTATAAGTGTATCACAATTTGCTTACCAGTTCCTTAATGGAGGGACTTTTATGTTGTTTCCAATTTTTGGTGGTTATGCATAAACTCACTATAAACATTCACATACAGATTTTTATATGACCATACATTTTCATTTCTCTTGGGTAAATACCTAGAAGTGGAATTGATAGGTTGAATGATAAATGTATGTTTATAAGAAATTGCCAACCTGTTTTTCCAAAGAGGCTGTATCATTTTGTACTTCTAACAGCCATATATGAGAATTCCAGTAGCTCTGCTAGGGCTTGGTATTGCCAGTTTGTTTGTTTGTTTGTTTGGCTCATTCTGTTAGGTACTGGTGGTATTTCATTATAGTTTTAATTTGCATATCCCTATCACAATGATGTTAAACAATTTTTTAGGTATTTATTTGTAGTCCGTATATCATAGTGAAGTATTTGTTCAAATCTTTTGCCTACTTGTGTGTGGGAGAGAAGAGTTGCTTATTTTTTTATGATTAAGTTTTGAGAGTTCCTTATAGATTCTGGATTCAAGTCCTTTACTGGTTATGTGCTTTGCAAATATTTTGGCCTAGTCTATGGTTTGTCTTTTAATTTTCTTAATTGTGTCTTTCAAAGGGGAAAAAAATCTTAATTTGATGAAGTCCAATTTATTGATGTTTTCTCTTTTGATTGTGATATTTGGTGGCATTTAACAAATCTTTACCTAATCCAAGGTCACAAAGATTTTCTCCTATGTTTTCTTCTAGAGTTTTTATAGTTTTAGGTTTTACATTTAGAGTAATCCATTTTGAGTTGACTTTTTCTTGTATGGGTTAAGGTTCTTTTTTTTTTTCATATAGACGTCCCTTTGTTCGAGCACAATTTCTTCATAGGAGAAAAATTTAGCAAAGGAAGTGACTTACACTTTTCAGTTATACAGTTAAAATCTGGGATAGATCTTGTTTGAGAGTTTTTTCAAACTTTTTTTCATTCTATAGTCCAAATATTATGCCCTATTTAAAGGAGCAGTTTGTATCTTGGTTCTTCTATCTCTCATTTTATTTCATTTAGCAGTGTCAGGATTTTGAGGCATTTTCAGATGACACTGTCTATATCTGCACTAACTAGAATTATGGAATGTTAAGATATAGAGAGTGCCAGTCCCCATTTTTGAGATGAGGAAACTGAGACTTCAGGATCTTCAGTGATTTTCCCAAAGTCATACAGCTAGACAAAGGCAGAGCAAAGTTCAGGGTACAGCTTTCCAGATCTCCAGGCCACTGCTCTTGCCACCAACTGTTTGTGGATTCTTTATTGAATATGTCACTAATTTATTTCTATTTATTAAATATAGAGATTTGCTGCACCAGTAAGCTTTTTTTTTAAATTTCATTTTCAGTGCTTTTTCATCTAGTATATGAAATTTGACTTAGCAAAAGCAAACTTAGTTCTTACAAAATAACTCTAAGCTTTATCCAAGACCACTGGGTTCACAAATCTCATCACAAAGTAAATACACAGAAAGGAAACATAATCTGGCAAAGGAGACAAATCTAGGGATTACTGGTTTTAGTAATATAGGGATTACTAAAATGCTGAGATTTTAGATGATAATTCTTAGACTTAACACATATGCAATAATTTTTACTTTACATTAAATTAGCTATGTCCCTTTTTATTTAATTGTAAATTAGGCAAAAAAATTCCTCTTTTTTTGCTACATGGAACTTTAAGCAACCTGGTAGATTAAATCTGAATGATCCAGTGCATGTTATAAATTTAAGGGTAAACAGCGAATGAATAAAAATAAAGTATATATTGTTTTTATCAATACAAGAGAAAATGAAAGTAAGTCGTTAATTTTACCACTATGAAGAGAATATACTTGACAACCATGACCTTCTCACCAGAGAAAGTATCCAAGAAAAAATAGCTAAATCAAATAAACCAAAAAGAGTTTAAAGCTTTTTTGTAATGACAATGAAAAAAAAATAGATTTCAAAATTGTGTAAACGTATAAGAAAATGGCAAGCTTTATTTTCTGATATTTTTTCTATATCCCATAAAGCTTTATGTAAATAAACCTGAACCCACCCCAACCCCTGTTTATCAGAGAAACTCCTTTTTAATCCTGTAATGAATAAAGGTTAATATTGTTTTAATATATATCCAAGCCAGTAGAGGTGGGGAAAAATAACTCAATAGGAAACATAAAAGTATAGAAAAGAAAATTTTTTAAAAAAGTAAACAGTAAATAGAAAACACAAAATAAGATAGTAGAAATAAATTCTACTATATTAGTAAAGTTGCAAAAGTATGCTTACAGCATTATACCATACAAATAAAAATTTAAATGCAAAAAATAATACCATTGCTTATGGACATATATGTAGTAAAATTATTGAAACATGGAATGCATACTGGATACTGGTTACCTGTGGTATGTAGGGAAGAGAATGAAGGAGAGTTGCTTCAACTATATTTGTAAATTTTATTTCTTTAAAAAGAATGTGAAACAATATGGTATCATGTTAAGATTTGCTGTTGGATACATAGATGTTATTTTCTATATATTATCTGTATATCTGAAATATTGACTCGACATTCAAAACTCCCAAAACATTATCTCACAGAAGAATCTCAATCAATAAGCCTATTGTACAAATAAATAATTAAATATTTATGAGCATCTTCTCACTGGTTACAAAGACGTTGAGGAGACTGCAAAATTGTCTTTTCCACATCAGTCGTAAACGTAGCTTATAAGAAAGAGAGTGTACCATACCACGTCTTCCTGGTTATCTCTGTGACCTAAGTACTGCAGAGAAGTTGAAGGTAAAAGATCCTTGAGTTCCAAGACTGTATTTCTGTATATATTATGACGCATCCAAAATAATGCCTTACCAATGTTTAGTATTTTTTAAAGATACACACCAATGTTTAGTATTTTTAAAAGATACACACTTCCTTTAGTGTATGATTTGGTGTTTCTCTGGCTTTGTTTTTCTTTTTTTCTTTTTTTTTTAATGGCTTCGTTTTTCTGACTATTCAAAGATTGAAAGCTATGTAGGTCTTTCATCATTGGGAGAATTATATCAATCTTTTTCTGATGTCACAGAAGGCAGAGAGAGAGGAAGGGGCCCAATAAAAAAGAAATAGGATTGAAGTCCTCCAAATAAGAATTGGAATGCACTCTGCCTCAACATAACCCATCTCAAGCTCCAAATAGGAATTTTTTACAAGTCATTTTGAGTTCATAAAAGGCTTAAATAATGAGCAGCCTAAAATATAAAATTACAGATTTAATTTTCTCTCCTTGATGGTCACAATTTTTTTAACACTGTGGCAAATATAATTAGAGAGAATTTACCAGGCTCCCTCAAAAAGAAATTGGAAACATATTTGGGGAAAATAAATAAGTATTTTGTAAACCCTCAGTTCCCAGTTATCTTGCAGAGAAAGATAACTTATTCTATCAGAATCCACTTCTAATGGTCTCTTTCATAGTACTGAAAAGATGTCCTGGCCACCCTTAAGATGAAGCCATACAGTGTCCACCTCCTTCTAGTGAAGCAAGAGGATACAGAGAAAGCCTGTTCAGAGAGAAAGAGGGAGCAGAGGGTGAAAGGTGGCACTGAAAGGGGAAAGAGGAGTTGGCCCCCTGGGTCTTGAGTGCTCTTCCCCAGGGCGACTTTCTAGAGAAGGACTATACGTTAGACAGCATGAGGAGAAAGCTAAAAGTAAAAGGGGCTCATGCCCTGCTTCTGTTTGATTTGGTGCAATGTCCAATACAGTGATTGTTCAGCAGTGACGCAGGAATGCGTGGGTGGATTAGGTTGAAGCGGTGGCCCTGGCTCCTGTGTGGCCTGCAGGGGATCCTGGTGAGGGACCACAGAAATGGGGAAGGATCTGGTAGAAATTATGAGGCTGCAGTGTGTAGAACAAATGTCCTACACCACAGACGCAGGGACAAATTTGCATCCTGAGACGCCACAGGGATCTAAGGCCCCTTGTCTCCTTGCCACCATGAGGGCACAAATCCTTCTATACAGTTATACACTATGTAAAAGAGCAGCAAGGGCAAGGGGAAAAGTCGTAAAAAATTTTATAACTACCCCAAAGAAAATATATTATTTAAGAGTGACTATTGATTTAAAGTGAAAAAGTTTGGTGGCTTGAATTGACAAGCTTAAAATCGGGGCTTTATTTTTCTTCCGACTACGGAAACTTGCAAGGAAAATTAGGTCCATCAAAAAAATTAAAGAGCAATATTTTCTTTGTATATTGAAGTTATAATGTGGGTAAATTTTTGACCACATTATACAAATTTTTATAGGATTATTTTTCCAGGTTGTTTTTTCTGCTGATGTTAATGCCTTTCTCAATTCACATGTATTACCCCTTTTGAAATTAACTGCAGACCAAGAATGCTTCAAATGCAAATATCAGGTTATGTCTCTTCTGGAATTAGCAGGTATAAAGCAAAAAGCAAGGGGCAGTAAAGTTAAGAATAGACTCAGCTCTTTGTAATCACAGGAAAATGCCCACCCAGTCATTCTGCTTTTCTTTTTAATTCGTTCCTTTCCTCTGTTCTCAATGCACTTACAATTAGAACCATAGAAAGCCACGTGCACCACGACTGGTACTCACCACTGTGACCCTTCCCCTGGGTAACACAAAACGTTTAATAGGCCTGTCCCAGCATCTAATAACAAAGGGAAAACACATGGCAGATCGTGATAATGATTTTGTGTCTTTCTGTAATGATGGGGGAAAAAAAACCCTGATCCTGCATAATAATTGCTTTGTTATTCATGGAACTTAAACGACATTTCCTCATGAATTTTAATGTGCCATCCATTTTCTCACGACTTATCCCCGCAATTCTTTGTGAGCCATTGCAGAACAGCATTCTCTTATCTCTGTCTTTCTTTCAATGATGTAATTATTCTGTCTAAACCCAAAGGCTTTAGGGTGTGGCCTTTTTACTATATTGGTCAAAGAGCTGGGCTAGGTTCACATTAAATAACCTAGAAAGATCAAGCATTGCACTGTTTGCTGCACTTTTTTTTCCTATATGTGTGTTACTTAGTTTTAAAAACAGTTTATTTTTAATAATTATCTGGAACATGAAGCTATCATAAATTTGTACCTTTTTAAAGAGATCATAATTAGTTGCACTCATAAAGGTATGTGACTTTGTTCTGTATTTTAAAAAGAATCATTTGCAATATTTTCTTCCTGTTCCTCTTTTGAAGGCATAATTCATGTTGAAATTCAGTCCCATATTATTCGTGGACAAGTAATCTTGAAATTACATAAAACTAGGCTAGATTTTAAGCTACTTAAGGACACAAACTGTCTTACTTATCTTTGTATTCTATGAAGTATCTAGTTCAAGGACTTCCAAATAGAAGTCCCTCGTAAATATTTGCTTAATAAATAAAGAGGAAATCAATGGTTGCCAGGTCTGGATGTGGAAAGATGGAAGTGAATGCAAAGCAGATGTAAGGAAAGTTTTTACAGTGATGTTAGTATTTTACAAATTAATTGTGGTGATAATTACATAACTGTATGCATTCTCAAAGACTGTACACTGAAAACTGATTGATTTTATTGCATGCAATTATCTCAATAATTCTGATTTAAAAAAGAATCTTGTGATAACATTATGTTTTTCTTATAGGAAATAACTAATAACAAATGCTGTTAACAAATAACTAGAACATTCTTTACATGATTAAATAACCTGGTTTTAGATCAATCTTGAATATTATTAATTTCTTTATCAAATAACAATTTATTAAATACTACTATGTGTTTGATCCTATACTAGATGATTTATGTTCTTTTTTAAATTCTTGCACCAATAAATACTGTAAAGTATGAATTGTTATTCCAATGTGCTCTACAGTGAAGCTCAAAGAGGTTAGGTAAACTTGTTCAGGACCAGATATTTTATTTTTTTAAAAATCAGTGCATGCATAAATATAGCTTCAAAGAGGCTAAACGGAACTCTTATTTGTGATTTAGGAATTTTAAGGTGCTAGATGATTTGATCCTATGGCATTAAAAATAAAAATTTACATTCAGCAAATAATTACTTGCTTACTCTGTGCTAGATATTTCAGGGAATGTAAAGCTGAAAATATATGGACTTTGCTTTCAGAGCATATACTGTATTACATGGATATGAGATGCATAAATAAATAGCAATAATAGCAGGCAAAGTGTGGGGCTACGAAATGATTAGAAACAATCTTGCATTGAAAAAGAAGGAAGTAACTTCAATTTCCACTAAATTGATCAAATTAAAAAACAAAATCAGTCACCAAGAGAAATTTAGAAGAGGTTCAGGATTCGATGATTTTAAGATCAGAAACAAAAAGCAAAAACTTTTCTCCTTTCCTTGCTCTATTGATTTATTCTCAGCTCAAAGCTAACATAAACAACCTATGAGTGTGCCTAGTTGAATGCTAGTTCTTAGATTTTCACATGGATACTTCTCTTCATTCAAGTCTCTGCTTAGGTTTCCTTCCCAGAGAGGCCTTTCCTAACCACACTATCTAAAGGGGTATTTCATTACTCTCTATCTATCCTCTCCTCTTTATTTTTCTTCATATCATTTATTACCATCTGATATTATATTAAATACTTTATTTTGTTTATCATTCGTCTCCTCCAGTAGTATTTAAACTCCTTGGGGAAGGGCCCATATGTCTTATTTACTATATGTCTCCGGCACCTAGATTAGTGTTGTATACTCTTTGTTGACTGACTGACTGAATGAATGAATTTTAGACCAGTCTTTCTGATGTCAGTAATTTATCTTCATATTTTTTAGTCTTCACTTGAGTTTCTACCAATTTTTCACTTTATGGTTATTTGGCATTTTCTAGATATTAATATTTTAACTATTTTGTGGTGGAAACATACTTTTTTGCAGTAAGCAATAAGAGAAAGATTTAAACTCTAAGGTATGTCTGTGGTTTAGTGTAATCTTTCTGAAACCAAATTGTGACAACTTCTTCCTCTTTATGACTTAGTCTGGGTTTTCTAGAAAACAAAGCCTGAGACAAAGCTTAGAGAGTTCATTTTTATTGTGCATAGGGAGGGATGGGTGGTAAGGGGAGATGAGTACATATCCAGAGAAGGAAGAGTAAGGGGGAAGGGGACACGGCTTCTCAAAGAGACACAGTTGGTTGCTTGGTCACATGTGACATCTCTGGAGAGGCTGTATGAGTCTCATGCATTTCTGACTTCTGTTACCTGGCTTCTTCAAGAAGCCCCTGGGGAAACCAAAACCTTCATAGGTCCAGTCAGGTGGAACCAGGTTCCCGAAATTGCTGTTGCAGCCAGCCCTCACCCCAAGGAGGTTGTCTCACTTCATTCCCATCGTTACAAAGCCCTTGACTCTGCTATCATCTCCTATACCTCTCTGCCAAGGAAGCAAGCCAAGTAGTCAAGCCCTCAGGGCAAAGGGAGCCAAGCAGATCAGGGATGGCATATTACTCCCAGAAAATACTCAGGGCAATTATTTCTAGCAACCAAGGCTGCAGATGCATGTGTGATATGCAGCTATACCTAGCTCGTCTCCAAGGGCTCACTCTTTAGTGATATTTCCATTCTAAATTTCATAATTCTGCACCTTATTTCTTCTACATGTCGATATTCTCTTCCAAAGTAGTGGCTTGTTGTGTGTTTTTCTTTTTAACTTTGAACATTTTGTTCAGCGATTTGAAATTAAGAATCTCATTCAAGCCTATGTGTGATATAGTTAATCTTGAATATTCTTTATTCTATATATTATGCATCAGTGGTTTCATGAACAGGCATTTGGATTTAATAAGCACCTACTACGTGTCACGCACTGTTCTAAGCACTAGGACTACAATAATGAATAAAACAGATAAAAATTCCTTCATCATGGAACATACATTTTAATAAGGGGAAACAGACAGTAAATCATTGGAACAAATACAATACTATGTTGGATGTTAATAACTGTTATGGAAAAATAAAGAAAGAAGGTTTCCTTTTTAACTCAGTGATCTTTTAAATAGAGAACTCTGGCAACATTCGGGGAGAAAGAGAAAGAAGATATGAATGGCATTTAGGGAACGAAGAGTTCTATAGGATTAGAACTTGGAGTTAGGCAGTGGCCAGGGAGTAAGGAAATAGCCTGGAGATGTAGACATTATGGAGATGTAGACACAACTTCTGATAACAACTTTCTCCGAACAAGTTATAGGCAGGACACTTTGCACAGAGCATTGTATCGCTGGGAGATAAAATTGCTGTTAACTCAGCTTTACTCCACAGATTACATGAAGTCCACATTGCAGAAGCTGGCAGTTTCTCCTATATAACTGAGATACAGATGCTTAGTAATTCTGAATTAGATGCTCAAGTTTCTTATATAAAATGTCTGTAGTGTTTGCATATAACCTACACATATCATCTCTATATTACTTATAATACCTAATGCAATGTGAATGCTATGGAAATAGCTGTCATATACTATATTGTTTAGGGAATAATGACAAGGAAAAACAAAGTCTGTACATGTTCAGTACCGATGTAAAGGCCATAGGCCATAGTCAGTAACAACGTAACTTTTTTCTCCAAATATTAGTTGAATCTGGGAAGCAGAACCACAGATAGGACTGATGGTACTCTTCATTTTTACAAGAGGTACACAAGCTACAGAACTGAATGAGACAGAGTAGCAACACTTTATTCTCCAAAGAAATTTCATGAAATATATGCTGCACAGAGTTTCTGTTCCTCCTCTATGTCAGATACAAATACTGGAAAGTGAGCCCTCATTTCCAAGTAGGGTACCTGAAGTGTCATTAATCAGGGGGAAAACTTGGAAACTCTCAAAAAGGACTCTGGCCAAGAGAGGTCAGGTGGAGGGTTCTCATGTGGTAAATACCAGGTCAAAATTAGGTAGAGATGACAGACTTTTCAGAGAATCAGATAGCAGATGTCAGTTATTGATGACTAGCTTGATAAAAGACATCTAAAAATGAGACTCTCTAAATAAGACTTCATTTAAGGTATTTGATCCCAGAATCATAGAGCTAAATGGTCTTAAGGAAGTTAGATGGTCAATTCTCATCGAACTCAAAGTAAAGTTTAGGTGCCCAGAAATTGAAAATTACAAATATTAAAGGTTACTCTATTAGACTGCTGGATATAAAATTCACTCTTGTTGAAAGGACTCATTCTTTTTTCAACTAATTATAGGTGTTCACAAATTTCCTATGCCAGGTACTTTGCTAGATGTTAGAAATACAAAGGTGAATAAAATGTGACTTGGGTCTTACCCTCAGAGTTTATAATTATAACTAATGAGGGCTATTAGTTTATAGTTATAGTTATAGTTATAACTAATGAGGGCTATTAAGAAAAGCTCGGTCTACGGCCACGCCACCCTGAACGTACCCAATCTCATCTGATCTTGGAAGCTAAGTAAGGTCGGGCCTGGTTAGTACTTGGGTGGGAGACCATCTAGGAATACCAGGTGCTGTAGGCGTTTAAAAAATTAAAAAGAGAAAAGAAAAGAAAAGCTCAGTTGAATTCTGAGAGTACAGACCTGGCAGACAGACATGGTCAGGGAAGTGAGGCTTGGGCTGAGACTTGTAGGCTGAGGGTGGAAAGAGTGAGCAGAAGAATGAGCATTCGAGATTTTGTGAGTTGTTAAGGATTTTGATCTTCATTCACATATCAGTTGGAAAATGAGTGCAGGTTTTTAAGTAGGGGATTTGAATGTTGAAAAGACCACTCCGGATGTTGATAGAGAACAGGTGGTAAATAGACAAGAGAGGGTTCGGAGGCACCATTTAGGAGGCTATTATAGCAGTTCCAGGCAGGAGACAGTAGCTTTGACTAGGAAAGTGCTTCATCTTCGCCTCTGAATAGCTGCATGACTTTTTAAAGTGAACTTTATAATAAGCCTTTTTCTTCAGTCTCCATCTCCTTTTTTCCCCATCTCCTTTTAAAAGCCTCATTTATAGGGACAAACAACCCTTACAACTGTGAGGTCACAACCCCCAAAAATACAAGCAACTAAATGTTTTTAAATGTCTTTGCCTCTATTCTCACTAATTCCAAAAGATAATCTTTACAAGCATACAAACATTTAATTAGGTCATTTCAGGCTAGTAAATAGAAAAATTGACCTCTGACTGGGTATTTATCTCAAAGACTTGAAAACCCATATCTGAAAAGATATTTGCATATCAATGTTCATAGCAGCATTGTTCACAGTGACAGGAGATGGAAGCAACCGAAGTGTCCTACGGTAGATGATTGGATAAAGAAACTGCGGTACATATATACGATGGAATAGTACTCAGCCATAAGAAGAGATGAAATACTGCCATTTGTGACATGGATGGACTTTGAGATGATCATGCTAAGAGAAATAAGCCAGACAGAAAAAGTTGAAAATCACATGATATCACTTATATGTGGGATATAAACCTAAAAGCAACAAATGAACAGGACAAACAGAGACTCGTGGACATGGACTATAGACTAGTGGTTACCAGAGGATAGGGGTTGGGGAGGTGGTAGATGGGTAAAGGGGATCAAATATGTGGTGACAGAAAGAAATCTAACTATGGAGGTGAACACACAATGTAAACATATATATGCCTTACTGTTAAAATGTACAGCTGAAACTTATTGGATTTTGTTAACCAATGTCACCATAAAAAAAAAAAAACCTTAAAAAAAAGAAAAAAATTTTGAGAAAATGTACCACAATGTAAGAGATTTTATAAGAACTTAAGTGGAGAGTGTTTTCCTCTTTATTGAGAGATTCTTTTTAAAAATCTTGCTTTATGTTTAGTCATATACAGTACCTGCTTAGTATGGATACTGTGAGAACAGGGGCTGCAATGGTGAAAAATACATAGTCCCTACTCTCACAGAGCTTATATTCTAGAAGAGGAAGCAGCTAGAATAAAATGTAATAAGTACTATAACATAAATAGTACATGAAACTAAGGAGACATGATAACTAAATGTGGAGGAAAAAAATGGATAACTAAATACAGTATCCTAGATTGGATCCTAGAATAGAAAAAAGACTTTAGAGGAAAAATTAATAAAATCCAAAAGAAGTCTGTAGTTTAGTTAATACTATCACATCTACATTCACATTTTAGTTTTGACAAATGTATCACAGTATGTTAGGGGAAGCTGGGCGAAGGGTATATGGGAATTCTATACTATCTTTGGAGCTCCTCTGTAAATCTAAAATTATTCAAAAATAAAAAGTTTGTTAAGAAGAAGGAGGAGGAAGAAGAAGGGGAGAAGGAGAGCGGAGTGATTTAGGAGCCCCTAGCTGGTGTACCAAACCTAATTTGGGGGTCAAGGAAGGCTTTCAGTAAAAGTAATGTGTAAGCTGAGAACTGAAGGACAATCAGAAGTTAATCAGACAAAAAGATACAGGAAGAAGTGTCCAGAAATGTATGTAGAATATTCAAAGGGCCAGAAGCAAGAGAAAGCATGACAAATTTTAGGAAAAGAATAAAATTCAATATGGTTGGAACGTAGAATAGAATGTAGGGGGATGAAGAGAGGAGTGATAGAAGATAAAGCTAGAGTGGTAGGACACAAAGGACTTTAAAAATCATGTTGAGAAGTTTGCATTCTAGGTCAATTCCAAGAAGAAATTAAAATGAGTAATATATTTTTTAAAAACTTCTTAGCAGTCAGAGAAGTGGAAATTAAGGTAATTGAAAAATATTTTAATTTATTCAATTACCAAATATTTTTAAATTATATTTTTTGCTGCTGAGGTAATGAAGAGGGAGTTTCTTACCCTCTGCTGATACTAGCAATCTTTCTGGAAAGCTATTTGGCAATTTAAATACAAAGATCCAAAAATGTTCACATCCCTTTATCCCTTCAGTTTTACTTCCGGAATGTTATTTTAAAGAGATAATTAGAAACACATTTTAAAATAATACGAAAAAGGTATTTCTCATTGTTTATAACAATATATAATTATTATGTATTGTTATAATATGCAGTCATATATAGCACCTGCTTACAAATCCAGGTTGCAAAAATAAGAACATAATTAAATAAGTGATTATGTTTCCATACTATGAAATATTATACAAGTATTAAAAATAACATTTACAAAGAATTTTAGAATTTTAATAGCATAGATTGTAAATATATTATAGATGTATATAATATGTGTATATGTATATATAATCAGTATATGTATATGTGTGAATGTCTGTAGATAGAATATGGGTGAAGGGTATATGGAAATCCTATCGTTTGCAGGGCCTAGTGCGAAATGAAAATGCAGGACCTCTTGTTCAAAATTTATTAATAATTCCAAGACAGCAACAGTAGAGCCTTATACCAAGCAAAGGACCCTTCTGAACATGAGTCCTGTATGACTGCACAGGTCCCATACCCTTGAAATTGGCCCTGACTATAGAAAAAGACTGAAAGAATATATCCCAAAATATCATTTGTGACTCTCTTTGGGTGTTAGGATTAATGATAATTTTTATTTCATGTGTTTTATACATTTTCACAATTGAGATATATTACTTTTATAATCAGTAAAAAAATAGTATGTCTTTTAAAAAAGACCCAAATTATACTGAAAGCAGCACTACAGTGAACTGCATCATATTTTGGCTTTAGGCTCTTTTAAATATCCATCTTAGGCCACTGGGAATAACAAATACTCATTTTAAAAATTCTGCGCTATGTTTTTAAGTCACTATAGAGAATATAGCAGGATTTAAAAATGAAATCAGTTCTTTGCTAAGTCAAAAAAGCAAGCCAAGCTGAACCACAAATAACACATTTCCATCTATTTTTGTCCCATGTAGAATTAGCTTTGGTTGGACATTGAACATTTGTTTGAATAGTGCATTGCATAAAATTTCTTCTTTACTGTTCTTAGACCTACATTCATATGATCGACAGCCCACACTAGCAAAAGGAAGACCTTCAGGAGACCTAGTGCATCTTGAACATTTGCTAGTTCAATGAAGGATTTAGCAATACATGTTTTTTTTAAATTGGAGAAAGGTTGCATCTAGAAGACAATAAAAGACATCTTAAATGAGGGAGCGTTAAGTGAGTTTTAAAAATCACATAGAGGGTATTTGCAATGCATTCTTTTAGAAGTTACACAGAGAGGCATTAACAAGTTGAGTCATTAATGACTTATAACTAGCCATTTTGGCACTAATGGAGTACAAAAGCCAAGGCGAATCACTTAGTCCTTTTAGTGCCCTAGCAGACAATCTGTCTATGTACAAAGGATTGTCTCTGCAGACCCCTTGGATTCAGGCTTCATATTTTGGTGTACTCTCCACGGCACTGCACGCTCAATTATCCTCCTCCCCCACCCCACCACTACCCCAACATTGTACAATTTCAAACAGAAGGAATATGAAAAAAAAAAAAAGATCAGTAATTTGCCATCACTTTCTCTCGCCTATCTTCTGTTAATGGTATATCCTGCAAAAAGCCTTTTTTCAGACCTATTGAGGAACTAGGGATGCAAACTGAGGAAGCCAAAGAGGGCCACTTACTCTAGAATGGAAAAGAGACACAAAGGAGAAGATCTTGGGGAGAGAGAGGAGGAGGAGGAGAGGAAATGAGAGTGCAAAGCCAGGGAGGGAGGTCGAATTGATTTGAGAAAGAGAAAAGCGAAAGGTGTGAGGCTGATGTTTGAGAAACTTTAGAGAGAGAGAAATGTTCAAGTAGGTATTTAAAAGATGCTGCTAAAAGATGCTGTGTTTTACAGAACCACTTCTGTTTCCCTTGAAACCTCTATTAAAAAATTATTACTCACCAATATTTTTGGAGTGGGATTTCTCTTGTTGGAATGTGATAACATTTGAGAGTGGCCTCCATGAGGAGTCAGAAAGGACCAGAGAATGTCAGATATATTCATGTTACAGGCTGGAAAGAGAAAAAGGAACTCGTTTCTTTCATGTGTATTTTTTTACAAGTATAAGGGAGGAAAAAGTTTTTCTCAACCTTCTTAGGGTCCCTGGCTGGGTCTGAAAATTAAACTGACAAAGACAGATTCACAGGAAAAAAAATACAAATTTATTTAAGTTTTACTTGATATACGGCTAATATGGCTACTGTGAAATTGGTATGTGCTGATTCCCACTGGATTTTGAAGTCTTTATAATAATAAAGATATAAAATAGCTTATTAACGATTTTTTTATGTGGAGCATATGTTGAAATGATATTATTTTGGATATATTGGTTAAATAAAATACATTATTAAAATTTAAAATAAGAAATGTTTTGTAAGAAAATTGAAAAGTTAATCCTTTGTAGATTGCATATAAAAGACTGTTTAAGGGAGTTAATTGGAGAGGTAATTGGTTTTTCTCAGAATAAGTCCTAATCTAGTTAGATTTCAGAAAACTTCTTTATTATTATTATTTTATGCCTATAGCACCTTGTCTTTCTCGGTGGTCTCCCATCCCACTGCTAACCAGGCCCGACCCTGCTTAGCTTCTGAGATCAGATATCAGGCTTGCTCAGGGGGGCATGGCTATAGACCATAGACTGTGGCTCTACTGAGGCATGAATCCAGGACCTTCTGCATGCAAAGCAGACATGCCAACTGCTTACACTATGGAACCATGACCTCAGAAAACTTCTTAAGCATTTTATCAGGAATGCTAATTTCTTCCTAGTACAGGTTTGGGACCATTTTTTTCTGATAGTAGATTTTTAAAAGACATTTCGATATACTTCATCTTTTTTCAATTTTAACCTGTAAACATATTCCATCTTCTGACATTGGTCTACATTTAAAAGATAGTGACCATTCCTTTGTGTTGTGAAACAAGTGGCTGAGATGGAGATCACTATGGGAGCCCTTTTTAAACAAAACTGGCAGGGAAGACACCCCTGTGGGGTTAATATTTAAGTTGAGGAAGTCAACTTTTTGAGGTCTGAAGGAAGATAAAAACATAGTCAACTGAGATGACAGGAAAAAGTATTTCATTTAGAGAAACAGCTTATATGAAGGCTCTGAAAAAGTAGAATGATTTTGAAGATGACATTACCCGAGGAAGGGGAGATAGAAGGTCAGAATTCAATTCAGAAAGTTGAAAGACAGGCTCTGATTGGCCCATTCTGAGCCATAAGGTACTATGAATAATATGGGAGTAAGAACTAGGATGAGGTGCTAAGTCCAGAGGAAGGGAGAAAGGAACCCAAGAAGAGGGGTGACTCTTCACATTCCCATAGAAGAAAGATTTTTGTACAAATAGATTCCCTGAGGCACCATCATTTTTTGCACCATCAGGTAAGAGTGACTTATGTGATTAGTGACATCAGGACAAGCCATTGGAAGCAGGAGCACTACACTCACAAAGGGAGTCCAGAGACTTACACCATCAACTCAACTATGGTTAATATGCTCTCTGTTCTGCTGGTGACAGGGTTTATGAGACAGGTCCTGAACTTACGTACTACTGACTGAAGGAGTATCTTCCTTGCAGGTCCAACTCTCTCTAAAGATGGATTGGAAGGACTAGATCAGGGAAGACAGGAGGAGCCCTAATTTAGCCTCATGGTAAAGCTAGTTTACCTCAACAAAGAACCCCTCTCTAGATCTGCTTTCCAAAGGCTTAGAGAGATTAGCCCCCAGATCTCCAGTAGATGGGTTTTGGTCAGATGTGTGAATACCTTGAAATAGTGTTCTATAAAGACAAAAATTCAACTCAGACTAGCTTAAGCCCCATCTCCCCCCTAAAAAAAGTTTGTTGGCTCACATACTGGGAAAAACAGGAGTGTATGTTAAATTAAAAGTTTCTGCCTCTCGTTTCTCATTTCTACTTGGCTTGGTTTCATTCTCTGACTGCATTTCTTGATGCCTTCAGCCTTTCTGCATGTGGTGGGGTAGATAGCTGCGGGAGCCCCAGGCCTACATCACAGCATAACTACCCCACTTTTCTCTCCAAATGTGTATACATCAAATCCTAGGGAAGGTCTCTGGTTGGCCATGCTTGGTCAGGTCCTAACCTCAGAAACAATCATGGCAGTAATAAGGAGGGACTCCACTGACCCACCTGGTCATGGGCCCACCCCTCTGGCCAAGGCTGTCAACGTATTTTGACTCAAAATCCTGTGAAAAGGAAAGGGTTAGTTTCCCATCACTAAGGATGCTGGCGAGACAAAAATGACAAAATCCAGCTTGGTAAGGGAAGTTGATAAAAATGATTACAATCTAGCTTGGCCAGCACGCAATTAAATCATTCTTTTTTAAAGAGTAACCCTTTCATGAAATAAAACTCAGAATAGTGAGAAAACTCGACAGGACAAGAAATAATCTTGCTCTCCAGAGAAGGGCAAGAACTGGATGGAAGTGGATTCCCCACTGAGATAAAGTAAGAATAGAAAGGGGACAGATAAAGCCAGAGTTGCTGGGACTAAATTTACCTCAGGAAGGTACCATTTAAAAACAATTTAAGAAAGCATGGGCTTGACACAAAGTTGGGAGTTCTCAGATGGTACATGTTGAATGCTTCTCTGCATATATCTCCAAATATTGAAAGTCACCTATCTGTCAGGTATTTAGGCTGAGGTTATGGTGCATTCCTTTAGTCCCTGGTATGATAAGAACAGGGACTGATAAGAAGGCAGAGCCCCCCCGGGGCATAGAGTATGGTTCTTAGCAGGTTTCTAAGACAAGGATTCAGGCACAGGGAACAGACAGAGATGTAGTTATGAGAACAGATAACCAGAAAGTGTGGCCGTGAAGCCAAGTCAGAGCCTAGTTATAGGAGCAGGGCATCATAGCTGGTCTAGCAGTGAGTATAACTTGGTGTGCCAAGTCCCTAGGCGATGAGCAAGAGTGCCTTTTAGAGGCTGAGACTGATTTTAAGGACCGGGTGGTTGGTATCTGTGGAGAAAAGGACCATATAAAAGCTGAGAGCCAGGCAGATTCTGAAAGAAACAAGGAAAGATTATTTACTATGCAAGTTGAATAGAAAGTGTTTTGATAAGATCAAGCCCCAGAGCTATATTAAAGCACACCAAGGGAGATATTTTAAAAAGAAGAGTCCACATCTGATCTGAAGCACCCAGGGCTGTGAGAATATCATGACTAGTAAATATTAGGTACAATGTTGGGTACTTTTGGATAAGAATAATTTGAGATTTGTCTTCATCTTCATGATGTGCCTCTCTGTGTGAAATTGTATGGATCGAAAGATGTGCCTTCAGTTTCAAACTGGAAACTTGGCACCCTTTCCTTGCAAATTAAAAATACAAGTGAGTCATTTACACATCTCCTAGAAACCAAGGATGTTATACCTCCAGTAATTTGGATAATGCTGCGGGTTGAGTTTTTCTTTTTTAAATTCTCATTAAGCCATCCATCACTTCAAGGTGACAATTTTCTCAAGTATGCTCTTCTTAAAACCATTGAATTTCATTTAGTCTCCTATAGCAAGAAGGATTTTGACTCCTAGTGGAAAATCTCATCTAAGTGGCCATCCGTTCCTTTTTTGGGGTGTGGGAGAGGTGCGAAGGAGTCTTCTCTCATCCTTTCTTTTTGAATGCTATCACTCTCCCACTCCACAGGATCCTGGTGGGCCTGTCAGTCATATGAATTTATGAACCAGGCTGTCCAATCAGAGTACTTGTCCCCCCTAGTCACACACTTGTCCAGGAAAGAGCAAGTGACATAATCTAAGTTCTTTCCAAAGATTAATGAAAATGCTGGGGCATTTGGAATTGCTAGCTGTGAAAATAAGATAAGCCTGGGCTATTTGGTGGCTATCTTTGCTCTCATTGGAGAAATCCTGCTTGGAAATGTATCCACACAGAGAAAAACAGAAGAGGGAGAGACTTAAAAGGAAAGGTAGAAGGAGAGATCTAATGATGTGATTTGCACTCTTAGATCCAGTTATGTTTGAAACAGAACCCACTCCTTGGACTTCTCGTTTTCAGGAGCCCATGCATTCTCTTCGTTGCTTAAATTAGATTGAGTTGAGTTTCTGTCACTTAAAATTGAGAGTCTGGACATTAAAAAATCAACAGTCCAGCTACATGGAGCCTTGTGGCACTATCACTAGCCCTGGTCACCACATGAATACTGACCAGAGGTAAGTGTTATTGTTTTTTACTTTATTGGAGGAACATTTGAGAGTGAATTTTGTTATATAATTTTCACTGTCTGTTTTCATTTTCTATTTATTGTTGCAGTTGCATGCAATGAGGGCACATAAGATAGACTGAATAGTTACTGAGTTCAAATTTTTTAATTTGATACCAGGGAATTAGTATCAAGCCACAAAACTTTAGACATGAACTTGCTTTTCTGATCGTCTTCAATGACAATATTTTGAAAGAATTTAGTTCATGCATGTGCTTGCAAGTAAGGAATGATCTTGGACACTATTAAAGGACGTTGCTCTCTGTCATCAGACATGAATGAAGTAGGTTTGTCTGTATCATAGGGCATTTGAAAGAATGTATAAAAATCACATGATGAGGACATCTAACTGGTGCCTAATAGAGTTCCAGCTTTGCTATAGGGAAGTTCAAAGCTAGTTCCACTCTGAGTCCTTTGCACGGGTTTTTTCTCCTCCCCGGAAGCTTTGTCTCTGGTGTTCTGAAGTTTCACAATCATATATCTTGATGTGGGTCTTTCCCATTTCCCTGTGCTGAGTGGATCTTTTCACTCTGGAAATTGATTTCCTACTATGCTGAGAATTTCCTCATATTTTTCTGGTAATTTGCTCCTTTCTAGTTTCCCTGTTTTTTATTTCTTCAACTCCTTTCATTAAAAAATAGTTATTGAGGATCTACTATGTGTCTGGTTTTGTTCTAGCCATCGAATTAAAACATACAAAATCCTTGCCCTGGAATTTTTCACATTTTAGATGGAAATTAGACATTCTGTAGTGATCCAATACTTTTCTTTTTTTTCTCTGTCCAATTTCCATTTTCTTGGTTTTTTTCTCTTCTTTCTGAAAGATACTTCAACTTTATCTTCCAAATCATTTATTAAAGTTTTTGCTCTTGCTATAATATTTTCAGTTTCCAAGGGTTCTTTATTATTTCATGAGTGTGTATCATCCCTTATCTCTCTGGGAATGCTTTTAATAGTTTTATTTTTTATATTTTCTTTTGCCTCTTGCATTATCTCTATACCTCTACATTTTTTGTCCTTTTTTTTTTTTTGGTCTCTGCTTTTCATGTGAGAACTTTTTTTCTCACCTAGTCATATTTAGTTTTATAATTATAACTTTAATTTTCATTTTTAAAGCAATTACGTGAGTGATAACTTAACTTTAATGGTATAGTATTTAACAGATAGCTGCTTTGATTTGATATGGAATTGCATTTTTAACAGAAACCATTCTCAGTGCATACTTTGATCTTCCAAACAAGAAAGACAATTTGAGGGTTGAATATTTATTTAATGAATTTGATCAAGCCAATTAAGATAATTCAGGTTAATACAGAAAATAATTTAACATCTTAGCTAATTCACAAATTTGACAATCACTCATCTACTATAGCTACACCAAAAAAGTCCAGAGTGAATTCAGTCTTCATCTCACAGAAAAAAAATGCTATAAATTTTACTTAGCACTCATAATTTACAACTTAATTATACATAATAAACTGAAGTGGTTTTATCTAAATTTCAAGATTACATTCTCAGCATGAATAAAGATTTATGACAATAAAGACTCACCTACTTATATGAAAAATTAATATATTCACGGCATTGTCTCTCAGGTGGTGGTTAAAATAAGAAGAGATAAATACTTCACTAGATAGAATATATATTAAAATGAGAGACTGTTGCAGAACCCAAAGTGCATCTTTTCATACATGCAGATTTATTCAGAAATTTTCTCTCTGGAGAAGATTTGTAAATTAAATTTATACATTACTTAAATATACAAAGACATATATATGGAGGATTAAATTTTAATGTCGAATTAAAATGATTACTGTATATTGTGTTTATAACTGGAATCATTTTAATTGACTAGAAATATAGATGACAATAAATGAAAAAGCTACTATTTATTAGCTGCTTAGTATAGGCCAGATACCCTTCCAAGCACTTTCTGTTTCTCTCATTTCTCTTCATAACAACACTTTGAGGTAGGTACTATTATTATCTCCACTTTATAGAAAAGAGACAAGTCAGTGGTGGAGCTGAGATCGAATTCAGCTCAATGGCTAAGTACTTCCCTACTGTTATAGCACTAGTGCAATGAAGAGAATTTAAAGAAATGACAGACACCTTCCCTAACTTCCAATGGTGTCTATTAGCATTCTTCAGTTGCAAGAAATAGAAACTACTTCTGGCAATTCAGGCAGAAGGGAATTTATTAGGAGTCATGTGACAAGCTTACAGAATCCATGGGAAGGCTGGAAACGCAGCCTTGGATAGGGCAGATGTGGAGGGTTAGGGGCAAGAACTGCAGGAAAAGCTTGTGGCACTGGTGGGCTGGTCAGGATACCCTCTCAACTAGGGTACACAGACTCCAAACATTTGTAGTTTCCCTTCCATCTCCCCCCCACGCCCCTTCACCTCCCTATCCCCGCCATTTCTTAGGACAGGAATTATGGGGAGGGAGTATTCAATTGACCTAACTTGGCACAGTTTGGATCAGGGAAGAGGGTGGGGCCTGATTACTATCTCAGGGGATTGTATCCAGTAGAGAAGAGGTTACTGACATAAGAGCCAGACTTTTGAAGTTTCACATTAGCTTCACCACTTACATAGTTGGGCGACACTGGTAATTGATTAATCTCTATGGCTCAGTTTGTACATTTGTAAAATAAGAATAAGAATAGTAGTGATCTCTTATGGTTGTTTAAAGAATATACAAGTTAATACACATGAAACTCTTAAAAGAGGGCATGGCACATAGAAAGCCAACAATAAATGCTTACTTTGATTTTATGCAAAATTAAATATAAGCATTAATTATCAATTAAATAAAAAGAAAAGGCAAAACTGGATTTTTCTCCCTTCCTCTACCTATCAGAAAACTATTAGGCCTTTTGATAAGAAGAGAGATATGCCTCAGGAATGCAACAATACACGAATATTGATCTTATTTTCCACAGGAAATTATTAATACTTTTTGATTTGTGTCATTTTTTATTTACAAGTTTTTGCTTTCTCTGAACTTGCAAAGATTTTCATCTGGCCTCAACACAGAGAGCACTGGTAAGCTTCTCAGTGATTAAAAAAAAAATTGAATGCCGATGGAATCATGAAGATATGAAAAACAGAACTATCTCTGGTGGTTGCATCGTATGGAGATCTGTGCTAAAAACTCAGATGATTCCTGTGTGTTCCTTTGAGCTTGTCCGGGAAGTTTTCAGAACTAAAGCTTTGACAAGGTGTAAGCTTCAGTTCAGATTTATTTAGAGAAACATAAAAAATGATACACCTGAATAAGCCCGATCCCGTATGATCTTGGAAGCTAAGCAGGGTCAGGTCTGGTTAGTACTTGGATGGGAAACTACCTAGGAAGATCAGGTGCTGTAGGCATAAAGGAAACAAAAAATGATAATTATAATAAGGGGTTGTAAGCTGACAAGGTCCTTGCAATCTGTGAGGTCAACCAAGGGTTGCCTCTCCTAAAAAAAAAAAAAAAAAAAAAAAGATACACATGTTTATGACTCTGAAATATTAAATGTAGTTGTAGGAGCTCTAAGATTGGTTGAGATTAATTGTGGATACTCTGAATATGTCAAATTGATTTCTTAAAAATTTAGGAATTAAAAGATTTAATAAAGGAAAGCAGTTTGTTATCACACAAAGTCTCAAAAGATAGATGTGTTTGTAATTAGCAGCATTTCTTACATGCTCCTAATTATAATAGGTAATTTAGAGAACAATAAAAACGAATACATTTGTTCTTCTAATCTGAACAGTTTAACTATTATCCTTCCAATATCATATTTTTTAAAGACTGTTCAAGAGTAAGTATTATCCCAGTCTAGGTGAAATGATCACAAATTATTAAACGTCGGAATTTTAGTTTGCAAGATTGATACCTATGTCAGGAGATGACAAATAATTTTCATCTAAAAGGTCATCCCCAGTTATGTCAGTTGTAGTTGTGTTGAGCAGCATTTTGAGGTCCCATTCAGAGTCAATGGGAAGGAGAGCTATGATCCAGTAGTGATTTTTGCCAAATGGAGCAAGAAGTGATGCCATCTCTGCCAGAAGCTATTATCCATTTGAAAGCTTACAGTTCTTAACAGCAGAATTTATAGAGGGAAGAATAGAATAAAAGGAGGGGAAATGCGTGCATGAGCCAAGAAAAGAAGTATTTGGAGAGTAAAAAAGTAAGTAACAATGAGGGATAGAAAACTGACACAGTAGTTAATTTTCCTGTGTAAGGCAAAGAGAAATTATAGAGGTCTTCAAAGTTTCCCTAATAAATGGAGTAGCTGGCAAAAGAGCATATTCTTAAGTACTAGTTTTTTAAAGGTATAATTCTTTCCTTTATTATAAAAGTAATACATATTCGTTGTATATGTTCAGAAAATATGGGAAAAAATATTTTTACCTAAAACTCAGCCATTCTATAGGCATCAATTTGCATGAGAACGTTTTTGAGAGGAAGTGGGTTGAAGGCAATGAGGAAGCAGATAGGTCAGATATGGCAGGGACAACACCTGGTAACTCCAGCATGCTAAAGCTCGCCAGCCAAAGGCCACCAGAAATATAACTGTTGTCAAATAAAGTAGGTTTCTAAGCTTGCTGCAGTGAGGGAGAATGCATACTCCAGGAGCTCGGCGTGTAGGTTAAGAATAAATTGGGAGAGTCTTATTTGGAGTTGGCTTGCGCTGGCTGATTTGGGGGAAAAGCAAGAGTTTGACCTAGGTTAATCTCTATCAAAAAGCTCAGTCTTGATAAACAGATATCTTAATTTTTATCTAGGAGGCTAGAGTCACTAGAGTAGCTAGAACTGGGGAGGATTTGGTTATTTTTGTGTTTGTTTAATGCCCTTATTTCTGTCCATGTTCAGATATGATTATGATGTGATCTTGTTATTGTCTTGTTCCACCATGATCACAAAGTGACCTTGTCTGATTATTGTTACTCTGTGAAACCTGTTTATCTTCAGCGAAGGAACGATGGCCAGCTACTAGCTGCCAACTATTAGCTGTCAGGACCATTTTTTCCCTCACTTTCTCAATCCGTTATTATTCATAGATGCAGACTTGTGTTTGAGTTTCTACATGAGACTCTATGAAACCCAGTTGACAAAGTGTAACCAAGAGTATGGAAGAGGGATGATCCCCTTTCTATGTAGCTGCAATGCAGCACTTGAGAGTTTGCTGCTTCTGAAATGCCCTTGGCCACACTGTAGCCTTTTCTCCAGGACTGAGGGTCAGGGGTGAAAGAGAGATGCTGCCCTCCAGTGGCTTTCCAGGTAACTACATCAGTGACTGTACCCCAGCTTCCAGCAGAGACTTCCTGAAGATCTCTGAAAAAGAACCTCAGGCAGAGCAGGAGGAAGGCAGATTTGCCTGCAAACAAGAGACAACAAGAGGCAGTAAAATTTTGTATATTACTGTTAATATGACTACATCAGTACTCTCCGCTTGGTGAAACCTGATGGATTACATGAATCGTAGATATATGTTTAAGATAGAATAAGAATTTAAACATTTATGTTGAACCGAGAAAGGACCATGCAACCTAGAAATGCAGAATAAACATGAGGGTGGTTAGAAAACTTTTTAATATCAAGGATTATATAAAGGTTAAATTTTTACTTAAGTTGAGGAGGTTGTTGGAAAAACCTTTGTGTATTGCTGGTGGGAATGTAAAATGGTGCAGCTGCTGTGGAAAACTGTATGGCAGTTTCTCAAAAAATGTAACATAGAATTACTGTATGATCAGCAATTTCACATTTAAAGATATACCCAAAAGGATTGAAAGCAGGGGTTCGAACAGATATTTTTACACCCACAATCAGAGCAGTATTATTCACAATAGCCAAAAAGTAGAAACAACCCAAATGGCCATCAACAAATAAATAGATAAACAAAATGTAGTATGTACATACAAAGATATTATTCAATCTTTAAAAGGAAGGAAATACTGACACACGCTACAATATAGATAAACCTTGAAAACATTATGCTAAGCAAAATAAACCAGATACAAAGGAAAATAACATATGATTCCACTTATAAAAGGTACCCAGAATAGGCAAATTAATAGAGACAGAAAGTATAAAAGAGGTTATCAGGGACTGTTGAGAATGGGGAAAGGGAATAGAATTTCTGTTTGGGATGATGAAAAGGTTCTGAAAATAGATAGTGATAATGTTTATACAACACTGTGAATGTACCATTAATACCATTGAATTGTACATTAATGGTTAAAATGGTCAATTTTTTGTCATGTATATTTTACCACAATAAAAAATTTTACCACAAAAAAATCCAGTAAAACGATTCATTTTTTAACTTTAAAGAAATGTAAAATGTTTCTTTTGTTTGCTTTAAAAAATTATTTTCAGACTTTATTGGCTGGTTTTTATTATACAATGAATATCTTTAAAGGGCATTGCTATTATATACTTTAAAATAAGGTTATAATTTCATGGCCTCAGGCATAAATTCATTGGATTTGTCTTATTGCCAGGTGAAATTAAATTGAAGGCTGGAATTTTTCCACCCATCTTTTAAAGAAATAATATTTTAAGGACTTTCTGCTATTTTTTTATTTACCAGGTAGTTTTTAGTATAGAGGGTAAACAAAGATACTGTAAGTCAGCTCTTCAGAACTAAATTAATAGTTTGGCTTGATTAATGGTTACTATATTCAACTTTGATTATAATTAGAGAAAATAAAATGATTTTAAATAGAAGTCCAAATAAAAGCATATTAAAATTTTATTCCCCAAATTGCCCCAAAGTGGAAAATACTATTTTACTGCTATTGAAGTTTGAAGCTTTTCAAACACAATGTAAAGGGTATTTTATAACAAGGAAAGCTGTATAGCTTCCCAGAGTTCAAATCTGGAGACCTGAGTTCCAATTTACAGGGCTTTGTATGAGTCTAACGGTGCCCAGCACAATGCCTGGAACATGGTAGGTGGGCAGTAAACGTGTGCTGAATGAGTGGATGATAGATGAATGTCACTTCTCTCTGAACCTCAGTTTTTTCATCTGAATAAGGAGGGAGGCAAACGAGATGAGTGGGTCTCAGTTCTAGCTGCACATTAGAATCTCCTCAGGAGCTTTTAAAACTATTGATGCTGGCAGTGTTAAAGAGGAATGACTTCTGACACATGCTACAACACGGATGAACCTTGAAAACATTATGCTAAGTGAACTAAGCCAGACTACAAAAGGACAAATATTGTATGATTCCATGTACGTTCAGTCTTATAAAAACTAAGTCGAAAATCTTCTTTGGGTTCAAACGGAGAAGTTTTCAGGAAGGAGGAAATGGCTGTTCCAGTCTTCCCCAACGTATTCCCGTGAGCCCTGCCTCTCCATCTAGATTCTCTCGTTTTAATTCCCTTCATTCTCATGACCACATCTACTTCCAGCAGCGTGGCCAACAACCTTTTGCGGAGGACCAAACACACAAATCACTCATTCCTCTGTAATATACCACCAAGTCTTGCTAAGGAAAATTTTAAAGGAATTCATTTCGGTAAATAGAAATTATACTATGCAAGTACAATAGTATATCATAGTATAATAATATATAAATATTATATAAATGATATTTAATATAATATTTATATATACATATCTAAGTATCATGTAATTATTATATAAATAATATATGATAAATTTAATATAAATACATAAAAATAGATATAATACAAAAGCCAAGGCAGCCTAAAAAGCATCTTCTAAAATCTAAATTTCTTCACGTGGCATTCCAGAATCTTCATAATCCAGCTCGCAACTTTCTCTCCAGCCTTATCCTTTGCTATTTCCCTTTGTATCTTTTGTGCTCCAGCAGTATCTGATTGCTCTCGGCATCTTAAATAGGTCAATGCTTGCTCATACTTCCACACCTTGGAACACGAGGGTTCCCTTGATGGGGGATGAAATGCCTCCTGGCCCCACACCTCCTCTTCAGTTGTCACCTCCTCTGTGAAGCCATTCTTAACTCTGCCAGGCTGGGTAGACAAGCCACCTTTGATCTCTCAAGGCACTTGGGCACACACCTGAATTTTCCTGAATATATGACTCATTTATGGTATTTGTTAACAAACGTATTCCAGGAGTGCAGGATCGCCACGGGGGAAGCCTGGCAATCTGTCTATTTAACAAGTCACCCAGGGGTTCCCATCTTCTGAAAAGTTTTGGAATCTCACCGTGACACTTTTCATATCACCATTATTTGAATTATCTGTCTTTCAATAACCTGTGAGCTGCATTTGTTCATTATTGTATTCCCTGTCCCAAAATACTGTCCTAACTCATGGAAGGAAGCAAAAAAACCTAATGCATTTGTTTTCTCATCATCAGAATCTTGAAAACATTGGGGAAGCACTTTTCTGAGTTCTGCATTCTCTTAGTCCATTCTCTTAGATGACTACACTTTAGCCTTCGTTAAGTTGCTTTTAACTGTGTTCTTCCTTCTTAGCACCTCAACTAGTCACTTATTTCCCACTATCCAGATCACCCACACATCACCAAGGTCTTACTGATGCTGGAATTGAGCCTCAGTTTTCTCTGTATGAAGTGAGAATGTTAATAATGCCTATCTCATGGGGTTTTGTGTGAGAAGAGAATGGAATAATATATGCAAAACACTTAGCACCATGTCTAACATTAGGAAGTGCTAATAAATGAGGTAATAATAATGACAAAGACCAGTCAGACTTAGTGACTTGGAAGATGTTATTGTCCTTGTGAAGCCCAAGTACTAAAAAGGAATTCACAATGTGATGCTGTGAGTCGTTTCCTTGAAGGGTACACTTTAAGACTTAAAAATCCTTTCTTCTATTGCCACATTGCAATATCCTTTCTGATTTAGCTCTTCTTCCCCTTATCACTATAATAACCTACATGGCAACACGTATTATCAAGACAAAGATAGTATTAGCATTCTAATATAAATTTTTCCCTATTTGAGAGTTTGTCCTTGGAGGCTTTCACTAAATATTTGTCTTTCAAGTTCTTAGCATCTTGTAATGTCTAATACCTGCCCAAGAGCACTAATTTCAAAAGGACAAGAACTTTAGTTATCATCTTGACACCCCCTCACTCTGAGATGTCCAGTATCAATATATAAATACCAAAACGTCATCTGTTATGGACATCTACCAAGGGAAAGATGATGGCCAAATATTCTGGGTCAAAAGAAACTTCTGTTTATCATCTGTTGATTTTGTTTAAAAGACAAAGAAACACAAAACGACAGAAGGCTGTGTTGTTGCCTAATCCTGAACAACAAAGGAGAAGAAAGATTAACTCAAGAGAGTTGGCTGCATGCCCAGGCTGCTTATGTGATAATCCAGAAAAACTCTCAACTCCAACTGGTTATCCCATCCCTTTTAAACCTCTTCACTCAGCACATTTTTTCCCCTATTAAAAGACCATTCTTCTTTACAATATAATCTTTACCTACTTTAAACTTACAAGATCCTTTAGGAGTTTCCTAGTTTAACTTTTAAGGTTAACACTTGGGTCACAATAAACTTGCAGGCAGTTAAAGCCTTGGCTCCACCCAACTCTGTGCCTTCTGTAAGATTCAGATTAGAGCAAACTAGGGGAAAGTGAAGTCTAGGGGGAGTGGTCTCGCCAAAATCTACCCATCTTAGGTCTATAATAAAATGATACTTGAATTATAGAATCTACAATAAGATGCAAGATACTTAAAAAAAAAAAGCCTCAAAGCTATTACATTTTAATAGAAAGTAACCATATTAGCAGCCCTAATCTCAATGTATTATGGCCCTTATCCCATTTTCAGACACACTCAGATGCTTTATGTTGGAAATGCAACCTCCTAGCAACATTTCGTTTTTCCGATTCAGTTCTCAAATAAATGAAACTTTCCATGTCAAATGACTAATTTATCTAGAATAAATTTTCATGTTACTGGGTGGTCTGGTTCATATGACACCTTCAGATTTACAAAATATTTATCGAGTACCTGCTATGTGCTGGACATGGTTCTGGGTATATTCCCAAACATCTTATTATTATCTATCTCTTTTTATAGATAAAGAAGCAAAAGCATAGTGAGGTTAAATCTCTTGCCAAATTTTCAACATAATTCAAAGTCTAGTGCTACACCATTACTTCCTCTACTGAAATATAAAATGCAAGGTATCTTTGTACAAAGAAGAATTGAGAAATAATTTTTTTCATTGTTTTTCATATTTTTCCATTCAAGAAATATTTATCGAGGAATATTGATTGAGCACTTACCATACACTAGATACTATCCTAGGCACTAGGGATGCAGTAGTGAACAAAACAGAAATTTGCAGAGCTTACATCTAAATGGGAAGAGATAGAAAATAAAACAAATTCCAATTGATAATATGTAAGAGAGCAGTTAGTACGAAAAGGTCCATATTGCTCAATAAATTTCCCATCCTCATTTTTCTTGTCCCAGCAATCAGCAATCAGTACCTTTTGTACCTTTTACACAGCTGATCACTTCCTCCTTGAAGTGTTTTCTTCACTAGATACAAAAGCAGCTACCTCAATAGTTGTTCCTTCTCCATCTCCTTCACTGGTTCCTCCGACCTCTAAACATGAGGGTGTCTCAGGACTCAGCTGTCTTATCTCTTCTCTGTCTATGCCACATTTCATTCAGTCTTACAGCCTTAAATACTATCTGTGCACTGATGACTCCCATATATATATACATATCCTAGGCCTCTTCCCTGAATGTCTTAGTGTCAGATCTTGAATATCTAATAGGCATCTCAGACTTAATTTAAAAAAAGGACTGTAATTTTATTCCAAACTTTCAGTTGCTCAGGCCACAAACCTTGGAGTCATCCTTGACTCCTCTCCAATTCCCCACATCCCCACATCCGATTCAAGAGCAAATACTGTCTGCTCTGCCTTCAAAATATATCTCATCTCTGTCCACTTCTTTCCATTTTCACTGCTACCACCCTGCCCCAGCCACCAGCACCTTTCATCTGGACTCCTAACTGGATTCCCTGCTTCTGCTCTTGGCCCTTCCATTCGACAACCAAACTAATTCTTTCAAAATATGTTAGCCCAAGTCATTCTTTTTCTTAAAACCCTCCAATGGATTCCCATCGCACATTAAGTAAAATCGCAGAGTTTAAATGTCTGCCAAGGGCCTGGATGGTTTGAACCTGCTACTTTTCTGAACTCATCTTCTACCTCCACCTCCTTGCTCACCACACTCCCAAATACTTTGGCCTCATTACTCTGCAAGCACACACCTGCCTTAGGGCCTTTGAGCTTGCGGTTCACTTTTTCTGGAAACCTCCTGGTGCTTATCTTATGGATCACTCCCTAATCATATCTTAGGTCTCTGCTCAAAATTACGTATCAGTGAGGCCTTTCTTGAATACCTTATAAAAGTTTCTTCTTAACCAGCTTTATTTTTCCCCCACAAAACTTTCTTCTTCTTTTCCTCCCACAGAATATAAGTTCCAAATGTAAGTTCTAGGCCAACATGGAATTGCCTGTTCACTGCTATATTCCCACAATGGAACAATGTCTGGCACACTGAACTTACTCGGCATTGACTGAATGAATGACTATCAGGAATTAGTTATTTTCAAGTGATAGAAAACCCAGCACAAAGATCTAAAACAAGAAAATAGAATGTATTGGCTTGTGTAATGAAAAAGTCCAGCAATAAACTGATTTCAGGCATATCTGGAGTCAATGGCTTCAAAGATGTTATCAGGACCGCAGTTCTCTTGATATCTCTACTTTTTCTCCCTCTATGCTGGATTTGTTGTCAAGCATGCTTTCATTTCGTGGTAGGGAAATGGTAACCAGCAGTGGTGGGTTAATGTCCTTATAGCTCCAAGCAGAAAAAGAAAAGACTTCCTACTCCCAACAATATAAAATCCATGGGCTTGATGTGCATAGCCTGAATTGGTTACATGTCCCCTCTCCCTTAGGCCAATCATTGTGGCTAAGAATGCAACACTCTATAGTTATCCAACACACAGAATTCCATGGAGGAAAACCATGAAACTGTTAGTTGACTAAAGGTCAGTGGATGCTGAATCAGCAAATAACAACTATCCATTACATTGCCCATTGCCCACTGCCTACACCAGGCAGTCTCTGAAATCGCCATACAACAAAACCATGGTGGTAGCAAGATTGTGTGAGAGCCCAGCCTCACTACTGGCATGGAAATCCAAAGGAAAGTTGCAGTCTGGCTTGGATCAGCCATAGTGCATTTGCAGTGTTGGTAGTGCAGTCAAGGGACATGTCAGGATCCTTACCAGGAGACTCACAACCACATAGATATTTTCAACGTGAGGACAAAAACTGAATATTCCAGGTTGTGGCGGTGGATGAAAAATGTGTGCTGTAATAAGTAAAAATTCCTAACTGGGCAGGTCGTGGAGGGCAGTCATGCCCCAGGCCTATAACTCCTTTAATGAAAGATTTTTAAGGCAGCTCTGTCCATTCTTCTCCTGCATTTAGGTCAACACACCTTTGAAATAAGCGTATCCACCCTCAAGAGAGTACATAATCTTATTAACGATGGTATAATCCAATCCCCACCTCGCTTTCTCGCACCTCCATGTAATCGTCCTTAAATTCCCTCTTTAATCTCAAATGCATAAAAGAAACTGCAAAACTTATTCTCCGGAGCATTTTAGATTTTGCTTCCCAGCAATTGTCATCAGTTTTAGCTCAAATAAACTCCTTTAAAAATTCTCTTCGGGTTTAGACATTTTTTTATTTTTTATTTTTTTATTTTATTTTTTAGGCGAGGCAATCCTTGGTTGACCTCGCAGATTGCAAGGACCTTGTCAGTTTACAATCCCTTATTTTTTACACCTACGGCACCTGGTCTTTCTAGGTGGTCTCCCATCCAAGTACTAGCCAGGCCCGATCCTGCTTAGCTTCTGAGATCAGTCTATGGGTTTAGACATTTTTTACATCGATATGGCTAATAAGTTATTGCTATTTTGATAAATAATGCCCAGCCTTAGTTTCCTCAGTAAAATGCTAATAGTGATACCTGCCTCATAGGGTTACTGCAAGGATTAAAGGAAGTATCTTAATAAAATAGCTATTATAGTTCCTGGTAGAGAGCAGTCACCTAATAAAAGTTAGTTTCCTTTCCTTAGGCTTACATATGCTGCTGTACACCACCGAATTTTTAAATAACATATGACAGTCATGTGTTTACAATATGCTAAATAGCTAACAGTTATTAGAGTACTCATTAATTGCTGGACAATGGTCTAAACACTACATACAGTAATTCATTGAAGCTTCCCCAGAACTCTTTGGGGAAGGAAATACTATCCCTAGTATAGGAGATAAAGCACAGAAAGGTTAAGTAACTCACCCAAGGTCCCCAAGCTAGTTAGTGGTAGAGAAGCAGGTATTGAGCCCAGGCATTCTGACTCCAGAGCTGATGCTCTAAACCATCATTGCATACAGCCTCTTTCTCAGAACTTCTATTTCATCCATGTTTAGTTGTTTGTTTTATTACCACCTCTCAAAGGCTGCCACACAAATAAGCGCTTAACTAATACTTCTAAAAATGATACGGTGACAGCCATGGAGTCTTTCCTATCTCCCTCCAAGAAAGAACCTGCAGTTCAGCTGCTAGGAGCGCACTTAGCTGAGAGCTTCCAGCTGCAGCAACTTCAGCTTTTGACCAGCTCTCTCGGGTCGCCCCCAGCCAACGACAGCACAGCAGGAATTCTAGGACCTGGCCATCTCTGCCCACTACGGGTCTCCTCTAATAGG
This sequence comes from Pteropus medius, assembly GCF_902729225.1. Taxonomy (NCBI): domain Eukaryota; kingdom Metazoa; phylum Chordata; class Mammalia; order Chiroptera; family Pteropodidae; genus Pteropus; species Pteropus medius. The sequence goes on along the minus strand of NW_024349799.1, from coordinate 5,231,108 downwards.
CGATCCTTGCTCTGGAGCTCCTTTTGGGTTGACTGAGACTTTGTTGGGTCTGCATAGTGTCCTGACACTCTTCCTGGCCACTCCTGCTTCCTCCCTTTTCTCTTTCACAGGTATTACCTGCTCCGCCAATACATCACCTACATTCCTAACTCCTTCTCAGCATCTGCTTACAGGAGTGGGCTGCGAAAGCAGATGTTAAGAAAGTGTTTGAGGACTGGACTACTCACCACTTGGCTGGCAAAAGGGACCCCATCTAGATAGTATGTGGGGCATGGAGAGTTTGTGGCACAAAGTGGCAGCCCAGTTACTTAAACTTTCACTGGTGGTGACTTGGAAGAACATTTCAGTGAAGGAAAATGCCCTGGCAGGTACAATAATTCAGACTTTGAAAAATATAGGGGATTGAGTGGGGAGGAGGATGGGGACAATACATACAAGGACAGTGAATTGGTTGGTTATTATTAAATTACATTGATGTTATACAGGGGGGAATAATGAAAAACTGAAGACCACTAACAAACAATCGAAAACTAAGTGTGAAAGCCAGAGGGCTTCTTTGGTAGCTTACAAAGACACCCTTATTCCTGCAATGAGAGAGCAGAAAAAGCTGAGGACCAAACTCCAGATTTAATCATTAGAATTGCTTCAAACATGTTAGAATCCTCAGCTGGGTCAGTCCATTATGCCATGGTGAGAGCCCTGGCATGTGAAGCCTAGGACCCTGATATAAGGTGGGGCCATCTCATGCATGCCCCTGACCATTTTGACTCCCTGGATTCCTCCAAACCCTCAGAGACTGCAGAGGTGCTTCCTACTTAGAGCTAGCTCTCCCCAGTGAGAATAATACTATAGAAGCCTCAACCTCACAAGACAACAGGGATCCCCCTCAGTATCTGCCTCACCTCCTCTCCTGGCTGCTAGGTTGCAGCTAGCTGTGTTAAGTTGCAGCATGATTCAGCAGGGTCTGGTATAGGATGAAAGCATTACCCCCCAGTAGAGCTATGAGAATAAGCCAGCATATCCCAGTAGGGGCCAGAAAGTACTCACAGATTAGATTTTAAGGGTGCCTGATCAAGTAGGACGGAACATGAGACCACTTAAAAGGACAGTTTATTGAACTCTCATATCCCTAACCTCCCAGGAAATGAGATTTAATACCCTGCTCTAGGGGATGGTGCACACTCACTGCCGGGGTGGCTCTCGGAAGCATGAAGAAACCAATGGTCCACTCTGAGTGAAGTCAAATGTCTGAATTGCCCTGACAGATGATAGAGGAAGGAGTAAAGATGCTGAGGGAAGTGAGTGTGTTGGAAAAGGTATTTTATGTCAGGCCAGAAGACTCACCAGAAGATTGTTACACATGTAGGCCCAGAGTACATTTTATTTGCCAAAGCCATCAAAAATATGCTAGTGAGAAGGACACCAGCATCAGTAAGAAGTTCAATGGTGGCCAGGGCTGCCAGTAGGAGAGACTGTCACAGAGCTTGGCTCACTGATGAAAATGGGCCTGATGGGCCTCTGAAGCAACAGAGGCCAGAGGGCAGCACTTAACCACCAGAAGCCGGCGTGGGGGTCGAGGGGGTCGCAATTATTGTAATGACTGGCAAAGTGGAATAGCAGCCAAAGAGTCTTGACCCAAAGAGAGTTGTAGAGATGGAATATGGCATCCCAAGGGGCAAAATCGATGGACAGCCGATGTGGGTTTTGCTTAATGTATATAATAAAAGACAGCAAGAATGAAGGAGCAGGAGGCTGACAGTGGTTGCCCTAATAAAAATAAAAAAGTCCCAATTGGGGAACAAGCAAGAGTTCCATATGAACTACAAGCTATGGTTCCTTTCTGGGTACTCTTAGTTCTCTGTGTCCCTGGATGAGCAGGCAAGAAGAAGAGTCACCATCTTGGCAAGGGTAATTGGCTCTGATTCACAGGAAAAGGTAGGGCTGTTGTTACAAATGGGCCATGGAGGAAGCTATATGGAACTCAGGTGATCTACTTGTGTACTTTGTGATACCCTCTTGCCTGACTAAGAACGTACATGGACAAGTGCAGCAACCACTGCCTGAAAAAGGTATTGTTACCAGTGGGTCAGACCCCTCAGAAATGAAGGTTCTGATCCATCACCAGGTAAATCACTGACACCGGTTGAGAAAATAGCTAAAGGCAAGTAAATTTAGAATAGATAATGGAGTAGGGAGAGCATGAATACCAGTTGCGGCCCCAAGACCAACTGCAATGATGGGGACTATAGTTTATCTCACTGACCTCCCTCTTCTAAGTTTCTCTGCAAGAAGAAAGATCCACTGGAACCCAAGAGGAGCTGCTCCCCAAATGTGAATGAAGAAGTAGATCTGCATGGTGCAAGGTGGTGAACCGTGGCAGATAGTAAGAGGCACCACGTGGATGGATCTCCTCCCTTCAAGAAAGAACTTTCATCCACTTGCAAGACGAGCAATTAGCTGACAGCCTCCAGCTGTAACATCTTCAGACTATACCTCCGTTTTGAGTTGAGGCCACACTTTTTCTGAATAGCCTCTAGACAATAATTGAACATGGTTATTTAACTAGGGCCAGACTGTTTCTGCCCAACATGGATCTCCTCTAACTGGCCGTCTTTGCTGCAGAGCTTCCCACTGAGTTGCCAAAACTTTGCCAGATCTGCATTGTGTTCTGAGTCACCCCTTATTCAATCCTATTTCCTCTCTACTTGTCTTTCGCAAGTGTCTGAGACTCAACATGGTCCAAATGCTTTCCCTGTCCAACCCTGCTTCCTCCCCCTTTTTTCTTTCACAGACATTTTACCCAAATCAACTCTTTGCACTCTTAACTCCATCTCAGTGTCTGCTTCCTGGAAGACACAGCAGACACAGATGGTTACAAAAGATGACTTCCTCCCCCTGTGACTTTGGGCAAGTGACTTAAACTCTCTAAGCTTCTGTTTTCTCAGTATAAAATGAAGATATTTTTACCTCTTTCATTGGGTTATTGGGGGGCCTAAGTGCATAAAATATTTAAGATTTTTATGAGAATTAAATGAGGAACTGCATAAAAATTGTTTGGCAGACAACCTTGCACATTTGGTAAATGTTAGCTGTTACACTAATGGAGGAGATAAGGCAGGCTACGAATGGAGGTTCTTTAGCTTTCTTCCATCCTGGTGGATATGTTTATTTGCCCAGTAGAGGAGAATTGTTATTATTTTTCCCCCATTACCATTAACATCTTCATCTGCAATGAGAAAAGAGCATCGATTATGCCAAACCGAGAAGGTAGAAATAACCTCCAAGTACAAATAATAGTAATGGTTTCTAGAAAAGTGATTTTTTTAATTGATATAATAATGACAATCAAAATTTGAGATGGAAATTGAATTGTGATTTTGTAACCAAATGTAAATCTACATGTTAAAGCATGAGAAACAGCAAACATTTTTATTTATTTATTTATTTATTTGCACCTACAGCACCTGGTATTCTTAGGTGATCTCCCATCCGAGTACTAACCAGGTCCAACCCTGCTTAGCTTCTGAGATCAGATGGGATCGGGCGTGTTCAGGGTGGCATGGCCATAGACCATTTTTTTATATTTAAAAAACTTATTACAAGGTGGGTAATTTATCCTCCTACAATGAATTTCAAGGTAACAGTTACAGGTCCATCACCGTGATACATTTCAGTTTTCAATAATATGTGGTTTCCTTTTTAAATCAAAATTTTTCATTAATCTCATTCTCATGTATAAATATGCACACATCTATTTGGGCTAAAGTTTTCACAAAGGTAGAAACTTTATCCAATAGTCTAACCCAGCAAAAAAATTTTAGCCGTCCAGTGGCTGTAAGCTGCCTATGATGAGATTTGTGCTGACTTAAGTCACATCTGAACTCAATTTATGGTACAAGACATTTATTAAAATACTTATTACTTCCTCTGCTGAGTCCTTCAGCTAGTAGAATATTAAAAGATATATAACCTGGAGGATTTTACTTAATTATATTCGGCTATTGATTTTAAAGGAGAAACCCATCATTACAGTGCACTAAGCCATGAGATTGAAATAGCCATCCTTTAGGAGAGAAGCTGACACTCTAATGTTTAATTTAGTAAATTTTAGACAGCCATGCTATTTTCTGCATCTATTGCTTTTAAAATTAATTTTGAAGAAATTTTTTTACTGTAAGCGGACAGTATGAGGATGAAAAATTCTCACGCCATGAAAGTATCCAGAGTATTTTATTTAATATTTCCACCAAGAACTCACCCCCCAACTCAAATTACTGAATTCACAAATTTGAATGCACATTCTCCTTCTGAAAAAAAAAAAATTAGTTTTTAAATCTCTGCTGGTCTGTAATTAGAACAATAATGATTGCCTTTTCTGTTTCTTAGAATATCATCCTAAATTTCTGTTTTAACCACTGTCTGAACAATCTCCTTGATGATTAGTTGAATACGAAATCATAGACACACCTGCTCCAAAATAACAATTAAATGCATTGCCCCTACCCTTAAAAAGACATTAAAGTTTAACATTATATAGTCTACATATTCCCTAACTAGTCATCAGTTGCTTTTTCACAAAAGTAAAGCCACTGGCATGTCATGTAACATTTCTTCTTGTTCCACTGCTCCTCTCTGCAACCATTTAGAAGCTCTTCCTATCCTTTCATTTGCTTCCAACATGGCACACATTTTCTTCTCATGCTTAAAAATAAATGTCAAGTTCCTGATCTTTTGTTAAAGATTCATTGCCAAAGATGGTTTCACAGCGGGAACCTTCCTAGGGAGAGAATTGGCTTACATTCCTGCTAAGAACAGTAACCTGAGAATGATGGAAAAATAATTATAATCAATGTCAGAGAGCATATGGGTTTTCGAGATGTCTGCCAAATAGGATTTGCACTAATCCTTTCCATCCACTATCAGTCGGGTGACTCTAGCAGACAAATTCCTCATATTTGGATAAATGAGAGCTCAAATCTCATATATATTTCCCCCGCATCTGAGAGGTTTCTGAGAGGAATCAGTAAATGCCTTGCATTTCTTAATCTTAGTTTCCATAAAACTACAGTTATTGTGTTTTTGTGTCTCTGAATGTGAAACTGCTTTATTTCTACTTCATCTTTTATCCTGGGCGACCCATTAGGGTCAATCCACAGATAGTGAAAGAAACAAGAGCATTTTAATATATACATTGAAGAAAAACCCCACATTTTAAAAGCATTGCACTTTATGTTGATGTGTGTTTCAGCGGGATACACCCCAACGGTATGTGTTGTTTCTAAAAGGAATAATGCTGAACTGATTAAATAGAAACAAAATCACCTGGTGCATATCATTATGGAATAAGGTCCTGGGTGATTTAATTAAGATCTTTCTTGTTTCAAAGGGGCTTTCCAAGTATTTTCCCACTGAGCTTATATTTTACTTTACCATCCACCTGCTTTGCTTCTCTTGGAATATATGCCAGGTGGTATGTAATTCTTTTAGGAGAGAATTTCTGTCTGTGGAATCTCAGAACACAGTGAAATCAGAAGCAGATTTGAATTTTCCTTACAAGTCTCTGTGTTTCAAACATTTGATGCCTTGGAGCAATTGGGCTCTTTTCTACACAGTGGAAGGATAAAAATCCAGCTTCTCTTGAACTGGCATTCCAGTATTTTTTAATCATAAGTAAGTCAATAAACACAATAAATATATCGTATGCTTTCTTATTACACAATGCAGAGAGCAGACAAAGGGAGGGACATTCTAATTAAATATTGGTAGTTCTTGTTTCCAATATTTAGATCATTTTAAACAAAGAGAAAAATGGATTGGAATTGAGGTTGCTGTTTCCTACAATGGAGCTCATTCATAGATCTAGCACTGAATTAACAAAGATACAATAAATTGGGCATCTGCCTCTGTCTTAAGGCCCCTCTGTTCCTGTTGAGATACTCAAGATAGCTATCTGAGCATTCAAGTAGTATTCTAAAATAAAGATTTTTTAGAGAGGAGTTGTGTTGATATTGTGGTTCCCTAGCCATACAACCAAGCCCCCAGCTTCTACTGCCACAGTTACAAAGATGAAATGACTTTGTTCTCCAAGCATCATTATCAGCTTCTAGGAAGACTTGCATTTCACTTATTTTTCCCCCAGCATATGTCTGTAAAACCTTATAAAAACTCCAAGATGGCCAATATCCCTAAAATCAGCTGGGTGCAATTCTGTATTTGTAGAGTAAAATGAGTCAGAAATGGACATTCTCACATAGCAACTGTTCAGAGCAGGATGAAAACTGGAACTCAAAGACTTTAAGCATTTTTGACTCAGCAAAAAAAAATTCCAGCTATATTTTTCTCTTTAACTGGTTTGATAGAACCTAGAAATCTAATTCATCAAATACTGGTCTCATATATTTTGTGAGGATACTATGTACATCATCAAGATGCTCCATAATATGAATTATGAGGTAGCCAAATAAGATTATAGGAGTCTTTCTCTTCTTGAGTAGCCTGAGCTGTGCTTATTAATATTAAAAACCCCTCACCCACTTGTTCACTCCAATGCTCTACTGAATTGTGTTCCCAAGTTTATTAGTAAGTTGGTTGTTCAGAAATACAAATGGTTTTTCTTTAGGCATAATATTATAAATGGTAGTTAAATTTCAGTCATAAACCCCAAATCTGATTGACCTCTAAGTCATAAGAGCAAGGTCCAGAAGATACTGAACTCCAGCTGTTAGGAGTCAACATCTGTGCTGCTTATTCTCCATTTATCAACTCCTCGTGCTCTGAAATGCTTGTCTCTTACAAACAGATTCATTCACCTGGGTTCCTTTGCTGCCTGGCTTTCATTTGGCTTTAGCCAAGAAGAGGCATCGATTAGAGATGGGAGGGTACGAGGAGAGAGAGGATGGGGTATTTCTTCATCTGGCAGTGGCTATGTCCTTCCAAGGCTACGTCTCTAGCTGGGCAGGCCCTCCCCCACAGCTCTGGTTCTTACTGGCTTCTGGGAACACCATTCACTCTCCTTGGCCCTCAGCCTGGGGGGTATAACTGCTCAGTGCTCTAGCTGGTCTTTGGTATCTCAAATTCCTGTGTTGGTTCTCTTAACTCTGCCCACCTCAGTTAATAATCCCTTCATTAAAATTTCTTCATTTGTACCAATGAGTGGAATTCCAGCCATCAAGACTCTGACTGAGTGAAGGAGAGGAAAACAATTTCTTATTCCTTTCCAGCATGCAGAAGTCGCTGGCAGAACTTCAGACAGGATCATTCATGTATCTAACGACTATTAATTATGCTTCTCCTATGTGTCACTCATTGTGAAAAAAAACAGATCTAAGTCCCTACTTTCAAGGAATTTACTTTTCTAGCTGGGAAGACAAACTTAGTAAATACACCAATGAATAAACAAAATTGTTATATGTTCTGGGAAATATTATATAGGAAATAAACAGGGTGTACTGATAGAGAGTCATTGGTGGAGGAGGACAATTTTGGATAGGGTGATCAGAGAAGGTCTCGCTGAGAAGGTGACATTTAACCGAGACCTCAATGTTGAGAAAGAAACAGCCGTTTTGCAAAAAGCTGGCAAAGGGCAGGGGAAATGTGTTCCAGGCAGAAGGAGCTGAAAGTGAAAAAGGCTTAGAGTTGGGAAAAGTGCTTGGTGGGAAAACCAGGACCTATGGCAGCTGTTTGACTTGAGAGGAAATTAAAGGCAGATATTTGCAAGCTGCACGGGGAGGGGAGTTGAAGGAAGAAAAGTGTGACTGGAGTAGGGGCCATGTGGAGAATGGTACGAGATGAGGCTGGAAAGGATATTCAAAGAACTCAAGGCATAGCCCTATAGACCAGGGTTAAAGAGTATGGATTTTATTCCAAGTAAAATGAGAAGCCATGAAGAGTTTTAAAGAACAAAGTGATATGATTTGATCTATCTTTTTCAAAGATCACTCTAGCTGCTCTACGGAAAAGGGCTTCTGGAGAAAACAAGTGGAATCAGGGAGAAGAGTCAGAAAGCTATTGAAATAATCCAAGCAGAAAATGACTACATTTTGTTCTAAAGCGGTGAGAGTGGAGATGAAGAGAAGCAGAACTCTTCAAGTTTTTCGTTGGTGGTAGAGCTGATAGGACTCACTAAGGATTAAGTATGGGGGAGGCATGGAAAAGGCAAGAATCAAGTATGACTCCCAGATTTCTATCTTGGGCCACTGGCTAGATGGTAGAGCTATTTATGGGAGAGGAGGAAGACTAGGGGAAGAATAGAGATGAACGATTGATAAGATGAAGATGTCTATGAGTCATCCAAGGGAAAATGTCAAGCAGGCAGATGGCTATCAGAGCTTGGGGTACAGGGGTCAGATTTGAGCCAGGGATCTTTCTTCCAGTCTCAGAGTGGTCAAGCAGGTTTCTCAGGCCAGCCTGGCTTAGGTTGAAAGGGAGCCCCACCAGGCCTGCGTGAACTCATTAGGACTCTACATAGGTTTTAGATGTGAAGCCCCAGTTAGTAAAAAGCATTTTATATCTCACTTTGTCATTAGTACACACATTTTCTTTGAAGACCTCAAAGAAAGAGATGGCTAGTTGAAAGCAAGATTTGAGAATTCCTAGGTCCCTGACTAAATACCATTGTAATCTTGCCTCTAGAGTTCCAGTTTCCATATGACTTAATGGTATATTTAAAGAAAAGCTCTCGGAGTCCAGTTTGGCTGACGTATAATAATATTCTTATGGGGAGACATACCCATAGTAAGAGATTAGGTTCCAAGGCTTTTCATCCCAGTTGTCATGGCGACAGCAGCAAGAGCTCTGGAGGTAGGAAAGAGAAAGAGGGAGGAGAGAGGAGAAAGCAGAAGCTGTGGCGACTGTTAGTCTTTGGAAGATAATTAAAGACATATTTGCAAGCTGCATGGAGAACATATCCTGTTAATCCAGGGCAGTTATAAGTATACGATTTACAGTTTGTAAGTGGACAATTTGTTGATTTTAAAACCAAAGATACACATGAAAGCTTTATCAGACTTGGGGTCTAGAAGTATGGCATGCATCTGTTTTATTCGTTGTGCCCATTGTACTGTCTGGGGCTCCATGTACTTGAATGAATGAACTGATGAGGTCCCAAAAGGAGAATCTTCTTTTTATTTTATATGAGTTCTGAAGTTGCTAGGTAAACAGATCCTTTGGGTAAAGATTCTATTTTACATCAAAATCATATTCATATTGTGGTCAGTGATTACAGGGTGGCAAGCTTGAAAGGAAGACTCACCCCAAACCAAAAGACCAAGTCAGGAAATCTCACTCTCTGGGGGTGACACTGATGATTGATTATTCATGAACCACAGATAGGATGTTATATAACTATGTACTTTCCATGAGGACCCATTGTAATAATAGGCTTTGGATTGGATTCTTGAGGTGATTAAATATCACCTATAAATTGAGGATCCCTAATGTATTAAAAGTTGTAGAAGTGAAGAAAGGTGTGGTGTGATAAAGAGTAGAGACCAGGGATCACAAATTCTGTCAACCCTAAAAAGCAGGGAGACCTGGAGAATGAAAATTTGTTTAAGGGCGTGTAGTATATATGGTGCTCACAAATATTCAGACATTCTGAAGGGAAAATCCTGGTGTGGACCCTTCAGTAGCCTATGTAAAATATCCCTCAAGACCTTTTCATTTTTCTTTGCTCTGATTCTGTGCTCACCAAGCAACCAATATCTTAGTCACTAATTCTGTTTCCTTTCCATGCTGAAGAGAGTACCCTAGATAAGAAACATGCATATCTAATAATTAGAAAAGTATATTCCCCTTCCAAATTGCACTGAAAATCAAATTCAACCATCATACCACTATCTCCCAGCCCTCATGATCTGGTACCTGCTGATCTCTCTGACCTCAGCTCCTGTCATTCTTTCCCTTTGTGCTAAACTCTGGTCACGCTGGCCTTCTTTTCATTCCTGAAACATTCCAAACTTTTTCCCATTTTACAGTCTTCACACGTCCAGTTTTACCTGCCAATAACGCTCCTCCCACGCACCCTCCCCACCCCCACACGTCCCCAACCTCCCCATGGCTGGTGCTTCTTACCAGTCAGATCTCAGCCTCAGATACCTCCTACACAAGTCTTCCTGATCTCTGTTGTGTTGTAACCTTTCCCTCTTACCTTCCCCCACCCCCAGGCACTATCTATCCCTTAGCCTGTTTTATTACTATATAATATCTTATTTACTTGCTTAGTATCTGATTCCCAAACTAGAATAAAAATCCAACACAGCTGTAGCCCCAGCACTTATCACAGAATATTCAATTAATATTTGTTAAATGAGTTGAATGTGGGAAAAATCAAGTATGAGTAGATCTAGACAAGAGAGTGGAGATGCAAATAGAGAGCAGATCTGAGGTAAATGGAACTTTCCCTTGCTTCCACACTGTTAATTTTACAAAGCACCATTAAAGTGCCAGTCATTGCATACATTTGATTTTTGTTTTTGCATATCCCTTTGCCCCCACTCTACTTTAGACCATGAAAAACATAGGGACAAGGACCTTGTTCATGTTCGCATCCCCAAATGTCCAAATAAATGTTTGTAGGATCTCTTAAATAGCCTGCTGATAGAAATGGGCAGTTCAGAGAAAAATTAGAGGCTTTCTGTTGGATGAGCTTGGCTTAACTGGCTGGGCAAGTGCCTGCCAAAATAAGCAGTTTCTAAAAGAAAACAAAAAGGTGTGTATGGATACTGGCAGCACCAAAAGATGGCCTAGGATGAGTCCTTTAGCCCTCCCTCCTCTGTAGTCTCCATTGACACCTCCAAGTAACCCCCAAAAAGATTCCAGGCAGTTCCTCAACCAGATTGCTGCCCTGAGCTCTTCCTGTCTAGAAATGCTAGCATACCATCTCTGTACATGGAAGTCAGACAGAAACAGCTCCCACTTGACAAAAGCCCAAAAAAAGACTTATGAAAACAGCTGAAAGTAAGGGTGCACCAAGGAGGCACCAGTAAGGACCAGCGTTCAACAAGGAGTGACTGGAAAAAACTGTGTAATGTTTTAAACATTGCCAAGTTGAATAACATGAGACAGAACTTATTTAGCTTAACTATATATAGTTTGCATCCTGGAATTCACTCATACTATATATAGTAGAGTTTTATTCATGCTCTCGAACTGATTATGTGTGCTGGACTAAAGTGTTCCAGTGGTGCCAGAAATGAAGAGGAAATGGAAATCTTCCACGGATCTATGAGCATGTTCTTTATGCCCATTGCCATTTTCACTAATCCGTGGTGGCGGCGGAAAACTAACTGAGACCAGCCATGGAATAACAGAGTAGAACCTCCCCTGGAAAGAATGCGTCCTTTCAGTCTTTTCTTGTGGAGTATTTATTTATTTTAAAACTGGCTATGGTCACGATTCAGAAATAATACATGTTAAAAAAGGATTTTAAAGGCCCAAATAATTACCCAGCTCTTATAACAAAAGAATAACACAAAAATAGTTTATTGTCTAATTCAAGAAAGACAGTTCTATCAAACTGCTCATTATTAACCATTTCACAAGTTTCAATCTTTGGGAAATAAGCAATTTTATTTAACTCCTGCTCTTTCTTGATTCAAATAGCAATGTTTCCTATCTGCTTTGAAAAGTAAAATGTTCTCTGAATAGCCTATTTCTGGCTGAAAAACTCTTTTTAATTCAGGAGTCTCAAATTTCTTTTAAAAAGCTACTTTTGGTCATCTCCCCCAAACCTGAGATGTGACTGCAGCTCTATGCCTGGACTTTTTGGCTCACCTCAATCAATAATTTTTTTTTTTTTTCACATAGGTCAGTTTGGGTTGGGTTTTCTGACACTTGCATCAAAAACAGGTAGAACTCGTAGAAAATTTAGTGCTTGAGCAGGAAAGGAGAGTAGGTTTAGGATTTATGGGTCTGCTGGAAGCAATTGGTGAGAGGATCTATGCAGAAAGACCTAATGATAACTTTGTAGATCTCAATCTACTGATTGGGAATTCTGACCTTACAAGTACTTTTTATTTTAACGTGATTTTATATTTCACGACTCAAAAGTCAAAACTAAATAAAATGGTGTACACAAATAGATTCTACTCCTTTCCTGGTCCCACTCTAGCTCTTTTACTTCATGGGTAATAATTTTAATTGTTTTGTTATTGTTGTTGTTTGCTCTGCTAGTGTTCTTTATGCAGATATAATCAAGTACAAATACATTTTTATTCCCCTTTTTTGTTACACACACAAAAAATAGTATAGTTGGCTCTGTTCTACATGAATTTCTATTTCTTCGATACATGGTCATTCACAGAGTGCTCACCTTTGGGATTCTATAGTGCCTTTGATGAGTCCTGGTTGCCTTCCACATAATATTTGAAATGGCTCAGAGCCTTATTTAGTATACTCTGCCACTTCTCTGCTCTGTTACCCTGGAGACATCTTGGTTTAACACCGGAGAATCCTATTTTACCAGAATAAGAATTCAAATCAAGTAGCTAAAATGAGGGCCCGATTCTAAACTAACGAAAAGAAACAGATCTGGAAAGTCTAACCTGAATACTAACAAACAGACTATTGTGGGGCGGGGAGAGCTATGAAAATAAAAATGACAAGAAGTCTAAATTTTGAGACGAAAAAGAGAAGTTAGCATCGACAGTTCCATAGGCAAATATCCCAGAAAGAAGAGTGTATATTGCCACCAAATGATCAACGATTTTGAATAAGTGTCAAATTCATCCTCTTGGTTGGATAAAGTCCTCTAATCAAAGTAATACACTGACCGATATGCTCTTAGCATTCACAGATATCTTACTAACACTTTCAACAGACAGTGGCTGAAACAGGGCTTTGACAGGCCTGACAGCTTCAGAACTCAGACTCGAAAACCTGGGATAACTCACTTGGGGTAATGTGAAGGAGAACATTTTCAAACTGAGTTTGTATGATAGAAGAGCTATAATTAACCTTTTTCTAAAAAATTATATTTAGCCTTCAATATGAAAGAAAATGTCTGAAAGAATATGGATTTCAATGAAACAATAGGTTGAAAATGAAAGGCAATCTACAGATAGACTTATAATTTCACTGCAAAAATACTTGATAATTTCTCCTATTCTATTAGGCATTTGGCACTTGCATAGTAAGCACAGTGCTTGGCACGTACTGGCTGCTGAATAACTAACTCTTTGTAGGTAAGTGAAGAAATGAATATCTATGTAAAATATGATCGTCATTGTTTTCCCCTAATACCGAGAGGCAATCCGCCACGTACGAACATTAACTTAGTTCATTTGAGTATTTATGCAAAGGTTTCTTAGCTGAATTTGGTAGGGGAAAACTATTTTGTAAAAAGGAAATTACCAATCTACAGCCTTTCCACCCTGAACAAGCCCGATCCGGTCTGATCTTGGAAGCTAAGCAGGGTTGGGCCTGGTTAGTACTTGGATGGGAGACCACCTAAGAAGATCAGGTGCTGTTGGCGTAAAAAATAAAATAAAAAAATAAGGGATCCTAAGCTGACGAGGTCCTTGCAATCTGTGAGGTCAACCAAGGGTTGCTTTGCCTAAAAAATAAAAAAATTTTAAAAGAAGGAAATTACTATCGGATCTCAGTTTTGGATTACTTTTTCTTTTCTTATATGTGTATTGATACACCCAGTGAGGGCTGATGTTTTCTCTGAGTTGGTTAGATTTTAAATGGGTTACATAAACACATTTTCACTTTTTTGGTTTCATGCAGGTCTTAATTAGAAGTAAATGAGCCAGGTATTCTGTTATTTTATCCTTTAAATAATTAGCATTTATTGCTTACTTTCCTTTTGATCTTCTAAAATTCCAGTTGGTGATCTAGAAGTCGTGAGGAAAATTTTTTGTTTAATTTTTAGATAAATGTATTTGCCATTTATGTCCTACGAAGCCACAAACCCCAAAGCAGATATTCACAAAGAAAATAAGCCTTATAACAATATACTACAATTTCTGTAAGACATAGCCTAAATAGTTAAAGGTTAGAGCTTCATTTTTCGATCCTAAAAATGAAATATTCGTTTGCTGGGCAGGTGATACTGTGAATGTATTTTCGGATGCTGAGATCTTAGAAAACAGCAATTGAACATACTTTATTCTAAAACATGTATTTATTACTAATTAAGGCAAATGCTTTATGCTATTGCCAAATTTCAATAATTTTGTTCTGGGCACAATAAAGCATCTTACATATTGGAGCTATTGCTACTATTCTAAGAAAGCTCATTCATAAGAGCTAATTTAGCATTAAACTTATTCCAGTCATAAATCCTGAGTCTCAAAATATGGTTTACACTTGTAAAATAGATTTACGCTTGTAAAACAAGCAGGTTTCAATTAAAAGTCAATAGGTTATGCCTAAGCACCAATTAATTTTTGCCCTGGGGCACATACCGTTTCTTTATTAAATAGCCTAATAGAAAACACTTATCGTCAAGGTTTTATTTCTTCACTAACACACCACGTGTGAAAAATACATTCTTGGCACAATGTATTATACAATGGAGTTTGATTACTTACATATGTTTTTTGACGTTTACAAAACTTGCATTGTCCTCAGAAGGTAATACAGAGTATTTGAGGCTATAGACTACAAACAACAGAAAAACAAGTCGGTTCGCAATTTGAATAGATTGGCATGTGTGACCAAGAAACAATAGAGACACTCCTTGTTTGTGGCTTTTCTAGAATGTAGTAAACAACTGCCTTTTAAGGATGGGTCACAAACCAAAAATTATAACAAAACAAAATCTTAAGGAAGCAGTACAAAGAAGAAACCACTACATTAGATGAGAAATCCAAAGGAAAAAATAAAGGAGACAATTAAATCTACCTGAAGATTTGGCCACCAAGAAAGCTGAACTTAACATACATTTACCTAATACTAAGGGCCTTTGATTCTGTTTTGATGCAGATCTAAAGATCAGTGCAATTAAAAACAAGAACAACTACAACAACTACAATCTTGCCCTGTTTTTCTTCTTTCTCCTAACAGCTAACTACCCTATTACAGAGCTTCCACTTCATCACTCTTTGCTCATCAAGGACCTTTGATTCACTTTTACTCTTTACAAATTTAATTGACAATGATGCTGTTATAAATATCAAATTACTATTCATGACATTATCTGCTTTATAATGACTAAATGTCACCATTAAATTCTAAATCCACTTCCCTTATAAAAATGCCTTTGTGGAATGAGTCATTTTTTTTTTCAGGGTTTCTCAGAGCTGAGAACTTATCAGTCATCATTTTTAAAAATAGGGCACAGATCTTCTAGGTCTCAAATTATTTTATTGGGCATTTAAGTCTAATTTGTGCCTCTGCTGCATTTGTGTCGGGGCAGTTGTTTGCATTGGACTTGAGTTTTTACAAAGTCGTCAATGAGGGATTAAATTTGCTTTAGGTCAGGCTTTTAGCCACTGGTTATCATAATGATATATTTTCTACTATGTGCATGTTTCTATATATGTCTAGAACATCATGTGTTTTGCTGTTTACTTTGTAGAATTTGCAACTCTTTCAATTATTTCGGAGGTTTTTTTAATCCTTAAAAAAGTTTAAGTTGCTTACTTTTATAAATATAAAACAGTATTTAAAATAAATGTATATATTATGCTGACTTTAGAGGAAGAAGGAATAATTCCGAACTAAACTCAGGATGTGGAAATTTCTTTGCCCTACATTAATTTACAACAGAGAACTCTTTGTCCAGTTCTGGTGGAATAAAGAGAAGTTCTATTAATCAATATTCCACAGGATTCTATGCAACAAGCCTGAGTTGTTGCTTTTTTTGAATGTTGTTTGCATAGTTAAGGGAAAAAAGGAAGTGTCTAGAAAGGTGGGATGGGGAAGGAAATAAATTCCTGTGATGTTTAATTCATGTATTTGTACTCCAGCGATTTAAACATTACTCAACACATGTGCTAGTCAGCTCAAGTTGCTAACTAAATATAGGTCTCGGGAGATTAATAAATGTACCTATCACCTTTAGAGAACTCTAGTTACAGGGCAGCCATTTCCTCTTCCTGTCCATGCCTTCTGTTTCGCATTATCCAGAGTGGCCAAGTCCAACCTAAGTAAAACATCATGGTTCTTAATGAGAAGGGTTTCAAATGCATCTTGCCTTTATAGTTAGCTTTCAGTGAACAGCCAGGGCTAACGAGCTGCTATTAAAAGAGCTGTATTTTCTTTACAGCTAGTTCTTGCCCAGAGACTAAAGCATGTTTGGTTAGAGACACTAAACTGAGACAGGCTCCTTCGTTTAAAAAAAAAAAAAAAAAAAAGGATTAAGAATAAGTTTTTCAATATTTTTATAATAATTCAAATCGAAAGCAAATGAATGCTCCACTTTTTAGGCACACAAAAAAGAATGAATATATATTTCATTCTATTTATTTTTTAAGTTACTGCCAAGAAAAGACAGTCCTTTACACAACCCTGTTTGGATTCAGTCTTAGAGGTAAATAAAAAGGGGGGGGGCGTGTTTTAAGTATTTGTTTGAAAAAGGACGATGTTACAGACCCAAGAAGAAGAGAAGAGTGAGAGAGTGACAGAACTGTTCATTGCTCAGACTTGAAAGGATTGTCCCTGATTTGAAATATTGTAGGATATGTGATATTTGAAAAATGTCTGCTTTGGTGGTGTTTACATTTCATACTTTTCTTCTCTGAGAACTTGTACAACCAAATAAAATTATTTTTATTCTAACTCTTGAACAGATGTTAATGTTCCCGCCCCCATCCCTGCCTTCCTTCCACATCCCCTAATACATGGGTTCCCATCTTTTCCTTTGTTTCCTCATTTTACGTAACTCTTTTTGCTCTTTCTTACCTTCTTTCTGAAGATCATTTATTTGCTAAGCAGTGTTTACAGGTTACCTGCCATATACCAAACACATTTCTTAGAATAGTCTCAGGCTTTTCCTTTCTTCTGCTTATCATGGGCGGACTTTGTATTTACCGCCCAGTCCTATTGTTCCTGAATCTCTCTTGTCTTATTCATCCCTTCTCAAAAGGTAGAGCAAGGAACTCTAATGCTGAGAACATATCAACCAGAAGGAAAATGAAAACCAGCCAAAGAAAATGTCCCCATTTCCCTTTGTCGTGTTTATGAGGAAATATATGATGTGGGTCTACATCTGTGTTATCTCACTTGGTTTATACAGTTTGTGAGAGAAAGAGATTTGATTCCTGGCTGTGCCACTTATTGTCTGGATGATTTTGGACAACTTATTTAACCAGATGCCTGAAATCCTTTCTGGAATAAAAGGCAACAGTATAAATAAATAAATGATCTCGCTCAAATTTAATTTCCTAATTATAGAGGAAAGATACCTTAGAGGTTAAAAGCACAGATTTTGGACTACGGTGTGAGTTGGGAACTTTCCACTGACTCGATATAAAACCTTAATTTCCTCTTTTGTGAAATAGGGCCCATAATAATATTAACCTCATGAGGTTATTGTGAGCACTGAATGAGATAATGCGTAGAAAGCTTTTAACACAATGCCTGGGACTCCAAAAATGTTAATTATTATTATCACTGATACTGTTATTTTTAATAAAATAGTATCATGACAATTAAAATCTTGGAGGTTGTACACAAAGTTAAAAATAAAATAACTAAAACCTTTAGAAGAAAACATAGGCAGTAAGCTTCTTGATGACGATTTTTTGAATCTGGCATGAAAAACAGAAGCAACAAAAGCCAAAATAAACAAATGGGACTACATCAGACAAAAGACCTGCACAGCAAAGGAAACCATCAAAAAAATTAAAAGACGACTTACTGAATGGGAGAAAATATTTGCAAATCACATATCTAATAAGAGGATAATATCTGAAATATAAAAAGAACACATGTGACAGTAAAACACTAGACAATTCAGTTTAAAAATGAGTAGAGGAGCTGAATAGACATTTTTCAAAAGAAGACATACATATGGCCAACAGGTACATGAAAAGATGCTCAACATCATTGATTATCAGAGAAATGCAAATCACAACCACAGAGATATCACCTCACATCTGTTTGAATGGATATTATCAAAAAGACAAGAATTAACAAGTGTTGGCAAGGATTGGAAAAAAGAAAACATTTGTGCACTGTTGGTGGGAATATAAATTGGTACAACCACTATGGAAAAAAATATGGAAGTTCCTCAAAAAATTAAAAATAGAACTACCATATGATCCAGCAATTCTACTTCTGGGTGTTTATCTGAAAAAAAGAAAAACACTAATTTGAAAAGATATATATGCACCCCTGTGTTTACTGCAGTGTTATTTATAATAGCCAAGATGCGGAAACAACCTAAGTGTTCATTGATGGATGAATGGATAAAGAAATTATTTATATATACACACATACACATTCAGAAACTATATATATATATATATATATATATATATATATTCCATAAGTCATTTTTATGACTTAATGATATTCCATTAGATATAAAATGTAATAAAAAAGAATGAAATCCTGCAATTTGCGACAACATGGATAGATCTTGAAGGCATTATGCTAAGTGAAATTCATATCTTCATTTATATTTTTAGTATATTCTTTGTAATAAACCGGTGAACATAACAAAGTGTTTCCTTGAGTACTGTGAGCCATTCTAGCAAATTATAGAACCCAAGAAGAGGGCTTTTTTCTCTTTTTTTTTTTTTTTTGATTAATGGCCTAAGTACTGTAGAAAACACACACACACACACACACACATGCGCACACACAAGATACACATTATAAAACTGGTAGGTGTTTTTTTTTAAACCACAATAAGCAAACACAATTTTTGAACTGCAGCTGAGATTTACCTGGACCATTTTTTTAAAATTCAGATTAATTTCTCTTAGGCTCATATTCTTATCATTTTACCTAAGCAAAGAAGACATCAATTTTTCATTTCGTTTAGCTCAACTCATTTCCAGACTGAGAACAAAGCTCAAACTCCAAATGTCAAGCTAGAAATGTCCCCTAAAAGTACCAACAGTGTTGCATAAAATGATAATTTTATTTATTTTTGTAACAGTTTTGCCACGGAACAACCTGGAATTTAATACAAATTTCCCCGATATTTACCTGCCCAGCCAGTCTCCTTGATATTTATGTATGTACCCAAATGAACAGAGTTCAGTATTGTATATGGTAATTACTGAATAAAAAGGCCTTTTCTTCAGAAAAGATGAAAAGAGTGTTTTAGCGCCAACTCTAATAAATCTGCAAAAGCATGAGGGAAGTTGAAGGAAGGGGCAATTGAGATGTGGGACAGTTTGCTTTGCTTATGCCATACCTAAATTTGAACCAAAAAGTTCCCTTTGATGACATAAGAACAGTGCCCAGCACCTAGCAACAGTGCTTGAGTCAAATGTTTATTGAAAGAATTAATAAATGATGCTGTTGAAATAGAAGTTAGTTTGCACATAAGTGAAAAACTGAATGAATAATGTAAACATTTGCCTATTTATTGTTATTCATTAGAAAATGATAGAACTAGAAGGTTTCTTAAAGGTGACCTAAGTCTCTTTCTATACCTTAGTCCATAAATGAAAACATGAATAGCCGAAGAGATTAATGACTTTTCAGACACAATCCTCATGTTTTCAAAAAGTGAAAAGCAATTTTATTATTTGATATATCCTTAATTTTGGTTCTTATCCTCGATCACTGCTTCAGTTGCTATTGCTGCATAATAAATTACCCCCAAACTGAGTGACGCTAAAAAACAACCATTTTATTTTTGCTTGTGATTTTATGAGTCAGGAAATTGAGGAGAGCTCTGGTGGGTACTTTTATCTTGGATTCTCTCACAAGGCTGCAATTAGATGTTGGCTGGGGCTGCGGTCATCTGAAGGCAAGACTGGGCCAGACTTCTAGGCTGGCCTACTCATATGGCTGGCAAAGGATGCTAGCAGTTGGCCGAGAGCCCAGCTTGATCTGTCTCCTGAATTGTTTACAGGTGGTCTCTCCAGAAGGTGGTCTCAGGCTTAGACTTCTTATAAGGTGGCTGACTTCCCACAGAACCAGCATCCCAAGAGAACCAGGAAGAAGCTGCAGCACCTTTATGACCCAGCATTAGAATTCATATACCATCGCTTCTTCTAAACTTTATGGAACAGAGCAATCACATGTTCATCTAGATTCAAAAGGCAGAGACATAGAGCCCAGCGCTTAGTGGGAAAAGTGTCAAAAAATTTTGAAGCTATGTCTTCAAAATCACCCCAGCCAGGTTGATAATATTCGGCATAGTCAGCTTACCCTTTATAAGGGTTTTAATTTGGTTTTGCCCATAACTATCTCTAGGTTACATTTTTTGACTTTTTATTCTAGAGAATTTCAGGCATATATAAAAACATGCAGAATGGTATAATAAACTCCTGTGTGCCCATTATCCAGCTTCAAAAATTGTCAACTCGTGACCAAGTTGATTTCAGCTATACCTCCACCTGCCTTCCCCATCTTCAAATTCCATGTTGTTCTGAAGTAAATCTAAGATATTATTTTGATTTATCTGTTATTATTTTCATATGTATCTCAAAAAGATAAGAATTTTTTAAATACAATCTGATCAACCCAAACTATTAACAGTAATTGTTTAATATCATCAAATATTTAGTTGGCATTTAAATTTCCAATGTCTCATAAATGTCATAATTTCATTTAATATGTTAGAATCAAGATCAAAATAGGAACCACGTGTTGTAATTTTGTCACTATATCTTTAAAATCTCTTTAAATTTAAAATTTTCCCTCCATTCCATTTGTCTATTCCTTGCAATTTATTAGTTGGATAAACTGGGTTGTTTGTCCTATAAAATTTCCCATAATCTGGATTTTGCTGACTGCACCCCTGTAGTACAATTTTATTGTTTTTAAATCTGTATTTCCTATATATTGATAGTTGGATGTCAATGTTTAATCAGATTCAAGTTTGATTTTGAGGGGCAACACTATTTCATAGGCCGTATTCAGTTCTTTCATCAGGAGGCACATACTATCTGGTTTTCTCTTTTGACATCAGCAGTCATTGAAGCTCAGTGCCTAGATCCATTAATTTATTAAGAATTACAAAATGGTGATATTTTGTTTCAAAGATTCTTTTTTTCTCTTGTTAACTGAAAGAGTTCCATAAAGAGAAATTTTTGTTTATCTACCATTTGGTTACCTAAGGATACAGTTTGAATAGGAGGAGCAGAATGGCACAATAAATGTTTGGTTCATTCCCTTTATTTTCTAGTTTTTAAAATAGTGGGTTAGTAGGTTACTTTTCAAAATTCAACTAAGAATTTATTATGCAAGAAAGATAAATTTTAGAAGGTATAGTGTATAAGCATTAGTGGTTCTTTGCTTTGTTTTTTTACATGTTAATGACACACAAAAATAAAAGGCTAGGAATTCCCAGAGAACATTCTGCCCAGACAGGAACACAAAGAGAGATTCTGGGAGAGTTCTTGGAAAATTATGTAAGTGGCATATGTGACTATTTGGGAGACATTGTTGATATGTAGATGACAGGGGTATTGAAATGCTTGGGGGAAAATTGGATGGGTTCACATAAATGCGCAAATGAAAAAACATGGCAATTTTTAACAAAAGAAAAAGGAAAATTGAACAAGAAAGGAGGTGTGGTTGAGAACACTGGTTGGTTTCTCTGTCAACACTGTTTGTTTGGCCATAATAAGGTAAACGCTGACTTTCGATATAACAAAAAGTGTTGATATGCTCATGCAGGGAACATGGGAGAAAGGGAAATGAGAAAAGTAGTATGGAAAAGTGAAACTCTCATCTACCATGGTAGAAGTCTATAGATTATATTTAAAATCGATGAATCAAAAAATTAAATAAAGCATTTTATTTAGAAAATGGTGATAAATAATAGAAGAAACAGCTAAAAGAGTTAGAAGTGATTGCCCCTGGGGAGTAGAACTGGGAGGTATGTAGGGATCAGGCAGGGGACTGATTTTTTATTAGAAATCTTTAGACAATGTTACCTTTTCATACTATTATGTATGTGTATTACATGTATAAAAATAGAAATTAACCTAAATAAAGAGATGGATTGTCTCTGCAATATAAAAAATATAGAAAAATAAGAGAGCTGCAAAGTAAAGTTTACTCTAAGGTCAGATAAAACAACACAGAAACGTTTCAGCTTATATTTTACCTGTAGCTTTAATAATGATCTCTTTCACCCACTTGCAGTGGCTTTCTACTGCTTAAAAAAAACAACAAAAAAAAACCCCACAAAAAAAACAGAATCAATGTATTTTTCTCTACTTCTAGTACATTCTCAATCATAATCATTAGCTTCCACTTCAGTCCTTTGCAGATTATTCGAAATCGCTTTACCTTACCACCTCATCCCTAAATCTAAATCTGATTTTAAGCTAAATCCTCTTCTGGAAATGGCCTATCAATTGCATTGATCTCACTGGACTCCTCCAATCATTATGGAATAGTGAATGGTTAAGGGCTTAGCACTCTGGAATCCAACAGACCCAGTTCCATCCCTGCTGGGCCACCTTGCGGGGTAGATCACCTTGGGAAAGTTGCTCTCTTTGCCTCAATTTCTTCATCTATTCATGGCAATAGTAGGAGTACCAATCTCACAGGTGCAAAGGTTAAAAGAGATAATATTTGTATACAGAGTAAGTCTTCCAAATAAACATGAGTCACTATTATTGAAGAGCAAGCAGGCGTGCAGTTAGAGGCATCTCCACTAAGTCTTGTCTAAAGAAATGCAGTGGTGTTCCTGAGTAGGTGAACTGGATAAGTTCACTTACAGAATGCCTGCGAGAGACTGGCACATGGTAGACACGGCAAGTATAAGCTAAATAAGATACATCCCCTGCCTTCAAGAGGCCTAAGACTAGAGAAGAAAGACATATAATGTAGTAGGTGATAGAATAAAGGTATAATGGGGAACATATTCACCATGACCGACCAAGTGGGGCCACCCCATGTGGCAATAGTTGTTTTGTGCAAGGGCATTTAGGAGACTGTGAACTCTTCCCTCGGTGCCACAAAGGGAAACTTTTCTGTAACACGGATTCCCCTCCCAACGAGGGGATACAAACATGGACATTGCAGCACAATGGCAGGGATGATGGTTGCTGTGTGGTGAATCTTGCAATGGGTAAGATCTGCTGAGCTCACCATAGATTGTATCAAGTATCTCCTTAACCTCCTTCCAAACTGCAGTGGACACATGAATGGTGACAGCCCTGGACTAGTCAAGAGAGAGAGGACCAGGAATACAGCCAAGCAGGAGGAAGAAATGAAGTAGATGTGTAATGAAGAACTAACCTGACCCAAGAGAAGTCTGGCTTTTGCCTTCAGCTATGGAGAGGTGATCTCTAGGTCCCTGGAATGTCCTGCCTGACAGGAGTGATTTTGTTTGCCTAGGATCTTTGGTCATTAGACAGTCTAACAGTGTGACTTATGACAGAGGCTTTGGGCCACATCATATCAGTTCCAACCTCCATGGAGACTGAAGATCAGCTATGCAGATAGTATATGATCGAGCCCCAGTAAAACTCTGAACACCAAAGGCTTGGATAAGCTTTCCTCGTTGGCAGTCCCATGAGCATATGGTCACACACACATCGTGGTCAGGACTCCATGACTCCATGGAGAGAAAAAAACCGGCAACTCCACATTTGGAGCCCTTCCTGGACCCTGCCCTTGCATCTCTTCTCTGATTTTAATTTGTATTCTTTTGCTATAATAAAATTGTAATGATAAGTATAGTACTTCCTGAGTTCAAGAAAATTATAGAACTTGAGGGTGGTCGTGGGAACCTTTGAATATGTAGCCAACTAGTCTGAAATGAGGGTGGTCCTTGGAACCCACAAATTTGTGGCTGGTATCTGAAGTGAGGGCAGTCTCGTGGGGACTGTTTACTCAAAATGTACCTTTGGCTAAACTCATTGCACGAGCTAAACGCTGGGGAGTTGCCAGGACAGGAAAGACCTGCGAGACCTGAGAGTTCTTATAGGTGATTATCAGATCTTGCTTAATTCTCTACGCTGTGCTGTGACCCTCTCTCCATACCTATAACCACTGGGGACGTACCTCAGATTCAGCAGCTCTTTCTTGCAACCCCAGGTCTCAGTGACTAATCCTGATCCTAGATCGCAGGGGTTTAAGGATCACTGACGTAACACTGGAACTAAACACTGTCACACTGGCTGGGAATGGGAGGCACAGCATGGGAGTCAAAGGCAAAGCCTTCCACAATAGACAGATCTGGTGTAGCAGTCAGAGTTACAAGAAGATAAAGAAGGACTTATTATAAAGTGGTTTCCTACAAAACAGATGAAAGAAGATAAAGAAGGATTTATTGTAAAGTGGT
Source organism: Pteropus medius (assembly GCF_902729225.1). Lineage (NCBI taxonomy): Eukaryota > Metazoa > Chordata > Mammalia > Chiroptera > Pteropodidae > Pteropus > Pteropus medius. Next base: position 5,206,732 of record NW_024349799.1, on the reverse strand, counting down.
TTCCTACAAAACAGTGGGTCTTGGGCAACCACAAGAGATAGGGTGGCAGCCAAGAATAGCAGCCCTAGACTCAAAGACACAAGGGAAGGAAATAGGGGGAGAGGATTCTGTAAAGGCAGCCACTCTGTGGCACAGCCAGCCAAGAGCAACCTCTCCTTTCTTCTCTCTTATCTTTGGGGCTCTACAGTAACAGAACCAACTGGAGCTAGGGGACAAGGGAGGCTGTTGATGTAGCCCACGCAGGTCAGCCTCTGGAGTGCAGAAGAGCAGAAAACCAATCTGGAGGGATAGATGGAAGCTATCAGCATTCTTGGTTCAAATCCTTGCTCTGTACCTAGCAGTTGTGTAATCTTCAGCATGTCACATAAGCTCAGTTCCTTCTTTGATAAAACAGAAGGCTTTAGTAAGCAAGGACCAAAGGAAGTAATTCACATGAAGTGCTTGGTGTAGCACCTAGTCATAGTAAGGGCTCGATACCTGGCAGACAGTAGTCTTAAACAGGGTTGTTGCTCTGCTTCTTTTATTCCTAGCTCTAATATGGGCTTCTGACTTGCTTCTGAGACCCAGTTGCCCCCAGTACTTCATTCTGATCATTGGATCCAGGTTATTTTTATTGTGCCAGAGGCCCTGTCTCATTATTTGCTTTGTCCTGGGGCCTCCTAGGCATGACGACTTGCTGCTTGCTTGTAGGTAACCATGGAAACCTGCTGTCTTCATCAGGTGACTAAAGACAAGGTGGTAACAGCCTGATGATGGGGAGAGAGGGTGAGAACAAAGACTTTTAAGAGCCAGGTTAAGCAAAAGCCATGCTCCAGAGTTGGGGTTGAATATTTTGATCCCATAAGACAATTAGCACCCAGTTCTACATTGGGGACCCCCTCTGTTAAGTCATAGTGTGCATAGAACAGCATGTCCTTACATGTCTGACCAAGGCTAGGTCAGAGGTCCCCACGCTACTCTGCCTGCTGACCTTCAATGAGCTCTGCATACCATGCAAGCTCTGCAGGAGCCATTTTGATTGAAAAGCTCTCTGCAGCTCCACCTTCTCTAAGACCTTGGTTCAGGAAACCAGGACTAGGTTTGCCAAATGGAACAGGTCTACAATTTTAGAGAAAGAGAGTGTACTAGTTTCCAGGGGCTACTGTAACAAAGTACCACAAACTAGGTGGCTTCAAAAACAGAAATTTATTGTCTCACAGTTCTGGAAACTAGAAGTCTGAGACCAAGCTGTTGGCAGCTCTGATTCTATCTGAGGGCCATGAGGCAGATTCTGCCCTAGCTTCTGGTGGTTTGTTGGCAATCTTTGGTGTTCCCATGGCTTGTAGGAGCATCACCCCGATCTCTGCATTTACCTTCATATGACATTCTCCCTGTGTGTGTCTCTGTGTCAAATTATCTTTTTTAAAATAAAGCCACCCATCACATTGGATTAGGGCCCACCCTAATGACCTTATCTTACCTAATTACATCTGCAAGGATCCTATTTCCAAATAAGATCATATTCTGATGTACTAGGACTTAGGATTCAAACATCAATTTTGAGGACACACAATTCAACTCATAACAGGGGATATAAATGGGGAAAGGTTACCCCTTTGACCCAAGTATTTTAACTAGTTTTCCTGGCATGAGCAGGGAAAGGATAACAGGTATCTTTTTCTACTTCTTCAGGGAGAGAAATTCTGTGGGTTCCTGAGATTTCAACAGTAGGCTAGAACTAGGTTCCTGTGAGTGCTAACAATTATCCTACACACTTCCTAACTTAGCCCCAAAATACCCACATGCTTTCAGACAAGGTCAGGAGCACCTGATCATTTTGAAAAGATAATTTCTTCAGATGAGAAGTGAACCACATAAGCAGTCATTATGTGCATCCCCTCCTGCCCCTCCTGAGAAGCCAAAGTGTGATTTAATGTATTTTAGGACCTAAAGTTCAAAATGTGAATTTCCTGTGTAGAGAAAAATAATCTGTCAGAAAGCACTTAGGAAACGGCACAGCAGACAGATCAGATATGCTCAAAGATCTGTCCTTGGCCCTCTTTTCTGTTTTTCTTGATAGTGTCATTCAAACTCCTCACTCCGCTGCCTGTGGCTGCAGTCTTGCAGTCTCAAGAGGGTTATAGGCGTCCTCCATCCTTAGTGTCCACTGGAAAACCCACCTACAGCATCCTAAAAGCGATAGATCTCAGAGAAAAGTGATTACTTCTACTCTCTTCCAGCCAACCCCACCGCCTTACTTCTTGCCCTGAGACCCCTTTTTTTCCTTGAATGCTACTACTATGCTGCTGGTCATCTAAGTTTGAAACTGTTAAGTCTGATTCTTAGCCTTTTTAAAAAAGTGTCAGACACCTTTGAGATCAAATGGAAGTTATCATCTCTCTCTCCAGAAAAAGAAACATGGCTACTCACACGGATATTTACTTAAAATTTCAGGGGGTCTTCAAGCCCCTATCTAAGTCATCTGGACTCCTTTCTTTTATTTCCCAGTAATACCTGCTCGAAAACCTTTAGTGGCTCTCCACTGTCAATTAAACATGCCCACATTCTTTAGCCTGACTCTTAGAGCATACCATGATCTGACTGCAGTCCACCTTTCTAAAATAAATGACTTAATACATGCAAAGAACAGTACTTGGCACACTGTGGTGAGCACTATGGAAGTGTTAACTATTATTATTATCAACCTTTTGTTCAGTCCTGTGTCTTTTTATTCTCTCCCTGCCAATCATATACCCCCGACCTCCCGTCCCTAAGTCCTCCCGCTTTCTCAGATCACAGTTTCCTTTATTTGAAACTACCATCCTATAGGAAATTCAATCTCTTCTTCCATATTTCTGAATCCACCCAGGGCTATTTTACCTTCTTCTAGTATAGGCTAATCACTTCCTGCCTGGCTAATCACTCCCTGTCCTGGCTCTATAGGCTTTGGCTGTTGAACAAATGTGGCCACTCCTCACACCTTGTCACCATAAACAGGGACAAAGCCCCTCTTCTCCCTGTCCCACCAATACCATGTTATTGCATATAACCCAGAAGCCAGAGCAATTTTTTGAAAATGTAAGTCAGTTCTTGCCACTTGTCTAATCAAAACACTTTAAAAGCTTCCCATCATACCTAGAGAATAATCTAAATCTCTCCCTTTGCCAACAAAGCCATATCTGATTTTACACCCAGAGGCAAGTTTAAGTTTTGTAGGGCCTGAAATATATAATTTATTTGTTAGGAGGAGTAGACTCTTTAAGAGAAAAATATAAAATCACAAATAAAAATTGTGGGCTCCAGGCCCAGTTGAATCCAAGGTCTGGTGGGTCGAAGGTCTGGCTGGTCCAAGGTCTGGCTGTGATCCAGGCCTGCGGCTAGGAATAGGACCCTGGATTTAGAATGTTATGTTAGTGTAGTAAGGAGCCTGCGCCTAAAATATGTAAACATAATTCAGCTTATTGTATCACACATGTGTGGCTGAAGGCCACTATTGTACTCTGCTATGTGCAGAGCCATGTCGTCCCCTGAAGAGCAGAAGGGAAGCACAAGAAGGGGAGCAGAAGAAGTACATGCAATACTGCAGCCCCGCAGTAGACTGCACTTCCCAATAGAACTGCACTCCACACAATAAAGTTGGTGCCTGCCATTTCATTCTCATGTCTGCCTCTTGTGCATTCTTCCAACTGGGCATCTCATCATCGAACCTTTCCTTGTTGATCAGCTTGGCGCTAACACTTGGCATAGCCAGTGGGATCAGCTCGGCGCTGACAAAAATTAAATTGAAAACACCTGATCAACATGTGTATTAACACACATTCCTGAAAAATAATATGCACTTAATCATGATCCTAAGAAAAACTTATTATTTTAGCTATACTTCATTATTACAAATTAATGAAAAATAATATATATATTTAATTGCTTTTACATGATAATAAAGAAATAACTTATGCTAGATCTAATCATTTTAATATAGACATAAAGGTTTTTGTTAATCCATTTTACTTAATGTGTTCAAAAAGTTCTTTCTTTCAAAAAATGAATATTCATTTAGAATCTGAGAAGAAAGCACAGTAGATTTCAAATTTACAAAAGCTTACAATATTACAAATATCACCAAGTTCAGAAAAATAGCAGAGTATGATATTTTTATGAATTAACTGCTCAACACAACTAATACTTTTTCCTATATTTTTCGGCTACAGATGCTTTGTCCCCTTATATGACAACAAGTTTTAATATTTTAAATTTAATTTTCCAAGGAGAGAATAGAAAGATAATTCATCTTTCCTCTATCAAGGTTGGTCAAATTTTGTTTTTTTTATAATCTTTTTTACAAGGAACAGTTTATTTTGGCTTCACAAATTATTATTATGTAAAATTTTAGGACTGTTTTCAAATTTGGCCAAACTTTTATCAAGTTTCTATCACAGATGAGCTATAAGATTTCAGGGCATTTCATGTTATCTTGTTAAAAATTAATTTTAAGTATTATTTGATTTGGCAATAACCATTTAACTGGTTTGTTGTTGGAGTCCTTGTTTTAGTGGCAAATCTGAGTGGCATGTTACTTTCATTGACAATGATATTTTATGCCAAATCAACAAGAATGCAAATCTTTTTCTGATGGTTTCTCTTGATTTTTCTCATCTTCATGAACTGGATTACAAAACCATCTAGGAGTTTATTTATTACTTCTATTCAAGTTTTGTCACTTCCTCTTAACACATTAGGACTTTCTGTAGAATCTGAAATTTCTGCTTTGTTTAATTCATTTCTCAGTGTCAGAGTACTATTGAATTAATCACTCATCTTTACCAGTTTCATTTCACAATCTATTAATTTTTAATCTGAGATATTTTTCAGTTTCTTAATAAGCAAATAGAAAGGTTTCAGAAGAAGGCACCCTTCATATCCAAATCAGGAATCTACGACTTCTCACTTGTTTGCTGAAATATTGCAAAATGTTATTTCACTGGCTTCATAGTAAGGCAGCCTCTGATTACAGTGTGTGCTCTTCAAACTGCCCTCACTGTGCTCCAGCCACTTGGCCATTTGGTTCTTTGAACAAGCCAAGCTTGTTTCAGCCTCAGGACCTTTGCACTAGCTGAGCTCTCTCTTAGAATGGACTTTCTTCCAGTCTTACCTTGCCTGGCTCCTGCTTGTCATTCAGACCTCCCCGTAAAGTCACCTCCTCAGAGAGATCTTCTCTGGCCAACCTGTGTTAAGTAGCCACCAACACTATCCTATCAGTCTACTTTAAAGTTTTACGAAGCAATTATTGCCATCTAATCATTTACTCTTATGTTTCCTCGCCTAGATTGCAAGCTCATGAGAGCAGAACCTGATCAGTCTTGTTCACAATAGATACATGTTAAATAGTCAACAACTTTTATTGCAGTTTTGGGAATAATGGAGGTGTTTAATAGATACTGCATGACTGAAGTTGGTTGGTCCCTCCTGCCATAGGGAATTTAGTCACTGGCCATTTTTCGTGACCCACAACCTGATGCCCTACTGCTGCTGACTGCTCTCTTTTCATAGAATCTCATTACCTCCTTACTTCTTTGAGTTCTAATCTCCTCAGAACTCCTGTTCTGGGCCTGTCCAAAGGAAGTAAATATCATTTTACACTGGAACAACTCTTTCATCTCAAAAAGACACCAAGTTTATTGGATTCTGCTGGAGAATTCAGTTTGCTCTTGACTTCTATGTTCCTTCTTTGCCCTAGGCCTTGCTTTTCATAACCAAAAGGCCCATCAATGATTTTTCCTAAAACAAAGGAAATCTGTAGCATTTCCCATGATATGGCAACTGTTGCCATCATTTTTAAAGTACTAATAGTAGTTTTTTTTTCCCATGACATCCATTTCTCTACATCCAGTTTCCTCCCATCTCTCTAGGCCCAGGTATGAGGGTTACTTTTTCCACAAGGCCTTTCCTAATTTTCCCAGTCAGAAATAAGTCTATCCCTGAACCTCAATTGTATTTTTTTCTGTAGTTATCTTATGATATTGTCTTAGTCCATTCAGGCTGTTATAACAAAAATACCATAGACTGGGCGGCTTAAAAAACAGAAATTTATTTCTCACAATTCTGGGCCAGTAAGTCCAAGATCAAGGCACCAGTAGATTTGGTGTCTGGTGAGAGCCCGCTGTCTGACTCATAGATGGCTGCCTTCTTGCTCTGTTCTCACATGGCAGAAGAGCGAGAAAGCTCTAAGGGCACTAATCCCATTCATAAGGGCTCCACCCTCATAACCTAATCACCTCCTAAAGGCCTCACCTCCTAATACCAGCATTTTGGGGTTAGATTTCAACATACAAATTTTAGGGAGACACAAACATTCAGTCTATAATAGACATTTACTGCTTTCTATGTTGTTTTACATTCCTATATATACATGTCTTATCTCTCCTATAGCACTATGATCTTCTCAACTGACAGAGTTTCTACTTCCTGGAGAAATAAAACAGATGATCTTTGAAAAAAATTTTAATGGTGAGTGGGCCAAGTAGTTTAAAATAAGTAAAACACTGTTTACTCGATGTTAAAGGACACAACACCCCTCAGGACTGGGGTTAGCCATAGAGAAAATTTCTTAGTGAACACTCTTTTTAAATGACACTAAAATTTTTACAAAAGGGCCTCACTTCATCAAATTAGTACTAGAAGTAGGAAGATCAGAAAATGGATTTAGGATGAGAATATCATTAAATATTAAGTGAAACATCAATGTACTAGAAAATAAACTATTAATGTAGATTATTAGATCAGGAGTTGGAAAGTGAGAAGCCAGTATTTTTTTTCTGTGCCCAGACAGAGAAATGCAGAATAAGTAATAATGATGAGGAGGAAAAGAAGAAAAAGAAATATTATTTAGCCATTTGTGTATGCTGGGTACTTCCGGTACATTATGTTATTTATCCAGTGAGGTAGATAATATTATCTTCATTACACCGGCATTTAATAGAGGTCACTCTATTCAAACCCAGCCCTGCCTATTTCTGAAGCCCAAGCTCTTTGTTTTTGACTATAAGTATTATATTTATACAACAATAAAGTTTTAAAAAGCAAGCAGAGTCTTATAAATGGTGACTATTTTATGATCAAGGCATTTTTTGTACTGTACTTTTTGTTGATCTGCTTAGAAATTTTTTGCTTAGATCAACTCTAAGTTTGGTTAAATACACATAAAACAATAAAATGTACAGTTGTCAATGAATTTTCTCACAAAATCAACTATGAAATTTGGCAGATAACATATATCACGATTCTCTGTCCTCTCCCAGCTCATCCTTATTTCAGAATTCCCAGAAATGACTGAGATTTAGAACAGAAATTCCTACCATTTAGTCATCATGGATTCTGCGGTACGCGGCCTACCTAGAGTCTCACTTCTGGTCTGAGGTACTAATTTCCCCACCTGCTAGGAGAGTTGGCTGATGGCTCTCAGGTAAGTGTCTCTCCAAGAATTGCTCTCCCTCAACTGAAGAAAGCTGTCTTGCTCAAGGTCTTTTTGTTCATCTTAGTGGCAGCCACTTCTAATGACTGGCCAATGATAAAGGGTTAGGGATGGAGGAGAGAGCTCAAGTTCTTAGGTGCTCAGTGGGCGACTGTGCTAGGGATGAGTGGGCTCCAGGTTCCAAAGAAGCTAAAGATGCTGGGACAGTTCAAACCTTCTCCTTGGCACCAGCTCCACCAGCAGCTGCAGCCATACTAGCTCCCAAAAAAGATGCTTTGTGCCTGGAGGTGCAGAAGTCTGGGGTGGGCATCACTACCAAGATTGAAAGAGAGGAATAGGACCTGATTTCATGGCATCAGATGGTGTTGGTTAAAGTTGTTTGTCTTCACCTCTAGCCGGAAAAATAGAAATTGCAGGCAGAGGTATTTTATAACATGTGGCTATATGCCAGGAACAGACCTACTTAGGCATTATGAGGCAAAACAGCACAGTTTTACAGGCTGTTTTAGGTTTTGTTTTTATTGTGGCTTTCTTACTAAGTGCCAGACACTGTGCCACTGTTACACATGCATTATTTTATTTAATCTTTACAACAGCCCTTTGACACAGAGCTGTATTAACTGATTAAAAGACTGAAGTTTACAGAGATTAAGGAATTGCCCCTAGAACTCACCCCTAGCAAAGAACTTCTATCAAGTAGAAGCCATGTCTATCAGGAATTTCAACTATGACAACTGCTCTCTGCTGGCTCCCCACGAAGTTGTAGCCCACCATAATCTTTATCCAAAGAGCTCGTGTGACAGGCTTAAAAAGATACAGCTGCAATCTCCCTATCAGCAGTGCCTAGCATAGTGTTTTGTACCTAGAAACAGAATTGAATTGAAAAGGTGCAGACAGATCTCTTTAAAAATAGATGTCATTGTGACAGACCACAAGCATACTGAAAAAGGTAGAGTCAGCTTTTTCTTTCGCACCGTGGAAAAGAACTGAAGTCTCATCATTCATCAGAGCCTTTTTTTCCTGTTACAAAGTGGAATTCACAAAATCAGGATCCCAAGGTGATGCGTTTTTCTCTAACTAAAAGTACAAATGAGTCAAATGCTGTCATGGCTGTTTGAGATAGTGGTTAGGTGGGAACAGCCTCCTTCTGAGCAATTCCCCTGCTATGAAGAGGGAAGAGAGTGTCAGCTGCCTGCTTTGGCTCCTCACTGTATCCCCAGCTGCTGACACAGTTGCTGGCCCACAGGAAGCCCTTGATAAATCTGTGCTGAAAGTCAGTGCACGGTTCTGAGGGAAGTCTCGGGGTGCTGGGACTGGGAAAGAGAATTAACTTTATTGAACACCCACTGAGCATCAGTACTGCGCTAAGTTCTGTGGGTACAAAGGTAAATTCAGGACAGCCATAAAATTTTCAGGGCTCAGCTACAAGATAAACATGAGGGGCACCTGCACCTTGTTCAAAAATTAAGAATTTGGAAAGGAGAGGTAGATGGGGTAAAATGGGTCAAATATGTGGTGACAGAAAAAAATCTAAGTATGGGTGGTGAACACACAATGCTTGTTCCTAGGTTGCCTGTTCCAAGGAGTGGAATTGCTGGGTAACTATATGTTACCGAATTTTAAAAATAACAGCTTTATTGAGATATAATTTATATACCATAAAATTTACTCTCTTCAAATGTACAATTCAGTGGTTTTCAGTATATTTGCAGAGTTGTGCGACCATTATTATCTAATTCTGAAACATTTTCATCACCCCAAAAAGAAATCTCACAGCACTTAGAAGCCATTCTCCTTGCCCCTTCCCTCTAGGCATCTGCAACCACTAATCAGCTTTCTGTCTCTATGGATTTGTCTGTTCTGGATATTTCATATAAATGGAATCATACACTTTGTGGCATTTGTGTCTGGCTTCTTTCACTTAGCATAATGTTTTCAAGGTTCATCCACATTGTAGCATGTGGATAATATCCTTTTTATAAATGAGAAAACCAAGACTCTGGGAAGTTAAGTGATTTGCACAAGGTCATACACTAACGCATCTTACCATTGATGATGACAGGTTTGATGGCTTGGTAAAGACGGTGTCTCACAGATCACGTTGTGGTGAAGATACATCTTCCCTTTGGAATTATTAATTAATCTGTGGGAAGCTACTTTGAAACCATATGATTATCTTGTTCCCCAACATCCTTTCGCTCAATTGCTCAGCATTTATTAATGATGCTACCCTGAATCAATTATTCTATTGTCAGTTACAAACTCTAATTCTATCATTTGTCTACATTTATTAGCTGACACTCTTGTGAACCATTGTGAACATCTAAATTTTTTACATTTAATTTAATGTGTTATAATCCCTTAACATCATTAACTTTTTTGATGCTCAAATTGTCCAAAATTTGGCAACTGAGTTCTCTTAAAAATACAAAATTTGAAAGGTCTTTATAATAACCTAATCTATATGTTACAAAATATAATGGTTTGGGGGGCCATGAAACTTTAAAATGTAGACTACATTCATACATTCTTAAATACTTTTTGGGTAGTTTGTTCGTATAAAATGTGTTCCACCTAAAACAAGTTCAGAAAGAATCTGTTGACAATAACTTTGATTTTCTTAGAAGCTATATTGTAGAACATTTTCTTTGAACTTAATGTTGATGCTTTGAACTTAATGTTAAGTTTTTTTCCTAAAAAAAGAAAAACAGTGAATTTTGATCTTAGGTGTTATTTGCATTCGCAAGAAGATTTTAAACATCTTTAACCCAACTTTTTAAAGTGGCACAGTAAGAGTTGGAGAATTAATACGACTGTATTGGGTACCAGATAGTTCATTTCCTGAGCAATGTCGAGGGGTGTGAGAATAGAAGGAAACTCTAAATAGCCCCCAGATAAATAGGATTGGGTTGGGTTGCAAGGAATAGAAAACAAGACAATAATGGCTTTACTCCACAGGGACTAAATTTTTTCTCTTGTAATTAGAAACCCAAAGGTGGTCAGTTCGGGGTAGTGGAGCTATTCAATGACATCATCAAGCTTTCTTTTTTCTTTACTCTCTACCACCCTAAGTCTGTTGGTTTTGTCTTTATGGGTAAAAAATGCTTCTGATCCTCTAAAGTATTACATTTGTGTTCCAGGTCAGGAAGAAGATGGAAGGAATCAGAGGCCAGACTGATTAGTCCCTATTAAGAAATATTCTTAGAAGCCTTATGCAGATACTTGTGTTTATATCTTGTTGGCCAGAATTTGAACACGTGGTCCCCTTACCTGCAAGGAGAAGTGGGGCTACACATAGCTTTGGGTCCCCAATACACAGTATCTACAGCCATGTAAATAGCTAGGCATCTTTAGTTGATACTTCATAAAAGTTACATCCAAAGAAGTTAACATGGCCATTGTCTGTATATCTTCCATTCATAAAGCAAAAAATTGTTGAGTATCTTCTATATACTATTACATCATTGACAATACAAAGATGAAAGTGATATATTGCTTCGTTCTCTTTAGAACATATTTTTGAAAGTTCCAAGTAGTAAGTCTTAGGACTCTGGAGAGAAACAGGTATACTCAGCTTTACGTAAGCTCTTCACAACAGTTTCAAATCCAGTCAAAACAGAAACTGAATCAGTGGAGTTGTTTACTTCAGTGGAGTCATCTGCATTGAGAGAACTATCTCAGTCAAATATTCAGTGTTCTCCTGAGTAGATGGTTCTCTTTGTGAAAAATGATCCTAAATTAAATTCATATTCAGACAGCCTCGTTGAACTAACTTCAGTAGCTAAGTACAACTGGCATTATTTCCAATGTTTATAGTCACTTGTTTATGTTTATAGGATAGTTGTGATAACTTTATAATAAATGATTATAGAGAGCTATTTTGGGCATCCTTACAAATATAACTTTAAAATCATAGTGATATCATGATTTTCCTTGTCTTTATAGGTAAAGCACAAACATGTAGGTTTCCTTAAAGAAAACTATTGCATTGAGTTGCAAGCTCTCTTAGATCTTCTAGATCAGGGATTGGCAAACTATGGTTAATTGGCCAAATCTGGACTGCTGCCTGCTGTAAATAAAGTTTTATTGGAACACAGCCATATTTGTTTGTTTATGTATTGTCTAAGGCTGCTTTGCCACTACAACTGGCAGAACCGAGTAGTTGCAATGGAAACTATATAGCCCTTGAAGCCTAAAATATTTACTATCTGGCATTTACTGAAAGGGTTTTATTATCATTACTTAGCACATATTAGATGCTCAATAAATTCTTCTTTATTTGCTGAATGAATACATTCAAGGCTTTTCCAGCTGGATGCGAAAAATTAATAAATTAACAAATCTAAACACAAAGTATTTTACTTCCCCATTTTACCTGGTATTTGCTTGTTTGATGATAGTTTGCTATTGTTGACACATGCCTGACAAGGTTCATGAACTCTGAGATTCTAGAATGCAAATGGCCCTAGATCAAAGTTTACAAAGAGTTGGCCTTAGTTCCAAATTTCCAGAGAGCTGGCCTTTGGGCTAAATATGTCTCACCGACATGTGTTGACATCAAACAAATAGCCAGAATTGCAATTCAGGACTTGCAGTCTAATGGCAAACCATATGCAAGTCCAGAGAACAAAGGAGAGGGAAATTCTTTTATAGAGGAAATGGGGGTTCAGAGGGGCTTTTGTAAACAAAGAGTCCATTGGATGAAACTGGGATTTCAAAATGTAGTGGCTTTTCTTTGGCTGAGTTATAACAGTCTTTCATTGGCTGAGTGGTTGCCAGGCAAGAAGAAAATCTTCTTTCTTCCTACTGGAGTAGTAGAGCAGAAACACCTTCCTGTTAGAGATGGAAAGTACATCTCTTCCCATTTAGGATAATTGCCAATAAGTGGTAGAGCATGAGAGTTCTCCCTCCAGGTCCTCCCAGCTCTGATTTATTTTTATTAATCTTCTGTTTATTAATCTTCACACATGTTTTATTTCACCCACACAATGCTGCTGGTTTTTTTTTTTTATGCTATTGTTTGTTTTTAAAGCAGCATTAGATGCCATCATTTAAAAATAAGGAGACTGAAAATAAATTAAAATAAAATAAAATAAGGAGACTTCACATAATAATTCAAATTTCCATCTTTTCTTGAAAATTTTAAAGATCAGACAATGTGAGTTCACAGTTGGTTAGGGCCATAACCACCTGGGGCTGAGTTGTTGTCTCCTTAGACTGAGTAAGTGTTTTCTAGACCACCACAGTCTCCACCACTCCCTACAGCCTTACCCCTGGCTACCCACATCCAGGTACCTTATCTGCCTGGCACTTCTGTAGATGTTTGCATTTAAGATCCTCTGGATACCTAAGATACTCTAGAGACTATCATTTGCTACAAGGCTTCTGAACTACAACCCCAGTTGACAGCTATTTATTTACTTCATTTTCCTGGCTTGAAAACAGACTGGTACATCTGAAGACAAAACAGGAAAGAATGACATGCTATTAAGACCTTTACCTTCATTTCAACCAGCACCAACTTCATTCTCCCACCCCCTCTTTCCTTTTTCAAACACTCCGGAGGACTCCGCCTGCTTTCCTTTCAGCTATTTGGCTCCCTCCACCCACTCCATCTCCTGGAGTTGTTTACCTCAAACTCTGGAGTACCGTCTTCCCAGTTCCCTGCTTCCGCGCTGCCCTTGAAAACAAACACCTTGGCACTTTTTGTTTTTAAAGAGTTTTACTGCTAATCACTACAGGGAAACAGACAGGAAATAACAACGAGGAGGAAATTGCAAAGTTTACAAAAACCTTACACTTCTTACAGTCATAGTCCTTGATTCCCTTAATGAGGTGGCACCTAGAAGTATCCTATTTTTATTCTCTCCTATTAGATTCTCATAGCTGATGGATTCTGAATAAAGGGCCTAAAGATTCTACATCATCGTAAGGGTGCTGAAGAATCACCTCGATGGACTAGGAACCATTAGGTGGCAGCACAGGGCATATCTTTTCAAGTCTTTCTATAGTAGACTGGCGAATGAGAGGCACCAAATTGTCTAGAAAGGAATAACTTAGTGCCATATCAGAACAAGAATTTGAGCTGAGACCAGCAAGAGGATAAGAGCCCACCACGGGGCTTCCCGTCACAATGTGCTGTCCAGTAGCCAGATGTGGAATTCCTGACTCCTTCTGTGTCTTTCCCTTCTATGTTCATTAGAATCACAGACTGTTAGTGCTGAAAAGAATCTTCCCATCTAACACCTTGATTTTACAGACAAGTAAACCAACGTCCTGAGAGACTTGACTCTGCCAGTGCTGGTGCCAGGCCAAGAGTCCAGCCAGACAGAGGTCTTTGCAGTTTCACCAGTGCCAGCTTATCCTTCTGGCCTGTCCCTCCTGGTTAAAAAGCATTTATCGAAGTCTGCTTATTATAGTTAAAAATTAATTTTCCTATTTTTGAAGGTGAAACTAAAAGGGATTTTTTTTTTTTTCCTCTGACAGAGCAGGACTTTATGTAGGAAACAGACTTACTGGGCAGGTAAATGAAAGTAAGCTTTATTTCTGTCTCCACCTGCCAACCCACCAGGGAAAAAGGTGAGGGCACCTAATCCAGAAGGGGAGTTATGGCTCTCGGCAGTCTATGCAGGCTTCACTGTGCTCCCTTTTCTAGGACCAGCTAGTATAATTGTGGCTTTTATCAAGCGAGATTGGCCTAGCATGACAGGGCTGAGCCACGCACACCCAAATAAGTCACCAATCCTCTCAATTTACATTAGTAAAACCACTCGTAGTCCTAGAATTTAAACACAAATGCAAACGATTTCACTATAACAGAGTCATGTCCTCAGGCTTCAATTCGTTTAAAGGACAGTCTAGTGATCAAAGAGAAAAAGCCTTATTGTGAAGTAGCATTTGTTGAAGGGGTCAGGCCTCAGAAGAGAAACTTTCCTGGGAACAACTAACAATATTGAGTCTTACTTGTTTGTCAAAGCACCATACTGAGTGTTATAGGATCTCGCTACTCAAATCGTGGTCTTCACCAGCAGCACCTGACAGCTGGTTAGAAATGCAGAACCCCGGGCTCAGCCCTTTCCTACTGAATCAGCATCTCCTGTTTAGGAAGATCTCTTGTTGATTCCTGCCCATTGAATTTTGAGAAGCACTGCTTTAGGACACCCTAGAGAAAAGGCCAAAACCAACAACGAACAAACAACACCCCTTCCCCAAAATAGCCCTTACATTGGTTTAGGAGCACAAACCACACATGTGAAAAATGTCATGAAAATGACCATTAAGAAATATGTCAGTGTCACATGGGCTCCCGTAGCACAAATAGAACTCACATATTTCGAGAGAGTACAGAAGAGTGATTATAGTAAGAGGGGCCAGTATGGTCAGTCTTCCTACAGGTGGCAAGATTTTGATAAGCATGTATAAATGGAGAGGGAAAGGACAGGGAAGGGCATTTCAAGTGGACAGGAAACACATTGTAAATTCCAGGCAGTGGCCTACAGATATTTTATCATCTCATGCATGTCCCCAGACTTTCATTGGATCCTTCTAGCTCATCTCATGTTTCTGTGGCTGCACATGAATATGGCCTCATCACATGTCACATATTTTTGGGTTAGTTAGTGGTTCTCCTGGGAATTCTTCAAACGTCGCTCACCAACATGCAAACTTTTTCCTTTGGATTTAAACAGACAGATCCTCACCCTTTCCTTTCTTGTGTAGTTGGCTGTGATTTCTAGCTCTCCTTTTATAATCAGGTAGAAGGAAATTCCTTAACATGTGGACTCTCCTAAATTGCTAGAGCCTTTCTAATGTAGTGCAAATCTTCTCTGAAAGCTTTTAATCAGATCTCTAAACGATTAGCCCAAATGTGTTTTCAGTTTCAAGTTAATCAGCCTTGAGGATGAGGAATTAACATGAAAATGGGGAACTTGCTTGTTCCCCTGTCTCTACATCTAGATTTAGTTTGCAAAACAAAAGTGATTGCACAGAAGATGAAACCCAGAGTTTCAGTGTTTATTTTCCAAATGAGCTGGTATGACTGTAACCCTCTCCTCTTTATACACATATCTGAAAACCAGAAGAATGATCCTAGGATGAAAAAGTGGGTATGACAAAAAATTTGAAAACATTTATCTGTAAAGATATATGTTCCCTGATGTTCATTTCAGCATTACGCACAGTGGCCAAGACAAGGAAACAACCAAAGTTGGATAAATAATTGGATAAAGATGTGGTACATATATACAATGGAATATTACTCAGCCATAAGAAAAGACAAAATACTGCTATTTGTGACAACGTGGAAGGATCTTGAGATTATGATGCTAAGCAAAATAAGTCAGACAGAAAAA
Organism: Pteropus medius; assembly: GCF_902729225.1. Taxonomy (NCBI): domain Eukaryota; kingdom Metazoa; phylum Chordata; class Mammalia; order Chiroptera; family Pteropodidae; genus Pteropus; species Pteropus medius. Next base: position 5,190,934 of record NW_024349799.1, on the reverse strand, counting down.
ATTGAAAACCATATGATTTCACTCGTACGTGGGCTCTAAAACTGAAAGCCACAAAAGAACAAGACAAACAACTAAAATTCATAGACACAGACAACAGTTTAGACAACAGAAGGAAGTGGGGGAGGGTGGACGTAGATAAAAGTAAAGGAGGTCAAGTATATAGTGATGGAAGATTTGACTTTGGGTGGTGAACACACAAGGCAATATAAAGATGATGTATTATTGAATTGTACACTTGAAACTTATATAATTTTATTAATCGATGTCATTCCAATAAATTAAAAAAGAAATAAAGAAGAAAGAAGGAAGGAAAGAAAGAGTATGAAACAGAGAGTGTTAGAGCACCCCTGTTGGATACCTGAGAGAAAGCACATAAGGAGAATTTGTCCACCCCCACTCACTCCCCCGACACACGCAGCTTCCTGAAGCAGCACAAGTAAACTGGAGACTCCAGAAGAGACATAGGATCATTTCGAGAAGATAATATACTTTACATAATTACTTAGAATAGTTCCACCATATACTTGGGGACTCTTCCCCTTTTCTGAGACCTGTTACGGGTCGCTGAAATCAGGACGTAGGCCTATGTCTGTCCAGGTGCGGGTACCTGCCCCTTGGCTTCAGGGCTGCAAATTCCTTTGCCCAGCAACACTCTGGCAGGCAGGGCCTCGATTGCCCAGGAGCAGCTGACTGCTCATCTCTGTCAGAACCTATCAGCAAGCAGCTTGTCACCAGCTGCCCAGTGCACCCAGAAAAAAACAGTTCCTGTATTCACAGAGATAATTCGGGTTGATAGGAATAGCATCAGGGAAAGACAATGGTGTCACCAAATCAATACATGAGCATTACAAATTAATGTCTTGGCCCTGGCTCTGAGTTTATATTCAGAAGGCTATTGCTCCCAGACAGAGACACTAAGTAGAACAGACATTTCACTCCCAACAGCAGCAAATTCCCTTTTCTTAATGAGGAGTCAACTAGAGATTTGATATATGAAAGAAAATTCATCAACAACATCCACTAACTGTGAATTTTACAATGTTTATGGTGGCACCCCTCTAGGAAATAATGTGGAGAAGCCAAGAGAGGGAAGCTACATACTTGGTATGAATGCTAGTTATAAGGATAAATCTTTCTAAACCCACGTACACAGCAGCATTATTCACAACAGCTAAAACACAGAAGCAACGCAAGTGTCCATTGACAAATGAATAGTAAACAAAATGTGGTCTATATATACAATGGAATATTATCCAGCCTTAAAAAAGAAGAAAATTCTGATACAAGCTACAACATGGATGAAACTCAAAGACATTATGCTAAGTGAAATAAGGCAATTATAAACGGACAAATGCTGTATTATTCCACTTATGCTTTTAATTTTACTTAAAATAGTTAAGTTCATAGAGATAGAAAGTAGGATGGTGGTTGCCAGGGGCTGTGGGGAGGGGGCAATGGGAGTTATTGTTGAACGGGTACAGAGTTTTAGTTTGAGAAGATGAAAAAGTTCTGGAGATGGATGCTGGCGATGGTTATACAACACTGTGATAGTACATATTGCAACTAAACGGTATACTTAGAAATGGTTGAAATGGTAAATTTATGTTATGTATATTTTGCCACAAATAGAAAAAAAAAAAAGAATTTTTTATCCATTAGCCGGAAGTCAAGCCCCTTATTTAAAGGAATCTAAAACTTATTGGTTCCAAGGAAATTTATTGGAAATGTTCAGTAGAGTACAAAAGGTTTAACCCTGATTGAGTTTACTTTTTGACATAAATTCATAATCATAGAGGTTGACAAACTGATTACACATCAATCAAGCCATAATTGCAACATGTTGACATAAAATTTACCAGCTAAGCAGTTTTCCTATGTTGCAGATCAGGGCTTTTAAAATTTGAATGTGCTTGGGAATCACCCATGTTTCTTGTTAAAAATGCAAATTCTGATTCAGTAGGTTTGGGATGGGGCTTAAGATTCTTCTTCTCTAACCAGCTTCCAGGTGTTGCTGATTCTTTAGGTCCAGGGATTTTATTTTAAGTACCAAGAGTGTAGACCCCACTTGAGTTAAAATTCCTGTCCACACCTCGGGAGTAAGAGCCACCTCATTAAAACTGAGCACAGGCATCTCCAGGTTTCAGTGGAAGGACTTCACTGGGTGATATGAATTGTTTCTGAGATCTTCTCACTTTGCTTCTTAATGCCATCAAAAGTCAGGTCTCAGGGATCTATAACCCCTTCCTTTTCTCCAGCTCAAGCATGGACAAACCATAAATAAGTCCCTTGCCCTTTAGGTATAGGCCAGATCAGATGCATTTTTCAAAACCATGCTTATAAGGAGGAAAGAAAGAAGGAAGAAAGGAAGAAAAGGAAAGAAGGAAGGAAAGAAGGAAGAAAAGGAAGGGAGAAAGGAAGGAAGAAAGAAAGGCAAGAAGGAAGGAAGGAAAGAAGGAAGGAAGGCAGGCAAGCAGCAGCAGAGAGAGACAGAGAGGGAGAGAGAGAGAGAGAATGGGAATAAGCAAAAAATGAAAAGCAAAAGACTTCCTTTGAAGTCCTCTGTAAGAATACTTTTGTGGCCCTCCATTGCTTTCAGGCTAAAAGTTCAGACTCCCTGTCCACCTCTCCCATGTCATCTCTTGCCGTTCCCCTCCACGTTCAGCCGCAGCGAAGTCTGTTCTTCCTTGCCTTTACAGTAGCTCTCCCCTTGATCTGGAACCTCATCCCCTCCTTGCTTCACCTGGCTCAGGCATTGTCGCTTCTGGTAAGACTTTTCTAACCGTGTTGCTGCCCTCGTTTCCTCCCCTCTGTGTTGGGTGCTCTTCTCTGTCTTGAGTTGCACACAGTGCTTACCTCGAACTTAGCACTTCACGGTATATTTTAATTGTATTCCCTTGTTTATGTTCCATATGGGACTGTGAGCTCTTTGAGGGATGGGACGATGTTTTTGGTCCTTACCACAACATCTAGAACATATGAAGTGCTCAAATAATGTTCGTTTGTTTTACTTTTAGTGGCATTTATTCGATGCTAAAAACAATGTTTTTGAAAGAATGAGCACATGCAAAATGTAAATGTATGACATTTGAAGACATTGTTTAGTTCCTGAAACCCCATGAAGTTGCCCTCAGAATGACTTTTCCAAAGGTCAAACACATTGACACCAATTTCTGTGTTCCAGCAACTGCGAATGAACTTCCCTATTCTGATAAACTGTATTTCTCCAGCCTCCTCATTTCACAGCAGCTTCTCTGAAAGATCAAATGCAAAGAAATACACAAGGCGATAACAGTAGTTTTTAAGTGAAATTTGGCAGAAGGGTGGAATCTCTTTGAATCTTAGTATGCTAGTTGTACTCTTCTTATTGCCAATCTGACCTAAATTAAGTCTTTACAATTGCAGTAGCTCCAAATTTGAGGTCTCAGGGCATCTAGCTGTTACTAGCAATCTCCAGATTGGTATATCTATATGTATATTTGCAGATTTTTACATAAATACTGCCTGCTTCATGAAAAGTACTGTGCCAGGGCCTATGGGGATTATCAACTCTTACTGTTGGAAACTTTGCCCTTTTTTTGTCTGGTCTGTGCCATTTAATTTCATGGCACCTACCTAACCTCTGGTCAATCTCTAGCTTCCATATCTCTCATCAACTCTAGACAGATATTTCTAACAGCCAGTGGGGCTTGCCCACCTGAATGTCATGCAAGCATCTTAAAACACAATATGTCATTATCTTTCTTCCCAAACTTGTTCTTCTATTACCGGCTGTGGTTAATGGAACCCTCATTTCCTCAGCTGTGCAAGCTAGTGATTTCTAAGTCATTCTTAATTTCTTCCTTTCCCACATCACCTCCCATCAATCCATTATCAAGTCTTGTTCATTCAGTCTCTCGATTCTCCTCGAACCCATTCCATTCTCTCTTTTTTGGCTATCAAGACCCTATTGCTTCTCATCTAGATTATTGAGATAACCCTCCTGTTGATTTCTGTCTCTAAATCCTCCCCAGGAAAACTGTTTCTCGGACTGCTGCCGGCATGTCATCCTAAAACCGAAAACTAATACTGTCCCTCCTTTACCTAAAGTCCTCCAACAAATCCATTTTATCTCGAAAATAAAGTCCAAAGCCCATAGCAAAATCTACAAGGCTCTGCATGCCTTACCTTTTACCCCACTTATCTTTTCGACCTCCTCTTCTGACATTCTCCCTACATACCTTAACTCTGTCATTTCCTGAGCATACCATGCTGGCTCTTTCTTCAGGGACTTTCCAGATGCTGGAAATTTCAGCCTAGAAAAGTCTTGTTTCTCTCCAAGCTCCACTTCCTTTGTAGAGACTTCACCTCCAGGCACTCGGTGCATGCTTCTAGTACACCACCTCTCGTGTTATAATTATTTTCTATGTGCCTCCTTTCCTCCTGGACTGAGCTCCTAGAAGGTAGGGACCATGTCTCACTGTTTTATAACTTGGCCTTTGACATAGTACTTGGTAGATCTCAAGCCTGCCATAAATATTCAATGAGCTACTGACCAAATAATTGAATGAATAAATAATTGACCGTGATACGAGTCAGAATAAGAGGAGTAAGAAGGGTGCAAATAAAGTGTTGCTGTAGGGTGTGCAGAGGACTGACTTACGTTTATTTGGGAGACCAAAAAAAGACTGTGTAATTGATTGCAATCTTTCTATTTAACCCTATATAGATGTTTATGTCTTAATGCATGATTCACTCAGATCGAGACATGGCCCACTCCTCCAACTTCCACCTCAAAATAAAATTAATTTATGCCATCCATCTCTGGTATAATAGTATATCTTCAGTTCATTTTTAGCTTTGCTTATAGTAATCTGGTTTCTTATAATAATTTTCCTGCTTATAAATGAAGATTCCTTCTTTTTCCTAAAAAGAATTTAAGTGGAAGCCTCATAACAAATTATGCGTTCCTACTGTAGCTTCTTGTATAGAAGGTACCCAATAAATATTTGTTGAGTGAAGAAGTAAAAGATTTCTCAGGCCCCACTGGTACTTTCGAGTTGCTTGGCAAGCACTCAGACCTGTTGAGAACTAGCTGCAATACTTAGCCGAAGCACTCTCCCTATCCTGCATGTTTGACTGAATTTCTGTCCATTTTCAATTCATTTGGGTTATATCTTGTTTCACACAGATCTTTTGAACTTAGAACACTGAAGGCCTGTGTATCTTCACAGCTCATAGCTCCTGTAGTGCTGACGTGCCCCAGTGTGATTAATGTTTAGCTCCTAAACATTAAGTTGAAAGAATAAAAAACACACACCAAGTGAGAGCTTGGGTTTATTTAGTGACAGGTGCTTTGTGGACATCACCTCAGTTATCCTTTTAGTGTCCCTCTCAGGCACATGCTATCTTCCTTTTCCAAAAAGAGAAAAGGGATCACAGAGCAGAAAAATTCAACCCAAGGGTAGTTCCTGAGTGTCTCGACCAAAGAGCAAAGTCTACTTACCTCCAGAACTTTCCGAAGGGCCTGACGTGAATAGGAGCCCTAAACAGAATTTGGATTCAAAATCTCTGGATCCCGAAGCCTGTGCTTGGCTCACAAGGTAATCACGAGGTGTCTGTGTTTCTGTAGACTGACTTGTTCCCTCAGAGCAGAATTATCATCTTATTTACTGTCTTTTCCCTCTATCATAGATAGTTATTGGTTGCTGCCCTTTTCTCTTCCTAATAGGTCCCCACCTTTATGAGTCCTATGGGAAGGGCTCAACTTTCCCCCATCCCGTGCTGGACCTCCTGGGTTTAAGCCCATCAGCATATCATATCCTATCACGCTGAGCCCAGTCGTTGCTTTAGGGATGGCCCATGACCCAAAATGGTCTAATCAGAGTGGACTTCAGTGGTCTGCAGGGCATGTCAGGACTTGGACACTTCTCTGCCTGGTTAATAGTACATCTCATTTCCGCTGCAGCCACCGTGGAAAGCTTGAAGCTGCCAGGAGAGAGGAGAGGTTGTATCATGTGGTGACAAAAGAACAAATCCACCCAGAGGAGGCAGAGCCAAGAAATGGATCCCTGTTGTCTGAGTCCTGGATCACCTTGTGCCTGGATCCCCAATGAGCCGGTACATTCTCCATATTGCTTAAGCCTGTTTGGGGTTGTTTTATTTCACTTGGAACATTAAACTTTCTAACTGATACTCCCTGGTTAGTGTGTGACAGCACAGACTGTTGTCTCTCTTGATCACCACTGTACCGCCAGGCACATAGTAGGCATTCAATAAATATATTTTGAACAGACACATTTCAGCAGGAAGGAAGACTTCTATAAACTCTCTTTTACTCATGGAACCTGGTATTCTGCAGGAAACTAGCGATGTCAATCTAGAAGTTAGGATCTCACCCCAATACAAGGCTTTTTCTATCCACCAGGAAATCTTGGGGTCTTTCAGGAGGCCCCAAAATAGCAGTCCTCCCTACCCTCACTGTTTCTGTGAGTTTTGAACTGAATTAGAAGTAAGCTAGATGAGGACCAAAAATAACCTGTATTACTAATAAAGCTCATATTAGAGGATGTGGCTTATAATATCAGGCTAATGAGCTCCCCAATATGCAAACTCGGAATTATACAAGCTTGGCCAGAATGGGCCTCCTCTTTCCATCCTGAGGGAGCAGTGTTGACTCCCAAGGAGAAAGAAAAAGAAGATGGTATGAGAAACAGTTTCTCCTTACAAACTTATCAGTCATATTAAACCACTTTTCTTTCCCAGGAAAGAATAACGGGGTGGAGAGAAGCCAGGAGTGTTATGCTAATTGAGTGCCTTTCACAAGGAAGAAAACAGCCAGAGTGGGAAGATGAGATCTCCCTAACACAAGTCATGCGTGATTTGGTCAGGTCAATTGATTCTGCTTTGTTTTTAATCAAAACAGGTTATTATTATTTTTTTAAGGAATAGCATTTGTTTGCTATCTAAATGATCGTTTTCCACTGAAAAACTCACCCATCACAGTAATAGCAAGCTCCCAAAGGAATTAGGGACCATTTAAAATCATGCAAAATTCAAAGGAAGAAACAATAATTCACAATAGAGTTACACAACCAGGGGCACTAGGTGGCAATAATCCTTGGTGCTCATTCACTGTGCCCATCAAAGGCGTTTCAAGAGCACTGAAATCTCACACACTTCCCACACCTGTCAGTTTCTTTCTCGATGATCTCATAGCCACATTGTGTCTATTAGTCACAGGGAGAGAGCACAAGCAAAGTTTAACTCCTTGGTGGCACAGGGGAAACAGCACGTCAAGTTGGATTCCAGGAAATCTAGGGAAATACTGGGCAGGAAGTCTGTTACCGCGTTCCCAGTTCTCCCAATGTCAAGGCTGAGAGCATTTTTTCAAAACAAATGCTCAGTCTAGCCATGTGACTGTCTGCTACAAGCTTTTGGTTTTACTTACCCAAGAACATTTTCTTTCTTCACTTTTGTTTTCTTCCTATTTTAAGCTAAACATTTACCAGCCAGGCTTCAAAAGGTTTTCCCCAAAAAACCATTTTTGTAACATGAAGTTTGGCGGGCAAACGAATTACCAAATCAAGCGGGCGATAATAACCTCCTCAAATTATCCAGTAGTACATTTATAGTTCAATGGGTTTTACTGAATGGTGATGTTGGCTGTTCAATGCAACTCCAAGCACAGTGAGAACCAGGAGGCCCTGGAACCCAGAATGGATGTCTTTGATCTGGCTGCCAAGACAGCCTTGATCTCATCTTGCTCAGCTCCCTGGTAAACTTCTGCTGGAGGTCACTAAGTAGGCTTGCTGACCAGTCACAGCAGATTGAGACAATATGTCCCCACCCTCTCTTCTCAAATGCAAAGCTATTTTCTCATCTATTACCTACCTCTATTTTTACCATCAGAAGATCGCCAATGTCACTTATCAATAATTGGCATTGAGTTTTGCAATTAACAACTGTCCAGAATCAATTTCAAGGAGCTGCACAGAAACTGCTTCCAAAAAAGCAGATTTGGGGATTACTCAGCTGCTTACCTGTCTTCCAATCCTTTTCTCACCCTACACATCATCTGCTAGAAGAACCTGAAACTTGAACCATGTGCCTAAATGCCCAGTTCTGAATACACAGTAGATATTTGAGAAATTCTCTGATTGATTAATGATTGACTGATGTGTACCTAGAGGAAAGAAATGGAATTTCCATGAGGAGTTGCTGTGTAATTCATAATGAAGAGTGATTTTCCTGCTGACTCATAACTCCTTTCTAATTTCAAATCAAAGACCCCAGAAAAAAAATCTAGGTAAGAAACTTGGCCTCAGGGAAAAGCCAATAAAGTCTATACTTCCCAAAAGAGAAGCAATAGGAAATTGCCAACTGGGATGGGCACATGTCAGTCTTTGCTGGTTTATCTCACTCGATTAGCAGTACCAACGAGGAGCCCTCTGTGACACTGAACTTCCCACTTCACCTAAGCCAACTACAAACATAACCCAAGGCTTTGGTTAGTTTCTCACAGCTTCTGCTCATATGCAGCACAGAGGGAACTAGTCTTCTCACCGTAGCCTCTAAGTGACACTTTCCAATACCAAAGACTGTGGGGCTGCCAATCACTAGAGAACTCGAAGGTATATATTTTTAGAGACATCTGTCATCTGGGCAACCTCGAGTGGATGTTTTTCCATCTTTCCTCAGCTCCTGATCTAGTGGGTTTGGGGCAAGAAACCCTCCAAAGGCAGCAACCTTGGAGGAAGTGCTAGTTAATGCAAGAGAGGGGTGGGGTGGGGGACAGCCAGTAGGAGCCCAGAACCACTCAAGTTCCTGGGAGCCTCAGCATGCTGAGGCAGAGAGAGATTCATGCCCCTGACTTTCTCTCCTGATTCCACATAGTGCTTCTTTAAATCAGCCTCAGTTGAGCAGCTATCACGAGGCGTGGTGTTTACAGCAGAGACAGAGATAAAAAGAACCATGGAGATGCCACCCCTGTTTGTATACTGACCCAATGGGCTCGAGGGCAACTTTTGTTCTGTTTCCTCTTTGCAAAATGCCAGAATGCCTCTGCCTGGAAGAGGTCGACTCTGTTGTCAGCTGTGGGAAAAAAAAAAATAGCCAGAGTTGCTATTTACACCCTGAACAGCAAGCTGGGTAAAAATAGTGCTAGCAGCTTGGTCCAGCTTCAAACTCCACCACAGAAAGAGATTATTTTTGGAAGAGAAGATTTTCCTCTCCACCCACAGATCTGAAAATGGTCACCTCCCCTGAGGAGAAGAGAGACAATCCCATGCAAAGGTGAAACACATCCCCTTCTCCAACCCTCCTGCCCAGGACAGCACACCAAGAGCCTTATTAGAAATGCCTTCCCCTGACAGCCAGATCAGGCCCCAGCACAGACCTACAGGTGACCTAGTTCAAGGTACAGTAGAAATTTATTAACTTTGACTACAGCAAGAGGAGACAGCTGCCACCATCCTGTTTATTATTTCTGTTCAGCTATTTGTTTGCCTTTTAAAACGGGAAGAAAAAAGCATTGACTAAAAGAGTATATAAGACCTCAAAACAATAGCTTCGATTACCTACTGCCCAAGAGCTTGGAAATTACTCTCCAGCCCTCTCAGGATGGGCCATAACATGGCTATAAAATGATGAACAAAGTCCCATAAGTCTGGTCTGGTCCCACTTCCTATATTTGGGGCCTCCTGAAAGCTAGGGGCCGAAACTCTTCCCTCATGTCCTTGCTAGAGCTTAGGATCTGGTATCTGGGGTCCTTGGATCCCTTTCAGGTTCAGGAAGTGACTCATGTGACAACCAATGAAAGGAAAACATCTTTCTTTTTTACTGAAAAGGTATTTTATAGATACATGCTTGTAGACTATGATACCTGTGTAACTCGAAAGAGATATATGCACGTAGATGATTTCTAGGATATGTGAAAAGCAGTAGTGAAAAATACCAGATCAATAGTGTTATTAAATGGGTCTATAGTCTGAAAGTCCCCAGGTCACCCAGAGCTGAGCTCAATAGGTGCTTAATAAATATTTTTAGAAAGGAAGGGGAAAATCTCCCAAATCCTATCTTTATCTGAACCTCCATCTTCAAAGATCCAGGAACCAAAACAAATCTTCCACTTTGGGGAAACATACCTAGGCGTGCCTAACCAACTAAAAGAATGGTGAGAACATGACAATACATCACTCTCCCAACTCCTCAGCATCTCCCAGCAACACACACACAGATCTTCACCACTCTGCCCTCAGTGTGAGTACTGGAGTAGCGACAGAGGGAGGGACAACTGGGTCTAAGCAGAAGAAATGGAAAGGATGGAGATGTACCTCAGGCTCAAGGGCAGCTCACTGCAGCCTGGCTTTGCCTCTGGCCTCGGACAGACCTAGGTTTTAGTCCTATCTTTGTTACCTACCAGTTGTGTAACTAAGTCACTTTACCTTTTTAAATTACACTTTTCCCTCTGAGAAGATGGGGGCACTAAATGTGGCAGCATATGTAGACCATGTGTCCAGTGTCTGGTACAGAATAAGGGATACTATGAACCCGGCATCCAGGAGAATTTCAGCAAACTTCCTGGAGCTGGGTTGCCAAGGGCCTGTAGAGCTCATGCTCCATCCAGAAGGCAGAGGCTGGGGTTTGTTTTCTGCAGAAGGAGCAACTGAATAGAGGTCTGGGAGACTAAGTCATTGGCCTCTGAGATAAGTCGCTGCTTTGGGGTTTCTGTCTTGCTGAGCTGCCCCTGGTTTAGGGCAGAAGACAAGCATGAGGGCTAACTTTTATTTTATTGGAGTTTTATTCCCACAGATACTCCTTGACATACCTTGGGCCAGATTTTGGAATCTCCTGTTTCCAACTGACAGATGATGGCAAGTCTACCAAATGGCTGAAGTCTTAACTCCATGAGAAATGCATTGCATTTATAGAAACTACTGAGAACTTTCTCCCACATTATTAGGTCTTTCCGCACCACGGCCTCCATTCCCTCTCTGCTTAAACCCACTTCCCCGAGCCTTATTGAGAAGCCAGAAATAGTCTCAATACAGACATCTCTGCCAACGGAGAGCTCTGGCCAGCTAAGGGCCAGGTCTGCACTGGCTTTCCAGTTAGGGGAGGCCATAGAAATGTAGCCTCAGGATCCCTTTCCAAGTTCCATCCACTGACGACATTGTGAGGGAAGAGTCGCTGCTCTGCTGTGTCATAGCTATTTAAGCTATTTGTTCTCAGGGCTCTGAGACTCCCCAAGGACCTGGGAAAGACGTCTATATATCCCTTTGATCAGGACTGCTTCGGGTTTCTATTTCCAAAGTTGAGAAATCCAGATAGTGCTGACTCCGGCCCAGGAACGAAATGAGCTCAGGTCTCTCTCACTCTCTCGCTGACCTCCCGCCGAGGATTGTAGGCCAAGGTGGCCAGGCTCTCCTCTCCAGCCTAAGTCAGCTTCCTCCTGAGTCAGCTTTCTTCACCTTCCTATTAATAGCCACTGCTTTGGCTGGCTCTACTCACAGTATGATTACAGTTTAATAATACATCTCAAATAAGGAAGCAGCAAACTTCCTGGAGCTGGGTTGCCAAGGGCCTGTAGAGCTCATGCTCCATCCAGAAGATTTTCTGCAGAAGGAGCAACTGAATAGAGGTTGGGGTGACTAAGTCACTTGCCTCTGAGATAAGTCACTGCTTTGGGGTTTCTATCTTGCTGAGCTGCCCCTGGTTTAGGGCAGGAGACAAGCGTGCAGGCTAACTTTTATTTTACTGGAGTTTTATTCCCACAGATATTCATGGGCAGGGCTGAGAAAACACATTTGTTTTTTTAACCCAATAATGCAGATCCTCCAGCTACCCTGGATGGAAGTTCTGGGCCAAGCTGGGGTTAGTCTCTACCAAGGTCACATTTTCTCTGATGCTATAGTACCAAGGTGGCCTACTTAGAGAGGCTTTGTTGCCTAAATGGCATAGGATGCCAAGAGCTGACTGAACCCCGGCACACAAAAAAATTTTCACGCCACCTTTCCCTCCTCTCTCTCCCTAGTGAAAGCAGACATGCTAAATAATCTTTAGCGTTAGATTCATACTGATAAGCAATGTAGCCGGGTTACCTGTACTTCGTTCCAGCATTCTTGTTCTCTGTGGGCCCTGGATGGGAGGAACACTAAAGTTTAGGAGCCAGACACCTAGGATTCAAATTCTGATTCAGTCTCTTAGCTGAGGGAGCTTGGTAAATGTATTCTACTTTTCCGAACCTCCATCTTTTCATGTACATAAAACAAATAATAATCTCTCTTGAAATGTTTTTAATACAAATGAAATGAGACAGCTTTGGAAAAATATGAGTAGTATAGTGCCTGGAATATAGTAAGTGATCAATAAACTGCCTTAATTTTCTTTCCAGAAAACAAAAGGCAGGGGAATTTGAGGGCAAACCAAGCCCATCCAAGCCACTAGTGAGTGCGAAAAAAATGACCTGCATCACTAACTGTGCCGACCCATGACATAAGTGTCTCTAATATGTAGGCTCATGGGAACAAGTAGAACTTTGTTTCCTTTTCCTAGATTCACTCCACTTAGAAGTTCCCAAAGAGAGGCCCAATCTGGACCGTACATCTTTCCGAAGCCATGGTGAGGAGTCTCCTGGCTCTATTCATTGTCTCTAACAATATTTATCATAGGTCTCACAGTTCATAAGCAAAGGATGAAATCAAGAAGAATGGGTAGGTAAGGGCATCTGTCTGTTCCACTATTTGAAGGTCCCCCTTAAAAGAGCCAGTTCAACCAGACCTTAAAGTGAACCCAGCTATCAGCAAGGCCAAAGGAGAAACAAAATATCATGCATGCCCTGTTTTCCAACCTGCTGAGAAATAATCTGCACACCCTCTCCCCCAAACGCCTGCTTATTAGATGGTAAATAACTGGGTCTCCTTAACCTAGTACCAGGTGGCTTCCCTCAGCTGACTACTTCAAGTCTGGCTGGGGTGTCTAGGAGGGTGGGGTCGCTGACTTTGTTCTTGCTACAGCTTGCTTCCTTCTTGGTTGCCAATAGCAGGCATATATCTGATGGGAGCCAGCCAGCACTCCTGGCAGCACAAAGTGGGGCAAGCCCCAGCATGACCTACCCCCAACTGGGCACTGATTGGGGGCCAGTTTAGAGAGGAGAGAGCTGGGGCTAAAATGACTTAGGCTCATTCCATAAAAGCATTTTTATAAAATAATTTCCCTCACCTCAGTGGGCAAAGGAGTAGAACTTCCCCTGACATCTCTTGGGAAATGGCCTTTATTTCCCCCTTGGATCTATCCTTTATATTATCCCTAACATGAACTTATCCATATGCAAATGTTGAGGGAGATGAGCACATCATAATTTATTTATATGCCACAAAGTCCTCCCAGTTTAAGGATCAGCTACCTGGACATCATTCACTCCTTCAGTCACTCGACAAATGGTTTTTCAACGTTCACCCTACACCAGCCCTGTTCTAGGTTCTGAATACACATTGGTGAATAAAACACTCTTTGCCCTAGGAGAGAGCCCAGACAATGGATATGAAAATTAATGAATATGTAATTATACATATTGTGAGAAATGCCATTGAGAGAAGTACTCAGGTGGTAGAGAATAATGGCGGTGGGGAGCGGGGGCGGGCAGTATGTGAGTCTGATTTAGATGAGAAGGTCAGAGAAGGCCTCTCTAAGGAGGTGACATTTAAGAACTTGAGAGGATTTCGGTGGCAATTGTCCATGAAGGTCTCCCCTCACTGCTCAGCTAAGTTCCCTTTTCTCCTAACACAAGGCTCTATGAATCTCAGGAAGAAATATATCTGCCAAGAAGGACTTCTTGTGGTTAACTGGGCTCAAATTCATAACCAAAGTCTAGCAGCCATTGCTAACAAAAGCCTCTCACACACTCTGTATTTCCAGGAAAAGCCATAGACTGAGCTTTCAACCTCTTGTACTATGTTCCTGCCCTCTGAATTAACTATGATAAAGGAGTTCTCGGTCTTGTCTTTTGACCAGTGGACTGAGATCTGTCTCATCCAATTGGACCTGCACAGTTGTATCCTCAATTGCACCTAAACTGACCAGTCAGAACTGCTCTATAATAACCAATTGGAACGCGCAATACCGACCAATCAGAACTGTACTAATTTGGAAAACTCCTTTGCATAAAATTTGACCAATTGGGAACCTGGGCGGAAACTTTCTCTATAGTAGGCGGCCTCCCTTTGTCTGGGGAGCAAACTTTCAGTTTTCCACCAGAGGCTGCATTTCCCTGGTTTGTAAACTATTCACCTGAATAAAGTCTCTCCTTTTCCATATCTCAGACTGGGAATTTTTGCTGACAGCTCTAAGAAAGAAAAGGTACCTTGGCCAAGAATGCAGTGAAGAACATTCTGGGAGAAGATAGGGGTCTACGAAACCCTTCTTCCAAGTCTCCTGCTGGAAGACTTCTTCAACCCCCATACCCATCTGTCCTCTAGAGAAGCCCTTCATGGGCTCATTGTCTTTGAAAATAGTTTTCTCCAAGCTCCCCGCAATCTTGCACTTAAATCTCCAGAAGCCAAATAGCTCTGACCTGCAGTAGATAAAATTCACCATTCCTGCTAGGCCAGAAGGCTAATTATAGAGGCTTTTTTCTATGACTCTTTATCTCAAGATTGTTTCCCTAAATTAGCATAAGCTAGGTTGATATCAATGCCATCTACTCCCTTCCTACTTTAAGGAGTTGGCCTTCTAGACTGTTTGGAACCAGCCCAGACATTAGAGACAGACAGACCTGAGTTTGAAGACCAGCACCCCCTTTTACTAACCTTGTGACTGTGGGTAAGTCTTCTCCAGGCCTCAGGTTCCTTAAATGGAGGAAGAGGATAATATCTCCTCTGCAGAGTCTTATGTAAGAACTAGCGAAGAGGTAGGCAAGATGGATGGAATGTAGCAGATGCACTACAAATGGGAATCTTTGTTATTATATCAGCTATAAAATAACCTGACTAAAATTTTGGCAGTGACTCTTTTAAGAAAGTGATTGATTGCTCTGTTAAGAATGGTGGCCAGGTCTCCATTTCACCATCCATTTGGCCACAGTAGCTCTTTAATCTGTGTACTGCTAAGAACCAGGTGAAAGGAGGACACTTCAGGACATGGTCAAGGGCATGGATCCCAGAATCTCAGGTTGGAAGGAATCCTGGGAAAACTCTAGTCCAAGTTTCTGATATCGGTCAAGACTGAATTTAAATCTCAGACAGATGGAAATCTGTAGTTGAGTAGCCATAACCAACACTGCCCCTGTGTACTGCTCCTGGGATCACACGCACTTCATTGTATTTATGTCACTTATTCAATCATTTATTCAAAAAGTGTTTTCGGAGCACCTACAATATGCTGAGTACTATTCAAGGCACCTGGGACATGGAAGCAAAAAGACAAAGTCCTGCCCTTTATGAAGACCAGCTATATGTAGAGATTTGAAAGAAAGAAAGAAAGGGAGGGAGGGAGAAAAAGAGAGACAGAGAGAGAGAGGAAGGAAGAATAAAAGGGAAGGGGGAAGAGAAAGAAGGAAGAAAAGAAAAAGAGAGAGGGAGAGAGAGAGACAGAAAGGGAGAGGGGGTGGGCAGAAACAAAGAAAAAAAAGTGATATGAAGAAAAAAAAATAAAGTAACAGTATAAAAAGCAATAGGGGTCGGTTCTATGGTAGGGTGGCCAGGGAAGTCCTCTCTGAAGGGATGACATCTGAGCAGAGACCTGATGGGCGAGAAGGAACCCAACATGGGAAGATCAGAGACAGAGCATCCTAAGCAGCAGAGACCTCAGTGCAGTCTCCAAGTGGAAACAAGCTTGATGTGTTCAAGGCACAGAAAGAGTTCTGTGTGGTTGTGGGTAGTGAAACTGTAGATGCCAGAGTATGTAGGCCTTGAAGTTCGAGATTCATTCTAATTGCAGCATTTTAAGCAAGGTCTGATTTGTGCTTTGAGAAGACCCCTGGCAACTCTTTTTGGAAATGCGCTGTGATTGGCATGAGTGAAAGTGTGAAAGTAAGGCGACCAGTTAGGGAGGCTGTTGTAGGCGTCCAGGCAAGGGCAGATGGTGGCTTGAACCAGGCTGTAACATTGGAGATGATGAAAACTGGCCAGATTTGAGACATATTTGGGGGTAAAGCTAACAAGACTTGCCTGCGTGTTAGATTTGGGGTGGCGGTGAGGGGATGGTGACAGAAAGAGAGGAATCAAAGATAAAGTCTAAATTTTGAACCTAATAATTGGGAGGATAGTAGTGCTGTTTAATAAGACAGGATCGTTTGAGAGAAATTACTTATTCTATGTCTTTCTCCTCCTTAAACTGTAAGTTCCTTGAGGGCAGGGCCCCTAACTCTCTTGTTCATAGCTGTATGCTCAGTGTCTGGTTCAACACCTGGGTTGCAGAATAATAAAAGCAAATACCAATAATTGAGTGTTTAATACATGCCCAGCACTGTGCTCCATACTTTAAATTCTTTCTCATTTAATCTTCAAAAGAGATCTGTGAGGAGATATTTGTTTAAATCCTCACATTTTACAAACAGGGATTTGGGTTCAGAGAGGTTTTACGACAGCCTCAAAATCTCACAGCTGTTAAGTGGAAAAGCTATTAGGTGTTCTATGCTCTTCACCACTATACAACACAGTCAAATAGTCTGGATGGGTAGATGGATGTACGGGTGGGTGTGTGGATAGATGGATCAAAGGATGGATGGATGAATGACTTGGAGAAGGCAACATTACACGCTGAAAATCATTTGTACCGAAGTATCTCTGAAAGTGGCAAACTTTCAAACTGGAAAGATCTACCCCTGAAAGGAAAAAAGAGAAGAGCCAAACATAAATTTATTGGGTTATTCCAGGAATTCCAAGGGAAAGAATTCACTGAGGGGGGCATAAAGTTCTAGAAAGCTTTGTTAAATTTTTTTAATCTTAAATTAGGAAAAAAAAATCTTTTCAGGGAGCTTTTTCAGTATTTTTTTCAATGATCTGGGATTACTGTAAGAGCCTTAGAATCACGTGAAATATTTTTGATGTTTGGAAAAAACTCTTTTGATAACTTTGATCAGAACAAAGGCAGAAAATATTGCTGTGAGTCAGGCAGCCCAGAACCTGGAGCTACTCAGGAGCGTCAACTTATTACTTCCACGGCTAAACAAGGACATCAGATCTTAGTTGTGGCCCATTTGGATCAGTTACACAATGTTTTTAGTAGATGCTCTTTTCGACTGCTGCTTTCTTAAGGAGAATAGCCTGAACCTAGTTAATATTGACAAGGTGACCCAGGTCGGGACTCTAGGACCCAGCCTCGATCAATCCACTTTTCTCACTAAAATGACATAATAGAAACATTTGTTGAGCACTTACTGTGCCAGACACTGTTCCAGACACATGGGTCTTACTTGATCTGCACCACAACTCTGTGCCATAAGTACTGATATTATCCTCATTTTATACGAGGAGACCGAGGCGGATGGATTAAATAACTTGGTTAAGTCACACTGCTAGCAAGTGCATGGAACCAATGCAGTCTGGGACCACAGCCTGTGCAATTAACCACTATACTATCTCATGGTGAAACCATCCTCAAATCCCAGGGATTCTGCCTTCTTAGTCATATGCTCATTAGTCTCGTTCTATCACAATGGACACAGCCCTAGGTTAGGCATTTCATCTTTTTATATCTGTGATGTTGCCACATGCTCCTGAATCCCTTCCCTGCTCTCCTCTAGTCTGCCTCCAATGACCAAGTTGGAATTTGATGTCCATTTGACCATGCCATGCTTCTGCTCAAAATCCTTTAATGGCTTCTTGTTGCCTGGAAATTAAAACCCAGACTCCCTAGAACTCCCTTCAACACCTGGCCCTGACCTTGTGCAGCTTCATCCTCCTCTCCTGTGGTTTCCCTTGAGCCCTGTGTCTCAGGCATTACCAAACATGCTCTCTCAGGTTTGAACGCTGGGGCTGAGCTGTTGCTGTGTCCAGAATGCTTCTTTCTTTCCTCCTCTGTGAGACACTCCCATCCCATATGCGTGAGTGCACGTGCGTGTGTGTGCACAACACGCACCCACACCCCCACACACACACACACACACACACACAGAGCCAGCGTGAGCACACACCTTATCCACTCAGTGATTCCTCCTTACTCTTTGAGATGTAATTCCTAAGATGCGTCCTCTGTGAAGCCCTTCCATACTCTCAAAATCAGATTTAAACACCCTTCCTCCTCTTTGGCATTGCTCCTTCATACCTGATGAAATGCATCACTTTTTAATTGTAATTTTCTCTTTACAAACTGTCTCTCTTTAAGATCTTAAGGTCCATGAGGGCAGGAACCATAGTTATCTTGTTATTGTTGTATCCCCAGCATCTGTACATGTTCATAAATCTCTGTTAAATTAATGACTTGTTGAAGTAAATTTGTTTATTTGAAGTGGGTTTCAAAATCTAGGAAACTTTTTTCTTCACATTTTCCCATTAGACTTACCTACCTAGGGATTTTTGTCGCAATGGGGTTCTAGTTGTAGATAGAATATATAGTGGCTCAGAATGAAGACTCCAGAGACATATTACCTTGGTTTAAAGCTTGGCTCTACCATCTAGCTAGCTGGCTATGGGCCCTTAGGAAGTCACCATCTCAGTAAGCCTCGGTTTTTTTTACTGTAAAACTGGGTTAATAATAGGACTGACATTATAGGGCTAATGTGAGGGCTAATGAAAAAGAACACATAGAGCATTTGGTGGCTAGGACAGAGCTAGTGCTCAATATATATGAGCTATTATTAGTAGCTATTTTCCTGACAGCTTCGCTTGACCCCATTACGTCACCATCACTTTTGAACCAAATGTCTGGAGTCAGGTTCTCAAACATGGATGCTCAATTTCAGCAGGCTCTGCATTTGCCATAGTGTTGGGTCACCCTGGATACAGGGCCTTGGGGGAATATGGATGCAGATAGCGGCTGAAGTCAGGAGTAGCCTTTTGTTTGTAAGTCATGATTTATTGCCTAGAAACCAAAAGTAAGCATTGCCAACCAGTCAGCAGATTACCTGAATTCTTCAAAATCTTTGCCCCTCTGGCCCCTTGTTCTCCCTTGCATTTAGTAAAAGAGAGACCATTGGCGTAGGCAGTTTTGGATACAAGCTGCAATTTCTCCTGAGAGTCTGTATGTCCTACTTCCTTTTCTCCAAGGAGAAATCGCTGCTGTGGGGTGTTTTGTTCCTTCTGTTGGCTGCACAGAAGAAGCAACTCTGGGTAAACAGAACCATCAGTGTGTGATCTATACACAGCTGGAAGAAATGCCTTCCTTTCAATTCTCATGCACTATGAAGGGATTGTAGTCTCTATTTCAGACCTGATTTTTCTAGATCTTGATCCAAGCAGCTTTATTTAGCAGTCATAATGGTTTCAATAAAGCCTTGAACTAAATGGCCAAGATTATAAATTGCAAGATTATCCTGCAAATGTATGTGCCAATGAAGTGAATGAGTGACAAGGAAAAGAAAAGGATGATTCCTCAAAAGGATTCAAAGACTCTTTGTGTCAAATTACTTTCTAAAGAACTAAGAAATAACATAATTTTGGGTCAAGGGTAAGGTTTTCCTTTGAATGTGCAATTTTTTATATTCATTTTACATGTGGCTATTTTAGCAATGCTATCATCCCAGCCATCTTTCTGGGAGAGCTGGCATTTCTGATTTAAAGGAGACTAGGTTGGAAAACAGGAGATAACAGAAAGTGGTTAGTTTTATAATCTATGCCAAGAGCAGAGTGGATTTTTCCAAACGGATCAATCAGAAAATTTAGCCAAAGGTATGTGTCCTACCTACACGGAGGGCAAAAAGGAATCACTTGGAAGGATTATGAGATCCCACACCTGGGTCCCTCTTCTAACACCTGCTCTCTCACGTCTTCATTTTTTCATTCTTGTCTTTATATTTTCTTATGAAGCAAAAGATATTTTTGCTTATTATGTAAAGTCACTCTTAAATTTCCCCTTGACTCTTTACCTTGTTTGATTAGATAAGATTTTTCTCTACATTTATCCCAAGGGAGGAATGTGGCAGTAGAAGTCAGAAAGAAAAAATAATGAGTATCCACGTCTATCAGAATGACTAATTGACAAACAGACAATTCCAAGTGCTGACGAGGATATGGAGCAATTGCAACTCTCATGCACTGCTGGTGGAAATACAAAATGGCACAACTACTTTGACCATATGGCCCAGCAATCTCACTTCTAGGAATTTACCCAAGAGAAGTGAAAATATACATGCAACATACACACAAACTTGTCCACAAATGTTTGTAGCAGCTTTTTGGTAAGAGCCAGAAACTGGAAACAACACGAATGTCCGTCAACTGGTAAACATACTGTGGTATATCCATACAATGGGATACTATTCAGCAATAAAAAGGAATGACCTGCTGATCCACACAACGACATGGGCGAATCTCCAAAGCATTATGTTAAAGCATTATGAAAGGAGCCAGACTCGAAAGGCTACATAATGTATGGAATTCTGGAAGAGGTAAAGCTACAGGAACAGAAAATAGACCAGCAGTATTGGGGGCTAGGAATGAGAGGAGGGAGTTTCTTTATAAAAGCGGGAGGTGATAGAAGTATTCTATATCTTGATTGTGGTGATAGTTAGTTATATGACTGTATACCTTTGTCAAAACTCACAGAACAATACAACTATAAATTTTGCTATCTGTATATTATATCTAACTAGAAAATATTTGTATTTCTTTGGCTTTTGAGTTTCAAAGTCTTAGGCCATCGAGGGTAAGAAAAGAAGTCTCTAGGCAAGTGTTTTCATTAATAGAAAACACTAGTAATGAAAGCAGGGTTTCTCCTCCTCCATCTCTCACTTGAAAGGGATTCCCTAGACCAAAGAGATTAGGGAAGAGAGAGGGAGAAATGATCAGAGAGATGTGTAGGGCCTGGAGATGAGGACGCTGAACCAAACAGGGTGCCACAGAAAGTATTAGAGTTCATGTTCACCAGTTAATTGCCCAGTCTACACATTGCCTGCATCCAGGCCATCCTGGTAAAGTCTTTTCTTGGGCAAAAGATAGCACATCACCTTCTGACCAGCCAGCCGAAATGACTCATGTTTGTGCCCAACAAGACTTTGCTCAGCTCTCTGTCCAAGACATCCGTGTGGAAAAAAACCTCCTTGCTATTACATGAATGATTGCCAGCCACCCCAGTTTCCCCAGCACTTGTACTTAGGTTGGACTGAATTAAACCATTTGAGAACTACCAAAGAGTTCATCATTCACTGAGCTGTTAGTCTGACCAGCTGTGAAGTCTGGGCCCTGCCTTGGGGAGTGTCCTAGGAAAGGAGACAGACAACGTAACCTGGTAAGGACCATAGCA
This sequence comes from Pteropus medius, assembly GCF_902729225.1. Taxonomy (NCBI): domain Eukaryota; kingdom Metazoa; phylum Chordata; class Mammalia; order Chiroptera; family Pteropodidae; genus Pteropus; species Pteropus medius. The sequence goes on along the minus strand of NW_024349799.1, from coordinate 5,169,559 downwards.
GAGGCCTGGCACAGTGCTACAGGGACCCAGAGGAAGATGGGAAGCAAGGGGCCTCTAGGAAGCCTCTCCAGAACCGCACTTTCTATCCCAGACCAGTAACTCTGTGGTAACTCTGACCTTTTTTCCACTGGACATTTGCCCACTCCCACTTTTTAAACAAACACTCCCTGAAGGGATTAAGAAATCTCCCTGAGGGCGGGACCCTTGTCTGTTTATCCCTAGCATAATGCCTGGCTCAAAAATACCTTTTGAGTTTAAGTTATTGTTTTGGAGGCTATTTAATATTTGCCAAATTCCCTGATAAGAAATATAAAATATGTTTAGAAAGTGCATGCAAAGAAAAAGGATTGTTATAAACCATCCTATGAATGATCCAGTAAGATTTGTCTAGTGATTCATATGCATTTTTTCACTTTATCATACACGCATTGCCGTGTCTTCACCACTACGGAAGCACCAGCAATCAACATTTCTCTAGCTCTGGAGTGCCAGGCGTTATCTCACTTAGGGCTTACAACCCTCTTACAGGTGAGTCAACTGAGCCTCATAAGGTAAACGACCTATTCAAGCTCACATAGCTAACTAGAGCCTGAAAGTCTGCTTTTTAAATCCCCACGTGATCTTTATATGCATTCTCAAGCTGAGTTCTGCTCCCTCAGGCTAAACTGAGGTCTACCCAAAGCAAGATGAAATATCAGATGCACTGGACACAACAGGTTCAAACCGGTTATCTCAGTGGTGATTCTGACCTTCTCTTTGCAAGACAAATACCCATTCGGCTTGTTAAACAGAAACTCCCAGAGGTCCCTCCTCGAGCTAGGTCCCCAGAAGGTCAGTGGCGCCCCTTCTCCTCAATCTTCTTCCTTCGGATGGCTGGCATTCTCGCTGGTAATTTCTTTATAATATCATTGAGATATAAAACGTGAAATGAAATGTGAACATTAGGTAGGTCTCATCACCATGGAAACAACTTCAAGCTTGAGTGCCTCCAGGAGATGCAGGTGCTGTTTTCCAACGGCCATGGCAATAAGCAACTGAGAACTGGTCAAAGCTAAAAAAAACCTCCTGTTGGATTAGTGGCAGTTTGGGTAATAAACACAGCATGTTTAACATAGGATTATGTTCATAGTATGATCAGCAAGCAGCATTATCAACTTATATTCTCAATTTTCAACACTATGCTGGCTTGGTACATGCAGAACATGCCAGCCAAATGAATGACAGCCCGAATTATCCTACTTTTGTGAAGTGACATTTTAAACTCTATTAAGGTGGTTCAGAGAACATGGTAGGAAAAAAAAATAAACAGTAATAAATTTCAAGAACATTCTGTAGATGCGTTTTTGCTTCTGGGAATGGGAAACCAAAAATTTCCCAGGAGACTCCATTATTAGAGCCATAAATAAAACATCTCTGATTCAACCACTTGGTTGCTGTGCTTGCACATCCTTGCTCTGGAGACGTGGCTCGGAATTGGTGGCAGGCAGTTAAGGGGAGGCTGGGGAAGTGAGTGAGTCTGAGAGCATTCAGCTTCTCCCTCCTGTGGCCTACACATCAGACTAGGGTGCAAGGATAATGACCTAGTTTTGCTTTATTGAAGACCACCAAAGATGGTTACTATAAAAATTTCAAACAGGATCCTAAAACTTAAGGATATTTTTCTAGCTGAAGTGCTCTTCCTTTTTTTTTTTTTTTTTCTTTTCTCCCCTCCATAAATGTACATACTCTCCCCTAGAAGCAAAAGCAAGTAGCATGGTGCAGAGACCACCGGCCTTAGTGCTCTGGGTTCCAGTTCTGTTAGTTACCAGGCCTACAACCAAGTGCTGGTTTCCTAACCTGCCTAGGTGTCAGTCTCCTTTGTAGAGATGGGTTAGAGAGATGAATGTTGGATCCTAAATGTCCTATATGCAAGCAGTGCCATCACAGCGAGTTCCTGTCACTGTCACTCAGAAAAAAAACAAAAACAAAAAACCAGTGACACTTGCTAATAATGCCTATTTGGTCTGGGCAACGTGCTGAGCACTTTATGGCCGTTCTGTTTTCCTCACAATAACTTACATGTGGTTGCTGATATCTCTGATTTACGGACAATGGGAACTAGTGCTGAGAATTACAGCGACTTCCTCAAAATTATCAATGTAAAAGCATACAGCCAAACTTCAAATCCCCATCTGTCCCACACCACAGCCAACCTTCTTTCTACTTGACCCTGCTCATTTCTGAACTTGGACTAAATCATTAACATGTTTTTAATTTAAAATAAATATAACTCAGTAGTTTTGTCAGTTTTCAAATAATTTGCTAATGCCTTGAAAAATTCAGCATCTGTAGTTATTCTGTCTCATTAAAATGATCCCATATCACTTGGGAATTAGAAGTATCTTCAAGTGACATGAACTTTTTTAATCCTTGGCTTGTTTCAAGCTGGTCTAGAGAGTTAGTCCTGAATAGCTCCATAGAGATGTTTTCATATGTTGGGATACTTCAGTCACTTCTACATAGGCAAGTTTTTGGATTTTTATCTTTTAAAGCAGATTGAATAATTGAAAGCAACACTTTTTCCCTCTTCTAAGAAATATAAAACCAACAGGTGCTGCAATCGACAGGCCTGTAAAATAAAGGTATAATACAATTCTACTCTTCTTCAGTTCCAAGCTCTTGGCTTCCACTGGAAAAGCCAAGATTTTCATATCATGAAAAAAGAATAAAACATAAGAAAATAAAATAGCCATGAAAATTTGGGTGTGTGCTTAAATCTGCCAGAAAGTTTCCTATTTGGTAGTTATTCCTATTTCCTGAGTGGCAAACCAAGGCCACAGATAGGGTGTAGGCTACAGAATCAGAATAAGAGTTAAAAAAAAAATCTTTCATGGCATTAATGCTCTCTGAGCCTCCGTTTCTCCTCTGTAAAATGGGGATATCTGCTTCACAGGATTGTGATAATATTCTTCTTTATCTCATTCCCAATTCAAAAGACTTGAGCAATCTATAATAATTATTATTTTGTTATTGACTTCTTACTTTATACCGAGCTGAGCCCCTTCCATAAACTATCTTTTGACTAAGAGAAACAAGTATTTCAGACCAGGTGCTCTAACTCCAGAGCTTGCCCTGTGCCTTGCTCCAGGATACAAGCCATTTATTGGGCTCAGATGAAAGAATTTATGAGCAATTGCTTCTGTAGGAAACAGCTGCCTGTGAGGGTCCTGGCTGGTATGGGTGGATATTTGGCCAGCAATAGGGAGGGTCATACATAACCTTCCACTCTCCCTCTCTACACAATTAGCACCACTGATTTTTATGCTCCCTGGGGTTAGTTTCCTGATTAGACTAGGCATATTATGTCAAAAAACAAAAACAAAAACAAAAAAAAACAAACCACAACGTTTATTAAATAAATGCAAATAAAAAATTGATCGCTGACCTCATCAACATTCTTCTCTTAGGAATACTAACATGTTAAACAGATTTTTTAAAGCTGTTAATTCTCTACCATCCACATTAATTCAATGTTCGCCAAAGCATTTAAGTACCTACTATTAATCGAGGGGCCAAGGGTTACATGTGACCCATTATGGAGTATTCGAAAACAACAAAGCCCACCTATACTCTACTGAATATACAACATTTTTCAGATAGCATTGACTTTCATGGCTTTGTTTACATTAACTTTCAAATTTGCATTTCCTGAACCTTTATTTATTAAGCAGTCATGTGGCAGACTGGGAATGTGTCCTGTGAAGCCACACTAGAATTACGAAGACTGGAGGAAGAGAGAGGCTGAAATTTAGAACACAGTATAGGAAATGAGCACAAGGCTGTGAATTCAGACAGGTTGAGTCCTGACTCTGTCACTAGCAAAGTAACCTTGCAAAACCTCAATTTCATCATCTATAACATGGGGATAGTCAGCCTTTAATTGAGAATCAGCTTTTTCACAGGGTGGTGAGGACTCCTAGGACGTGTGAGGAAGTACCTCATCTCAAGGATTCTAAGTGACACCCGACACAGGGTCTGGCACAAATCAGGCATTCAATGAACACAAGTGTTTTCCTCTCTCTTTCTCCCAGCTTCATCTCCTGGACAGCCACTGTGAGGTATAAGCCCCAAGGATTGCTGGTTTGAGACTGGTTGTCTCCTGCCCCTGTTATCTTTTCTCTCCTCCCTGTCTGCCAAAGGCAAACAAGAATGAAATGATAACATGTACATCCACTGAAGCAAAACAGGTCACAGGAAGATAACACGCTCAAGGACAAATAAAAGTCAGCTGTTGCTGGGCCCAGATGGGTAGGTGAAAATTCACGTGAAATAGAGAAAGGATTTCCTCTTTTATTGGGAATAGGCTTTTACAATATTATCACCCGTATAAAAACACACAAACACATACACACACTTGTGCGGTTTTATTATTTTCTTTCTTTGTATTTAGGCTGCCAGTGCAAGATAGGAACTCATAAGTTTTGGAGGCAAGCTTTGGAAAAAGTACTTTAAAATATAGTACAAGTTGATGGTGTCTAGGCAAAAATGTTTAGCCTGTTAAATGAAGGCACCAGAAAATAAAACTGTGCTTACAACTTATGGCTATGCGTGTGTGTGGGCAAGTCCGCAAGAAAGGGACTCGGAAAACAAAAACATTTGATTGATAAAGATGGTTGAACTGCCTCACCTCATGCCCGGAATCTAATAGGCGTTTAATAAACATTTGTTCAATGAGTGAAAAGACTTGATTTTCCATAAATTATAATTGTGAATATTTATCTCCCTCTGTTAGGCAATTATTCAGAGATAATGCTGCCTCTTTTTAACATAATTTCGTTGTTTTACTTTTTTCCCTCTCATCTAATGCATTCCTATCTCCACCAAAGAAATAGGTATAAACAGAAAAGCCTGTGGAGTCTAAAAATACAGGGTTTAATAGACAGAAATGATAAAGGTCACTCATGCATTTCTGATACCTAAAGCCAGAAGAAGCACATTTGTAGATAAGTAGACGACTTGATTTTTTATTCATTAATTGGCCAACAGTCTTGGAAAAAATAAGCCCTTGGGGTCTCAGTTGAGAGATCTGTGAAGGGGGTTAGACAGGTGACCTCCTGCAGGCCTTTCTGTTACTTTACATGTTAAATGTCATCATAAAACTTGCTAAGTCAATTAAGACAGATGAGCCCTCCAAAGAATATTTGAAAACTTTATTTTCTCAAATAAGCACCAACACAGATCAGAAATATGACAGAAACAATGCACTTTTCTCTAATACTGAGTCACTATGTACAAATACAGGGAAAGGTGAAGACAAATTATTTGAAAATAATTCTTTGTAATTGAAGCAAAGTGACCTGAAAAATGCGAACAACAAAAAGATAAACCAAAGAAAGAAAGTAACAAAACCCAAACCCAACAAATACAGTCTGTAAACACAAACATAACTTCTGTATTGAAAGATGGTCTCTGCAGCTTGGAGAAGGGAACCAACTCTCAGCTTTGCCAGAATGTTACACGAAAACATATGGGCAGATAGAATTTGGTAAAACGAGAATAGCTTGTTTCTTCTTGGCTTTACCTTTCACTACTGGCAGATTTGACTGTACTTAATTTTAAAAATCAAACATTTCTTTCCTCTACCTAGAACACTAGCATTTTTTCTCATTTGAGGCAGACTCTTTTTTAAAATATGTTAAGTTGATCGTGTTCAAGATTTGATTTCTCAGCCTCTTACTGAAACTGAGGCAATACCTCTTTTAAAAAAAAGCTGTTTACCAACAAAGTACATATATTATTTTATTAATGTTCTTTCAACCCAAACCGGTCAATGTTTAACATGATGTGGCTCCTTACAACAACTGGAGCCTTGGGATATGTGACAAACACACATCTCAGAAACACCGATTTAACTCCGCTCGATCGTCACAAACAATAGATTTTCTTTACAGTCTGTAAAAGTTGAGCACACGAAGAAAGAAAAAGGAACAAACCGGCAACAGTTCCATGCTCGGGAAAACAAAATCCTCGTGGTTTGTGCTGTTGGTCCACTCAGAAACAAAACCGCCGCTAGAGAAAAAGTGAAGAAAAACCTATGTGCCCAAGGTGTAAACTGTAGGTATAGTGTCCCCAACAAAAAAGAAAACAGGAGGCACAATCCAAAGTGCTTTTTACACACACACACACGCACACGCACACGCACACACACGCACACACTCCAATTTGCTGAAAATTCTTCCAACAAGAGCAATCACTCTAGGTTGTTACTAAATTTATTTGATTTTATTTATTCTTTTCTAGCCGATACTCGTGCAAGAAAATTTCAATTCTCAACCTGGTAATGTACTATTTCAGAGTCTGTTCTACTGGGGAAAAAATACAAAGAAGCATTTATTACCTCCATCCAGACTAAAGGGATGAGATCTTTTTTAAAAAAAGAGTACATTGGTGATCACTGTTTCCCTTAAAATATACTTCAAGAAATGCAGAGGAAACCATAGAATTTAAAAATGAAAATAAAAAGTGCTCTCAGGGGATCTGAGAAAACAGCACCAAATATATTATTTAAAAAATTAAATATTATTTACAAAAGTATATTTCACAAGCAACTGTTTCTTTTATATACATCCACTTGAAAATCTTTTTATAAAGGGGACACCTCTTTTTCACACACTGATCCACCAGTAAAGATTTACTTTACCCTATTTCCATGATCTTACTGTCATAGGAGTTGGGGCAGCATTCAAGTCAGGCCCAGCTGACAATCTATGAGCATCAATTTTGGCTGTATTTGATTCATGTCAAATCAGCCCATCAGCAGCCTGAGACTAAAACCAAGGGTGGGATAGGGGGTGGGGTGTATTCCAGAGCCATCGAGGCCTTATGACTGGGGTGGCACGGGGGAGATGGAACTAGAGAGTCTGCAGCTGGACTTCAGTTGACAATGAAGGCAGCTGCTGGCTGAGGTATCGAACTCCATGCCTTTCCCTTTCTCACTTCCCCCTTTCCTTTCTCCTACTCCCTGCACCCCACCCCAAGTTTTACATCGAACTCCAATTCCCTGAACCTACCAAGGGTAAATGGATGAGGTCTTTGGTTATGCTCTGAGTCAATAATTTGGTGAGGAAATTAAAGAATGAACTGACTGAGGCCATGAGTTGATGGGTCTCCATCGCTCAGCTGAAGTCTCTCCAATACTACTAGACGTTAGACAGACAAGCCATTTATGGAGCTAAAGTTATATATAAGGAGCACTTTTGGTTTCATTGACACAAATGGAAAGCCTAATGAGTTGGGTTTTTATTTTCCCATAGTTATGGAAAAACCAACATTTTATATTCAGATCTCTCGTACCAAGTATGGCACCGTGCACCCACTGGATGCTCAATGGATAGTAACTGAAAAAAAACCAAAAAACCAGGGTCTCATAGGAGCCCGCTCTGATCCATGCAACAGTCAGAGGCCTCGCCCCCAAGGAAGAGCAGTGACACATTGGTCTCCTCTGCCCATTGACAATTTTAGGGCACCCCATGTCTGGTTTCTATGTCGCCACGTTTCATTTTTAGTTTTGAAGACAAAACACCTACCCGTGTTTGACCCCCATTTTCTTTTTATGGGAAGGAGTATCAATAGCCGGGATATTCCCTGAGCAAAGGGGTAATCAAAATCCATAAATGAAAGCCACTACGTTCAGTGGGGACAGAGAGGAGAATCTATAATTTCTGTGCTGGCGAGCCAGCTTAGGAATGTGAAAGTTGAAACGTTTTTTATTGAGCTCTTGGGCCTGGGAATGCCTGGGAGGCAGAGCAACTGTTTCTCTGGGAGCAGAAATCAAAAGCTTTTTCCGAACCTCGGTCTGCTTTTTAGTAATGTGGGGAGAAAAGCTTAATCTCTGAAGCCCCAGAAGATGTGAGCGAGAAACCATGGGGCACAAAATTCAATTTCTAAGAAGCCTTTTGCCTTACAGAGGCAGTCTCCTGCTGAACCTGGAGCTGCCCTGCTTCCTGTCAGTCCTGCTGCCCACCACCCCCGGACAGGGCCATGCCCCCTCTCAGGTATGCCCTCTGCAATCAGCACAGACACAAAAGGGTGTTTCCACATGAACTCTTTTCCCTGTGGGAATCTGATTCAGTTCTGGAAATGTCCTGGCTTGGCTGCCTGAATCTTAATTTAACAGATTCTTGTCTCCAAGAACTCGCTCTTTTGGGACTTTTAAGGTGATTATTCCTATCGGATCAGCCTACTTGGAGAATGAAATACTGAGAATTAGCTAACCTAACCTACACATATCCGAACAATAATATTTTCAGTCTAAGCAGTGAAATTAACTCAGTTAAATGAGTTTCGGTCATGCACCACATACTGGCTGAATTGCTGTAGAACAGACTTCACAGTGTTGATTAAATGTAACAAACTCCTCTCTCTCATGAGCCTTACAGGGATTTGTTCTCCACTTCCCTCTAATATAATGACCTTTGGATGGGGAGTTGGGGACTGGGGGCTAATATCAGAATTTGTAACTTGACATTTGACATCGACTCTACGCCCTCCCCACTCTGACAGTTTTTTTGTTTCCACACAAAACATTCAAGTCCAAGGAGAACAGCCAGGGGCATGAGGAATCTACCAGCCAGGCTATCACTAAGCTCAAAGCCTTGGGACTCTGTTTTCCACAATCTATTATGATAGCAATGGAGAAAAACACCCAAAACTCTATGTACAAAGAACTGTTGATCTCACTGAAGCTACTGCACATGGAAGAGGAAAGATGCACCTAACCTGTAATGGTTCAAACCTGAACTACTCCCAGCAGTGCCCCATCCCCCAGCCCTTCCTTGCTACAATGCTCCTCTCTTATTAAGGGGTCAGGGGAAAAGGTCAGACAGTCAGAAATGCTAAGTGTTTCTACTTTTCTTTTTTCCTGGCCCAATATCTGAGCCATTTCTGCAGAAGCTCCCAAACTGTAGCCCCCTTTGTTCCCTGTTCTCCTCGATTACTGATTTTACTTGGTTCCTGGTCAAAGCCTATGGGGTATTTGGATCTTGCACCCATCGCAAGTGGTACCCTCTCCCTTCACCTACGGTGGCTGAAGAGGCAGAGGATTACGCAGAGGAGCAGTGAGAGATCAGTCATCAAAACCCATCTGGGCTTTTCCCCAAGTCACTCACTGCTACCAAGATACCTCCCAACTCGGCCCAGGAAGATCAGGCCACTGCCCTGCCAGCTAGAATTAGGGCCACTTCTTGTGCTCACATGCTAACCTGGCACATCTGGTGTCAGGAACAGAAGCTTCTGATCAGAGAGAATACAGTCATGAGGTATTTTTTTTTTTTTCTCTTTGTCCTTTTAGACAAGTCGGTTATTTCAAGCCTAAGTTACTAGGTCTCCAGGAGCAGCACAATTTTGTTCCTACCTCTACAAGTCCCCTGCCCACCCCCGGAACTGTCAAGGTTCCCCCTTTCCCCTCTTCCTCACACCCCCGTGCTGTGCCACTGCTCTCCTGACAACAGGCCATCAGGCAGCTCTCGCACAGGCCCTCGGGCCCTTGTCAAGGTGGGCTGCCGCCACGCGGTCACACATCTGTTCCTTTTGTTGTTTTGTTTTCAGCCAACACTAGAACAGAGAGAAGCCAGGATCAACTCACAAACAGATACAAAGCAAAGAGACAGAGAGACAGTGATTTAGAGGCCGGTCACCAGAAAGACGGCGTCAGGGTGGGAGAATGCCCCAGATGGCAAGGCCCCTTAATGGATGGAACCAAGTGTTCAGTCACTCTCTCACGCTTGGGTAGAATGTTCAGTTGGATGGCATTCACGTGGACACTGGGTTGGGTGGATGTGCTCCGATCAGTCCCATCCATTGTCCTTGATCATGTGTGCTAGCTCGATGATGTATTTTCCTTCTTTATATTTCTGGCTGCTTTCAAAGGCATGTTCCTAGGAAACACAAAGAGAAGAGAGAAGATACTGGATGGCCAAAGACAAGCAGGCGACTTTTGTAACACAGGAGCAAAGCTGGGGCCGATGACAGACAGCTCTGGGACCACTTAAGTTTTGTCCCAGCTTGACCCAGACGCATTGAGAGAATTCCCACCATCAAGCATGCTATGTCCCTTTCCATTAATTATAGCACTGAGGCAACACCAGGACTTTCTCCATATTTTGAATTGAATTTAAGTATTTTGAACTTAAATATTCTAAGTATTTTCTCAATCTTTACAGTAGAATTTCTTTAGGATCGTTGCTCATTCAAGTCTTTGCCTAAATGTCATCATCTCAAGAAGGTCTTTCCCAACGACTCCACTTAAAACCACAACTTCCACTGTAGCAATCCCTCTCCCCTTTCCTTGCTTAATCTTCACAGCACTTACCACTTTCAAACATACAGTATAACTTGCATATCTATTTTGTGTTGTGCCTCCTACTACTACAATATAAACTTCACAGAAGGCAGAGATTTTCGTTTGGCTTGTTCACCGCTGGATCCCTAGTGTCTAGAAGACTGCTTGGCACATAAAAGGTCTGCAATAATTAACTGCTGAATGAATGAATGCATATGCATATCTTTTGTCTTAAGGGAACTTGGTTTCTGATGCTACCCAGAAATCTGCTCTATGGACGTAACCATAAAGTTTGTGTGTCATCATTTTAAACTGTACTTCGTTAAGCTTAGAGAAAAGACACTCAGAGAGAGAAACAAAGTATTGTGAGGCCAAACAGGTCTTCTTTTCATTTCTTATCTTGTAGTTTCTATGTCAGATGTGTTAAGTCTGTTTTTCCTTCACTGCCTTTCTCTAGGGAGACAGGAGCTATATTAACTCCAGGCTGAAGAATCTGTCAGCCCTCAAGGCCCACCCGGCTGCAGGGCCTCCAGAGGGAAAGCTCAAAACAAAGCACCTGGCAGGTTACCATCCTAAACCTGCAGCACTGTGGACTTTCCCAGCTTATATAGAAGCCCCAGAGAAAGATGTCCTAAATAGGTGTAGGATCAAAGGGCTATTTTATTTGCAGACAGAGATACATAAAAACATCTCGGTGTATCACCAGTGCCATGAGATGGCTAAGCGCGAAGTACAGAAGCAGTGGACATCAGCCCTTCCTCCCGAGTCCCCATATCAGTAAGTGACTAAATCCTCCTGCCGATGGGTTATGGGGCAGCGTTTATAGGAACTGTATCTTCTGTTCTAGAGCTCAAGGGCTTTGGGTTTCAGAACAAGAGTTCATACTTGAGTCTCTTCTTGAGAGAGGAAACATTCCACATATGGGGAAGGGAGGGGCACTGAGGGAGAACGTGCAAACACACCACACACATACAAGAGCTGTGGGCTCAGCAATAATTTCCCTGACACTTCATTATTCTCCAGTTCTGTGTGTGTGTGTGTGTGTGTGTGTGTGAGAAGAGAGAGAGAGAGAGAGAGAGAGAGAGAGAGAAGGAAGGGAGGGGAGGAAGGGAGGGAGGAAGGAGGGGAAGGAGAGAGGTGTACATAGCAAAGAATGTGGTTCAGGAAAAAGACCTACTGTTGCACAGTAGTGTGTTCAGGGTAGAAGAGAGGAAAAAAAACAAAACTAGTAAAGTTAGAGTGCATCTCTATTAAACAAACATGCAAACAAAAAACAAAAGCAAAACAAGTCAACAGCCCCCAAGCCATAGGACATTTGCAAAATGTTACAACTGCACTCCAATGGACAGAGTACTACATCTGGAGCCTACGACACCCCAGACTGAACCCCATTTCTGCTTCCTAGTCCCAGAGGCATCACTTAACCATTTACAATTTACAAAATTAAAAACTTGCTTTGCCCCCTGGTGTCATGACTGTGAACACCCGAGGGTAAGGACTAGCTCTCTTCACCTTTGGATGTGACACAAAGGCTTTCAATAAAGCTTGTCAAAAGAGTAAATCATTTTACCTGAAGTCAAGAACAAACCCAACTAATTCAGATTTATCTCCTGCCTATAATTCAGCACATGCTCAAAGGAATAAGATAACCAAGAGGCTGGGAAATAGAGAAAAGGCAGAACATTTCTGGATCATCAAACCAGAATTATGGCCACAGATCACCCAGAGGCGGCCAGTGGCCATACCGAGGGGGCAGAATGGCCAAGATCGGTTTTTCCCACAGGGAACAGCCAAAGCAAACATAGGGAGCTCTGGCTAAACCATCTTGGCATCATGAAACACAATGTCTAGGTTTTCTTTCTAGTCCTGAACATTCAAGGGCAACGTAGAAGATGGACTCTAAAGGCTGTGCTGCTCCGTTGCAAACTCCACCTGCAGCGGTTTTTAAGACCTGCACATTTTTGAACTTTATTTAAATGAAAGCATACTTTTATGCCTGGCTTCCATTGCTCAACATCTTTTTTTAAATAGACTTCATATTTTTAGAGCAGTTTTAGGTTCATGGCAAAAAGGAGCAGAAGGCACAGAGATTTCCCCTGTACTCCCTGCTCCCACACAGATAACCTCCCCCACTATCAAAACCTTACAGAGTGGTACATTAGTTAAAATCAACAAACCGACATTGGCACAGCATTATCACTATGCCACCAGTTTTGACCACTCTTATAGGATCCTTCTGAAGCTAACTAATTCGGGGCATGCGAGCCAGCCCCACACTGACCCGAGGCAACCGACAGGACAGGTAATTTGAGGCATTTTACATGGAACACATTGCCCTCCCAGAGACAGAAAGATTCATTTTTCAGTATCCCCACAATGACCGAGAGGGCAGAGAAAAGCACTGTGAAAAGATCTGCCAATAATAATAACGGCAACAACAATAGTACAAGTTTATTTTCACCGAACATGTATACCTCCTCCCACCCTGGCAAAGGACTGCTCACTCTCCGAGGTACCAAAAAGATGTGAAAAACATTTGTTTAGTTAAAGAATGTCCAGCTGGGAAAGTCCAGCCATGACTATATCCAACAGTGAACCATACAAGGAGAGTGGCCATACAAGGAGAGTGGCCATATAGGCAGAGCCACTGAATTACTTATTAATCATGTTTGGTGATGCATAGCATAGTGCCCAGGATACTATGGGGGGCATTTGTTGGAGCATTAAAGCATGGGCTCTGTAATCAGGCCACACTACCTGGACTCCTGTACTGGTTTGGCTATGTAATGGCTAGGTGACGGTGCACACACTATTAGCCTCCCTAAGCCTCAGTTTCCTCATAAAATAGGGATTAAAATATGACTATGCTCTAGGGATGGTGTGGAGACTAAATAAAATAATGCATGCCTGAAATATAGTAAGCTGTCAGGAAATGCTACGTTATTATCATTTATTAAATTAAAAAGTAAAGGGGTGTGTGTGTGTGTGTGTGTGTGTGTGTGTCTGTCTGTCTGTCTGTCTGTCTGTCTCAGGGCCAGGTGTGAAGGAATGAGTAGGAAGAGGGGACTATCAGGGAAAAGGGAAGAATGAGTGTGGCAAAAAGGAGTGTGCTAGGAACTGCTCTTTGAGCTCAGTTTCCTGTCCTGGCCTAAGACAATCCCACAAGACCAAAGAAAGCTTTCTTCTAATGTGAGGCTCTCAGGGACCCCCTTCATGGCCCCCTCTCCACCAATGTGAGACTCCTCAGTACTTACATATTTCCAGCCCAGGGTGGTTTTGCAGTTCTCGCAGTAAATGTCTGCGACTGCATGCAGTCCTGTTAGCAACACTCGCTCTTCTGCAGGCCCGCAGCCCACGTTAACTCTAAGCCAAGGGACAGAAAGAGAGAGAGCGAGGGTCGTTAGTCACATGCTTATCAAGCTGAGCCTCTAGCAAAAAATTAACCGAACATGGCTGCCTCAAGGGAAGCCATCACTGACAAGGACATCGTCTATAACTGAAATCAATAACAACTCCCAAAAGGTGGAAAATCTTTGTTGAAGTGAATTTTCAGTCTGCAAGTTCTGATTCAATGAGTCTACTAAAAAGGTCTTTATGGTTGAGATTTTGCTTAGAATTTTTCTAATAAATGCTTTTAATCTTGTGATTTAAGGGGACAAACTGACAACCACATTGTGAAGTCCCTAGCCATGAGCACAGGTTTTCAGAGCTTACTGAGGACTGAATGCAGCCAGATGTCAAACACGATGGCTCAGCCTTGTCCCGATCACAAGGATGAGTGAGCCCTGGGTATCAAGTATACTATGCTCCTCTCCACAGAGCACACATTATCTCAAGCTGAACACACTAGATTTCCATTTTCACAGCCCATCGGGCTTGTGTGAGCTTTACCTTCCTTTCTCAGGTCAGAGGCTATAAATGATGTGCCCAGTTAACAACTGAGGGCTGGGACAGACTGTGTATCTGCAGAAGAGGATGAAGACTCTTCCCTAACTGGGCCTTCCCTCCAGCCTTAGGTCTTTCAGCAGATGTTGGTGTCTTCCGTTCACCCCCTTTCTCTTCCCTAATGACATATCTCAGACCTGGTTATAAGACCTCATCCTGAGGCTCTCTCAGAAGCACTTCAGCTTCTTCCCTATGAGACCACACACAGCCCTGTGATATATCTACTGGGGGTAGAGAATATATTATTTATAGCCAAATATGCTGCCAAAGAAAAATAACTGTGGAGAGTAACACTACACAGGTTTTTTACTGTGGCGGAGAGGGTAGGGTCCATTGTTTAATTATCATTGAGTGTTGCTTTCCTCCCCCACCCCTGAAAATTTTCACCAAACACTGGATGTACTATTCAGAGACACTCACACTGAGTTAAAGAGGTATGCTCGTCCTTGACTTCCTTGGAACGACTGAAATGCAAGAAAACAAATCAATAGTTAGATGTCCATTTCATCCACCCATTCGGAAGACCAGCCCCAAATCACAGCAATCATGACCTTCTAGGATTGACACAGCAAAAAGGGAGCAGTGAGCCAGTTAACGGTCCAGCTGGCAGATGGCATGGCAGGAGGAGGAGAAAGCAGAATAAACAGAGCTGCAGCGCGTGGGCCAGTTTTCACCAGTCCAGGTGAGAAGATAGAAAAACCTAAACTCTGCAATATCATTAAAAACTTCTTCGCTCCTCACATCGTCTGATATAATGAATCCACCTGATATAACTAATCTCTAATTGGTCTTTCCTAGACCCACTTCATTTCAGCCATTCACACTGGCCACAGCTTTCCTCGGGTTGGCTAGGAAACCAGTGCCAGCACCTTTGCTCGCCCCCTCAGTCCAACCCTGCAGAAGACAGCAGAGAATCCCCGAGATAGGATTAAACCACCTAGCAGAGCTTCTCACTTGTCTTCCCTTCTTGTAGATCCTAACTGCCAGACAGTTACAATCCTCCAAAGCGGGAGCTCTCTTTTTGAGGCGTAAACAACTTGAACTCTAGATCACAGGAATGCTAATTATGCAACAATCCCATTTTAAACTTCAAGCTTAAATATGAGCTTCCTTCTTCCAGCTGAAAGATGGCAGGGAACAGGAGAAACAGGAGCCAGCATTTGCCATGTAATTTGGCGTCTACTTCCACTAACACAGGCCCTATCCGTGTCTCTCTCCTCTGGTTACACTGAAATGTCTGGCTGACATGAGCCAGCCGTGTTCTGCATTGCTGCCTGCATTTTTAATGTTGTCTGACAGTTGTGCCCTGAATTAAACATCCTAGTCTTCTCTGAAAACCACTCAAAAAAACAAAACAAATAAAGGGTTCTCCCATGGCCTTTTATTCAGTGGCTGGGGAAATCTGAGGGTGACTGTTTAACAGATGACCAGAGGGTAGGAGAGAACCAGACAGGACACAGATCACTGAACATGAGACAGTCATTGTCAGAAGCACTGGACTTTTAGGGATCAGTGCCACCAGGCAGAGAGAAAGGCAAAATTCCTGAATTGTAGAAAAACTGCCTTTGGGGTAGCTGGATTGTTGGTTGCCTCCAACACACAAATGCACCAGGAGCCTTTGCTCCCAGGTATAGCTCCAGATGTTCCTCAGCTGCTGCTCAATCCTAAACCAGCTCTCTTTTCCTTTGGGTTTTGAAGCATCCCTGAGGCACTCCCAGACTAGAATTGAGCATAAATATGAGTGTCACAGCCTCAAAAATTGGGACCTGAAGTCCATGCCAGATGTTTGGATAAGGCATTGTCCCAGAGACACAGAGTATAGCTTTGACCAATCTGACAGCTCCACTTTGGAGCACAAAGACACCCAAGCACTGCCATGGTAGCAAAAGCTTCCCCATCTGGCCCCACCAACCTCTGCACTCTCTTCTCTTGCTACTTTCCCACTGTGCCCTTTGTTTCAGTTGGGCCAAACTACATGCAGTTCCTGGAACTTGCATTTCACCAGCTTTGCCCACTGTGTTCCCTCAGATAGGGAGGCTCTTTCACCTGACCAATCCTAAGTCTCGACCTGGCTTCCTCTCCTTCGTCAGGCTTTCCCCGACTTCTCCAGGAAGAGGCACCGACTGGCACCTGGGTCCTGGACTCCTCTTGTTCCCAGTCTGTTCATTCTTTATTTGATTTTAAGAAGGAATTTGGACCAGTTGACTTCTAAGTCCAGCTCCAAAATTATATCCTCTTATGATTCCACGGCCCTATCTTATGAATAATTGGGAGTGTCATCCTCTAAGAAACTTTTATCAAGACCCTTAAGTTCAGAGCTTAGAAGAAGGTGGCTCTGAAAAAACAAATTTCAGAAAAATGACAAAATGAATCAACTTAACTTCACCATTTGTGACAGGAAAAGTGTTATTTCTCAAACACTCACAGATCATCTCCTATCTGCTGGCACAACTGGGAATGCAGGGAGAGAGGCAGAATTGTAAGACTTTTCAAGGCAGTGGTATCCCCAGAAGGGACACAAAGACAATCCCCCAGGGTAGGGATCTTCCCTGTGCTCATCTATATCATGTGTGTACAAGGGGCTCTCATGTGTGTGTGTGTGTGTGTGTGTGTGTGTGTGTGTGTGTGTGTGTGTTTGGGGGGGTACCCTTCTGCCTTTGCTTTCAGTATATCATGAATACCATTGTTTTTGTGATATGGGATGTCCATAATGAATAATGAGACTGATCTTATAAAAAACAGGGTCTTTAAACCGTAGGGTCCTTGCAATTTTTTTGTAACAGGATAATGTACCACAAAGATGTTCATTTACATCAACGTACTTAAAGATGTAAAGATAACTATATGTTTTCTTTGGCAAAAAGATGAGCATTCCAAACTAGCTGGCTTTTGTGGTAAAAAGTAGCCAACGGTAGTAGGCTACTTTGCAATATTTTCCAAAAATAAACACACTAAATCTGTCCCGTCAAAGTAAAGGGACATGAAAATACAACTCTTTTCAAAAGAAAGGTGTACTATAAAGAGAACTGGGAATGAAAATATAACTCTTTTCAAAAGAAAGGTGTACTATAAAGAGAACTGGTATTTTTGCAATATTTTAATTTTATGTGATCTTTGCAGTTTAAAATTGAGACACCTGTACAAAAATTCAAAATGGATGACATTTAGAAGAAAATGCAGAAGAAAACCTTTGTGACCTTATATTAGAAAAGATTTCTTAGATCCTATACCAGAAACATAATTTGTATTTAAAAAACTGCTAAATTGAACTTCAGGACTTGTATCTAGAATATATAAAGAATTCTCAAAACTCAACAATAAGAAAACAAAAAACCAAATTTTAAAATGGACAAAAGATATGAACAGACTTCACCACAGATAAATAGATGGCAAAAAAAGACCCATGAAAAGATGTTCAACATCACTATTCGTTAGGGGAAATGCAAATTAAAAATACAATGAGATATTACCACACACCTATCAGAATGGTTTTTTTTTTTTAACTGACAAAACCAGGTGCTGTCAAGTATGTATAGGGAACTCTCCTACATGACAATATGCCACAGCCACTTTGGATGAGTGTTTGGCAGTTTCATTTAGCCAAGTGAAATGAAAACAAAACACTTTGTTTACACAAAACCTGTATGAGAATGTCTTTAGCAGCTTTATTCATAATTGTCCCAAACTGGAAACAACCTAAATGTCTCTCAATTGGTGAATGAATAAACAAATGGGTATATCCATATAATAGCACTCTGTAATAAAAAGGAACAAACTATTGCTATACATAACGACATGGATAAATCTGAATGGAATGTATTCAGCTAAGTAGATCAGTGCTTGCCAAAGGTTATGGGTAAGGGGAGAATTTTGACTATAAAGGGGTAAAAGGGCGATGGAACTGTTCTGTTATCTTGATTGTGGGGGTGGTTACAGGACTATGTATTTGTCAAAACTCATAGGACTGTATACCAAAGAGTGAATTTCACTGTGTAAAACTAAAAAATTTTTAAAAATCCAATAAAAAACTTAAAAATAAGCCATCTCTAAAATTTCCTGTATCTGAACTCCTATATTTATTCAATTAGGAAATGTAAACAGTTTCCTAATCTATTTAAAAGTATAGTGAATTTCACTGTGTAAAACTAAAAATAAATTTTTAAAAATCCAACAAAAAACTTAAAAATAAGCCATCTCTAAAATTTCCTGTATATGTATACTGAACTCCTATATTTATTCAATTAGGAATTATAAACAGTCTCCTAATCTATTTAAAAGTATTCCAAACAAAGAGTTTCAGAGGGATTTGAAGGCTTGTTAAAAACCACTTCTCTGAAAATTTGCAAAGAGCAACTGCAAAGTTCAGCAAAAACCTGTGTGTACTTGGTGGATGGTTTGAAAATTGGGATCATGATTTTTTGTAAGCACAAAGATACTCATGTTCCCTTTGAATCTACCTTTCTTTGTAGAGAAGTTTTCAGTGAGGGAAACTGTTAAAATGAATTACTGAAATGCATTCTCCTAAGAACACACGTTTGAATTACTGGATCAGAAAGTGATAAGAAAGGGTTTTGTTTTGTTTTTTTAAAGAGCACATTCAATGACATATACCTTCAATAAAATAAGATTAAAAACAAGTTTGTAATTGTTTTATTTTTCTTCTATCCTTTAAAATTACATAATTAAAATTTCCTTATGTTTATAATATACATATTATATAGAAGCACACATATGCTATTTATAAGTATGTATGTATTAGCAGCACATGCTCAAACATTATACTCATAGGGCTGTGGATTTTTAAAGTTTGGAGGCCACTTATCTGAGGGTTCCAGGGCAGGGCCTAAGAGTACCTTTCCCTAGCCTGACATGGATTAGAATTCCTAGAAAGTGGAGGTAGGGGAGGACACATGGTAGAGAAGAGACATGCCAGCCAGGCCCAGAGGCACCTTGCAGGGCCACCACGTTTCCTCCAGGCCTGTTCTACGAGAGTGTGCTGGCAGAGGCCCACACACTCTTCAAAGAGAGCCGAACCTAGGCGAGGCTCTTAGTGGCAGTGTCCACACAGGTACCTCCTGAGAAACAGTGCCTATGAAATTATTTCCTCAGCCTGGCACTCAGAAGCAGCTAAATTTCCTGGGGCAGAATTCTGGGAACTCTTTCACCATGGCTTCCACAGTGGGGCCCTGCCAAGTCAATAGTTACGATGGAAAAAACAGCGAGCGAGAACAACAGGCATCTTGCAAATAGACACAGACAAGAATAGCCCCGGCTGGGCCACTGTATCCTGTGGGGCCCAGCCCAGCCTAGCCCAGCCCAGCCTGGCGCAACCAGGCATGCCTGGCACCCCCTTGAGCAAGGGTGGTACCAAAGGTGGGGAGACTGAAAGGAGGTTAAGGAAGCAATTAGAATGAAGCAAATAGAATCTCAGACCAGGAGATTCCAAACAGACTGTCAGACACATTTGTTTGCTGTCATTACTGCCAGGCAACAAGGCAACTCTTTTCCATGTTGTGTGTCAACCAAGGCTGGTGTTCAGGGCTCCAGGAAAGGATTTTCTTTTTTTTTTTTTTTTTTAATCACACAAAACTTTTCTTCTGTCCTTTAAAAGAAAGTAATCATTTCAGACCCAACCCTTCCAGCCAGCTCAAAGGAACGGAAAGGGTTTTGAGTTTCCTGTTTAGTAGCCAAAACCACTGATTTCTGGCCCCTTTGAAAGTCTGGAAGACAGCAATTCCTTTTAAAAGTACAAGGATGATTGAAAAATGAATACTTTTGGGGGGAGGTAGCAACAGAGCAAACATATGGGTTCCTTCTCCTTGGTGACAAACACAGTTCTTCACCCTGGAGTCCTGTTCAGATGAAAAGACTCAGGTATGAAGTCCTCCTGCCACGAAGCAGAGCCTCTCCAACACAGGGCCCCCTCCTCTCATGAGAAGATCAACTACCACTGTCAATGGAGCATGTGCCTCAGGAGGTGCATGGAGAGATGAGGGAAGCAGATGCCCACCTGCTACCTACCTGTAATATCTGGGAGCTAGATGCATATCTGCATATGGTAAGAGGACCTAGTCTTGGCACCAGAAATTCAGGATCAAATTCTGGTTTTACAACTTCAACTTATTAGCTACTTTCCCTTGGGAGAATTACTACTGGCCCTCTCTCAGCTTCCACATCTTTTACATCTGTAGATGGAAACCATGCCTGTATTTCATAGGATTGTTGAGAATAGTAAGTAAAGCAAGGTAAATGAAGTGCTGAGTAAAAAGAAGGTCAATTCCTTATCTTTCCTCTTTGGCCTTTACAGGAGCCTGGAGAGGAGAGGTGAAAAGGCTGATTTTAATCTACTTGGTTCTTCGACATCCTTTTCTTTGGTGACTTTGTTCTCTCCTTTCTCTAGCATTATGACAAATGGCAAGTCTCCCACTCTTTGCAACTCAATGTCTCCATAAAAATGGAAGAATGAGACTGAAGCTTCTCATGAGGCTTTCCATTTATAATATTCTGTGAATCCTTTCAAGGACTTGGTGCTTGTTTTTCCAATCGACCATTCACAGATACAGTTTCAATAACATGAGTTTCAAAGAGGCAGACTGCCAGCTAAGTTACTAATTTGAGCAAGCCAATTAACTTCTCTAAGACTCAATTTCCTAATCTGTAAAATGGACACAATTAAATAGTATTCACACTCATACCAGATTTGTATACAAAATGAATGATAATGTATATAAAACACCTCCTAACTTCAACGCTTTATATAAATTTTATTGTTGTTACAATTTATTTTATTATGTAGCTATAAAAGAACTTATTATTACAAACATAAAGTTTAGGGTTTTTTAAAATTAAAATGTAACTCATATTACCTTATAAGTTACCCTTTTAAAGTATACGATTCAGTGGGAGCTCTCAGGATATTTCACAAGGTTGAACAACCATCACCACAATCTAATTCCAGAACATTTCACACCCGAAAAAGAAATTTCACATCATTATCAGTCACCTTCCATATCCCCAACCCTGAAACCCTGGCAACCACAAGTCTACTTCCTGTCTCTATGGATTTGCTCAAGGTACTATATATCAAGGGTACCCAACTCCCAGGCCACAGACCTGTATTGGTCATGGCCTGTTAGGAACAGGCTGCACAGGAGGAGGTAAGTGAGCAAAGCTTCATCTGTATTTGCAGCTGCTCCCCAGAGCTAGCATCACTGCCCCAGCTCCACCTCAGATCATCACGCTTTAGATTCTCATAGAACACTGGTCCCTATGAGAATCTAATGCCCGATGATCTGAGGTGGAGCTGAGGAGGTGATGCTAGCGCTGAGGAGCGGCTGCAAATACATATGAAGCTTCCCTCTCTTGCCTGCTGCTCACCTCCTGCTGTACTACTGCCTGGCTCCTAACAGGACAGGACTGCGGCGCAGGGGTTGTGGACCCCTGCTACACAATATATCATCTCAGTGAAAAGGTAGCAGAAGTGTTAGGCAGAGAGATATAAAAAAAGGATGAATAAAACTCCTGCCCTTGGGATATGGGCTACACACCACCTCCACCCAAAAAGAACTGACAGGCTAAGGAGAGTCGGGCCAGTCCTTTTTCTTTTCTCATTCTTTTCTCTATCCATAGTTAAAGCTGGTGGAGTTTCCTATTTATTTTAGGGTCAAAGTAAGCCACAGGCTCCATTCCTAAGAGCTGAAACCCAAGCAAAATAATACTGGATCCTGTTGGATTTCACCCTGAGGAAGGATATGGAGAAAGTGGAAAGGGTGATAATAAAGAACAACGAAAATTATGAAAAACTCCAGAATTAGAACCAAAGTTCAACTTTAAAAAGAAACTGTGGACACTTATCTAAGAGGAAAGAAGATTAAACAGGATTGCTTCCATCTTCTCTGCAATAAGAGCAAGAGGAAATGGACTCTGGTGGGAATAAGAGATGGGTTAATTACAAGGGAAGAATTTCCTGACTCTGTATGACTTCCACACTAAGACACACGTCACCAGGAAAAGACTAGAAAAAGACAATACTATCTGTATGTGTTTATGGGTTATGAAAAGCTTTCACATATTTGTCCAGAAACTTTGAATGGGGTAAAAACCCATCTGTGCTGCCTAGGGTCAGAAGTATGGCTTCCCGTAGCCCTCTTCCCCTGGCTTTGAGCTTTGGTAGGTCTCAATTCACCCTCACATTCCCGAAACAGATGGAGGGAGGGGCAGGGAAGGGACTGGTTCTAAAGGAGGAAATATCTGCTGTGCAGAGTCATAAAATTCCAAGGGCATGGAAGCTTACACTACAAGGAAATGAATGGCAAAAACAAAAGGTAGTGAGAAGTGTATGAGCCACATTTTATTGCTGAAATGGGGAGATTCCGGGATCTAAGTCATATAATGATCAGGCCTTTCAAATTCACCTTCCTGTTGACCTCCATGAAACAGACTGTTTTCAGAGGTGGACCTAGAATCAAGAAATAGAATAGGGAAAGATCCTGCAAGGTCTGCTCCCTCATGGTTTCGTTCCTGCCTGCCGTTTAGTGGGAAAGATGCAGGCTTTGGAGCTAGGGACGCCTTGGATCCAGCCCTTACTAGCTGTGTAAACTTCTTTCTTTCTGAGCCTCACGGTCCCATCTATGAAAGAGAGGAACATAATGTCTATTTCATAAAGCCCTATTCCAAAGGAATACTGTGAGGTTAACAAATGTGTGAACATAGAGCAGAGGATCCAGCTCATAAAAAGCATTTAATAAATGTTTGTTTCCTTCCACATCACCACGGGCTTTCAGCACTTAAAATGGGAGCTGCATGACTAATCTGGAAGGGCTCGGCCGTCTCACCGGAGCTTCCCCAGACTCTCTTCCAACTCCCCCTAAAGCTACAGACCTCCACAGCTCCTCCCCTGTACCTCTCCCAGCTATCCTAAGGGCCTCAGATGTGGCTTGGGACTGGCTTGGGACCGTGTGGTTGTTCTCTGCTAAACCAAGAGTAGATAGGGCTCTCTCTAGTCTATAGCAAACAGTCAGGACAGTTAGTGCCAACGTAAACATGGAGCTAGTGGGAAAACAGATGCTGCCAGCTCTCAACATCCTGCATTCCCCTCTTGCTCTACAACTGGGAAGGCATGGAGAACATGCCTTCTCCAGAAGGATAGAGAGCAGGAGATTCCCATAATCATCTAATCACCATCCTCTAGAGAAGAAAGCCCTACATGTCACCCTCACTAGGTCTGTTTGAGGAGACTGGTTTCTGAGTTAGAGAATAGAGATGGTGGAATAAGGATGTGATGGCAACCAGTTACTATTAGCAGGGCCCTTTGCAGTTCAATTCAAATATAAAACTAAAACTTAAAGGGGGCTGAAATAACAGAGCTCAAATTTCTCTTAAAACCATTAGGCCTTCGAAAACAATTCACTATGAGCTGCTGAAGTTAATAAGATAATACAAGTTAATATACCCAAGAAGAACAAATACCAATTTCTTAGATTTATGTTTCAATCTACACGACTGTTTCCAAAGCCAATTGGGCATTAGCAAATGAAAACGCCCTTACGCTACAAAGAATGTCTGTGAAGTCAGTGGGCAAAACCTACACTCTCAAGGTTAGCCTTCCCTGCAACCAACCAATCCAGGCAACAAGACCAGAAAAGGCATTCCTCCAAGACTGAAGCTATAGAAGGGATTGCTTTAAAAATGTTTTGTTGTTGTAGTCGTCGTTGTTTTTTACCAAGCAATCCCTACAGTGAAACTAGGGAGGGTTTATAGATGAGATTGAGGTGGCTCATTAAATTGGAAATTGTGAAATAACAACAGTAACAGCTCACGTTTATATGGTGCTTACTATAGGCCAGGCAGGATTCAAATTGTTTTACATAAGCCAAGTCATTTAATCTTCTCAATAATCTGATGAGGCAGGTACAATCATCTTCCCCATTTTGCAAATGAGAAGAGTAAGACAGAGAGAGGTTGAGACATGTGTCCAAGGTCAACCAACCAATACATGACAGAGACCTAGGTAGTCTGGCTCCAAAGTGTAGGAGAGCAGGAAGATGGAATAACAAGTATGGTGTCTAAATGACTTCCTAAAAGAAAGGAGCCTAATAGAATTAAACTAATACTGACATACATTTAAGATGTCAGAATGCACAAAGTACTTTCACATACATTAATTGAATCAACCTCCAAAAAACAGAGATGGAAACTGAAGCCCAGGGCAGGACTTACCCAGTTTTACACAGCTTGTAAGTCAAGGTCAGACTTAATTAAACCTATGGCTTTTGACTCCAAGTCCCAAGATTTTTCTAGAGCGGGTTCACTTGGAAAATCTGTCTCTTTGATGAAGAAGGATAGATCAAGCCATCAGAACGGATAAAAATCTCTTAGGTTATTCAACTTCTTCTACTACGATTCCATATTTATTTAGCAACTGCCTAAATCTAATTCTCTCGCTCAAGTGGGTTTACCTTCAAGGAAGATAATACACAGCTCGAGCTTTCAGGATTATCTGTTCCACAGTAAATTAATGAATTAGAATTCTGGTCTACCAATTAGCTTCCTGTGAGTCGTGTAAGAGTGAATCACTTCACCAGAGCTTGGTCACTCTTGAGTGAATGGATAAAATTAAATTTGTAAACCTACAAAGTTTAAGGCTGACTGAAGACCACCAAGGGATGTTCTCTGCATCCCAGCCTGAAAACAGCTTTCCCAGCTCATTACTGAATAAATGATTCTTATTTCACAACCCATGGGAAAAAAATAATTAAAAGCAATGAAGACCCTTAAATACCTTCTTTCTTTGCCACCTGAACTTCAAGGCAAAGAAAGACTAAGCAAAGAATCCAGAAGAATAATGCTTGGAGAGTTTGTAGAAAGAGAAATACTTAACTAATCACAGGAATCTCATGCAGTAGAGTATAGTAGAGGATCTCAAAACAAAACAAAATATGCATATGACTTTATCTAGTTTTAATTTCATAGACCATTGGGATCTGAAGGAGACCCAAAGGCCAACCATTCACCTGATGCATGGCTCTTGTCCACATTTCTACCAAACCTCTGCTTAAATTCTTTCAGGGATAGGAAACTCACTATCTTCCAAGGAAGCCCAGTGCACTGCTAGTAGTTCTGAAAGTATCACAATTTCTTTTATGAGCGGAACGAACTCTGTCACCTGAGAACTAACTCTCTGAATCCTCCATCTTTACATCCTTTGGCACTAAATAACACTTCGGGTTATAGCTTTCATGCTGTTATCTTGCCCACATCAAGGTTTCCTCCTATACACTCAACTTTTCTCAGTTTAGTAACTTGGCATAATGAAAAAATTATGTAGTTGAATGAACTAGACCCAATTCCCAGTTTTGGTACATTCTCTACTGTGTATTCTTGGATATGTTCACCTCTCTGTCTCAAGTTCCTCATCTGCCAAATGGGATAATAATGACCAGTCACAGAAAGTAAAGTGCCTGACATAACAGGTCCTCAGTGAATGGTAGTACCCTTCCTTTTGCCAGTCCCTTCACATTTCCCACATGTCATGGTTTTACCGTCACCAAGTTTACCACTGTCCTCTAAACTTGATTTTTCCTTTAATAGTAGGTGTTCCCTAAACACTTTCAACACTTCCCTGCTAATCAAAGTAGAAGGCCTTACTTCAACAATCGGGCCTGAGGTTGCACATACAAACGAAAGTGGGTTGATTGACGTATTCTCCCCTCTGGGGCTGTTGTCCAGCATTAAGCTCTCCTCCGGTGAGCATGTTAGCATGTACCTAATTTTAACCTCTGTATTTATATACCCTCTGGGACTGGGTTTAGGAGTTATGAAGGAAGAACCGACGTTACTTAAAAGGGTCACGGTGGTAAGGGTCATGGTAGCGCTTGAAAAGAAATCACAGCCAAAGAGCTCTTATGAAAGAGACGTGAGCATATAAAGATTTGAGCAAAGAGTACTTGCCAAAGCACAAAAGCTGGGCACTGGTGATTGTCAGTATTCACTCTAGAAACAGAATATGACTGGGTCAGAACAACCAGCCTGCTACACTCTCAGCCCTGTGAGGCAAGGCTAGATCATCTGCCTCCAGCTAGCATGATGTCCTTGGGCAGATCCCTGATCCTCACAGCTGGGAGTTGCATCATCTGTGAAATGAGGGGGTTGAGTAAGGTCTTTGACAAGGGTGAACATTTTATTAGTCCATATTCTCAAGAGAGAATATGCCTTGCACATTAAACAAACATTTATGACTCAGAGTTAGACCTCTTCCCTTGTGTGTTTAAACTTCCTGTTTATCTGCATAAAAGGTCTTTTATACTCACCAGCTAATGTATCTACCTTATCTGATCATTTCTCCCTGAGACTCTCATTCTCAAGACACAGACAGTTAAAGCCCTTTCATATATTCTGGTGCTCAACCTTCTCCTCTGGCCAATGGGAAAGTCTCAGGCACATTGTGAAATAACAGACAAAAAAGTTTTCTGTCACACTAAAGTATCTATGATATTAACAGACTGGAGGGGTGGGTGGAATCCAAAATTCAGTAATAAGGGTATGGCTCAGAATCTTGTGATGTGGTCATGAAGAAGTAGTGTGCCTCCATAATTATAAATCAAGAAATGGTTAATGAGCAGCTGTGTCCCAGACTTTGCTGGGTATCATGGAAAATACAGCAAGTCAGCTCTGCCCTGGAGATGCTTACAATTTAGCTAGTAGAAAATGGGACTAAAATACATAATGTATGTTCAAAATAATGTATGTCCCTATAATACATTATGAATGTTAGAAGAATTTTGATAACATACATGGACTGGGAGGTTGAGAGCACCTTAGGTGGCACTGGGTGATACGGGAGAGGGCTCTCCTTGGAGAGGAAGTAAGGTTGAAGAAAACGAGGACTTAGCATAGCCTATGTATTTCCTCATCTCTTTCCTAGGGGAGGACAATAACTCAACGAAAAGTCAGCAGTGGTCCATAGATGTTTGCTACATATAATAATAAAAAACAATATCTTATATCTTCCATAGTGTGATACTGCCTCAGGGCATTGTCAAGTAGTATCGTGCTTTATATCGTGTTTTTATGAGGAAAGAAAAGAGCCAATGGGGAGAGAGCTACTTCTAGAAGCCAAATATCAAGAAGCCTCTGCCTCTCTTAGACACCTCCCTACTTTGTCTTGAAGTGAGTGTGAGCATTGTCTATTGTGCACGCGTCTAAACACAGGGCACTCTTATCACTCCCCTATTCTCTAATTTTTCTTTACTGATGGGGGTGGAGAGGGTGTGGGATCCTTCACAGCACTGGACAGCACATTTGAAAGCAGAACTTGTTCATTTTTGAACAAGGACCAGCCAGTTGGACCACAGAGTGGGTGTTTCCATGCAAATTCCAGCACTTTCAAGTTGCTCCATGAACTGAGCCCAGCCAGGACAGCAATCCGTATGTGTGTGTGTGTGCGCACGCGTGTGTGTGAGTGAGAGTGTGTGTTGCAGCCAGCTCTTTGATTAGGTCTTGAGAGGAACTCAATTAGCATTATGGAAACACAGAGCAGATTTCAGAAAGGAAAGGTCAGCTGCAAGCCCTAGCGTTTGCTATCAGCCATCTGCCAAGCAGGAAGTGCTACTCAGATCTATTTTTAATCATCTTCCCCAGGCAAGGGCTCCTGGGAGAATGCACAGGCCAGCCTTATTTCAAGACAAACATTTAATTGCTCCCTTTCTATACACATTTTAAAATAGTCTCTGGACACTCCAGATATCATTTGCAATATATTCTGGATACCAACTGATATCCAGAGGCCTAGTTCTTGGCTTCTGTCTCTTTGGCACTACCTACAAGGTGATCTGTGGAGGCTGTGGTTGGGGACCTCTTCTTGGGGAAATTACGTGGGACTGCTTGGAATATCAACTAACTGCACCCACATAACATAATAATCCCTATAACCAGGTTCCGAGTATTTGCTCTTCTTGCAAGTGACAGAGAAGAGAGGAGAGGAGGTGGAAGTTTAAGTCCAGGGGACATGTTCATTCCTCCGCCTCCAAAGAGGCTGATAGAGCTATCTGTGTAAACTTCCTGGTCACTTTTTTTATTATTATTATTATTTTAAGTACTTATATCACTTCAGACAAGTAAATTCAAACCAGTTCATCCGGCAGTGAATTTGTTACTCAAGATATGGATTGGCTAAAGAAAGGAGAAAGGTTTCACCTCAGTTCGCACAGGGGCCCAGCCTGGGCTGTGGGTGATCCATCCAAGCACAAGAACATTCTGTCCACTGGCTTCGTCCCCCTCCCGACACACAGCAGCACTCATGTCTCAGTTCCACCCAGCCCAAGGAACGAAACATCTCTGCGCGGTCTGGACAGGGAGTCTGGCACGGCCATGGCAGATTACACAGAAACAGAGTCTGGCTCAGGAGCCCGTGCATTCTCGCAGCCCACACACTGAACACAGAGTTTCCTTGTCTCTTGACACTTGCAAACTTTCAGCCTCCCATTTCCACTCTAAGGTAAAGCCTAAGCATATGTTCAATTGTGGCTCAGCCAAGTCAAGTTCCATCTGCCAACAAAGAACTGGGGCTAGGCAGCTAGCCACTACCCTGTCAAACATAATACCGGGGAGCTATAGGACCCACTATGCCCCACGACAAAGGGACAAAGGGGTCTGCTCCGGGTTTTATCCACCTCTCCACCCTCCCTCTTCCCTCTTCTTAGAAGCTTATCTATCAGTGAGCAGGCCATGGGAAAGCTAAGCTGAAAGGGCACCTTGGCTGTGGGATCTTTGCCTGAGGATGTGAAATAAGAGACCGGGTATTTGGGGCAACTTAACACCAGCAGGAACCCAGCCAGAGGGCCAGGGAGGAAGGGACTGTATAGGCAGACAAGTGCTTCACAGCCCATATAACTCCCTTCTCCCCTCCCCGCCCCACCCCACCCCACCCCAGGGGAGGGGCTGGAATCTCTCCCTCAGTGCCATGGAACTCTGTTCTAGTCAGCTGGGCACACGCCTCTGAAAAAGGTCCACTGAACAGGTCACTCCCTCTGACCCAGTTGGACCACAAATTAATTAGGGTTCTGAGCCCTGCTAACTATTGAGCTCCTCTTCTTTCTGGTTTCAGGCGCAAAGACAGTATAATCAGTAAAGAAGAAGAAGAACTCTTCTTCTGCCCCTGCTGAGGGTCACCTGTCCTCTTCCTCCACCCACTCCCGTTTGCCATTGCTCTATGGGTCAGGGAACCCTATTTTAAAAAAATCAATGTTTGGCCCAAGTGTAAAACCCCCAGAAGAGGGAGTTACCTAGAGATTTCAGAGCCAGGCACCTAGAGATTTCAGAGCCAGGCAGACAGCCTGGGAAGGACCAGGAAAGGGGGCTGGGCTGCGCTGGGCTGTGCTCCTCTGCTAAGTCAGAGCAAGAAATAGAACATGTGGTAGAGAGAACTTAGTGGCATGGACTGGATGGGGGTCCTGCCTGAATTCCAATTCTGGTTCTACCATTTCCTAGCTGAGTCCCCTTAATCAACTCAATTTCCCCAAGCTTCACTTTCTTCACTTGAAAATGAGAACAATAGTAGCACATCCCTCTCTGGGATGGTACAAGACAAAAGATGAGTCACATAAAAAGTGCCCAGTACAGTGCCTGGCATTTAGTAAATATTCAGTTAAATGAAGACTATTGTTATCATTATTAGAAGACTGTCTCCACCAAAGAGCTGTTTCCTTTTTCCAAATAAATGTTAGTCAAAAACACCCTTTGGGCCTTCAGGGAGTGACAAGGGCCAGATGGTAGTGAACGGTAGGGACAGCATGTCTAGTTATTTTCCAAGTACTGAATATGTCTGTCCTAGAGCAGTGGCTCTCAATATTAGTAATAACTACATCAGGGTCTCAGATGGATAGGAGGGACGCTTGTTAAAAACACAGGGCTCAGATACGGGTGAGGCCAGCCAGAAAACCAGAACACAACATTTAAGGAGGCACTCACTCTGAGGTACTATCTCTGCACTTGTACAACTGTAAGGGTGCGTGCCTCCTTAGATCTTGTGTCCTAGATCAGTAGTCCCCTTCTTTTTTGGCACCAAGGACTAGGTGCCCCTGTGAGAATCTAAGGCCTGATGATCTGAGGTGGAGCCGAGGTGGTGATGCTAGTGCTGGGGAGTGGCTGCAAATACAGATGAATTTTCACTTGCTTACCCACAGTTCACCTCCTGCTGTACTGCCTGCTTCCTAACAGGCCACAGACCAGTACAGGGGGCTTGGGGACCCCTGTCCTAAATAACTTATTTCATTCCCCTAATCAGGGCCCTAATTCCCAGTCACATTCAGACCTATAGAATAGAAATCTCTGCAGGCAGGACTTGGAGATCAGCCTTTTCATCCCAGGTTATTCTGATGTGCTGTCAGATTTGGGAATCACTGCCCAAGAATCCCCATTTATTCTCAGGCAGGCCCTAAAATACGTGAAGACTGCAGAAGCCACTTATCCCTCCCACCACCTCCCTCGCTGCCATGTTCAATTTGCCCTGTCCCAAACCTCAGAGCTACATCAAAAAGCCATGTGAATTCTGCAATTCAGTTCTCCCTTCAAAGTAACAGAAAGATACATAAACGCAGAGCTGCAATTGCCAGCTTATGATGACTCAGTGAGCCTCAAGAAGGCAGGAGGGTCACAGGAGAGGGAGTGCCTTGCACAGCAAACCAGGAAACCCAGGTCCCGAGGAACTCAGAGACCCTCTTCTCAGAGCTACAGGCACTTGGTGTTGGCCAATGATTTATCTGGTTACTATTTAGCTGAAAGCATCACCAGGAAGGGACTGGTTATTAATTACAGCCACTGGCTAATTATCATGCTTATCAACTTTACATAGCATCGACATTCCTGTTCACACAAAAGCCCCTGGATATATGGTTTACAGAATCTGGAGAGAAGTTGAGTCCAATCTGAATCAAATGCTATCATCCCTCGCTGAACACCATTGGTGATGCCCCGCAGAGCACAGAATAAAGTCAAAACTCCTGAGCTGGGCCTCTGGGCCCCATGATCTACCCCTGCTGACCTCCTGATTCCCTCTCCCACGCCCTCTCCATCTCTTACCTGGAGTTCCCTGGGCTCGATCTCCTCTAGAATGTTTCTCTGCCTCTAATCGGAACGAAGTCCCTTCCTTGTTCACTTAGCAAACGTTCATCCTGCTCTTTGCCCCTATAGCATCCTGACCAATCGCCCACTCAAAACCTGGGTTTCACTTTTTAATTTGGTCTTCCTTGCTAGATCATAAGCTACGTAAGGGCAAGAATTTTGTTTTGTCTATTTCTGTATCCCCAGTGCCTCATACAGTAGTGCTCAATATATGCTGAATGGTCAGAAAGGTTGAGTCACTTATCCAAGGCCACAATGCACAGTTAGTGGCAGAGCCAGATCTACAGCAGAGGAGGCTTGACCCCTAATTAAGGGCTTTTAAAATGATGCCACTGATTCTCCACCAGCAAGGCCCCACATTGTTTTCCCATTAGAGTGTTTCGATTGTATGAAACTACGTGCACTATCTTGCTTGGTCACCTTGTAGCCTTTGGTGTGAGATGGCTGAGGTTGAAGTTTGGCCTGTGAAGTGCAATGCCCTTTGCACCTGAATTGGCAGTGGGGTGTCAATTAGACCGTGTCAATGAGCACAGTGCATTAACTCCCATACTATCCACACCAAATGTAGCTACCTGTTGATTTGGGATTCCTCCTGAAATCACATAAACCCATTTCCCCAACCTTCATTCCAACTATCCAGCCTAGGGGTGAACAAATAATATACAAGGACTAAACTGGGCTTCTCACCTGTTTTATAAATAAAGTTTTACTGGAACACAGCCATGCTCATTTGTTTATATATTCTGCTCTGTGGCTGCAGAACTGAATGGCTGAGACCATATGGCCAGCAATGCCTAAAATACTTATTATCTGGCCTTTGCAGAAAAGTTTTGCCAACCCCTGATCTAGCTGAAGGAACAGGGAATTAAGACTCCTTACAGCTCCTTCCTCTACCAAGAGACTGGCTGCCCCCACTGGGGAAGTTAGAGGACCAACTGGCTTTTGCATGACATCATTTCTTTTTTTAGCACTAGTTATAGCCCTGGGAACCAGGAGCTTTTGCCTGAGGGAGACACACAGGGGCCTAAAACACCTAGCACAGGCCTGGAATATAATGGTGGTTAAGAAATGTTTTGTTGAATAAACAAACAAAGCATGGAAGTTGGCCAGTCTGTGCCCTGAACAAAAGTTCATCCTCCCTCCTGTCAGTTTCAAGGTGACCAGTCACACAGGTGCCTAGCAGCAGCCCGGTGACCTAGATTTGTCAGACCATATCTTATCGGCTTTCCTTCCTTGTGTATTTACCCAGCACCTGCCCCCACAGAACCCGGGGCAGACTGGCCTGTTGTTTTTACTGAGAAGGAGACAAACAGGGAGGAACTCTCCTCCCCCACAGATATACGGGGACTTACAACTTAAGGAGCTGCAGGAAATCTGGTTTCTCTTGCTCTTTTCTCCTTAGGTTTCCTGGGTGAATTTTTCTGAGATGAACCTTAAAGGACTCTTCAGAGCCCTACCTGTCATTTGAAACATTCAGCATCAAAAGGGGTAGAAGTAAACAAAGCAGCCACCACCCAAGGGTGAAGAGCCTGGTGCTGAACGGACATTCCTCCAAAGACACATCAGAGAACAGTGGGTCTCATTCACTGGCCACCTCGAGCTGTAAGAGCCCAGCTGGCAGTTTCGCTAGGCTGGGCTAGCTGGGGCTGAAATGACAGGGGAGTTCAGGGATAATCAGGGGGAAAGCTGTACACATTTGAGCATCTCATGAAAAACAAGCGAAGGGGATGGAAAGCAAAATGGAAATATTAGCTTCTCAGCTGCACCTGACAAACCCAAGTACCAGGCTCAGGATGGAGAACCCCACTTCTACTGCTATCAGCTGCGCCTTGAGATAGTGAGCTTTTCAGTAACCAAAAGGCACTGAGTACAAGCTAGGTGAGGGCAAGGCATACATCTGTTTGCCACTGTATCCCCAATACCTACCTAACATGTTAGGGAGCTCATTAAATGTAGGACAAATGACAGAGCTTAGTGCAGGAGGGTTTACTCTGGGATTTTCTGTTTGGCAAGGAAATGCTTTTCTGTGCCCTCACTTATCTGTTGGAGAGTTGAAGTGATAGTGAATGTTCTTCTTAATGGAATCAGCCCTACCTGGGAGCAAAAGGAGTTCCTTGGTCCCCAAAGATAGATAATACAACTTTCGACAATCATTAGTTACCCTTCAAAGACCCAAAGGTGTTGGGAGTGAGGCGAAGGGGACAGCCAGTGTCGCCTGCTCTGCCTCTTGACATCACTGTGGTCTGGAGGGAGGGAGTTTTGAAACTGATTAGATGTTTTTAGCAGCAGCTGGTGGAGCTGTCGCCTCCTCTCCTCCCCTCCCCCTCTTTTCCTGAGTCACTGTCCAGCCATCAGCAATAGGCAAGGGAGGGTGGAAAAGCAGAGAGCTAAAGCTCTCTTTGGCCTAGCAGCCCTGACCTGAGACAACAGGCTGAGTGCTTTGGAAACAAAGGTATCAGAGCTTCTTTTTTGGCTTTATTTTTTAAAGGTGAGGAAAATGCCTTCTTTCAAAGGAAGCTCACCCCACCACCACTGTGGACCATCAGAGTGAACCAAACTGAGAAGCAATTCTTAGCTATACAGCTCCAACACCCATGCCCCGAAATCTCTTCCAGCCACCTGGGCTACTATTGTCACAGTAGGTTGAGGTCTCTGTAACCCACTGATGTGAGGTCAGAGGCAAAATAACCAACCACCTGACAGAATAGAAGGGAGGGGGGCAAAGGCAGATTTTTCCACTTAAATTCTCGAGAGGCCTGCAGCTGCTTTCAGGTAAGGCCCCAGAGAG
Source organism: Pteropus medius (assembly GCF_902729225.1). Classification (NCBI taxonomy): domain Eukaryota; kingdom Metazoa; phylum Chordata; class Mammalia; order Chiroptera; family Pteropodidae; genus Pteropus; species Pteropus medius. Next base: position 5,135,390 of record NW_024349799.1, on the reverse strand, counting down.
CTCGGCAGAGGCTGCTGCTGTGATCTAATTACCTCCTGAGACCTGCTGGTCCCTTTGGAATGATAAGGAACAAGAGATTCAAGGCCACAGAGGCTCAGAAGACCAGCTGTACAGCTAAAGGGCAAAAGTTGAGTCTCTCAAAAAGGAAAGAAAGAGCAAATATACCAGGACAGTCATGGGTGCCAGGACCTGGTTATGTTTGAGTGCCACTTTCTGTTTTATTTTGCTTCATGAGTAGTCATAGATAACAACAGTTACCAGCACTTACTGAGCCTTTACCATGCCAGGTACTGTGATGAGTACTTTATATTGATTGTCTCCTTTAATTTCCACAAGATTCCTATCAGGTATCTAATATTAATATTATTCCCATTTTCCCAGTAAGGGTGTTAAGACACAGAATGGTTACTTAACTTGCATAACTATTAAGTGAAGAAGCCAGGGTTTGAACTTAGTGAATATTCTGACTCAGAGGTTACAGTTAACCACTAAGCTATGTTGCCTCATATCATCTTTTGCTGCTATATTAGAATCAGAATATGGGGGAGGTGGAAGGAACCTTTAAAGTCAGTTTAATCTGATGCCTCATTCCAGAGGGTGAAGAGAAAGGAGACCCAGAGAGAACAGTCTTGCCCAAGATCATACAGCTTGATGCTTTCATTCTCCCAGCTGCCAGCCCTCTCCCCCAGGGCTGCCTCCAGCATTTACAGGCACCCATTATATGCAAGGCAGTAGGTGGTGTGATAGGGAGGAGGTGGCAAAGTACAAAGTCAAGAGGCATTCAGTTTCTCTGGGCCTTGGTTTCCCTATCTATAAAACAAGGAGTAGAACTAGAAAACCCACATTTAAAAGCCCCTCCAGTTCTAACGTTCCGAGAGTCTACTAGAATCTTGTTAGGAAACAAGACAATTATAAATAAAAAGTACATGTGACCACAATAACATGGACCATATTATTATAAGACAGTTACTATTAATTGCCAAATGAACAACCATGCAGTGAGTTCTATAGATGTTCAGTGGAGGGAGAGAATCCTATAGTCTAGGAAGACATCCTAGAAAACACTCAAGCTAGTCTTTAAGAATAGGTAGAAATTGAATAAAGAAAGAAAAGAGAATTCTTCAGGCAAAAAAAATGATAGGAGGGAAGATGGGGTAGGATTTACCACTACTATTACTGAGAGAGACTAGAAAATAGTCCATGCCAAAGGGAGCTACCTGGGTCTGTGTCCCATTCTAATTCTTGATAACCTATAGCTCCACCTTGAACAGATGCTACAAAAAGTAAGTGATGGGATAAGGAAAATGTCTAAAGTCTCTCACACACAGGAGATGTTCAGTAAAGAATAGTTAATAGCAGCAGGGTAGATTTATTTTCATCCTGTATTTTTTATGGTACCAACAGAAACTCATCTGAAACCCTCTTCTCCCCTCTACCATGAGCCTTTCATTCTCATGTTCCCCAAAGATACAGAAATCATATTAGCTTCATCTCCCTATCCCTGGCATCCAGACTAGGGCCTGGCATGTCGTTTCAAACACACCAGAAAAATTACTGAACAACTCAGTGTATGACAGTGGATTCTGGTCAGGCCCCAAAATACAAACAGCCAAACCAGTAACGGTGCAACTTTACCATTCCAGAGATAGAAGGAGTGCCAGTGCTCAAACAGAAACGGGGAGAGGTCCCGCACCTACTTCTTGCTTCCCAGAAAGAACACCCCATTGAAAAGAGTTTCTTTGGACTCTGATTAGAATACAAGCTTGCAATCACCAAGGTCTTTACTGAATGCTGAGACACTAATGTACACACCAATCGTATGATTGGAACCTTACGAGCACTTACCAACCACAGAGTTAAATTTTCAGGGTATGCCTCACAGCTCAACTCAACATTTCCTTTTGGTATTTAAAGCAACCATATAGAAAGGATCACATTTGACCACAGTTGTGTATTCCAGCTGCCTGCAGTCTACAGCAAAAAACACAGATGATTCACCAGACCTGGTCCCTGGCAGCTCCTCTGATAACAAATTGGTGAGCGATTCTACTTGTGCCCAGATTAATTTTCACAGAGAACAGGCAGCACTGTGAGACAGGTCTGCTTTCTATCCAGAGTATGACCTTCCTGAATTTAATTTCTCTCGTTCATGGCTATAAATGATAGAATTTTTTAAAACCCCAGAATGCTTCTATTTCTTTCCCAAGCAGTAGTCATCAAGTATCTACTGATCACCACATGCCCAGAACACCTTCAAACCACTGCAATGCATATGCACTAGTTTCTCCATTTAGCTGCCAGACCACAAAACTTCACTATCCCAGAGCAAAACTCTGGTCATGTAATTAGTTGCTCAGAGGTCTTTAGTAGTACCCAACTGCCAGCAGGATAAAGTTTGAACTTCTATTCTTCCAACAATCTGGCTTCAACCTACCCTTTCAATCTGTCGGAACACAATTCCTCAATATCTAATCCAAAGGAATGACTGCTCCTTGCACACTTCCTGCCTCCATTTCTTTATCCATGCTGCTCTTTTTATTGGCCCAACTCCATCCATTTCCACCTGTCTAGGTTCTTGCTTCACGGCATATATCAATGTCACTTCTATCAAGTCTTCCCAGAACTTCAGTTTCTAGACAGATGGATCGTAAAGGTTTTTTTTTTTTTTTGACCAACAAGCTTTTTGAGAACCTGATAAAAGCTACGGATCCCTTCCCAGAAAAATAAATATGGACACAGAATTAAACATACAATTTCAGGGATCCCTTGAAGCCAGTCCATGGACCCCAGATTAAGATCCCCTGAGATCTGTCTCTATCTTCAAGTACTAAAAGTCGTTCACTTAGATATTCACTGAAAATGTACCGGTATTCAGGAGCTGTGGCTGTTGCTAGAGACACAGAAACATCACACGCATCTTCTCAAGTAGCTCGCAGGCTAATGAGAGACATGCGTTGTTACACTGTGATAACTGCTTTGAGATAAACATACAGTGAGGTACAAACTTCAAGAAAGGATGACTTATGAACCTATTATCTTCCCAACCACAGTCCAAGTTCCTTGAGCATAAAATCCTTAAGGGTGATATCATAATATCTAGTACAGTGCTATCCACTCACACAGAGTACATGTTTAGTTTTTGTGCAGTGACAGAACAGAGCCAATGAGACAAAAAAGCAAGTACAGAGGCCGAGGCCCCCCTGCCATCACCCACATATACCAGAGGCTTCTGAGATCCAGTTATGGTGGTCTCATCTTTGAAAAATTATGCCATACGAATTATCCCAGCCTAATTTATGGCTGATATAACCCTGAATTGATTCAATCTCTGTCCCTGTGGAGGAAAGACACAATAAAATATTATATTTTATATACTCCAAATGGTTTCTTTTCACAAAGAAACACTGTAATCTAATGATATCCCTTCGTTTGGAGATTTTCTGTACAGACTTGGTTCATCTGCCACCTCTTCCTGGGGGCGGTCGACAGACAGCTCTTTTACACTCCTCCAGAACTAATACTTCATTGATAGGAGATCAGGACTTTCAAAGGTCAAATACTTGTGGAAAAGTAAGTAATTTTAAGTTAGATATGTGATTTCTTTACAGAAGCTAAATTGATGGAATGTGTTTTTAAACTGGGCTTATTGGCTTATGTTGGAACTCTTCCATAATTTATCACTTCTGCCTTTGCTGTACTTCAGAAATGCTCTTTAGGAAACACTGACAAACATTCAACAATGGTTTGCAAACATTGCAAAAGCAACAAAGGCAGCTACTATTGTGTGGGTTGTTCTCAACCTTTTGTTGTTGAAAGCTCATCAACCACTCTGGTAAAAGCCTGGGTCCCACTATTTTACAAACAGAAAGTTCACTTTTTATGAGACAGACATCTACAGGTTTACATACAATCTGTTTTTTCTTGTCTTGCTAGACTAGAAATACTAATTTTATTGAATTATGGTTTTTGTTAAAATCATTGGCATATATCCATTGGATTAACAAAAAATCAATTAGAATTCAAAAATATAATTTGCAATTTAGGTAGGCTCAGAGAATTATCTGACACCTTTTATTGTACATGACTATGTCAGAATATGACTTATTCTACTCGATGTAACCTCACAGTAACTAACACTACTAATATAATCCAATGCTCATGATAACATTTCCCAGGGTTCTTAGAGAAAAAGAAACTAATAGATTTTTAGCAATCCTGGTCCTGTATTTTTTACATGAAATTTTCAGGACACAAATCATTGAATTAATATTTTGGAGAGTTAGTTTTATTGTACACTAAAGGCATGCTGGTGGGCTGCAGGAATTAGAGGAACAAATCCCTGACAGAGTAGGCAGGACGGGAGAGATCTCTGTACCTCCATACCAGCACCCCCTCCAAGTCCACTACCTCTAAGCCACTATGTTGGGGGTACAAGTCTTTTTGAGAATCACTGGTATAGAACACTAATGCTCAGAAGCAGAGGTGGGAAACCGAGGGCAGAGTGGGCCTTTCAGCAGTTACTAGGTTAATACAAAGCTTCAAAGCATTTTCCTGTCACTTTTCTCAAAGCAATGCTTCATCTAATGTCCAAGCAGGAAGGGAAAACCAAAATGCCATCACTGTAAGCCCAATGGAACCCCACAGAGAAATAAGAGAACCTGCCTCCTAAAAGCACCCCACTTCAGGAGACCCAGCTCTCAAAAACGAGTCAAGCCAGAGCTCTTCACACAGAGCACAGTTGAGGGGTGTGAAGTAGAGATGCCTGGCTCTGAGGCTGTGTAACTTCAGGCTGGTCACTGAGTTTGCCCGTGGCCCGCCTGCTTCCTCGTGAAGAGGGGCTGGACTAGATGACCTGCAATTCTGGGAATTTTATATTTGTCCCCACCAGATAATCTGACCTGAAGATTTAACATAGAAATAACTTAATTAGTTTTGGAGGGTGCGTAAAAGAGTTCTTCCAGTCACTTTCACTGGACACCCAATCTACAGCCTCCCACAATCCCTTCCCTCCAAGGACCCAGCACACTAGAGCAACCTGTGTCTTGGAATGAAGCTATCATCCCTAAAGTGGGATCGTGACAGATTAATCTAGTTCCCCATTGCCAAGTGGCCTGCTCCACAATGCCATCAGAAAGTCGGCAGAAGGAGGGGGCAGTAAGAACTAGATAGGAATTTTCATGGAAAAGCTTTGTGAAGAACTAGGTTCCATAACAGTCTCCACTGAAATGAGCATTTAGATTGTTCTCATTCGGGACAACTAACTACTGCAATTGAAACTATTATTTTATAATGAAGGTATATTTTTGTCCTGGGGCTTGCATCATTAAGTAAGAAACAACAGTGTGAGCAATTCCCTGTGCCCACTCAAAATACCTCTGCATGCAAACACTCCAGCACTTAGACCACAACACCCCCAAGAAAGAAACTGTAGGATGCCTCAGCACATTCCCTAGATAGTTCTGTCATCAATTCAAAGAGTTCCCCACCTACCCTCTACCACCGTCCTACAGAGCAAATGCTGTCACTTTTCTGCAGGCATGCACGACTTTGCTGACTATTTCTTCTATTGCCTTTTCCTCTTATATCCAACTCCTGTGCTCCAGGTTCTAGAGTGAAACTATCTTGGCTAAATCCCTTCCACCCCAACCCTTGCCTTTTTTTCTTTTTTTTTTCTTTCTTTTGGACAACAAGGCCAAGAGAAGCAAAGGGACTACTTCACACTTACGCACAGCTTTGATTTGCAAACCACTCATATGTCTATGATCTCACCCAGCCTTATAACAACCCAATGAGGTAAACTTGCTCCCCACCCCCACCAAATAAGGCATCGCTACCACAAAGGACTGCATGGCCGTGGCACAGTGTAAGCACACGAGTGCCGGCTACTAGGCACTAGAAACAGCAAATACTCTTCTCACTCGTTTTATTAGTTAGAAACTGAGACTCAGAGATTGGACAGTTGATTGCGGGCAACTAAGCCTCTAGGGATCTAGAGCAAGCTGGGAAGGTGCAGGATTCTTCCTAATTGTTGAAGTCTTGACAACCACACATTTCCATGTGGTCTCAGCCACTCTGACAGGAAGGGAGCCTGAAGTTCCGATTCTATTCTCAGTTCTCTGCTAGCCACACACTCAGAGCTTTAGTTCTCTGGACCTTTGTGTTGCCCTCTCCATAATGAAGGCAGACTCGAGGTTTTTTTTGTTTTGTTTTTCTGTTTTTTAAGACCAAACAATGGAAATGTCAAGCTTCCAGACGAAAGGCTCCATTACAAGTACAAAGTTTAATTACACTGCTGTTCCGGTTATCTGTTTCCCAGCTTGCTCGCTCCCACCGGGCGGATTCTGAAACCACACAGGAGATTATGTCAAGAGGGGAGAACAGGAGAAACATTCTCTCCCTGAACTTTCTTAAATGGAAGAGAGAAACGAAATGAAAAGAAAGGCCCCTTTTCCAAGGAGAGGGCTGGGTTAATGATCTTTCGGTTAAGCAGACCTGCATAAGAATCTATAGATTATTTAATGCCGGGGGTGGCTGTGGAGCGAAATAAAGGGATCTTTGTGCAATGCCAGCCATAGTTCCCTCACTCTTTCCCCACAGCCAGGCATTTAACCCAACTCTTTAAATCATCAAGCTCTAATGCACCCCATCTGTGCAACAGTGGTAGCCAATGAAACCGAAGCCTGTGCTGACTTTGGCCTGGATTTGTGAATAAGCCTTTCTGCCCCAAAAGGGGCAAGAAAGAGGATGTGAAGCCAACAAAGTCTTTTTAGCTCATCACTTGTCTTATCCCAAGGCACAAGCTTCATCCATCCGTTTATTTGATCATTTATTGAGCTCTTGCCATGGGTCAGGTTCTGACCCAGAGATACAAAACTAGTAGGAAATGACCCCAGGTGGAAAAGGATGTTTAAGAGCTCCTAGGAGAGAGAAAGTGAAGAAAAGGGGCTGCTCTCGGCTGAGGCACAGAGGCCTGAAATTCCCCTATCTGTATGTTCAGGGAATGTTGCTTAGTTCCAAGTGGTTGGAACATAAAGCAAGGAACTGGCAGGAGATCTAACTCGAAAACTAGGCCTACCCAATCATCAAGGCCAAAGAGAGAAGACAGAGCTTTGAAGGCCATTACCATCTCCACATACTCACTTCAATCCATCTTACACTGTCCAGCTCAATCCCACCTCTTCCAGAAATCCTTCTTGAACATGCTCAAAGTAACTGCTCTCTCTTCTTTGAGCCTCCAATTTGAGTTCTTGGACAACTTTTATGAGACTCAATTTCTCTATCCATATAAAAAATGACTAACATCACCTACCCTGCAGGCTTCTTATGAGAGTTAAGTAAGATAACAGTTATGCAGTGTCAAGTAGCAGTTTTTAGTACAGAGAAGGTGCTAAAATACATTTTACTGGTACCTCATTTTCTTATGATACATAGCACTTCTTTCTGGTATTAAAAAAATGTCTTGGCTTTCACTTTCTGCATAGATTTTCAGAACTAGGACAACTCACATTTTCCCTACAAGCTTGCAGGCACTCTTCCAAAGCAAAGAGGACTAACTCCTGTCTTCCCTCACTGAAGCAGCCTCTCCCCATCTAAACTTCCAGACTCAAGGGGTTCCCAAATGATCCAAGGAATCTGAGACAAGATGAGTTAGGTGATAGAGAAGGAAGCTATAGGCTGGCTGGAACATAAATAGCATCAAGGAGAGTAATTGGCAGAAGCCTAGTGGGGAAAGTGGGCCAGATGCCAGGACTCTGAGGGCTCCAGGGTTCAAGCTCCATGGTAATCCGAGAACCTGGAATAGGCCTAAGAGGAGGAGGTTCATCCTCAGTCCTGATTTAAGAATTCCCACTACCACAGATGTGGCTGTTCACGCAGCCTTCCTCACTTCCTGTCAAGTCGGCCAGCTGGAGGGGACTGTTCTATAACTGTTGATCCTTCATCCCTCTCTGGCTGGGCTACCAAGCCAGAGGCAAGGGAAGTGATGCCACCTTTTCTAGCAATTCTTGTAAACAGATCAAGAGCACTAGTTTTTTTTTTAAAACAGCCTGGGTCTCATAAAGGTTCATCTGTTTCTTTTTTTACTTTAATGGCATGTAGTACAGGTTGTAAGAAAGGAGGCTTTTTAAAGGGAAAAGTCCCTCATGATCTCTCTCTCCTTTTCATGCAGCCTAGTAAAACCTGTTTCTCCTCCCCTGGGAATGTAGGACCAGGAGGGAGGTAGCTCCCCTGAGAATGCTGCCTGAAGGAGCCAGTTCCTGGATTGCATAACTGGGATGTTGAGTTTATTTATTCTTTAATAATTCCCCCACCCCACCTTTAGGTAGCAGTTGTCAAGGCTACTCTGGGAAAACAGGGCTTCATTTTTTCTCCTGATTGTGATCAAAAGTCATGCTAAATTACCTCATGTAGAAGCCCTAAAGGTCCCCACAAGCCAGTAAGTCAGCTCTTCACCAAGCCACTTTTGGTCCTCCCCAAGGGCCACCCATTTTGGTAATTCAAAGGTCTCATAACCTTCCTGGGGGCTTGGAAGGCAATATCATCTCTTATCTCAGCTAAGAGACCCTGCTACAAGATATCCTGGCCCCATCACCTTTCTTAGAATTCACTTTCCAGGCAGGCAGTACTCTGCACAGTGTTCATCTGCCAACCTAAGCCAAGCCAGCTCCAATCCCTCCTCAGCAACTCTCCCCTCTGGCCAGCAAGCTGCCAGTCCCCACAGCCTCCAACAGGGGTGACTTCTAATTTCCAAAATAACAAATTAAACTAGTACTCTCTCTCCAACTCAAGAGTTATTTCTCAGTTGACTGAGACAGCCAAGAGGATCAGCCCTCCCTGTACAGAAGACAGAGTACACATGTCCTCTGGAGAGCTTGTGAACCTTGGCAACCTCAGGGGCAGGAAGTGCCCTCCCCCGGGGTAGGCAAGGAAGGCCTGCAGGGAATGTGTACCTTGGAAATGAGTTCATCATGATTGGCCAAGTGGGCTCTGCAGTGAATGCAGCTGTAGGTCCGGTGGCAGGAGGGCAGATACGCCTGGAAAGTCTTGGATCTTGTCATCTTCACCATTGGCGCTGTTGAACGTGGGGTGAACTCTGGGGCAGCCCACGAGGCACTCCCACAGGACGGGTCGCACGGGAAACACCGGAAGACACAGGTAAAGGCCGTGGTTTGGCAGGGGGTGGGTGTGGGGCAGGCTCCACACACTGGTGATGTCTTCAGAGGAAGGACCCTCAAGCAGAGGTCTACGGCTGGTTCTCAGCAGCTGCAGTGCCAAGATAAGGGGAATATCATTAACTGATGGAGCTGGGCTTCCTGCAAAGCAAGTAGAGTCCAACTGCCACCAAGAGGGCAGCATTTACAGGATAAAATGACCCCCTTTTCTGTTCCTTACACTGTGTCAAGATGCCCAATGAAGAAGAAAGAAACCACCGGAGATCCCAGTATTGTTGATTTTCTAGAGTTAAAGGTTCAGGATCAACTCAGGGCTCTCAGTAGTCCCTGGGTACCCTCCACCGACATTCAGCAAACTGGCATGATCGCCATTCCTAATAAGCCCCAGAAAAGGACAGGCTTAAAGATACACTACCTATAATCCCCTAGGATAGGATTCCTGAGGTTCCCCGCCCCCTTTTCCTGAGCCAAATAAGATAAATGGCTAAAGAAAAAGGAAATTCAGCCTCTAGAGAGTCACTACATCTACAGTCACATATGGATTTCTCATCCATTTCCAGATGCCGGAATCCTCCAACACTTGAAACCCCCACCTGCAGAGACAATAATCCCCACACCACCCTTTGCTTATGGACTAAGTATGAGACACAAAGGATGAAGTTCCCAACAAGCAGAGTTCCTCATGGCTCGCCAGCTCTTTTGGGAGAAATGATTCCCTTTACCATACTTTGCCCAGAAGTAGATGCTCAGTACATTTTTTTTTTTTTTGGAAAACTCAAGTAAATGCGTGAAACCAACAGCATAATCAGGCTCCTGCATCTAAAATTCACAATGACTGAATTTTATCAGAATTTCTCCTCTATCCTCAAACTTCCCATTACTCATTCCGCAGTACCAAACATCTCTCCTCAGCTCTTTTATTCTACTGGGAACCAAGGACACTGAGAAAGTGAGGAGGCTCCCAGGGTACACCCAAGTAAAGGTCCTGAGGGCAAAGCCCCAAGAGCTAAGACTCTCTCTGCTTCTCAAGCTCACCTGCCGGAGGCTTCTGAGCCTGCCTATTCCCTAGGCTTCACTAATAGAGTGGTGTTCCCACTTGCCTACCTCTGAGAAAAGCCAGAGTGTTAATTAACACCTGCGTCATGCTTTGAAGATAAAATTATTTAGAGAGACGGGGGAGGAAGACAAACAAAACCCAATCTTCCTTGCTGGATTATGTCTGGGATCCATCTGGATGTCTGGAGAAAGCCCACAAATCACAGTTGTCTTTTTCCTCTAAACCTCGGTGGAACCAAATCTTCCAAAGGCCTCCTTCCTGGCATCCTTACCCCCACAGCAGTCACTGAAGGCCACTGTACCCCTGGGACTCTGTATATCTTCCTGAGGGGCCAACACCACTGGCCAGCACTAGGCTGAAGGACAACAGTGGTCACTACCCCTTATTCTGCATGTCCCTTTTGCAGCGCTGAGCCAAGGAGGCTCCACATCCAGGCTGACGTCCAACCGTGGAAGGGATTCAGACCTACGGGGCCCAGATATAATGTCTTCTCTGCTCAGTCTATTTTTAAAGATGTAAAATCAGGTTAAATAGAACGTTATAGAAATACTTGAATATGGAAGTGAGAATTAATTTCCTCAGCTTTGCCTCGGAGTTGGCCTGGCCGTAACAGGAGATGAGAAAGGAAGATACGTGACCCCTTGAATCCACAGCCCCTTCACCTCACCCTGGGGATACTCTAGGAGTGGGTAAGGTGAGTAGACAAAACAAAAGCCCATGGGAGACCAATGATGTTGGGTGTTGAAGTATTAAAGGTGGTAGAAAGAGCCAAGTAACCCTCTTTCCTGTACTTTCCTGTACCCTGTTCCACTCTCAGGAAGAACAGCCTTTCCAGGTAAGGAAGGGGTGGTAGGTCAGGGTAAGGAACAGGAAAGGCAGGCAGGGGAAACGAGCGGGAGGCTTGCTCCAGGCCAGCCACTTCTGAAGTCCACACTTTAGCTGCCCAGTGGGGAGCACTAGAAGCACTGGCCCCTTCAGTCTTAGACAAACACTGAGGGAAGCAAAGGAAACAACGAGCCTGGCTGCCAAACCGGGTTTATAGAGCAGCCACAGAGCCTGTTTTCTTATACATGCAGCCGGCTTCTAAATTATGCATTTCCCCAGAGTAGAATTATTTCTTCTCTCACTTCTCTTCTGTAGGAAACCAAAAAAAAAGTTCACAGGCAGGGGTTTCTGGTTATGCTCAGCTTCTAATCTGAATCCCAAAACTTATTCAAAGCTACCTTCTGAGCAATAAGCATTTACAGTCTGTATTAAATGTATGGCACGTACAAATACATACCCATGCACACACATTCATTGCACACCACACCGCTGAACTTAGAAGGACAAGTGAAAAATTGACATGTAAGCAATATCCAGGTTTCTTGGTACTAGAAAAACCCTGGAGAGCCTAGATAGCAGGTATTAGTCTTTGCTGCTCCAGTTACTCTGTCTTCTCGCTCTTTCACAGGACTTTACAAGCATCTAAAAACTTTTTCTTTTCCTTCCCCAAAAAGGAAAAGAAAAAGTGGCTTGATGAAATATGGATCTTGTTCAACTGGTACAAGGCAAACAAGAAGGAACGAGAGGGGACGACTTGAAAGCAAGATGAAGCAGGATCAAGAGAGGGTCCTTGTGCCTGAAAAGGAAGAAGAGAGTAGGCTGAGTGAGAGAAAAAAGATGAGAGCTAGAGACCAGAAAATAATCACCTGTTACTGTCTTCGTCCCTCCCGTGGGAAAATTTTTAAACACTGCTTTTTTGAATTTTGCTCATAGGAAGAAAGACAAAATAGATTTTAAAAAAATTTTAAGAAAGAAATGAAGGGCCTGGGGCTGCGAACTCTATCACCTTTTAACTTTTGGAGCTTGGTACTTGTTAATGGGGCTACAGGCTCTATGGGGCTTCATAAGTCCAACTCGCTGAATATATTGTGAAGTCCGAATTGATTTCCAATAATAATCAAATGAGCTCAATATTTAAAAGCCTCAGGGCACGTGTACAAATTAAACACCATTTTAAGTGAAGTGATAATCCATCATCATAGAAATTAAAGGAAGATTTGCTACCACTCCCAGCTGCCTTCCACTGATCAGCATGGAAAGAAAAGATGTGAACTATAATAATGAAAACCAAAGACCTTAGGTACACCACTCTGAGAGAAAATGCATAGGGAAGACACAACGAACTTGACTGGCCAACCTGACAAACAGAACTGCTTCACAAGGAGCCACAGGACTGCAGCTGGGACTCAAAAGAGAACCTTCTGAGTGTTCCCAGGATGAAGGGGTTAAGACATATGAATTCTTCAGGTAAGCTAAAGGAACTCAGTGAATAACGTGGGAAGCAAGGCTGCACTGCCACACACACAACCACAGAAAATGAGAAGGTGGAACTCACGAGGGGAAGTAACACCTTCATCCGCAGGATAGGACCATCTCTAGGTGGGCCTCTGTGTTGTTGTTTTGTGGGGTGTTCTGGTAAAGGGTAGGCAAAGAGTGCCTGGAAAAGAAAGAAGTAGGCTCTGGAATCACAAACCAGTTCTACTTCTTCCTAGCTGAGTGATTGAGGGCAAGTTTTTTAACCACTCTGACCCTCAGCTTCCCCAACTCTAACAATACGAACCTACACAGGGTTATGAGGATTAAATGAGATAATGTCAGCGCACACAGTACTGGCACACAGCCCAGGCAGGCCCCTAAGCCTCCTTTCCCCCTTAAATCCACCCTCTGCATTTCGGCCAGCACTGTCTATTTAAAAAGCAGATTTGACCATGTCGTCACTCGCACGGCCTTCAGAAAGGCAACACAGGGTAGCAGTTAAGAAGACAGGTTCCGGAACCAGACTCCGGGATTTCAAATTCCAGCTCTGCCATTTGCTAGCTGTGTGACCTTGGACAAGTCACTTAACTTCCATGGATCTCGCTTCCCTCATCAAAAAATAGGAATAGTATCTTCCTCATAGGACCTTGTGCAGATTAACTAAGTTAACATGTAAAGTATTCAGCATATATGCGCCTGGCACGTAGTAAGTATATAATAAATTCTAAGTGTGTTACTGTTGGTATTACCTTCTACCACTGACACTCAAAAATGGCTTCAGACTCATCTCTACCATGTTGAACTGACAACCAAACAGAACTCAGATCTGGCAACCAAACTCTTTGTAGTCCCTCCTAACACACCACACTTGCATTTCACCCTTGCAAGCTTTCGTTGATGCCATTCCCTCAGCCTGACATACCCTTCCCATAACTGCTCACCTGGCCCTTACTTGTCTATTAAGTCTTAGGCTCAAATGTCACCTCAGCACTGGGCTTACTGGCCCCCTCTTCTGTGCTCACCTCTACCTTAACACTTACCCTATTAAAATTGAAATTATCCTTTTCTGCCTCAACTAGAGGTAAACTCCAAGAGCAGGGACCATGTCTTAGTCATTTAGTCACACCCCCACAACTCTGCAGCGCAGGGCACACAGTAGGCAGAGGCTATCACTGACGTGAGCTCCTCCTGCTTTGCATTGGGCTGCTGACTAGACTGATCTACCTACCGTGAGGGTAACGGATGTGACTGAGCAGCCCCCGCCCGCTTCTCCATCCAAGTAATGAGGCAGGTGGCAAAGTTACTCTGGGTCCCCAGGCCCCATAAAACCCTATTCCCCCCTGACATTCCCCACTCAGATCCTGTGCTGAAATGCCCAGGATTGTGGTTCTTTCCGGCTATAGGTGAATTTTCAAGTCCTGAGTGTTAATTAAAGGACTGCCATTGGTATCCAAGCCCATTCTTTGCATTTGTGGGATCTAGGTTTTATATATATATCTGCCTGTTTTCCAAAGTTTCCATCTTTTACTTACTGTAGAAACTCTCAGAAAGCCTGAAGAGGGCTTTATGCTAGCTTTACGGACAGGAGAGTAGGAGCCGGACCAAGGAGCCCTGGTCTGTTTCACTGTGGATAAGGAAAGACAGAAGACCTGCTTGGAGGCAAAAAATAGGTGGTGAAAGTGGGAAGGGAACAGACAAGCCATTTCTGGAACTGGGAGAGAGAATAAAGAAAGAGACAGAATGGCTATGGAAGGGCCTTATCCCAGGAGGGATGACTTCCTTCCCCATTCCTGATCTCACAGGAATCCTGAACCCAGGCCAGGAAGCAGAGAGACCCAGTGTGCCTAGGCTGCCAAATAAGAGAAGTGGGAAACAGTAGAGTCCACTGGGGAGGAGTACAGGGTCTAGAGGCGGATGGGCTTGGACTCAGTCTTGGTTCTTCTCACTAGGTACATCCCCATTAGCTATATCACCATTAGGCTACCTCATGGAGGAGGTAAAAGAATCAATGAGACAATGCAAATGAAGCATTCAGCACAGCACTTGGCACATGGTTAGTACTTAATAAACTTGATTAGCTATAATCATCCTCACCAGCAAGCATGAAAAAACACAGAACTGTTTATTCACAAGACTCAAACAAAGCAACATTCCTGTCTCCCAGGTTGACTTAGGGTGGTGAGAGGGTTAGGACCTAAATTAATCCACTTAAAGGTATACTGCGGTTTAAGTAGGTTTTTGTGGCTTAACTGGGGATCTGACATTATTGATATGTCATTCCAAACAACAGACCACTCCATCACTTAATGCAGAGGAAAAGTCACCTCTGGGTCTGCACTGACTCTCCTAATCCCAGGGTGGGGGCACTAGTGATAACTTTACCAAAATGCCCCTAAGAAAATAAAACTGCCCTGAAGCTGATATGCAAGACGCACAGGAAAATCAATGTCATCATTTCATAGTTACCCACTGTATAGCACTGGGCCCAGGTGGCATTTCAAATCCATCCAGTTAATAATCAAAACTAGCTTCGATATCAAGAAACTACTCTCTTTCGTAAACTAAGCCAACTATTCATCTCTATCCTGGATATAGGGCCTAGGCTTGATTTCCGGGGGATTATCTGTCAGATGATAATCCTTCATGATCTCTAGAATTCCTTTAGCTTTTTAAGTCCTGATTCCATGTTGTAATTATGTCTCTGCCAGGCGAGTATCCATCCTCCAACCGTCATTCTGTTAAGACCTTGATTTCAGCGAATTCATAGAACATAGCAGTCTCACTGAGTCCACTCAGAGATGACTGCTGGACTGTGCTTTTGCAACATCTGTTAGCACAGCAATATATTTACCACATGGTCCTTAGTTCAGCACTTTGCCTGGGGAGGCCCCCAAGTGAGGCTTGCATCTGTTAGAATATCCACATAGAGAAAAGGCAGTTCCCCTTGAAAATCCTCAAACTGGCATGTAATTTACTAGACATTAGATAGGAATAGCTGTTGCTAGCTGGCTATGAAGAGATCGGATACCCCTTTGGGTTGTTTCTACAATTTTAATCAAAAATAATGTAAAAAGCTCAGATTATCTGTCTGGAGATAGGTTACCAAGGACAGTTGGCTAAAGTTCATTGATGGCTTCCTTCTTTCTCTTATACGACTCCCAGCTCCAAAAAGGATTTATGGTGGCTTACAAAAATGTAAACAATACAATACTAGTATAAAATACTAGTATTAGGAGAAATTTAAAAAAGAGCATTAAGGCATAGAAAAGTATGCTGTTAAGTTGCGAAATATTTACCAAATTTCAATTGCAAATTTGGCTTTGCATTCTCCAGTAACCAAGGCAGAAAAAAAATATACCAGCAGTTATAAGGTTTATATTTCCTAGAAAATAAAAGAACTTTAGTTATTCACGATACAGATTTTCTGAGAGACATTTCTTCTATGGGCAGTCACAGAGACGACAATGAGTAACTCAGTGGACAAGATCCCCAAGAGACCCCAACAGTTCCTACCATGTAACCCTCTTGCAAGACTGTCTCTTAGAAGTCCCTCCATGAAAATGGACAGCGTAACAAACACCAAAGGGCAATGCAGTAAAAGGGATTCTACGTGGGGTCAAATCAGGGAAGCCCAAGAACATGGCTTTTGGATGGTCTGGCTGGCTCCAGTGATACAGACTCTGCAGAGGAATAGAAGAAGTACAGAGACTTCTGGCAATGTTCTGTGAGTATTCCTCAGCACACCAGGCTTTTGAGTAACAAAAAAATGGGCATCCTCTAACAGCCAGGTCCAAACAGTAATACTTTTGAACACTAACACTATTAGGTCCTAGTGCTACATTCAACTCTCTCGTGGGCTGCTTCTCCTTGAAACTCTCCCTTACGGGCCTCATCATGCCTCTTCCAATTTTTCTCCCACCTCTCTACGTGAGCCTCAGTCTCCCTCACTGCTCTTCTGCCATCCTCCTCTGCCTTGGAGATGCTCCCTCCATGTGTCTGACTGTCTGCTCCCCCCAGGCATTCTCATCTATACCTTCAAGTCTTCTAAACCTCTGCCTACCACTCCTGAACCCTGGATCCCTTTCGAAAGGATACCTCTATCTGGCTCCTAGGAAAGCACTTCAAACCAAACTCATCCAAAGTCAATGCCACCTTTCCTCTTCTCCCTGCCTCCTATTACCTTTACCCCAATTCTGTTCCTTCCTCCTCAAGGCCCAGTTGCCCAAGCAGGAAATACCCTTTATGCTCTCTTCCTTCCGTGTCATACTCCACCTGTGTCCTAGACAGTTGGTTCTGCCTCGGAAATCCACACACCCCCATTGCCACCCTCACAGTCCCAGCCAACAGCACTATCCTCTCTCATCCTAAATGGTCATGATAGCTTCCTAACTGGACTCCCTGAGTCAGCTCTTACCACTCCAGCCCATTCTAGAATTCTATTTATACAACACAATCTGATCACATCTCTCTCCTTTTTCAAAAGCTCCAATGGTTTCCTGGCAGCCTACAGAACAAGGTTCAACCCCTCAAGTGGCACCAAGAACCTGGTAGCTTATTTTCTTATCACCTTCCCACCTCAATCCAAATCTGTCTCCCCAGCAGACCAAGCTCCCTTGCTATATTTTCTCAAGTTGTTTCAGCCTCTGGCAATGCCTCAACCTATCTTCTTTGCCTGATAAATGCCTGCTCATCCCTTAATACTCAGCTTAAATGAGACCCTAAGCAGATCTGGTACCTCCATTCTTCCAGCATGCAAAAAAAAAAAACAAAACACATTTTTTCTCCGGAATAGCCTTTACCACCCTGTTTGTGCATCGGTCTCCCCACCAGACCAGGATTTCCTACAGTCAGAAGTCCAGTCTTTACTCCACATGGTTTTCTCAGAACTCCTAGTGTCCGCAACATTGGAGATTCTTGATAAAGAGTTAACAGAGTAAAATGAATGACCATCAGTGAAACCATGCTGCACTATAAAGCTGACATTTTTTAAATCTCCTTACTTTGCCACTATCCACTACATTTAAAATATTTACTTCTGGGCATTACATGGGACTCACATACCATTAATGCTCCACAAAATTACAAAGGCAGCAAACTCTTATGACATCAACCCACTTGGGCTAGCAGGAGACTAAAACTCAGTACCGTGGAGCCCTGTTCCCGATAAGCCACACCACACGAACCTCTAATGGGTTCACCCAGCTGCTGTCTGATGGCAGAAACATTTCCCATTCCACCTCCTGGATCCTTCACAGTTTCTATGTGCCACCTAGGGCAGCTTCCCAAATGACTCTCCCCAGGCTGGCATTGACTTCTGGACCCCAAGAGAAACCCTCAAATTGCCAACCCAGGAACCTTTTTTCTCCCAGGCTGGTCCTCACAAAACCCCCAAGTAGTCTGAGCTGCTCCTCTAGATAAGACTGAATGAGAGAAAAAATGATGTGTCAGACTTGGTTCAGACCAAGAAGGGGGCGGCGAAGGGGGGGTCCCCTCAGGCCCGCCTCTACTCCACATGGGAAAGAGGGCCAGATCTGCCCCTTTCCTCTGGCTCCCAGATACTGCTGCCCTCAGTATCGGGCCTTTGCTTTGTATTTGGTTATGCTCAGAGATAATAACCCTGGTTAAAATAAAACAAATACATTTTCCCCATGATCTGGAACCCAGAGAGGGGTCAGGTCCATTCCTGCCAGGGCTGTACTTAAACTATAATGTAAAACAGCCATTTAGGTCTATCAAGAAAACATTTTGGAAAACAGGCTAAGAGATGTGGCCTATCTTCAGAAGTTACGTCACCAGGGAGCTCTCCCCTTAACCTCCTCCCACCCCCACCAAGTCAGGTCCCCTATTCCACGTGCGTTAACACTTTTCAGTTGTAGTTTGATTTTTATTGAGGTAGTTATTTGATTGTCGTGTGTCTCACATACTCAAATATCATTGACTGAATAAATGAATGTCGTTTGGACTCTGGGCACTGTGCGACCTTGATTTCTCTTTAACTGCTGCTCCCTCAGGGCACAGCTAGGGCCCCAATTAGTTACAAACCATCCATTCCAAATCTGCCAATACAATTTCATTGTTCAGCTGTCAGCATGCCTTTGGCTTTCTCACTTTAATCTCCCAGTTCAAATAAATCCAAAACTCTAGATTCTGACATCTGTGGCTGGGCTTCCTGCCTTTCCACAACTGGAATTTGGAAATTAAACTTAAAACTCAAAAGAAAGGGCAGAGGCACTTTCAAAAGGAAGCCTGTATGTCTGAAGTCCCAGCCTTCGCCAGCCCAAAGATGGATGTATTTTCTTCTAAGAATTATTAAACTGTCATCTAAGGCTGCCATTTATTGAAAAAGAGAAAAAGGAAATGGGTGGGAGAGAGAGAGAGAGACTGATTCTAGAGCAATTTTCTGGATTTCTCCTGTTATGGGAATGGCAGTAGATTTTAATAAGAATTACAGCCTCTTTTCCTTTCAGGCCTGGCACATCAAGGGGAAACATGCATGTTACCAGGCAGCTTTTTTATATAATTTAAGTAACTTCCACAAAACTAGTTGTTTATGGGTCAGTCTTCCTATGAGATTGTGAGCAATTCCTGGCCACAGACCAGGACTGGTTAATCATCCCCAATACCTAGCCCAAAGCCTGGCTTGGCTGGCAGTAAGAGCTCAAAAAGCCTTAGTCCGGAGAAGGTGGGAAGTGAGGGAAGGAGGTAGGGCAGAGTCATCTAAGCCACTGCAGCTACTGTCGTAAGCCTCAGGGACTCCACAGTTTATTAATTTCCTATTATGGGCCCAGGAGGGCCCAGGTATTTGATATGCATTATCTCAATTAATCCTCACAACAACCCAGGAAGGCAGGCACTGTTATGATTACCTGTTTGAAAGTGCCAGAACCAACATGTGACTCCTGGGACCCCATCACTCACCCTTCATGGATCCTTCAACTCAGACAAGCCAGAGGGGTCTGAAGACGGTAATCATTGGTCCTTGAGAACATCTAAGAATATCTCCCGGAGGGAGAGTCTAAATCAACTAATTATAATGTAAACAAAGATGTCAAGTTCTCTTAAAACATGTTTAGCCTTTCAGGGTTGGCTCAATGCTTCAACTTTTTAAATTGCAGAAACCTGAGAAAACAAATGACGGAAGGGAATAACCTGAACCAGAAGATGGATCAATAGATTAGGCATAAGAAAAAGCTAGTTTTCAGTTGTCTTCCTGCTAATGGGATGTTTAGCTTTAAGGTTGCAGTTATGTGTGCAGATAATTTTCCTCAAATCCTAAAGGAAACAAATTAAGGACCACGTAAGCAAAACTAACTGAAAGCCCTATTTATGTTTACATAATACACATGTTTATACCATTAATAAAGCAGATACTAAAAGAGAATTCATTTCTATCTTACAGTCTATTTGGCAGTGCGTCAATTTAGGGAGGGACCCCCAACAGACAGAGCCCAGAGTGGTAAAAGAGATAAAGGAAAGGCAAATATAATGGATGACACACACAGGAGTCATACAAACAAAAGAAGAAAAGATAAGAAAGCGACAAAAAAAAGTTAGGGAAAGGAGGCCAAAGGTCAAGGATACTAGGTGGTTGGTTTCTGCCAGGTAGATAACTACTTCAGTGATTTCCAGACCTCAGATGTAGGTGGAGTGGGCTCCATTAGAAAAACTTAGAAAATATTTCTTTCGATTATTATAATTTGCCTGCTTTTATTAGATTCTTCATCCTGAACATCTGGATTTTGTAGACCTTTGGTTGGGCTAGTTCTTATGGCAGCCAGGATGGAGACTCCCTAGGGATAATCTCTCTTTCAGAGGATGCCTATTATCTATGTCAACTAGTCATTGTTCACAGGTCTTCATCCTCAGGAGTTCTTCTGTGAATGTAAGTCACAGTCCACTTCCAACGAGTTACTAAACTGTAGCAAAGGCAGCCCAAGCAAATATAGCCCAGTGTTCTCCTTCCCACATCTCAGGTGCCTCCTGAACATTCCTTAAAAGCCACCTCTCCCGCTCACACTTCTGTGGCTTTGCACAAACTGCTCCCTCTGGACTGTTTCTGCGTGTTTAAACTCTCTTCATTCTCCACAGCCCATCTTCAAAATGCCTACCCTTCTTTCTGTATCTCTGTAATGACTTCAAATTCCACCTTGTATTCTGGTTATTAACTAATACATATGCTTTAATTGCTCCTGAGTATAT
The DNA here is from genome assembly GCF_902729225.1 of Pteropus medius. NCBI lineage: Eukaryota > Metazoa > Chordata > Mammalia > Chiroptera > Pteropodidae > Pteropus > Pteropus medius. The sequence goes on along the minus strand of NW_024349799.1, from coordinate 5,114,663 downwards.
TGTCTTAGGGACAGTGGCCATATCTTAACTTATCCTTATCTCCCAAAGGTCTTATTATCTGTTGAATGATTACCCAGGAAAATAAAACCAAGGTTGAGTTTCAGCCCCAGGCCAGAGGTTCCTCTTCTCTCGCTCAAAATAGAAATCAAAATTTTCCTCACTCAGGCGGGATGTGTTCCAAGCTTACGCTTTCTGGCCCAGGTACTCCCATGGGGAAACGAAACAAATCATTAGGAAGATCAATATTTCCTATAACTAAATTTCATATCAGGTAAAATAAGGCCACTTTCTTTAGTCCTACCAAACTCAGCCACTGTTCACACCCAGAAGACTCTGTCCCAGCCTCAGTGGCACCCATCTGCCATCTGAATATCAAGCCTTCCTTCCTGGATATTAAGGAACAGATAAGGGAACTCCAGACACTAGGGGCTATTTTCATTCTGAGCTGGCAATCTAGTTCTAGATCAGAGCCATTTAAGTCTGGATATACCACATTCTCAAGACCACAGGGAAGGGCTGGCTCCCCTGTAGCTCAGGAGACAGGAGAGCAGTGCTGTTGACTCAGGAGACAGGAGTGTGGGTGGTGTGACACCTCACTGGCATGACAGCATGCTCGAGGAGGTAGGCTTTGCCTAGTATTGGGACATTACGGGTTATTTAGGGTTTTAGTCAGGAGTTGGTATTCTTCCAGAATGTATAGGAGTAGAAAGAGCCCTGGGCCTAAGAAACAAAAGGTATGGTTTTATAGTCTGTGCTTTGCCCTAATTACCTGTGTCTTAAGTCCTTTTAGCCTGTTTGAGCCTCAATGTTTATATCTCTAAAATGTAATACCTAAAATAGATTTTAATACCTAATCCAGCATATATCTAATTAATAGAAAGTTATAAACCAATAACTTGAAATTAGAGAAAATAAAAATTACAAGGTTAACACCAGAAAAAATTAGGAATGCAGGGCCCTACGGTTACTAAATTCAAGCCACAGATTTGGCTCAGTGCTTCCTGGCAGCCAAAGCAAAAAGAGAAACAGTTACAGATTTCCAACTGTCCACAGAGAAAAATCATACCAGTCTCTCGGAAGAGGCAAAGCTTTTCCTGGCACTTGATTCTGAAATTCTTCCAATTAACTTCTCAAAGGAGACATTAAGTAAAGTTGTAGCTTAAGTTGTCAACAATATAAAGCCTTATAAGAAATGTAGTAGCATGTTATATAAAGTTATAAGTGTCCCTCCATGCAAGCAAAGGGCAAAACACCTCATCTCAGTGAAAACAATTCTGGAGGGGCTTAGATGGCCCAAGTATACAGCTTTCAGTTGTCCCACCTTAGCCCAAGGATAAAACTAAGAATGGCCAGAGGAGCAGGTAGACAACATGTCTTTCCAAAAACTTCTATAAATATTACATCTTCCACACGGACATTTACTAAGAGTTACACATTTCTAAATTCCATTCTAGTTCTGATAGATCTAAGTGGCATTTTTTGCCTTCATTTACTTATACTAATTTACGAGTTTGTGGACAGAAAAGGGGTTCTGTGGAAGGTAACCTCACGGGGTGATCGGATCACAAATTCCTAACTGGGCTAGTCGTGGTGGGTAGTCCTGCCCCAGGCATATAACTTTTTTAGTAAAAGGTTTATCTTTGCCTTAAGCAAGCCCTGACCATTCTTGTGTATCCAGGTTAACATACCTTTGAAATAAGTGTAACCACCCTCAAGAGAGCTTATAATCTTGTTAACTACCCTGTAATCTAATCTCCACCTTGCTTTCTCCCACCTTCATGTAAACTTCCTTAAACTAGTTCAAATAAACTCAAAAATTAGACTTTCTTATGTCAACAATTTGGTGGTTTTTACCTCTTCCTGTCCGTTACCAAATCAATGGATTGGGAATTCCTGCCAGTCAGAGGGAAGGAGAATCTAATTATTAATAATAGTATTGTTATTAATAGCTAACACTAAGTGCTTATGTGCCAGGCTCTGTACCTGGTTTTCCTGCATTTTCTCATTTAATCTTTCCATCAATCCTGTGTGATAGTTACTATTATTAGTCCCATTTAACAAATAATGAATAGAGATTTAGAGAATTTTAGCAAATTGCCCAAGGTCACAGAGCTAATTATCCAAATCTCTCTGGTTCCAAAACCTAGCCTCTTAACACTACTTATAGTGCCTCCTAGTAGTTATGAAATGTGATTACTGGTAGAAATGCTTGTTTGTCAGAACAGTGAGGCCCAGAATAAGGCTACTGGAGGAGGAAAAAATTGTTCATTAACAAAACAATGGAGTTTTTAGAGACTTTGGTGACCTATAAAAATAAAAGGATGAAAAAGAGTGTGAAAAGCAGAAATCCCAAAGGAAAGTAATTCCAAAGGAATACAACCCCATCCCAGGAAAAGGGAGAGGAAAAATGTTTTCTTCTCTTGAAAATAAAGTATGGTTTCCTACTCTTAGAGACTAAACCTTATTAACTCCTTAGACATTTATTCATTCCAACAAAAGATGTTTTATCCCGTGCTACTCCATGGCAAGCAGTGAGCAAGACAAAAGCTCTCAAGTTTGCAAGGGAGCCGCCCATCAAGTAGATGATAAATTTCTAGATGGGATTAGATTTGAAAAAAAAAAAGGAATTAAGAGAGACTGAGAAGGGAGGGGAGAAGCTATTCTAAATAACTCAGGGAGGGGCTGAGACCCAAGTGAGAGAAGCCAATCATGCAAAAATTTGGAGAAATAGCATTCTGGAAAGAGGGACTACCAGTAGAAAAGTCCCAATGACAAAAACCAACCTTCCACGTTTTAGAAGTCTCCAGAAGGCTGGTGCAGTAGAGCAGAATGAAGTAGAGTGGACTGGGCAAGGGCTATAGGAGATAAGGTGGGAGAAGTTGGGAGAGGTGACAGGCCTTTTAATCTACAGGGAAAGGAGTTGCATTATGTTTGAAGAGAATGAGAAGCCATTGGAAAGCTGTAAACAGGAGTGTAGCATAATCCAATTTACTTTTAAATTTAAACCCTTCAGGGCTATATTTACAGCTCCAGAGGAAATTAAGGTAGGTGGGGTCCTTTAGGATGAAAGTATAGTACTTTGTTAAAGGTGTATCACTGAAAACTATGAACTCTAACAAAATGCCTTTAGCCTGAAGGCCCTGGCTTTCCATCACTGGAGGCTAAAGTTCAAAAGGATACTTCTTTTTCCAGAGCTTAATACCCTCTTCATGCTACACAGATGAATATCAGAACACCTAGGGATTTGGTTGGCACCTAGGGAAATGCCAGGGCATTATGCAAAGGAAACTGACCCTGATTCTCCATTTTAATCCCATCTGAACACCTATGTGTTCCCTCTGCTTTTCCTATCCTAGCCTAATACTTTTGTTACTTTCTTTTTCCAGTAGGTTTTAAACGAAACATTCTAAATGTGAGCTGCTTGGCCAAACTGAGCATTATTAAAGTTATTTCAACAATCCTACAGTTAGGGTTCCCACATAAGGCATATCTTTGGCAGGAAGGACCACAGTTGAATTTGATTAATTTAGAGTTCTTTTTGAAGTTAAATTGCAGCTTTGATTAATTCAAGGAAACTTCTGTTACCAACATGTTTGGACACAATAACTAAGAAGGAAACATCCAACATGTGGCTGCATCAGATGTACGTTCGTGCTTGAAGGTAGAAATAGAGGTAACGGCATCAGAAACTGGATGACTACAAGAGCCATCTGCACGCAGGAGCAGAGCTGTCACTATAGGAAAGAACCAGGGCTGAGAAGTGGGCAAACTTGCGCCTCTTCTCATTAACAACTGTTGACAGATAAGCCTTCGACAACACCCCCTGCCACCCTCAAACAAAAATAAAATCACCAGTCTGCCTTTCTCCCAGGCTGGAATACACAGATATTAAACAAAATCAACTCTTCTTCTGCTGGCCGGTTAATAGCCTAGGCACAATGACTGTGTTGCTGCCTTAAAAATCATTAAAAGAGAAAATTCAAATATCTGTGAATAATACAGCTAACTCATCATTACTCACGACCCCAACCCCACGCACCGAGAAACATCCAGTGGCCCAGAACAATGAACAGAAGCCCTCAAGCTAGAGTGGAGTGATGTGGGGAGGGAGTGGGTGTCTGCCTCTTATGGCCAAGACTTCATGGCAACTGAAAGAAAACACCACTATATCCTTAGACTTTTCAAAGCCTAGGCTAATGTAACTGACAGATGAGTGAGCTCGGGTTTGAACAGAGAGTGTGGGTCACATACCTGACTAAGGCTTTGCACAATTTATATCCAAGTTAATGCCTTTCTTTATTTATTGCCCTTAATTCCCACTAGATCAGGGTTTCTTATCAGCCACCGGCATCACAATCTCATAGCCACTTATTAAATATGTGCCTCACTGGGACTAAACATCTCTGAGTAGACTGACAAACTGCATTTTTAAACAGTACCCAGGTCGTCTACGGCCATGCCACTCTGAACAAGCCGGATCCCGTCTGATCTCAGAAGCTAAGCAGGATCGGGCCTTATTAGTTCTTGGATGGGAAACCATCTAGAAAGACCAGGGCCGTAGGCGCAAAAAAATAAAAAATAAGGGACTGTAAACTGACAAGATCCTTGCAATCTGTGAGGTCAACCACGGGTTGCCTCGCCTAAAAAAAATAAATAAATAAAATAAACAGTACCCAGGGTCATCTTTATTCACACTAAATTTAAAGACCTCTGCCCTAGAGCTGTGTTTCTTAAACTGTGGGCCATGAGCCATTTAGTCAAAAAATCAAATTAATGGGTCATGACCAGCAGTTAGTCTCTTTTAATTAAGCAGAAAAAAAATATAGAGCACACTGCAGGTAGTAAAGGCAATTGTTTCCTGAAACTTATGGCAGTTGTGGACTTCTGTGGAGTGATGTAAAGTATATTCCTTATTGTGGATTTCACGCAGTTTGAAAAACACTCTCCTACCAGAAAGGAAAACAGTATTCTTGTGCGTGGTGTTTAATTTTCTATTTTCCACTCCTAACTCCAAGCTTCTTGGATCTGAAATGCTGTTGTCAAATCCTAAATTGATAAGGTAAAGACAAACAGAAGAAATGAGCCCAAGGCCCACACACTCTACTCTTACCTGACATCCTTATCATGGAGCTGGGGACAAGAGACAATGTCAAAGGGAAGTTTGCACAACTCTCCTCAGGCTGGACCTGTATGTTCCTTGATATAAAAACAAAAAACAAAAAAACAAAAAAAACAAACAAAAAAAAACTTGTAGCCATTCATACCATTCACATCACAGTTCAGAAGAATTAAAATCTCATCTGGGCAAGACTCAGCCTCAATATTAAGTGCTAAGGAAATGAGGGGAAAAATGGATAGGACTCAGGTTGGGCCCACATTTGCAGGCCTGTGGCAATAATGATTAAGTCAAAGGAAAGCCAAGGAAGGGTGAATTCAATCGCACCGGTCCCAAGGCCAAGTTCTCAGTCTCAGAACCAGAAGAACACTGCGGAGCATCAGCATGTGAGGTCAACTCCCACCCAAAGTCAGTGACATGAGTTACCTTGGGCAAGTTGCTTAACTTATCAATCAATCCCCTAGGTTCCTTGCACAGCTAATGTTCTGTGAGCAAAAGGGGTACAAAGTAGCAGACAGTTCCCCTTCTTGCCCAGTGCTCTAGAACAGGGAGCCCCATCTTGCTGGACCATAAGAAAAGAACAAGGGAGGAAGGGCAAGGCAAAAAGGTGAGTAGCTGTCTTGTTAGCCTTTAGACTCACCAGCAGCAAGAACACACTTAAAAGAGCCTCAAGACTCCAGGAGAGCAAATTGACCAGGAGGCCAGAAAGCAAAAAACCCCAGCAAAGGCCAGGCGCAGTTTCTTGTGCCATTCACAGCCTCAAGACTGTGGGTCAACTACATGCAGAAAAGAAAAAGACGAAGGACACACTTGCTTGGCTTTCAAAGCGCTTTATTATAAGCTGAGGGTGAAGTCAGGGATGGCAGTCTCCTGGGCTGAGGCCAAAAGAACAGGTGGTTCCCCGCAGCCCCTAACGGGAGAAAAGCCACCACTTGGATAAAGACACCCAGAAGAGGTCAGCGGCCAAGGAGGGTGAACGTGAAGCAGGAAGAAGCCGGAGCTGCCCCTCGGCCACAGTTCCCGGGAGGCAGTCACACAAGAGAGGCCCCTACAGTCCGTCGGGCAGGAGAGACCTCGCGCCCACCTCCTTGGCAAGGACACCCGGGAGGCGCCGGGAAGCAGCCGGGCAGGAACTGGGCTGCGGTCACCTCGGCCCAGTGGCGGCCGAGCGCTCTCGGGAGTTTCGAGGGCAGCAAGTCGCCCATGGGCGGGGGCTCCGAGGGCCGCGCTCCAGCCCCAGCGTCCCCAGCGGACACCCAGCGTCAGCGGGGACAGAACCCGTCCGCAGCACGCACCCAGGCCCCAGGAGCCCTAACCCGCGGGAACTGTGCTGAGGAAGAAGCGGCGACCGGGTTTCCAGGTCCCCAATCGCGCACCCCAGACCTGCCCGACTCCGCGGACGGGTCCCCGACCCGCGCCCGGGGCCCCGCGCCGCCCCCGCTCCCTCCGCGGGGCCCGCACTGTTTGTAAACAAACCGGTCACGTGGCCCCGGCGGCCCGCTCCCCGCCCCCTGCGCCCACGGCCCCCACGGGGACCCCGCGCTCGGCCCCGCGGGGTCGAGCCGGAGGAGCCACGGGACGGGAGCCCCGCGCCCCGCGCCCGCGCGGACAGCGCGCCCCGCGCCCACGCGCGCCCCGCGCTCGCTCACCCCGCAGCAGGCTGCGCCGTGCGGCCGGCGCCGGGCTCGGCTCGGCGGGGTGCGCAGCAGCGAGGGACGCCCGGCGGCTCCGGGCTCCGGGCTCCGGGCGCGCTCTTAAAGCCACAGTCTCCGCCACTGCCGCCGCCGCCGCGCCGCATCCCTCCGGGTCGGGGCCGGGGGCCGCCCGCTGACGGACGCGCCCCCGCGCCTATCCCCTCGGCTCAGCACATAGCAACACGCCGCGGGTTGGCTCGGCACGGCCGCAGCCCATCCGCCCCGAGCCAATCAGCGGAGGACGGAACTCCGCCCCCCGCTTCCCCGACCTCCCACCCCCCACCCCCTGCCCTGGCCGGGCTTGGGTGCGGGGAGGGCAGCGAGAGACGGCTCTGACCCCGCGAGGCTCAGCCAGCGGAGCCGGGCTAAGCAGGGCGACTGGCGGGAGGGTGGGTGGGTGGGCTCTCCTCTACCTGGAAGGAGACCATTTATTTGGGTTTGAGGTTTGTCCCCAGGTCAAGACTGGGATTCCCAGAACATGTGTTAGGGAGGCGCGGGAGGCTTTCCAGAGCTTCTACTTAGCCAAAATAGTAACTCCCTTCTTACACCTTACCCATCCCTAACCCGGAGCCTAAGTTACCTGAGGAGGCCCTCAGGACCCGAGGCAGTTGAATTTAATAATATAGTGCCAGACCGACCTGGCCCAGCCAGGCTCCGATCAGAAGCAAGGCATTTCCCCTCTTCTCTCTGCTCTGCTAGTAATTTCGGTGAAAAGTAGAAAAGAGGCCTAAGGGAGAAATGGACGGCGCTCGGCCCCCAATTGCTGCTGATTTTCCAGGCTTTTAGAGGGAGATGAGAATGGTAAGTAAGCCCAGGAGAGTAGGTCGGTCAGTGACCAGAGGGGAGGAGCCCGCATTCTGGGTCAGTGGGGTGGTGCTTTTCAAGGAACCAAAGGTTAAAAAATAAGCCCAGGGCAGTCAGGAAATGCAGGGAGGCACCAGGTGGGTGGAGTGGGGCAGTCTCCCAGCAGGAAAACAGGTCAGTTGGAGAAAGAATGCTGGCATTGGTCAGGGGAAGAGAGCAGCCCAGCCTTTTCACTTGGCCGCTGAGGTTCCTGAAATTCCTCAGAGACCAGAAACGGAATGGTATTGGGGTGGACCCCCAGTGGCTCAAACTCCACCCAACTGTCTTTAAAATGTATTCGATTTAGTTATTATACAATGGATTAAAAATGTATTCATTTAATATACATGGCATGGTTGGATATGAACCCAGTCCAAATATTAGTAAAATGTTAGTAAAAACAGCAAAACTACATCAAATAAGTCAGTATCCTACACATCTATCAGTTTCAAATTTGCAGTTTCAGTGAAGGGAGGAGCACCATGCCCGTGCACAACAGACAAACTTTGAAAATCTAATACAACAAAAAAAGGTTTTTGAACAAGAAAGAATCGTGAACAAGAAAGGTTTAACAGTTAATCCTTAATCTAAGAAGATGTGACGGATTTTTCAGATTATCAAGAGCTTGATTTCTAGTCCTTGATCTGCCTCTGGGGCAAATAAATGTCTTTGTCTCTCTGGTCCTTGATTTTCACAGTTTAAAAGGAAGATGACTGAAATAGGATGATCTCTAAAGTCCCTTTCAGCTCCAAAATTTTAAGTAGGGCCAGAAAGTCAAACCTGTTACAAGGGTTCAGCAATATTCTCCTAGCGAATATTTGTGTTGACAGATTACCACTCCCCATCAGTAGATATTACATTAGTTTAACACCCTAGGATATTGGTATGTTATGTAACGAGACTGGTGGCTACTGTTTCTGTTTAAATAAAAGATAATGTTAGCTAAGGAGGACAAGTCTGGTGCAGTGGTTCAGAGGGAGATCTGAGGACCCCTGCAGGTCTGCTGTGTGTATGCAGGGGAATAGAAGAGGCGATCAGACTGTAAGACCAAGACAATAGAATGAGCCAGCCAGCCAACAAACAAAATATATATAATAAACCTGATCGTGCCTCCTCCCAATCAAAAGACCTGAGTACTGTGAGTTGTTAAGCCAAGAGGGAGGAGTAGAACAAAGTAGTAAAAGCAACTTCTCTTCTCTGAAAGCAAGCACCTCTGATTGCCCCATTCGTACACATTTACTCAAGACCTATCATGTGAAGAATTTCCTGCTTGACTTGGGTATAGTCTGAAGAATCAATCCACTGAGAGGAGAGAAGCTGAAGCCAATGGAGGGAGAGTGGGTAAGAATGGGCAGATATTTATCCTGTCCCACAAAGAAAGAGATGGAGAGGTGTAAACAAATTTGTTCGGTTTTAGCCAAAGGGCTCTTTTTTAAAAAACCATTGGCGGTAAAAATTTGAGATTCCTGGTCTCACAAACAGATTATCAGCCTGGCTTTGTCAGTGGTCCAGAACTCCTGCCTCCTGTGTGTGAGAGCAGATTCATTCATTCCCAAAGCTTTCACAGCCTTCCCTTCCCAACATTCTCTTCTCTCCAATCTCATGTTCCAACTGTTCCCACATAGATGTCACTACTACCATCACCAAGGTCACTATTATATACTCACTTTCTTCGACCTCTCATAGCATTTGATATGATTACATCTTCCTTTCCCTCACCACTACACCAATCCATCAGCAGGTCCTGTCACCTCTACTTCAAAATATATATATTTGCTCTGAACATGTCTGTCTCTGCTGCTATCACCCTGGTCGAAGCCACCAACATCTCCTGCCTAGAGTAAGTGACAGCCTCCCAATTGATCTCCCTGCTTCTAATGCATTCTCTACACAGCAGCCAGATGGTACTTCTTCAAGACAACCTCCTTACCATGGCCACAAGTCCCTACCAACCACGCCTGCCCTGCTCTGGTCTTCTCTCATCACTCCTTTGTTCATGCCGCTCCAGTCAAGCTGGTCACAGAAAGTTTCCTCAAATATACCAGGCCCAGTCCTGTTATAGTGTATGTATTTGCTGTTCCCCCACCTGGAACACTTTGCCTCCAGAAGGTTACCTCCTTGCCACTAGGTTCTCAGGTCAAATGCCTCCTCCAGAGAGCATCCCTCTGACAACCCAAACTTACATGCCTACCCACCTCTACTCTCTATCTCGTCTTCTCCCAGCTTCTTTTCTTCATAACACATACTGCTCTCTGAAATTACCTTGTTCATTTATTTATTTGTTTTCAGTCCCATCCAGCTCTAAAGTGTAAGTTCCATGAGAGCATCAGAGACTTTATCTTGCTTTCTGTTGTATTCCCAGGGCCAAGAATAGTGTCTGGCACTAAACCAATATTTATGTTTGTTGACTAAATAACTGAACAAATGAATGAACATGCCTACTGCCTCACATCCTTGTCCCTGCTGTTCTTTCACTTGAGATGTTTTTTTCCCCTTTATCCCCCTTCCCTCCCTCTCTGTGCTTTCCTCCCCTTAATCCATCTCAAAGCCTTTTGCTTGATGGCTCAGTCCAAAGATCAGATCGAATTCTACTTCTTTAGAGGCGTTTCCTGTAACCTCTCTTATAAAAATTAATTTTTCTCAGTACCATCTATAGCACTTATTCATAACTCTATTACGTCACTCAACACTCTGCACTCCCTATTAAGTTATCAGTTATCCATCCTCTCTACCAGTCCCTTCTGGGATGGAAACTTATCAGATCATCTTTGTACTTTCGGCACCTGGCACATGGTAGGCACTCCCTCAAATTTTATAGCTTAGCTGAATCCAGTAGGCATTTAAGCAGAAAAAGCAGGGTCTGTCCTCAAGGTACTCCGATCAACAGATAACAGTCTTACTTCTTAGTGTGACAACATTAAACCTAAAGCTTCAGGATATTCTATAATAAAAGGGGAAACCTACATTTTAAATCGCAGTACAATGAGAACTTCCTGAAGGCCAAAGGCTGCAGGCTCTCATACCACTTGGGAAAACTTTCCCTTTGCCTGTGTGGAGAGGGGGACTTGTTCCTCGAAGGCTTCACTGTACCCCCTCCTTCCATCTCCACCACGTGACATTACATCATTGCTGAGGGGCTGGTGTCATCTTCCTGCAGACAGATCATGGTAACAGTGCTTTGTTTCTTTGTGTACAATAAATGCTTTCTCTGATCCTTGTCCAAGTCCCTCATTTTCAATCATGAAAGTGGCTGATTATGAGCTTTTCAGACTGTAAATGGGTAAGGGTTGTAACTCAGCCTTCCCAAACATAGCCAAACAAAATAGCTGCTGTCATTTATTGAGCACATATTGTATACAGAGCAGTTTCTATTCTATCTAGTTATATTTAATCCTCAAAGCAACTTGTAAGATAGGTATTTTTCCCTACTTTTTAAGGAAGCTGATCCTATGGAATTTGAACTCTGGCTTCCAAGCCCATTTGTTCTCTTTCTTCTACACCATCAAAGAGAAAAATGCTTCTCTCCTCTTCTCTTCAAATATTTCAGTCATCTTTACAAAAAACTCATTCGAACATCAAACCACCCCACAAAGCAAAACCCTATGCTAAGCTAAAGGGGCTGGAAACAAGAGTTGTAAGGGCTTAACACTTCCATCTGAAAAATGACAACAGTAACAATAATATTTACTTGGTTCTTCCTATGTTCTAGGAGCTGATATACTTTACATGCATTGCTTAATTTAATCCAAACTTCATAACAACCTTATGAGCAAGATAGGATAGGTCTACATACCTTAACCACAGTCCCCAAATCTGAAAAGCTCTAAAAATCAAAAGTAAGCTTCAGAACACTCATATGGAATAATAATTATTATTATAGTATTCAATAATTAAAATCTGCAGGGTAAAAAATATTTGATAGGATACTAGCAATTACATTTTCCTTCCTTTATTTTCACAAGCTGCTAATATTGCTCTCGTTGAGTATTTTTTCATTTTCAATCATCCCATGTGGGCTAGTCTCAATATTACCTAATCAATAGGTTGTATCTCACAATCGGTTGCAATACTGTTGAGCATGTCTCTCTTCTGCACAATTTTTTACTTTCAACAAACAGATATAATAAACCATAGAAGCTTTTCCTATGCTCCACTTTCCTAAAGAAAGGAAAAAGTTTGACATAGTTCATTTGATGGCAAACTTCAATAGGTATGACACAATTCATAGGCTTTATTACTCCCATGTAGTAATAAACAATGTTTGAAAGAGCTCGTAGTTCTTAGGATTTTATATAGTATACAGTATATGTACTAAAAGATACTAGAATCTAAAATTCATCTATCCCAGGGTTTTAGATATAGGGTTGAGGATTATATTATTATTCTCCCTATTTTACAGACAAGTTAAACTTAGACTCAGAAAGGTTAAGTAATTTTCCCAGGGTCACGCAGCTAGTAAATAGTAGAGCTAGGATTAGAATTATGTCTGAAACTGTGTTAACAAAATATTTGGGACACATATGATAGACTAGAGGCTAACTTTCCTAAAGGTAAAAGATATGAAGTAATAATTTGTGGTAGAGGAAATAGAAATAACTTGTAAAGATATTAAAAAATATTTAATGATACTTATAATAAAAAATGTAAATTAAAACTACAGTTTTATCTTATCAGATTGGCAAGTAGTAAAAAATTCAATAAAATTTTATTGAAGAAGATATAAAAAATAGCCACTCATATGTTGTCCACAGTAAGGTAAATTGGTACAATTTCTATAAAGGGCAATTTGGTAACCTCTCTCAAAATTAGAAATTCATATACTCAGAAATTTCACTTCTAGAAATATATCCTTAAGATATACTCACACGTGCATAAGGTGATATCAAAGGATATTGTAGCATTGTTAGTATTAGCAAAAACTCTAACTCTTTGGGGAATGTAAATCTGCAGTTGATTAAAACCCAGACATTTTACAACTCTCTAAAACTGATAATGGGGGATGACTATTTTTTCTGTCCAATACAAGAGAACTTCAGAAGTTATTATTTTTATTCTGTAGGACATTACCCAGTTTCGTGTCAAAATTAGCAATTTTATTTTAGAATTTCTTTTTATCCACTGACATTACAATTTTCAACTTTCATATTCCCTTTTGATCCAACTTTTGTCATCCTGGGAGATTTCTTCATTAATGAGTTAAATAAAACGTTAATATGTGCATTCTGTGCATTTATATTGGAAATATACTTTTCATCTTTTGAGACTAACACTTTGAAATGACCTATGTCCATTAATAAAGGACTGGTTGAATAAATTACAATGCCTCTATACAAAGGAATACTATACAACTATTAAAAAGAGGTAGGTCTATACATAGATGCTCCACAAGGGCAAATATCTAAGTTTGGTTCCCTAATGAAACTAAGCACCTATAATAGTGCCTGGACACGTAGTAGTCTTAGTTTATTTCTGGCTGTGATAACAAACAACCTTAAAATATCGGTGCATTACCCACACCAAAAAAAAAACATTAATTTTTCCTTCATGGATATGTAGGGCAGCTTTAGGCTGAGGGTCACAGGTGGGTTTAGGTCAACTTCCAGTAGCTTCTCATTTAGAGACCACTGATGTAAAAGAAGTACATGAAAATATATGATGCCTCTTAAAGCCTCTACTTAGAATGAAACACTGTCACTTCCACTGACAGTCCATCTGTCAAAGAAAATCATACAGCCAAGGCCAAAGTCGAGAGAGAAGTAAACTATACCTCCTTTACTGAAGAGTCTCCAAAGTCACATGGCAGAGAGAAGGATTTATAACCCTATCACGAAGAGTAAAGAACAATATTAGTGCTCAATAAATATGTCAAATGAATGAATGAAGAGTGAATAAAGTCCAAAAATTAAGTGGGAAAATAAAGCATGGTGCAGAACAGTTATACAAAGTATAGTCCACCATTTTTTTCCCATTGGTTTTTAAAAATATATCTTTACATGTAGTGTATACTCAAGTATGCTTGAATATGTCTTTACTCTCTCTAGGAGAATGCATAACAGCTGGAACTGGTTGCTGCTGGGGAGGAGAATTAGGAGAGTGGGGGTTAGGAATGGGAGGGTACCTTGCCACTTAGTATCAGGCGTATGCATTATCTATTAAAAATAAAATAAAATTTTCTACGGTGGAAATAAAAAAGAACAACCAACGCTGTTTGACTATAGAGTCCAAACTCTAAAATTCTATACTATAACATCTTTGGAATAAATAAAATAGATCAGAATACTTCCTTTTGTAAATAAATTCATTGCAGACGAACCATGCATGGCATCTCCTTTGTCTCTAGTTCCCGCAGACTTACTTATAGCTCAGCACTAGTTATAACAAAATTCCATCTCAAAAAATTTTTAAATGTTCTAGAGCAGCAATTTTCAAACAGCGGAAGTCTGAGTTCCCAGGAATAGGAAGCCCTGTGGGTGAAGTTCCTGAAGAGAGAGGAGTGAGGCTTGTTCGTTCTGGTCCCTTCATCCGAATTAGCTCTGCTTTTAGCTGTTTTGCTTCTGAGTTTAAATAAAACCATTCTCCTAAGAGTAAAATGTGATAATAACTAGGGCTCCTTCATACTCACTTTGTGGTTCCATGTAGAGCAGTGTCGTTCTTAAGCACTCCCAAAACCTTAGATAAAGTTCTCCTCAGGGAGTAACAACAGTAAGGAGAACCGAAATATGACAGAAGAAATTGAACACATACCCAAAAGTCTCATCTAGTCAGCAGAGAGATTTAGGGCGGCCCATATCCACTTAGGGATTACTAAGGCATAATTTCTAAACAAGAACTGTTGTATGTTGCTATTGTATCCATAACTGTAAAATATTCTAGTCTCTGAGGGAATGCATTGTGTGCTATATTGTCTGAAGAATAGCCTCATTCATTAATGCGGTATCCTAGCAAAGAATGGGAATTCCATAACTGGAGAGTTGAAAGTGGCACCTCCCTTTTTGGTTTTCTCTCAGCATAGTGTGTGACACATTGCAGTTTACTGTGCCCTGTTTAACAGATTTACAGATTGTATTTTATATACAGATTATATATTATATACAGTATTCAGTTTTCATGAGTCGATTCTTATAAAATGAAAAAGGCTTAACAAGATTCCTGCAAAGAAACCACGAATTAAAGATAATACTAAAAACTAAAAGCACAAGAAAACAAGAAAATGATGGGGCTGACATTTCTCTTACCTGGAATATAAGCTGTCAGCCACATTACTCAGTAAAAGCAGTAACCGTCTTGTCAGTTCTGACAAGAAGATGATACCAAAAATATTCAAAATTATCCACAGATGGTTTTTAAAAATGGATTTACAAATTTTTGCTGTTAAGAACACACAATCAGAAAAGTTTGGAGACTCCTGGTTTGAAAAAGTGACTCCCCAAAAGCAAGAATTTGTCAGTGACTCTCCCATGTTATCCAGACAGACTGTGCCCCAGAGACTGCAGAGAGACTGAATGAATCCAGCAACTGTAGCTTGCTGATACCATCTTTTAAGATCACCCGACTCATTTGTTAATTATATTCTTGATTTTCAAATACCATTTATGGTTCAAATGTGGCTCCCCACGTTGTTACCTTTCTTACAGGTAGAGAATGTGCCATCCAGTGTCTGGTCATTGCATCATTGCACCCAGTATTGGACTCCTGGGTGCTTGCTTAATATGGGTCTGTCCCCAAGAGACTGCTCACCTCTGAGTGTTATGACAAAAATGAGTGCCTGGGTTTGTCAAGGAAATGGCCAGACCCTAGAAGACAGGGGCCCTCAGTTTTCCCAGGTGACGTGTCTCTTTCGATATGCTCTCCACGCAGTGCTGTAACTTAAATTCTTCCACTGAAGACCCTGAGAAGCTATACATATAGAAACTTGGGCCTTGTTTCTAATATAAGGAAGTTTATAGCTCTGAATTATATTAATTCTGTATTACACCTAATGTTATTCTTGCTCAACAGTTATTTTTTCTCTGGCCTCAGTTTTTGAGGTGTTAATTCATTAATTTGTAAGCTGATTGTTGCTTTGGTCTGCCAGGCACCAAGCTCCAGGCTTTCAACAAAGGCTCTTCAGACAACATGATAGCCAAGATAAACTGACCTGCGGAGCCAAGTTTACAAAAGCCGAGAGAAGTCTCTCTGCTATCTTGGCCTACTACTGTGGCAGAGTGCTGAATAATTATTACATAGCTGCCCTCTGTAGCACTTTCCCTCCCATGACTCGACTCTTCCTTCTTTGAATAAAGCTTTCTTCAGTCAAATGACAGTATCATCAGCTATTCTAGCAGCTTGGCTGAGCTGACTTTTTTTTTAGCCTCACTGCCTGATGGCAATGTTCCAGCTCCAGCAATTTCTAAGAGTGGGGAACGGCCTATGCAGGAAGGGTCTGGTGGGCCCCATGGAATTGGGCTGACATTAGATCACTTAGAACAGCCGTTCTCAGCCTTAGTTGCATACCAGAATCATCTGGAGAGCTTTTGAAACATAACGATGCCCGATGCCCGTGTCCCACTCCTAGCAAGTGTGATTTAATTGGTTTGGGGTGGAACCTGGGCACGGATGCCTTTAAAAGCTCCCCAGGTGATAAGTGCAGTCAGTAATGAAGGCCACAGACTTGGGATCTAGTATTCAAAGAGAGGATTTGAAGCTGGCACAATTCTCTCGTAAGCCTTCGGATCTGAAGCTCCCTCAAGCATCTCCACACATTCCATTTTGCAATTAGCTCACAGGTATATTTACGTAAAGCTGCAAAAGTAAAAATGTGTTAATAATACAATGACATGTTTCAAGTTGCTAGACATTTTCACATATATTCTTTTATTTGACTCTTAAAATAACCCAGTGAAGTAAGCAGGACAGGTATTATTATCCACAGTTTTCTGATAAGGAAATTGATATCCGAAGCCAACTGAGGGTCCAGACTTCTGGTTTTTGTTCAGCATTCTTTTAATTACATAATACATACTCTACAGTGACAGTGAATAACCTCAGCTGTCACTATAGGGAGAAAATATTGCACAGTAATTAAAAGCAAAGATTTTAAAATCAGTCATAAAATTTAAATTTTAGTTTTGACACTTATTAGCTCTATGCTCTTAGGCACATATATGACCTTTCTGAGATTCAATTTTTCTCATCTGAATATAAAACTAAAATACAGCACCACCTTCCAAGGGGTATCAACGAGATAATAATAGTGGATATTCTCATTATGTGATCATGCCACATTTACCTACTTGTTAGAATGAAATAATCTCTAAGAATTATTTAAAGTAGTTGGGCTTTAAGTCCGTTACAAGTTTTCTTCAGTATCAATCTTTGCCTTTCTTTGCTGATACACGTAAAGTGAAGCGCTGGATTGGTTTGGGATGGTGACATTTCTCATTACAGTCACCAAATGATTTCAGTTAGATCAGAAATCAGAATCCTACTAAAGCCACCATTTAAAAATCTTCTTTATTTACTAAGGCAGTGCTTGATCATATGCTTTTTAAAAATTAATAGATCTAATTTTTTAGAGCAATTTTAGATTTATAGAAAAATTAAGCAGAGTTCCCGTATGATCCTGCCCGCCTCTGCATGCAGTTTCCCCTATTATTAGCATTTTATATTTATATGGAACACCTGTTATAATTAATGAACCAATATTGATACTTTATTATTAAGTCCATAATTATTCAGATTTCCTAATTTTGACCTAACATCCTTTTTTGTTCTAGAACTTCATCCAGGATACCACTCTACATTTAGTTGTCATGTCTCCAAGCTCCTCTTGACAGTTTCTCAGACTTTCCTTATTATTTTTAATGATCTTGACAGTTTTGAGGCGTTCTGGTTAGGCATTTGTAGGATTCCCATCTACTGGAATTACAAAGGCTGGAATTAGACTGGGGTTATGGGGTTTGGGGAAGAGAATCACAGAGGTAAGGTGTCATTTTCATCACATTATGTTAAGGGTACGTGCTATCTATATAATTTATCTGTGTTGATGTTGGCCTCAATCAGCTGGATCAGGTCATGTTAGGTTTCTCCACTGTAGCTACTCCCCACTCCGCTTTCCAGACTACTTTTTGGTGGGAAGTCACTAGGAACAGCCCACATGGAGGGGAGTTATGCTCCCCTCCTTTAGAGTGGAATAGCCGGATAATTTATTTGGAATTCTTCTGCACTGGAAATTGATCAAATGCTTTCCTTTGTACACCTTTGCTGTCACCTCCCACCAAGTCACCACAACCTATTTGGTAGTGGCCACAGACCAGTGTTTTCCAGATTAGAACCATAATGGGGTCTAGGGAGACCTCTTGTGGATAAGTGAGGGTATAACCGGTCAGTTGTAGGTTCTCACTTCATGACACTGCCATCCCTTCAATCTAGTGGTTCTAAACTAGGGATGATTTTGCCGCACCACCTCATCCCGCCCGGTTCCCCTATCCCTGCCACCCCGCCCTGCAGCCCCAGAGATCATTTGACGATATCTGGACATGTCTTTGGTTGTCACACTTGGGAAGCGATGCTGCTGACATCTAGTAAGAAGAGGACAGGAATGCTACTAAACATCCTATAATGCACAGAACACATACAACAAAGAATTATCCAAACTGGTATGTCAATAATGCTGAGGTTGAGAAGCCCTGTGGCCAATATCTGTACAGATTTATAAAGATTCAGCAGTGCTCAAAGGAATACTGTTATAATGGGGTAAGGAGGAAGACACTGTTTGAGAAAAAAGAGGACAAATTCTTCAATAAAATGTGCGACTCAGCACTACTGATCACTGAAGAGAAAATGGTGAAGTGACTTCTGTAAATGTGCAGTTTCAATTTGGGCCAACCTTGGACACATACATATGAATGGCAAGAGCTCATACTTGTAGAGCTGAACAGAAGCAAATGGTAAATGGTAGGCTGTTCTGAGGAGAAGAGGTGCAGATAGAAAAAGAAACTAAACCGGGCCCAGTGTTTTGAGAAGGGGACTATGTAATAAAATTGTTCATTGCAGGTCATTTTTTTAAACTAAGAGCAATTTTGAGGGGAAAAAATGCAGCCAAGGCTATTACAACTACAATCCACGGCTACTTTCAAGTGCATTCCTATGCATACAAATTTTTATGTTGTAATTTATGAAATAACCACTTCATATTCATCTTTTTTCAATGAATGTCATATCTGAAATTTTTTTCATATTCCTAGAGTCTCCATTATCTTTTTAAGTGTCTACGTGATATTGCATAATGTAAGTGAAGCATATTGTAGCCATTCTTCTATTGTTAAACAATTATTTTGTTTCAATTTTTTCCCCCTAACCAACATTGAAATATAGTAGGTTTTTTTAGTTACAGTGTTTCCTTAGGATACCTTTCCAGGAGTCAGATTCTAGGGTCAAAGAGTATGAACAAATATATGGTAAGCATAGCAGAGTGGACAAGAAAACAGAATTTTAAATTAGACAATCTGGATGCAAAACTCAGTTCTGCTGGTTATTACCTACGTGATTTGAGTGATTTGCTTAAGACCTTGATCCTCTGGAGACTGTAATGATTAAGCCAGATTGTCTATGCCAAGTACATGGTATGGTATAGATCCTGGTAAATAGACAAATTACCATTGTTGCTATTCTTACTCTTTTTCTCTTTCTTGTTTTCCTTAAGGCTCTTGATATTTACTGTCAAGTTTATTCCCAAAAGATTGTACCAATTTACAATGCCACAGACAATGCAAAAACTGGCCTTTACTATAACCCACAACCTGTTTTAAAGTTTGCTTAATTATGAGGAATAAGTTTCTATTAGCTTATGTTGCTTTCATGGATGAATTATCTTCTTAAAAGTGCACATCTGTAGGTAAAGAATATTTTCATATTTTGAGATCACTTGAACCAGGAAAAAAGGGGAGAGAGAGAGAGGGTTAGTTCTTGGATTTTATCACTCCTTGGAGAAGAAGTTGCAGCGAGATGAAGGAATGTGACATTCACGTAGTTACGCAGGGCCTTTAGCTGTGTGATATTGGCCTTGGATTAGTGTTCATGGCACTTGCAGCTATGGCACCACATCCCACCTCCGTTTTGGCCCTTCTTGTCTCTCCTGTAGGTCTGTGAGGCTTCACTCCTCGCTAGGCACTTGGGGTCACACAGAGATTATCCTTAGGTATAACAGCATTTCAAGCAAGAAAAAAATATCTTCTGGCTCTCGTTAGACTCTTTTAAGTGCTTTTTCACGGGCTGTGTAGGCAATAATAAGGCAATAATAAAAAGAAAATATGAGAAATCGATAGCCTCTACCTTTGGTTCTATATGAAGGAACAAGGCTTGAGGCTGAATTAAATGGTTGCCGCCTTCTGCTCTAGAAGTAGACTGCATTTCAAAGGTAAAGCAAGTCTCAGCTGTGTGAAGAAATAGTATAAATTGGATACATGTAAAATTCCTTTTTTATTTTTTTATTTTTTGTTCTCTGTATTTTTGTCCCTGAGATTATCAAAATTATATATGCTATGTCTCTTCTTTCTTTCTAATATCTATACTTTGCTGTGATGACTATAGAAAATTATAGAAAAAAATCTAACCACTCTTAGATTATTTAGAGTATTCAAAATATTTATCACCAGATTTTTTCTATAAGTATACAATTTATGATTTTTAAAATAAAGTTTGAATCACATGGTATATGTAGTGATATTTCCTGCCTTTTCTCACTTACTATTATATTGTGAAATATTTACCGAGATTTTCGAAAATATTATTTTTATTGGCACCATAGTATTCTACTTTATAAATATATTTCACTTAATGATTCTACTATTGTTATACATTCTGGTCATCTCTAAATTTTCATAATTATAAATAATTCGATGATGAGTATCCTTAAACATATGTCTTTATTTATACCTATTACTCCCCAAGAATAGTGTATTAGTTTCCTAGGCCTGCCGTAATAAACTACTACAAACTAGGTGACTTAAAAACAACAGAAATTTATCATCTCACAGTTCTGGAAACCTGAAGTTCAAAATCAACTTGTTGGCAGGGATGTACTCCCTCTGAAACCTGGAAGAGAAAATCCTTCCTTGCCTCTTTTATTTTATCTCCTGTCGTTTGTTGGCAATCTTTGATATTCTTTGACTTACAGATCCATCACCCCAATCTCTGCCTCTATAATCACATGGCCATCTTCTATCTATGTATCTCTGTCTTCATATGGCACACTCCTTTCTTATAAGGGCACTAATCATATTGAATTAACAACCCTCCCTTATTCTAGTATGACTTCATCTTAACTAATTACATTTGTAATGACCCAATTTTTCAATAAGGTTATATTCTGAGGAACAGAGGGTGGTTAGGACTTCAGCATACCTCTTGGGTGGGAACAATTTAACCCATAATGAATAGAATCACAAGATCAACATAAATGAATGTTTTCAGGACTCAGTACATTTTGCCAAAAATTTCTTCAGAAGATCCTATCAAATTTATTCTGTATGTGAGTGTCTGCTTTATGATACATTTGTCAGCATTAAATATTCCATTTTTAATCCTAACCAATTTATTAGTTAAAAATATTTTCTCATGGTTTTTAATTGACCGTTGACTAGTGAGAGTGAACATTTTTTCCATATGCTTATAGCTATTAGTTATTTGTATCTTTTGGCTGTAAATTGTTTATGTATTTGCCTTTTTTCTATAATGTTCTGATTTATAAAAGTTGATATAAAAGTCATCTATCTCATTTATTTTATCTATTTTCAAGGATTTTTCTTTTTAGCTTTCTATTTCTATTTTTTATTAAAGTTTATTATTTCTTTTTCATTTTGTATTTAGAAAGTCATTCATTTTTAGAATTAAATATCCATCTATGCTCTCTTCTAAATATTTTATGATTTCCTAAATATTTTAGATATATGTCCTTACATTCTAGAATTTATTTTCAGTATATAGTATGAAGTAAAGCCCCAGCCATGTATTTTTATACAATTTTCTACATACAATTGATATCTGTATACAATTTCTATATACAAATTCTATATACAATATCTATATACAAATTCTATATACAATTTCTTATCTACTGTGAGGTATCCTTTATAAAATATTAACTTGCTTAATCTCTTAAAAACCCTATGAGATAGGTCACGGTTATTCTCCACATTTTATACCTAAGGAAACAGGCACAGAGTGGTTTAGTAAGTTGTCCAAGGTTACACAACTAGTAAATGGCAGAGACAGAAACTGACACGCAGTCTGGCATCAGACACCCATCCTTAATTAAGTTAGTTAAATCATAAATGAGGTACTATTTCTAAAGAATCTAGAGCAGTGCTTGGCACATAATAATCTTTGTATAAATGTTTAATAAATACAATAAAAATGCCATGGACTTATCTATCCCAAGGTCTGTTTGAAGGATACCTGCTTGTGTTCCATTGCTCTGTCTTGGTTTCTGTTCTAATTCTGATTACTAAAATAGCATTTTAAAATTCGGTAGGACAACACCCACACCTGCTATTCTTTCATAACACTTCCTTTGCTGGTCTTGTCTGCTCACTCTCCCAAATAGGCTTCCTAACCCATAATTAATGATGAAAATTTTTCAAATATAAAGAAAAGTTAAAAGAACTATACAGTGAACACCCCAGATAAACTTGCAAATAATTTGTTTCAAAACTCAAATAAAACAAAACCACCCCCAAAATCTACTTTTGAGGATTTGATGGACACTAGTCCACACTAAGGGTTAATTTTGTAATATCAATATTAGTACTAATTAGTATTTTCCTTCAGAAATACGGTTTATTTCTCCACCTATTCGGATATTTGTGTGTGTGTGTGTGTGTGTGTGTGTGTGTGTGTGTGTGTGTGCTTCTTAATTTATGTTTGTTTTGTCACCCAAATTTCTTGTTAATATTTGTCAGTGATATTTTTCTTTTGATTGCCTTGATGAAAGTGTATAGAGGAAGGTCTTTTTTTTTTAGGATATTTTCACTAGTTATTGTCAAGCATTGGGGATATAAATTAATGTAAAAAGTGTATTATCTAGTGGAGGGATGTATTAGCTTTATAAAAGAATTATTCATTAATTCACTTATCACATCTATTGAGCATATGTTGTATGCCAGGCTCTGAAGACATACGGATGAATATATCTATTTTTTTGTCCTTAGGGAGCTGATAGACTCTTGGGACAGATAAACAGATGCTGTAAATAATATAAAACAGGGCAATAAAATGCTCCAAGGAGGGTCAATAAGTCTGTACCAAGAAGGTAATATTTGACACACAATACCAGGTAAACAGAAGCTCACCAGGCAAAGAAAGGAAAGTACATTCCGTGGAGCAGAAGGAATTCATGTAAAGGTATGGGAAGTTGGGGCATTTTTAGGAAAGGCTGAGGAAAGGCAAATGGGGGTCGCTAGGGAGGTGTTGAATAGCGCTGTCTTCACAGAGAACAGTGCATTTGTTTGATGTAGCTGAAGTTTAGGGTATTCGGAATGGGACGGATTCTGGAAAGGTAGGTAGAAGTTTATTATGCAAGGAGTTTGAACTTTATCATTAAAGTCATAGAGTAAGCAAAGGTTTTAAAGTGAGAGTTTTGATCAGAATCAGTTTTTGACGAAAATCATTCTGGCATCAAGGATGGCTCAATGGGAAGAGAGAAGGTTGGAAAGATGGTGAGAGTAAGACGGTGAAGAGCATTGCATGCCATAGGGAACTAAACCTGCCACTTGGACCTTATCCTGCAGATAACAGTGATGAGATCAAATAAGTAATAAAGTAGCAAAATACACTGTGACAATGAATGGCATGGATAATAATAACTAGAGGCATTCAAGGGAGGGAGTTATCACCACATAGGGAGATAATCTTGTCCTTAATGTCAGACATAGGCAAGAAGAATCCCAGCTCTTTCTCTCATCATCTGTGAACAAAGTCTGTAGACCTTTGAGCCTCAGTTCCCTGACCTCTAATAAAATTCTGAGGCAAACACCTACCTGCCGCATCCTCTTTCTACCCTACTGCGTGACAAGGTCCGGAGATGGGGACAGAGGCTTCAAGGAATGCATTGTCAAGAACGAGGACGTGGCACGTGTTTAGGGATAATTGGTTTCTTAGAAATGATTCTATTAATAGGGGGAATTTGGGTAGCACAAATTCTAGTAAGTGTAAATGCTATACAAATGGATTTCCTTAAAATTGGCTCTGAGGAAAACATAGTAAATTCCCCGCGTATGGAATCAACTCTAGTCACCCTGACGTGTCCAGAATGCGCAAACTCCTTATTTGAACAATTATTAAGGGAAATTCCTTTTGACGTGCCTCTTAAAGATATTATGAATAAATTATAACAAGCTGAATTACTAGAACCAGTTTATACTCCTGTTCCCATGCAGTTAGTAGAAAAATTAGTAAAGGATAAGAAATTTACTCATAAGCCTGTGCCTACTATAGAAGGGCCTCCTTTTGTGGCCTAGTGGATAAATAGAAAACTCTGGTATCCACCTAGGGGGGCTAATAGTATGAAAAGATTACCTGATCTTCCTTTGCCTTATACAGAAGCTTATAATAAAGATAGTATACATATAGTGAATAAAGATAGAATTCATGTGCCTTATAGTAGTTTAAGTTTCATAGAAAGGCTGGCTAGGTCAGGATCTCCTTGGTGCTTAAAAAACAAAGGAACAGAAACTTAGCTTATGAAAGCAGCTTTGTAAAACTGATTTTTATAAATATTTTCCTCATTACTGCACCAAGGAAACTTTTGAACAGCTATGAGAAAGGTTCAGCTTGAACTTTAGATATAGCATAAATCAAATAGCATTTAAAAGATTTCTTCAGGCAGAAAGAAGAACAATGTCTGCCCACAAGCCAATGCTTGCTGTTATGAATACATCTATCTATCACCTTTACTTAAATCAAACTGTATCTTATGTAATAGATATAAGAATTAAAAGTTTAGATTGTTCCATCAGGTAGTTCTGTTCTAATGATTGAGAAAAAAATGTACTAATTAATCATGAACATTAATAATAATATACTCTATAAGATTTTCTGCTTCGCCTAACCACAGAAATTTAACTCCCTGCTACCTTAACAACAGAATATAATCAAATGCCAAAATAAAAAGTATAAAAGTTGTACTCAAATCACAATAAAACGGAACAGTGTCACACCGCCTCTGAGCTGTGTAGTCGACTGTCTCCCAGGCCGACGCCTTGCCCACCTTCGGGGCCCCCTGGATCCTGTCGTGGCTGGACCGCAGCACCTACCTAAATGCCTGTTGCGAGGACTAAATGAGAAAAACTATTAAACGTCAAATAGATAGCGGTACTCAATAAACTTATTTCCAACCATGTCAGCTCCTACCTTGATTGAGTTTATAGTTGAGAAATTTGCATTTTTACTTATCACTGTTTTCATGCTCCTGCACTTCTCAAAATCCTCTGCCTACTTCCTTTTTTTTTACATATATATTTTATTTTTTTAGGTAAGGCAACACTTGGTTGACCTCATAGATTGCAAGGACCTCGTTAGTTTTCAATCCCTTATTTTTTATTTTTATTTTTTACACCTACAGCACCTGGTCTTCCTAGGTGGTCTCCCATCCAAATACTAACCAGGCCAGATCCTGCTTAGCTTCCAAAATTAGACAGGATTGGGTTTGTTCAGGGTGGCATGGCTATAGACCTATTTCCTTTTTCAATGTCTATATTCTTGCACTTAAATTCTATCCTAAGAGAAATTTCTTTTTGTTGTATATTCCTTAACCTCTCCCTGTGTTTTATCTTTCAAATCAAGAAGAACATTCTAGATCTGAGAGGACCAGTTCCTCCACTCTGTTCATTTCATTATGTCCCATTTCTTAAGACTTGCTTTGCTAATTCTTTCTATCTGACTCCAGGGTCAAGGATCTTGACTGATAACACAAGCATTTAGCTTGGGGAGACAATGGCTTATTTATTTTCCTCGTCTCGCTTCTGAGAAAAGAATACTGAACAACTCAAAAATCTTGGGAAAGTAAGATATCCACTACTCTTCTGCCTTCTTTGCTTTGGGCCCAGAAGTCAACCAAATAATGCCTTTATCAATAAAATCTCAGTGCCTGCAACTGAACCCAAAGAGTGACATTGTTGTCCCCAAACACATTCTGCAATCTGTAATAAAAAAACTGCACTGTGTACTTTTGCCTTAGTGCTGATTATCAGGAAAGAGGAGTATCTCATGTTCCGGATAAAAATTGATTTGTAAGTATATCCAGAGCTGAAGCCACAATACAGTAATTTGTTTATGCAACAAATCTTTATTGAGATCTACGTGCCAAGCATTGTTCTAAGGTCTGAAATACACAGCGATAAACAAAACACAGTCCTTGCTCTCATGGAGCTGACATCCTAGTGGGAGAGACAGATAATAAATAAGCAAATACATTAACATATATAAAATATGTCAGCCGGTGATATGAGCTATGGATAAAAATAAAACAGAATCAGGAGAAGTGATGAGAAGGTAGAAAGGACTATTTTAGATAAGTGAATTTGTTTCCTTTCATTTTTCTTTTCTTAATTATCACACTATAACATACATACTCTAAAGTATGTAAAATGTACAGCTCTATACAACTTGAAGTTTTACATACACTCATGTAACCACTGCCTAGGTTGAGAAATAGAACATTTACAGTGTCCCAGAGGGTTCCCTAGTGTCCCTCCCCCGTCAGTGCCCTCCAAGGGCAAACTGCTACGTATTCTGACTCCTATCACTGTCGATGAGTTTACCTGTTTTTGAACTTCGAATAAATGAAATCCCAAAGCACGTATCCGTTTGTGTCTGGCTTCTTCCACTCGACAGAATGACTGTGAGATTAACCCATGCTGCTGCACGGAAAGGTAGCAGTCCCCTTGCTGTGCAGTGTTCCACTTCATGATTATAGCACAATTTACCCATTTTCCTGCTGATGCATTTGGGTCATTTCCAGTTTGGGGCTATTATGAATAAAGCTGCTATGTTCTTGTATATGTCCAGGACTAGAATTACTGGGTCATGGAATAGGTATACGCATAGTTTTAGCAATTGAACCAATTTACATTCCTGCCATCAAAGTTCCTCCACATCCCTGCTAACGCTTGATTGTGTCCATCTTTTTTATTTTAGCCATTCTGTGCATTTGTAAAGTGACTTTTAAGCAGAGACCTGAAGGAAGTATGCTCTGCTTGGAACACTTCGCCTCTGTAAGAGAAGTACGAAGACCTGAAGGCAAAAGTATGTTTTTTTTCTTTCTTTTTTTCTTTAAAAGTATGTT
This sequence comes from Pteropus medius, assembly GCF_902729225.1. NCBI lineage: Eukaryota > Metazoa > Chordata > Mammalia > Chiroptera > Pteropodidae > Pteropus > Pteropus medius. The sequence continues at coordinate 5,087,689 of NW_024349799.1, read as the reverse complement.
GTTTGAGAAGCGAAGAGGTGAGTGTAGCTGGAACTGTGTAAGCAATGGGATTTGAGATAAGAGAAGTGGGGGCTGGAGCGAAGAATAAAGTAAGCCATCGTAAAGCCTTTGGATTTTATGCTGACATAGAGAAATAATCATTGGAAGGTTTTAAACAGAGGACAGACATAATCTGACTTAAGTTTTTAACTGGACCCCTTCGGCTAATTTGTTGAGAAAAGACTGAAGAGCAAGGAAAGAAGTAGGGAGAGCTTTTGCAGATGGTTTGTGCCTGGGTCAGGAATGACGCGTGGTAGGAAGAAGTAAGAAGGGATCTCATTCTGGATGTTTTGAAGGTAGACCTGACAGAGTTCTCTGAGGTGTTTGGGGTATAAGAAAAAGAGAGTATCAAACATTATTCCAGGTTTTTGACCTTGAGCAGGATGGAGTTGAACAAACTTTTGCACAAACTTTTTGGTATAATTGATCACACAGAGAATCCGCAGGAGTCTCCTTCAAACTTCATTATAGTAACATCAAGTTTAGGAAATAGTCCATGTGACATAGCTTTGATGGAACAGTCATTTCTACTGGAGGGATTTAAGTCAGTTTACAGTTATAAGTGACAAAGAGCGGCTTTGTCTATAAATCTCGTTGGAGAGATTTATTCACTTTTCAAATCCCTCATGGCCAGTTGCTTCGCCTCAAAAACAAAGCCATTTCAAAAGCAGCAAATTAGGAGGTGTGAAAGAGGCAAGGGAATCTAGGTCAGGAAAACTAATGCTTTCTCATTAGAAAATAGCACAAAGCTATCTGTAATAGAGCTCTGGGTCTTAAAAAGTGTACAGAAATGACCTCAACAGGAAACAAAAGCACTCCTCGTATTTCTCAGTGCAAAGCAAACTTGCGGGAATTGAATGAAATGATCCTGATCAATAGAAAGTATAAGACTAATATTAAATATGCACAACATAGCTGTTTTGCTTTCTCAGAGAATTATCCAAAATGCTTACAAGTTGTTTTTTTTTTTACATGTCAACAACTAAACCTTATAGATTTCTGCCTTTACTGCCTTAATGAGGGGTTGGAAAGAGTACACTACAATCTATGTCACCCTACTCTGGAAAAGTGGAATTAAAAAACTTTCAAGTACTAGAAAAAATATGACTAATCATTAGTAAGCTATGCTAGAAATGAAAGCATAAGGAAGTAGCATCACTGGCTTCTCCTGGTGACAACTAATGACCCACATATTTAAGTCACTGGCCAGAACTGAGGGTGGAACTTGAGATTGCAAAGGCCCTAATTAACTGAACTAACCTGTCCTTTATGTTGGAGATTGGCAAACTATGACTCATGGCCCATGAGCTAAGAATGGTTTTTACATTTTCAGATGGCTGGAAAAAATCAAAAGGATAATATTTTGTGATATGTGAAAATTACATGAAATGCAAATTTCCATATCTATAAATACATTTTTTTTTTTGGAACCTAGCCCAGCTTATCCATTTAGATAGGAGCTATGGTTGCTTTTGCATTGTAACAGCAGAGTCGAGTAGTTGTGACAGAGACCCTATAACCTGCAAAGCCTAAAATATTTACTATCTAGTCTTTTACAGAAGAAGTTTGCCAGCTCCCTGCTCGATATCACACTGATCTATAACGGTAGAAGTAACAGCTGAGGGAATTTGTATTTGCAACATGAAATTGAGGACATATCTGGAAATGGAGAGGCACAGGAACAGGTAATGTTGTGTGCGTATAGCTTTTACCTGCAGCACTTGGCATTCATTCTTTCCAGGCGGTAGAAAGGAAAACGATCACTTTTCCGAGACAGGAAAGGGATACTAAATCCATTTAATCAGCTAGAATCAGATACTATTCATGTTTTCTGCTCTTAGATTGTTCTATCCCATAGAGTTAGTAAAAGAGAAAAGGGAGCTTAAAGTTAGATAATACACAATGGTGATTTGGTCAGCCCATACGCAATTGGATTAAAGCTTTCAAAATGGATTTTCAGAATAGAAACCTTGCCTGCCTTTTTCACTACTGTAACCATAGACCCTCCATATTATAAGCACTCAAATATTTGTTGAATGAACACATAAAAAATTCTGTGCATACACATGAAGGAAATTGGCTGTGGTGTTGAACAAAATGAACCATTTTGTTCTTGGCCTCTAATTGCTTTGGGGAAACTGTAGCAGCAAAACTTGAGACCTCTGCTCGACCTCGGGGTTAGAGCATTCAAGAGCATAGCAGCCACTATTCCCCTCTGTGCTAAAGTCAAAGGGCAAGTATGGTTATTATTTAGTGGAGGCTCCACAGGAAGATTTATTTCTGATTCCAGCTTACTGGGTTGGTCAACATCAGAGAGGCCTCAGGCCAGTAGGAGCAGAGTCCTGTTTACTACCTTGCTTAAACTCCTTATCCTCTTCCTGCAGTCAAAGCTCTTTCCCCCTTAAAGCGTTTTTTCAAAGACTGCTGACACGTGAGAAGAAAATATCAACCCATACCAAAGGAAAGCCAAACAGCAATGATCTTATTTACACAAAGGAAGCTATTTTATCTTCATTCCTAAATTCTGAAAGAAGTTCATAGATCCCTTAGCTTTTTTTTCTCATTGCAAATGTTAGATCAACTAATTATCTGAAATATTACCTCCGAAGAATGCTGTTGTCATCCACTCAAAAAGAGAGTTTTTATAACTCAGTTTTTCTCTTTTCCTGCTCTTTTCAACTTGAACTGTAAATGGAGATCTACCATGTACCTCATGTGCATTTTGCCAAGTTGGGAAAGAGGGAAATAGCAGAGGTGAATGAGATGAGCTTGCTGCACTCCATAAGTTCAGTGTAATAAAAGTTGTTTTTGTACATGACTGCAACACTCCAAGGGAAAGTGAAATTTATATACCTACACTACACATTGCAGACAAAAAGAAAAATGTAAGAAATTTCTGCTCCACTGGACAGTGTTTACTTTATTTTTATGACAACAAGAATTCCAACGGGAGCACTTTGGAGTTTTTATGCTATCACTTAAGACCTTTTAAAGATTGTTGCCTAAGGAGTCTCAAGAGATAAATAGCCAGAACACTACTGAATCTCTAAAATATTAAGTACAAATGCACTACTACCAGCTAAAAATGAAAATTTCCCTTTGCCTACCATTAAAAAGGAAGGAAATACAGAAAAATAAGTCAAATCTGCCCAGTTCTCTCCAAGTTCAGATTATAAGTATTAATCCTTATGTATATATCATGAGCTTTGCCATCAGAAAACCTCAGTTTGGATACTCTGCAATTTATTATCAACCTTGGGCAATTCTTGGAACTCTCTGAGCCTCTGTCTCTTCATGACTACTTCCAAGGACTTCTGCAAGAATCAAAGAAGGTTATACATGTATACATATATAAATGCCTTATAAATAATAATTTCCCACCAATCCCTTGAGAGTAGGGACTGCATTTTATTCCTTATTAAATTCCCAATATCTAGAACAGTGCCTGGTACATAGAAGACACTTAATTTTGATTGAAAAAACACTTTATCATATAAATGTATCATAAAGCATTTTTTACTATAATATGTGGATTAATAATAAGGTAATAACTGAATACAAGATGCCATGTTACAAGCTGTCCTTAGACCATTAAGTTCTAAGTCTTTCCTTCTAAAATATGATTTTCCTGATAGTAGGGCCAGCCCAACCACAGAATTTTACGCACATCAACACTCCACAAGGATGTATTAGACTGAGGAAAACTGGATGTGCGCATTAAGAAAAAAGTTACTCCAAGGCTGATAGTGTTGATGACTTTTATTTTGAAGATAATTTTACTAACAGTATCAGTTGAAAGTTGTGCTTCAAGTTTTCTCAACAGTTTGCAATGAATCAGTCATGCCATTTCTTTCAGGTTTCCTATGACTAGTGGTGCACATTGTGAGGCAGATTGCCGGAGTTCAGTGATATGAAACAGTTCTTCTCAGCAAGAAGATTCTAATGGAGATGAAAGTCGCATCAGCATCTCATCAACTCAGGTTTAAATTAATTAAACTAACCAGACTGTAAAACAGCAAAGATATCAGGCAATTAAAAGACCAAGTAGGATTGGAGGCTCTGGGGAAGAGAGGTAGCATAGATAAATTCTAAAGATCAAATGCTTTCAAACTTTTGGTTTAAAACAAAAAAATTATTTTCAAATTTTTTTATTTTTTATTTTTCTCTAACTTTTCCTATTTATAGTACTTGCCCCTATTTTCTTTCTTCATTTGTAAGGGCTTTGTGTAAACTAAAGAACTTAATCCTTCAACTATCATATATGCTGCAAATATTTTTCTTAGTCTTTGGACTTCAGAGTATTTTTGAACATATAAGAGACTTTAATTTTTAATATCTCTTTCAGATATAATTCATACATTATACAATTCCAGAAGATTTACATTTTATGTAGTCAAATGCATCAATCTTTTCCTTCTTTACTTTTAGATTTTATTTACAATATAACGCATAAGTTTTAATGGTTTCATTTTTTTGACATTTAAATCTTTACTCCATTTGGAATTTATTTTGGAATAAGGAGTGTGGCAGGGATCCTTCTTTATTTTTTATTTCCCAAGTGATTAGAAGATATCACAATGCCCCATACATGCATAATAATCCCCCTTTTCTAACTAGTTTGAAACATTGTCTTTATAGTAAATTTAATTCACATTTGTATTTTTCTAGAATCTATAGTTTTTATTTTACTTTTTAATAAAAATAAACTTTTAGTATTACAAAAGCAGTTTAATGAGCATTGTAGAAAATTAGAAAATACAAAAACACTACACTAACACAACCAAAGATAACCTTATTGTACATTCTTTTGAGGTATTTTTTCTATGGAGAGACATATAAATATATGCACTTTTACCAAAATAAGATATTATATATATATATATATATATACACACACACACACACACACACACACACACACACACACACACACACACATATATATATATATATATGTATGTATATGTTGCCTTATAACCTGCTTCAATTTAATGATCTCTACCTACTCGTTTCAACAACTCTTCATCTTATTTAACATCCACATACAAATTTCGCCAATCTCAACATGGCCTTTATAGCTGGTTTATCAAAACCAGGATTTAATCCAGAACCATGCATCTGGGCACTATGTCCCATAGGTCTCTTAATCTTGATGAAGTGAAAATATTGCAGATCTCTACTTATTGCGGCTCTTCCTCCAGCCCTTGAGATTTTGCTACTAGAATACATAATGATGTTTCCACTTAGAATTCAATTGACTGTATGACAGGAATGTCATAAAAGGTATTGCTACCAAGCCTGGCAGAACCTCAGACTTTATTTTAAACCAAATACTAGTTGCACAGGAAAGTAGAGGTCAGGTAGCAAAATATGAACATTTCAAAAAGAATGTAGAACATGGAACAAGTGAACTCTATCTGATCTGGCAGGAAGAAGTAATTCTTTTCCCCAGAAGAAAATAGGGTACTAGTGAGGGTATAGGATTTCTGTTGCTCAGGGACTTTTCAGGAATTAGTGCTAATAATAATTTGGGTTTCAAGAACCCAAAAGAAATACACCGGAAATTCAAAATACAGTAAAGCTCATTAACTTTTTACGTTTTCCTATAGAAGCTCTTCAAAAGCAATTTGCCGGATTTTAAATTTGTTTTACCAGAGTTTAGGTTTAGATATTATTCAAACCAAAGCCTTAGTCTGTAAGAAAGTTTTCACAAATGAATGAGGAAGAGGTAAGACAAAGCAGTATCATGAAAACCCTTCAAAATCCATTGTTGTATCCTACACTATTTTTTCACAAATGCCTCAAAATATCCTGTGGATATAAGACTTTTGGATAATTAAAATAACACAGAATAGATTGCAAAATGTGAAAAGTAAGCTATAGAACAACATGAATAGTATGATATTGTTTGTGATAAAATGGAATGATTTGTTTATACTCGAAAATATTTTGAACACGTGACAGACAATTGCTATCTTTGGGATGTGGAAGTGGATGAAGAATGAGAGCTCCATTTTTTAATCTACATATATCCATAATTTTTGGATTTTAAAAACAAAATTTTACCCTCTGATTTTTCCTATAAAGCAGAAAAGAACCTGAAAAACTGGTATAAGTTAGAACTCAGACACTAAAAGCACACTCAGGATAGGACTGACTCTGATGCAACGAGATGACTATTTCATCAGGATTTTCTTGTAGATTGCAGGTGGATAAAGTGGCAAAACATATGGAATTGAAATATATGGAGCTGAAAACCAAAGCGGGTGTCAAGGAGCTGAAATGGGTTGCTTTCATGGTTATGAGAGCTTCCATGTTCTTCTGTCAGGGATGGGGCTAGTTCAGATTGGGTAAGTTTAGAATAGATGATCAATAAACACTAACATTCCAAAAATATTAAAAATCTAAATAATTTCATTAACACAAATTCTGTATAAAGACATGTGAAAAAAAAATTTATCTTCCCAAATTATCAAGGTCTTATTAGGCCTTCTAAATAACTTACAAAAAAAATTTTTTTTTTTTTTGGAAATACACATAACATAAAGTTTACCATCTTAAATTTTTTGAAATTTTGGATGGTTTTAATAAAATGTCAGTTGGCCAATTTTACACAGGTAAGCTTTCACATTTTGTTTTCAAATGTTTGTAATGTCTGAAGCAGAAATTACAGGCCACCCCGCCTTGTAATCTCTGGAGACGATTCTATAGACGGAAAACCCTAGTTATCCACCACCCTAAATTTATCAACTTCATTTTGAACTTATTTTTTTAAACCATATTTTTTATTTAATCCATCTTAATAATTTTTAAGTGTATAGTTCAGTGGCATTAAATATATTCATTTCCAGAACTCTTTTCACCATGTTAAACTGAAACTCAATTTATTAAACAAAAACTCTCCCTTACCCACCGCCCCTGTCCCTGGCAACCACCATTCTACTTTCTGTCACTATGAATTTGACTACTCTAGGTACCTCATATAAGTGGAATCACACATTATTTGTCTTTTTGTTCTGGTTTCTTTCACTTAACATAATGTCCTCAAGATTCATCCATGTGGTAGCGTATTGCAGAATTTCCTTCTTTTTTAAGGCTGAATAATATTCCATTGTATGTATATAATACCTTTTGTTCATCTGTCAGTGGACACGTGGGTTGCTTTGACTATTGTGAATAATGCTATAAACATGAGTGTACAAATATCTTGATAAGTCGCTTCCTTCAATTCTTTCATATATATACCTAGAAGTGGAATTACCGGGTCACATGGTAATTCTATTTTTAATTTTTTGAAGAATTACCCTACTATATTTCCATAGCAGCCATACCATTTTACATTCTTACCAACAGGGCACGTGGGTTCCAATTTCTCCACAACCTTGTCAATACTTGGATTTTTAAAATTTATACTAGTCATTCTAATGATCTCGATATGGTTCTAATAACTTTTTTAAACAAGTTATTTGGGAGAAGTTATTCCAAAAGTTGATGAATTCAGAAAAATACAACTTTTTTCCTGAGAAAAATGTTGCCATAGTTCTTCTCAGCATTTCCCACCTGAACCAAGAGGTATTTTTCTTCGAAGATGATATATCATTTATCTGAGTTTTTGATAGGTTGAATTAAGGTTGCCATTTGCGATTAATAGGAATGGTATATCCTGTCATGTTTTGCAAAATCACCTAAATATTTCTTATTTTAGAATCACATGACCTAAAAAGTGATGACTATACCCAAGAAAAAGGGAAGCGAATCAGCTTTGGAGAAGGGACTGGGGAAAAACCTGTAAAAATTTATGTAGTTCAACTGAACTTTTATTTAAGTACACAAAACTGCAGTTTCATCATTGGTCAGCTTTAATATTTGACTTCAAAGATCACAGAAGACAGAAATGGTGAAACTCCTAAACTTTTTAAAACTCAAATTTCTTTATTTCATAATATGGTGAAAATAGTTAGAATGAGGAAGTGAAAACATATTCTCTGTGTAACATCATACAACAAAGTTGGGAGAGATCCTGCATTCATACGTGTTAAATATTAATTTAAATAAAGTCTTGCTTGGAAGAGAAAGGAAAACAATCACATGAGAGCTAATTTGATTCCTTTTACGACATTCTTCCCATGATCATATTTAAAAAGTTCGGTGACAAAGATTATGGAGAAAGAACCAGATTGTGAGCAGCAGTACTGTGTGATGAAAACAGCTTTCAACTTTTTCTGAGAAGAGTTAGGTTTCCATACCTGGTTTGTCGCCTTACTAGCTGTGCAATCTGTGTGAGTCATTCAACCCACCTGAGCTTCAGTTTCCTCATTTATAAATCAGAGATAATATCACTTACTTCACAGGACTCTGGTAAATATTAAATATAATGATAGATGTGATACAAAGCAGGGTCAGTGTTGTCTAGTTATTTTGCAGAGATTAAAACATACATACTTGTGTTTTGAAGAATGTTTCTCAATGAGTGACTTGAATCGGAATTTTTCATATTTCCTCCAGAAATATGTTTCTTTCCCATCTCAGTCAATGGCTCCACCATCCAACTATCCAGTTGAATAAGCCAAACCTACCAATTAACCTAGAATTTTTCATCTTTCTTCACCCACCAAGTCCATGGCTTCTACCCCTAAAATATATCTCAAATCCAGCCACTTCATCTCCACTCCCACTGCCATATCTCTTATTTCCGTCATGTCCCTTTCCAATATATTTCTACTTGGCAGCAAGAATAATCTTTAAAAATATACTAGATTATCTTCTGCCTAATACCCTTTAATGGCTCCTCTTGGCGCTTAGAAAAAAATGCAAATTCTTTACCACGGCCTGCTGAAAAGGCCTTGCCTAATCTGACTCCTGCTTAGCTCTCCAGCCTTACTTTGCATCTCCAGTTTATTTTGCTCCAATCATACTGGTCTCCTTTCTGCTCCTTGAAAATGCCCAATGCTTTCCCACCATTTGCACTTGCAGTTAGTTTCCTCTTTTTCAAACACTCTTCCTTCAGGTCTTAGCTCTAATAATTCAGGCTGAAATGTCACATTCTCAGGGAGGCCTTCCTTGACTGCTAAATCTAAAGTTGCTGCCTGCCTCCTTAACCTTCTATCGTATCATAATTAGCTATAATTAAGTTGTTTATTTGTTTATTGTTCGCCTTCTCCCGGAGTCAGGAACTGTGTCTTGTTACCACTATATCCATAGCACTTTGCCCAGTGCCTGGCATATGGGGCACTTGAATATTTGTTGAATGAATAAATAACTAAATGAATTAATGAAAAGAAAGAGGAGAGAAAGGCTTGAAAATCTGCATTTTGGCTAGTTTCCCCAGGTGAATCAGTCAGGGAAAAGTAGAGAACAGATGCACACTCTAAAATAATTTTGTTTAATAAGAGATCATTTACAAAGGTATGAGGGAACCACAAAAATAACAAAGTGCCCAAGGACTAGTAATTGCAGAGCTCTTATCACCCACAGACCAGAATGGAGAAAGGTTGAGAGCTATTACTAGAACCCAGAAGGAGAAAGTCCTAGAGACAGAGCCACCTTGAAATAAGCTTACCCTTCAGTGAAAGGACCCAGTCAGCCCAAAGTGATTTATAGAGAAGAATCTGAGAGAATATCAACCTCCCTGCCCTCCCTCTCTCTGATCACGTGCTGGGGATCCCCGCTGGCCAAAAAGGAAGGAAAATGGGACTGAGGATAGGGCTCTGATACCATTTCATTTGGAAGGTTTTATTTCTTCTATTATAAAAAATCTAATGCATATATAATAAAATATTAAGTTGTCAATTCTGGGTGTTAGATTCACAAATGTTTAAGATTACTTCTGGTTTTCATCTGAGATTTCTTAATATCTCAAAAAAGTAGTGGTATAGTTTTCCATCTACTCCCATGATCAATGGTTTTGGTTACTGGTGGGAATATCCACCATTGATTCCCATCTCCACAGTGCTATCAGCATTGTTTAAGCAATGTCAGAGAACAGTAAATATATTTGACACATGAGAATATTCTCTTTTGTAGCTTTTATTTGGAAAAGTTCACTTTTCATAGGATCACATTTTAACCTTCCCTTCTACCTGGGTTTTGGTATTTCTCTCAGCATTGAATGGTGACTTAAAGACAAATCAGAAAAACCAAAGTGGATGGGAAGGTTAAAAAGACTCAACCACACCAGTTCTAGCCAGGTGACCTCGTAAATTCCCACATTTCGGTTTCATCTAAAAAATGAGAATGGGATAATATCGACTACTCTACCAGGTTATTGTAAGAAACGCATGAGAATGCATGCAAAAGTGAATAAAATCTAAATATTTGTATAAATGTAACATGTAATCATTATTCAGCAATACTCAAACTTTCAAACTATTACTTGAAGCTTAATTTGAATTAAAATATTTGAAAGGTTTTGTTTTTGCTGTTGTTTTCTTCTTCTCTAGCAATCTATGGGTTTGTGGGATATCGGCTGTCTATAAATCTCCAAGTAGGTATCCTAGGAAATGAAGAAATACACATCAGCTTCTTTCTGACCACACTAAACATCCCCCCTATCCAAGCCTCTCCATGGTCAGCTGCTAGTGCTTCTTTCTCAACTCTCCCAGATTTTCTCAATTTACCATTCCCATCTCCATCTCTCCTACTTTGATGCACATCCCCACCTGTTATGAACTGAATCGTGTACCCCTCCCCCAAATTCATATGTTGAAGCTCTAACCCTCAATGTGACTGTACTTAGAGATAGAGCCTTTAAGGAAATAATTAAAATTAAATGAGATCATAAAGGTAGAGTCCTAATCCGATAGTACTTATGTCCTTATAAGAAGAGGGAGAGACCCCAGACCTCTCTCTCTGTGCATGTGTACAGAGAAAAGGACATGTGGGGATACCCTGGAGTATAAGAAAAAAAGATACTGCTTCCTCCTCATCTCTCAGCGCTTAATTACCTATTAAGTACACCGAAAGCCCCAAGGAAGCAGGAATTGTTCTATGTTTCACAGTTGTAACCCGGGTGCCTGGCATGGCAGGCATTCATAAATATTTGTTGAATAAATTACAACCCATTCAGTCTCGAAACAGATCTTTGCTCACGTCTTCTCTAATATATCCAATCTCTCTCCACTAGCTCCTTCTCATTTTCACATATTTATAAGCCTCCCCATTTAGAACACAACTCAGTTGAAAAGGCAGCAGTTTCAACTGAGTTGTGTTCTAAATGGGGAGGCTTATAAATGTCCTGGTTCTCCAATTCGTCTGCATAAGTGGCTGATTTTTACTAGCCTCATTTAATACCATTCAGTCCTCTTCGTCCCTTTGCAATCTGGTATCAGTTCCATGAATGAATAAGCCACAGTTAAGGAGGCCTCCTTTTAAACCAAAGGCAGTCATCCTTTCCCAGCCCTTGCCTTCCTTGATTTTGATATCCTATTTTGGACTCTGCTGATAACCACTTTCTTTCTTAAATCCTTTACTTCCATGGGGTTGAGGACACTGTAATTCCCTATTTCTGTTCCTCGGACTGCACCTTCTCTGTCTTTTGGGAATATTCTAAGGCTTAACTCTGCTCACTCTTTTTCTCCATTCACTTTCTTCAAGAGTTTTTTTATTCTTTTAAGTTAAATTATCAACTCTTTTATTGATGACTTTCGAGAAATCACAACTGAGTATACACAGTATGATCATGACCATGTAAAAACCCCAAAAACTATGCACTGTAAAAAGTAATAGAAAATAGAGCAAAAAATTAATAACAAGTAAATGTCTGTGAGTTGTAGAATTATGAATTTTTTTTAAAAAGGTCCAGATCGATCTTGAGATCATATCCAAAGCAAAGCTATAATATCTCTTTCCCGTTTGTTGGAAAGGACTGGCTAAGCAGGAAATCTGTATTCCTCGGTCAGCTCCAAGTTGGCAGTTAAAAGTTTCTCTCCTCAAGAAAGAAACCAAAATTTGGAGAACAGTCAGCTGCTAAGGCCTTGGACATCAAACAATCTATAGTAGCCACAAAGCTTTTTATTTTAAAATTAATTCGTAAAAGCATTTATGTCTATTAATTGTAGAAAAATTAGAAAAACCTAAACAAGTAAAAATAAGTCACAAGTAATTCGATCATAAAAACCACAATTAACACTTTAGTAGATATCAATTTACTTTTTTTCCCAAGGAAAAAATATTTTTATTAATAAATTATAGAATCAAATATCTGGACATTATAGTCATGAACATTTGCACTTCAAATACTAGTTTCAGAATATATTATAAATCATTTTACTTTTAAAATAAATATGTATATTTTTATTTATACAGTATGCAGTTCTATAGATTATTTTTTTCACTTAGTATCTTGTCAGAAGATAAAAAAGAGTAATATTTTAATGATGTCATTATATGGGTCTATTATAATTTATTTAACCAGTCCCTTAATATTGAATGTTTAAGTTTGTTTTCTAATTTTTCACTCTGCATATGTATCTTTGGGCACTTGTCCTATTCTTTTCCTAGGATATTATTCCTAGTATTGGAGTTTCTTAATTTAAGGACATATTCGAATTGATCCTCAAAGTGTCCTGCCAGTTTATATTACCACCAACAGTTCATGAGTGCCTGTTTCTCCATGCCTCTCAACAACGCTTTCTCTCTTGCCCATCTAAGTTGGAAATTGGTATCTCAATCTTTTTTTTTTTTTAATGTATAGGTCTTTGATAATGGAAAGGGGAAACTTTTTTTGTTGACTGTTACATTTGTGGATTACTTATCTTATGCTCTTTGTCTTATGCTCCTCTCCCAACCATTGATTGTCCTTAAAAAGTTTTTGACCAGAAAGAAGGACCGTAAACCCTTGATGAACTGATTGAATGAAAAAGGCTTAGAGTGAGTTAGGAAGAAAGGGAAGGAGGGAAGAAGAGAGGAAGGAAGAGACCAAACATTATAAAAGCAAAATAATATTATTCTTTTGAAGAAAACTCATATTTTAAACCAAACTTTATGGAATTCATATGTTAAACAGAAAAAAGTGCAGCAGCTCTGGTCAAATTGGGAATGGGTAACCTGCTCAACCTGCTCTTAGCATAACCATCCCCACTCACCCAGAAGAAGCTGTCTACACCATGTCTTGTTATCTTAGGGCTTGAAACAACTAAATTTAAAACCGCTGGACAAACAAGACCAATGTATTTGTGTTTTTTCCAGAAACAATACAATGAGTTAAATTATGCCTGTTTTGATAGAGTTCTCTGCTTTTCAAAGAAAAGACAGGCATAAATGAATGGGAAAGTAGGTTATCATTCAGTTCAACGTATAAACGATGCTATTCATAACACAGGCATCTGGTGGCACAGCAACAATTCAAACTTCAAGTAGAATACTGTACAGAGAAGGAACTAATATCACCTCTTGAGGGCAAGCTTCGCAAATTTATACCTATAAAGTATACAAAACTCCTAAACCTATTCCTTCAGACTCAGCCTTCATCCAAGGGCTAATATACCTAAAGCACAGCCACTCAAATGTCTGTCATCTCAAACTTTGTCGTTTCAGAGGTCACCCAAAGTCATTTACCACCAACCTGGTTCCCCTCTCCAAGTTCCCCATTTTGCTGCAGCTTTGGAGTTAGCAGTGACTTTCCCTTCTCCTTTTAAGCTCATCTAGTCACCAACTCTTACTAATTCTTTCCATACGGAGACACGTAGACTCAACATTTTCCTACTTACATCGCCACTACTTTCATCTGGACACTTATTACTTCACGTCTGGATTGCTACAAGTCTCCTATGCTATAGACTATTGCCAAATTAATTTTTATGCAATCTAATGTCAGTTGGATCTGTTTAGCTTTCTGAACTGGTTTCTGGAATGTTTTCTGGTCTAGGCTTTTATCTTTATTTCAGATTATAGTGTGGGGGAAGAAGAAACTTTCCTCCAACCTCAAGGTTCTTCTGGTTGGTGTTATAATTAAACCTACATGAGACAGATGAACAAGAGAAAATAACCAAATTTAATAACGCACGTATGCATGGGAACACCACATGCATGAGAGAATCAGAGATCACCACATACATGAGAGGTTTAGAGACAGAAAGTTAAAATGAGGTATATATGGCACTCCGAACTAAGGATGAGGTAAGGCATTTTGAGGCTTCAGAGCGTCACTGCAGGATGACAAGAGCAGATGTTCGGTAATTAGTAGTTTGCTTTGCAATATAGATAGGTCATAAAAGGTTATCTTTGATAATCTCTTATTATGGGCAAGGCCCCTAATTCAAATTCTTCTAGGTAGTTGCAGGGGAGGGGGGCAGAAATTTCTCTGAGTTCGCAGGGTCTCTGTTGCCTTTAGCTTAAAATAATCTACATACCACAGAGATACATATTTGGGTGACTCATTCTGAACCCCAACAATAGGATGATCCAACTCTTTAAAAACTAGTTTGTCAGTGCTATACAAAAGAGGCAGAAAAGCTAAACATTACTAGTGGCTTTATGAACTGTCTTGCTACGCTTTCAACAATCTCATCTTCTCTTTGACTGCTTTAGTTGCGATCTTGTTTTGATGCCTGGTCTCAGACTGTTATATTTTCCTTTTGGTACTGAAATGATTACGTCATGTTATTGCCTAGCAGTTTTGGTTCTTTTTTATGTCTCATTTAATGTCTCAAGTTAATGTCTCAAGACATAAGTTCAGAACAAACTCTTCAACCTGGTGCTCTTCAGCTGGCACTCTGATCTACTGCAGATTGTCGCGACAATTTTTTTTTTAATGCCTCTTTCCAGGGCCACCATGTTGCACAACTCTAAGCAAAATCATTCACACTGTATTCTATATTAATGGTTTCCCATACTCAAATATATTATGATTTATGTTTTATGTTCTCTTATTTTAACTCACTGCAGCCATTCTTTCTCTACAGTTGTGGCTACTAGATGCCCACCTGTTTCCAGGGCCCCACCCCAATTTCTAGAACCACCCTGGCCAGAAATGAGAGGTTTAATAGCTTTGAGGACTGAGTACCAACTTACCCCTATAATTAGTCCAGTGTTATCACTCTATCCTTCAGTTCTATTAAGTGAGCTTCCTTCCAAGACTGGGGTCCTCGTTTCGGTTGATACTTTGAATCCTGTTTTGCCTTGATGCCTAGGACTAGGACTCCAGTGGTACAGAGAAGCTCTTACTACATGTTAAAACTCCTCCATGCCAACTGCTTCCTGAAATGCCTGCCAACTATGGTCCCAACTGCCACGTACATGGAATACTATCGGCATGCTGGACTGGGCCTATAGCTGGTTCTGCTAAATCTAATGCCCACCTCAACCCAGCAGAAGGGTCTAATTCCATCATCTGACCACTTCTCTAGCTTTTCCCAGCATACTGTTCACCATGCCTAGCAATATCTATTTCAAAATGAAAGGATACTTTACCTCTTTTAAAACATGACGTCCCAATTAGAAAAGCACTATTCAGATGTTTTCTGATATCAATTCTCTTGTTATAGAGAGCATATTTTATTAAGTGAATTAAAGTCACCTTAACTATAAAATTATCGAACTTTTAAAACATGACTTTCTAAACATCTTCTAAACACCATACTAGGTGCCTTATCTTCTACTGGTTGACACAAAATACATGTTGGCCCTCTAATATGGACTGCTCTAAATTATAACAAAGCAAAATTTGGAAAGAAATAACAAAAAGAATTATATCATATATTATCAAAATGATCCCTAGCAACTATAACCAGAAATTATAATAAATAAAAGTGAAAATGACTGATTTAATGGATTACCTACCTAAGTTATTTTTCAAATGCCAAGAAGCAATTTCCTAACCATAAAAATGTTTCCAATTTTTTTTTTATTTTTCTTACTCCAGAGAGAAATCTCAGGTGCATTTACTCATCAATTTATCACTTCATCAAAATCTGTAAAAAAAAATCTATAGAGCATATGTGAAGTTATGACTGCAATAAAACAACGAAGAACCCTTATTTTGTTCTTGGAAAACTTTATTTCAGTTTAAACAAAAAAGCAAATGTTATTATGTCATCCAGGGACAGGTGAGAGTATGATCATCCTTCATAGCTGTAAACTGGCAAACTACAAATGAGAGATGAGATCAAGGTAAAAGACACTAATGAGTCCAGATTATATTTACCTCCCAAAGAGATCATGAAAATTTAGTCAAAAAGGTTAGAAACAGATTTACACAAAGTCACATCAGAAAAGCTGAGATAGTGATGGCTAACGCTTTGGGAAATTCCGTTTCCATTTAGTGATCAGAAGAATAAATTCTTAAATGGTCAGGAATAGGTGGTTTATACTGTAAGTATTAAAAACAATGATATGTACTTTCACCAGTTTCATATAACTAGGATTTAAGATGTTATTTAAAATCTAAATTTAGGCCTAAACGTTTAGTCATTACTAAAAATGGAAAATTTACATTTCTTTACAGAAAACATAAAAATATGACTATTTGGATCTTGTCTTAATTTACAATTGATAAGTCCAATTTTAATGTTTACCAAAAATAAAAATAAACAGACAGCAGCATTGTTACATACCTGAAGAATATTCCAAATAGAATGTTCCCATTAACAACAGACAACCAAGAAATCAAATTCAGTCTACAGATTTTATTTCTGATCAAGTAATAAGCTTTCAGTTATTTCTGTGAGTCTACCTTCTCTTAACAATGTACAACTTGTCAGA
This sequence comes from Pteropus medius, assembly GCF_902729225.1. Lineage (NCBI taxonomy): Eukaryota > Metazoa > Chordata > Mammalia > Chiroptera > Pteropodidae > Pteropus > Pteropus medius. The sequence goes on along the minus strand of NW_024349799.1, from coordinate 5,070,952 downwards.
TAACTACATCATTGATTTCCAAGCTCTCCTTCCACTGTATTTTTCCCCTTTAACTAAGACATACCTAGAAATAACAAGACAACTTAGAATAGCTGTAATGGCCTTCAATAATTTTGTTTTACTAATTAGTTGACCTAATTCCAGTGAAGGCTAATATCAAATTATCCAACAGTCTTTGATTTCAGAAATACTAATAGCAGTAGAATTATATAGAGCAATCTTGATCAATAATCTTCTACTCACATCTTATAACCAGTTATCTTTCTAAACAAACTATTTACAAATGCAAAATATGCAATATTGTTTAAAATAAATATACAATATACAGTTTCTACATTCTCAGACAGGCTTAAAAATGAGGTAATAAAAACTTAATTGATTAAACCTTTCGCCATTCTAGAAATGGCTTAGGGAAATAACGGTGAAAATTTTTTTCTTGTATCTTTTCACATTTTCTTTGAATGCTTCTGAATGCCTCCTATGCTATGGTGAAAAATTATGTAAAAAATCCTTAAGCTTTGTTGGGTAGTCTGTCATCACCCCAGTTGCTCCCAAATCAAAAGCTCTTTTGTATTCTTGTTCTTCATTTAATACCCAAATATACACCTGAAAATTAGAAACATGAGAAGTACGAGAAGAAATGTTAACACAGAAAATTATTTTTATAATAGCATTTATCCACTACAATCTCCCCACGCTTAGAAGTAATCTTTTAAACCCGAAATTTGAAGAAATCATTGAACCCTTTATAATATTCCACTTTGCTCATTAAACATGCACTGTCCCACCCCTCTGGCTTCAGTTATTCTCACCTATACCTAAGTGGACTCTAGTTACTGAAATGCCAATGTTTTCCTGCTAACTCTAAGAAAGAGAGTAAGGTCTTTATATGTGAACCAGTAAAGCAGCATCATCAGAGCTGGGACCAAGTTAAGGCAGTTAAAAGTTCCTGCCCTTTACACTTGTGTTAAATTGGCAAACTTTACTGTTTCCAAAATGCATCATTCCAGAAATTTACCTGAATTCCTCGGGCAGTGAGGTGGTCAAACAAAGCTTTTCTCATTAGCAAACTAGAAAAGAAAAGCAGAACAGATTTAGGTACTTCTTAGCCCCAGGAAGGACTAAAATAAGTCCTTAGTCCTAACTTTGTCAATTCAGAGTTTATAATTCCTAGTTGAATTTAATCCCAACACTTCCGCAATATAAGCAATGGCTTCAAATAATAATAACTGCTGTGGATGCATTTATATCTTTACTGCTGTCTGCTTGCTGGTGAACAACCAGAACCTTCTTCCTACTCCTTGCTACCGCGAGATCCTTGAGACCCATTCTTATTGAAGCAGCTCAGTGGCTTCCTCACTCTCCCTGCTGGAGCCATGATGAGAGTGAGAAAGAGTTGGGAAGTCTGTGTTCCTAAGTTTGCAGGTTAAAATAAGGTAGTGAACCTGGGTCAAGTTCTATAACATCATAGTTCATTCACAGAATGGATTGGTCTTTTGTGAGCTATCTTGGAATCTAATGTCTATTAATTACACTATCCTACATATAGGGGAAAAAAACAAACAAACCATTTTTTAGCTCCAAAGAACTGACTTTGAAGTGAACTTTTAGAAAACAAAATCACTTGAGCAAGATGGGAACTAACTGTACTAGAAAGTTATACGTATAATTCCTATTCTGTTTATGTTTATTAGAATGATTAGATAACAGAAACTAAAAATCACACGCACTTTTTGAATTGGGAGGGTCCTGCCTAATCCTAGAGGAAAGGGCCTGGGCCTCCATTAGAGGTTCAGGAATCAACCAATTCCTCCTTGCTCTGCTTTCTGCTCGGCTTCTCCCGTATGATTGAAGGGGGTCAGTGATGAAGGAAGAGGTTGTTTTAATTTACTAACTGCTTTGCGTACAACTGTAAGAGGGTGTGCTAGGGCCCATCTACCCCTTAAGTGGTAGTAACCCAGGCAGTTGCTACATCAGTCCCCTCTGCTGCTGGCTGGAGAAACTTTGTGGCAGCTGATAAGCTGCTACAGCCTGGGGCCAGAGCCAGGCCCTTCTCTCCCTTTGGCCCTCTGCCCAATACTCCAGCTGTGGATGAAGCAAAGATTACCCCCTGTCTGGCGAGGGAGGCAAGCCCTGTTGATCCAGGTCTTTCCTAAGGCCACAAGGTCCAGGCTGGTGGCCCAGGACCATCATGCTATCCTAACAAAGATGCTGTAATAAAAAAAAAAAAAATCATGTGCATTAAATAACAAATGTGTCCTTGAAATTAAATTAAAATTAAATAAAAAATGTGTCTTTGAAAACCAGAATTTAAATCAGTAATAAAGCAAAAAACAAACTCTGTGACACAGGGAAAAGATGCAACTAGTTTTCTATCTCTTTGAAAGAGGAGCTAAGTTAAAAAGCCTGTGACTAAGGGCTATATTTAAGCATTCAAGTTTCCATTTGAAAGCAAAATACAGCTCAATAATTTTGCGGTTTTTACCGAAAAATAAACTCAACATGTCTTAGGAAGCAGATGTCAAATCTATAGGTAGGGCTTCCTTTCTGCTATTAAGTCTTGGTTCAGATTTTTCTGAGAAATGTGCCATTAGTTGATATACATTTTTCATATACTGTGTTGCTATACACACTTCTGAGAGAGGAGAGGAAGCATCTGAAAAAATGCAAAGGAAAAGGCCTGCAGAAATAACCCACTCAGCAGGTTAAAACTGCTCTCTCCCCCCATTCTGCCCAGTGCTCTTCAGCAAACATGTTTTCCCATAGTTACCTCCCCCACCTCAAGGACTCTCCAGCTCACGTCTGTTGATTGACAGCTTGCCAACCAACTAATGTTCTTCCTTATCTGTAGCTGTGTAGGAATATCAAGACTGTGTAAAACTGCTTGTTATGTTACAATTAAAACTCAACCCTTGGATAGGAATCCGCTGAGCAGGTCCCATCTCTCTGTTCAAGAATCCTATAATGGTGCTAATAACGCCAAGGTCGCAGGTTCAACAAAACAAATGACCTGTAAAACCAGTGGTCTGGAAATTCCTCCCCCGTGCAGCCCCTCACCCAAAGCTCCCCGTCCCCATCCTGAGTAAGAACGCACATGTGAAACCTCAGACAAAGGAATCACGTGCCCCTTGCAGGGACACTGCAAAAGTATATAAACTGTAATAAATCTAACCAGACCTAGCTCTGTGCATGCAGTTGTTAACCCCATGCGCTCAGCTGGCCTAATAAATTCTCCTCCCTCTAACAAAGTTGTCTGAGTGTCCAAATTCCTATGTCAGGTGTCACTTCCTACAACACTTCCTTTCATGTTTTTCACAGTAGGCTAGTGGAAACAGCAAATAAGTAGAAGGGAATGGTTATATATCCCAGCTCTGCTACTTACTAGCTAGATAACCCCAAGTAAATCACTTAACTTTAGGTTGGTCAAGTGCTCAATTTTCTCCTTAAACTGAATGAGATTATCTCCCCAGATTCCTCCTAAAGCTTTGTGACTGGTAATTAAGCTAGTTCTAAATGATTCATACACATCTAGTTTTGTATGGTAGGTATTCAACACATCCTTGTTACAAATTACATGTAGAAAGCTTGCACTAAATTATAAGCATAGTATTTAACAGATACAGCTAAAACAATAACTTGTATATCAGGAAACTAAAATTCTTACATATCAGAAAGCCAGATGAGAAACTTTTGACTTCTGGACATGGTGTGTGGTTCTTTTAGCCTGAGGCAAAATAAAATTTAAATCATAAATTAGAAACTCAGGAATGTAATAGTGTGATAAAACAAAACAAGTTCAAAAACAAAGTGCCTTACACTTATATACTCAAAAAATATTTGTGAAAGGGCAAAAAAAATTTAAATAAATTAAAATAAAGCCCGTGTGGGTTCTCCACTTCTATTGATTTTAAGTTAACTTTTTGCTACTGCTATTCGAAGGTTTGTTTTTTTTTTTTTAAAGTATCTTTCCAGAGACCCTGTGTGCCTGGGGCTCATGTAGCTTCTCTTTTTCAGTAAAGCTCCTTTCTCTTGCTTTGTTTCCTATAATTTAGTATATAGTAGATTTAAACATACAACCAAACTTTATTATACATTAAAAGATACTTGGGGTAAAAATGAGACTAAAAAAAAAAATCTTGTTTTTTCTTCCCTTTTCAGTATCGAGAGACCTAGGCCCTGTACTTTTTAATTATCTTTGCTTTTGAAAAAGCATACTTGACTTTTAGGCCCACGCTGAGTTCCTTCTTCAGGAAGAGCACAACTATAGGTGTCATTAACTTCGGGTTGTGCCCATAGGAAATTTTAGATTAGTCGCTCTACTATGACAATTTCTCAGCTTCTTTCTAAATTTAACAGCACGCAGTGACTTTTGATCTCCCCAGATCTTCATTTCTTGTTTTCTAATGCAGCCTGTCTATACTCTTAGCATAATTCTGAGTCTCTACACTTAAATTCATTTTATTCTTTCTCTCTGAATTCAGTTTTTATTAGAAGCTCTCTAAATAAAATCCTTTTTCTCCTAAATCTAGCCAGGGTGGAAAGTCCTGGCTGCAATTTCAGGAATCTCAAGGATTTAGTATCTCAAATACTATTTACCTCGTTAAACACAAATTATTATGTTGTCTTAGGAAGTATCCATTGTCTTTCATTAAAAAAAAAACAAAAAAAACCATTAACACACGTAATATTCTACCTGTGTCTTAATCCATAATCACTTTTTAGAGAAAAGATTAATACTATGAAGTATATTCATGTCTATATTTTCAATAATTTTTGCTTCTAAAAGGAACACATGGAGATAATGTAGAGAGCATAATAGTCTATTCCAGGCCAGAGGAAAGCTAAATACTTTAGGAATAAATGGTTAGGAATCATTTTAATCTAGTAAATGAAAATGGTTTCTTTGTAAACAAGAAGTGATTTCTGTTCTTTTGTCTGAAAAAATATAATTGGGAATAGATAAAAATACTCATCGCTAAGAAACGCAAACTGGAAAACAAGCATAAAACATAGATGCCGAGTACAACCTACTGACCGAATTGCTTTTCTTACCAATATTTTCTAATGATAATTTCTGAGTATTAAGCTTGATTTTTTAAAGTTCTGTTTGGGGATGGGAAAAGTTTTCATACATTTAAATGATCGCCCCAGGAGCTCTGAATTCCTTTGTGATGACTCAGTTATCATATAAATTTTAGCTGGATATCACATTGTAAGGGTGCAGGATTGTGAGATGAAGCTATCTTTCTTTAATAATAAAGCTAAAGATAATTCGACAATAAAAGCTATCATTTATTGAGTGCTTATTATTTGCCAGGCAATGCTGTGTTTTATTTTTTGATCTTCATGGTAAATTAGTGTGTACTCTAGAGAAGTTATGCAAGTATCTTATATAAACTAAATCTATCCCTTTCTTTCTCCCATCTCCAGAGGTTTCTGTTGGGTGGTTGTTGTGGTGGCGGTTGTTTTTCTTCCTAAATGTATTAATGGTGAATTTGGAGTTTAATGAAATTTGAGCTGCATATAGTTGTCGATGAAGTAGAAAGAAGGGAAGTTGGAGGGCAACTACTAGTTGATGTTAGGATAAAAGGATTAGTAGGCTTCAACGGTTAAGTGCAACTTTTTTTACCTGACTTCTGAATACACAGGCACAGAAAACTGTTGTTGCCTGAGATGGGTCCAGATTAAAAACTTATAATCCTTTACTATTCATTTTAGAGAATCTGTTTTTATGTCAAAAAGCACTATTAAAATAGGTAAGCTAATCAAACATGAAAATAACTACAGCAATCTATTCTTTGTCATGGACATTGATATTAATGAGCTTTATCTTAGTACTCCTTGATAATTGATGAAAACAGGTAACCACTTACTTCAATATGATAGAAGGCATTGGGATTTCAAAAAACTGTTCTCGAATGGGCACAAATGGCAAGAGGCCAGTGAAGAACAGGCCAAGAATGAGCAGAACCCGCTGTAGACTGAAGAATATAGGAATATCTGAATTCTAAAAGACACAAAAAATATTATATGCTACTTTCCAACTGTTCAAATAAAGAGGATTATTTCACAACCCTCAAAATTTCCCAAGACTGTATCTTGACAACTGTTAAAAGTACTCCCTGAATTATAAATATCTAAACACATTGCATTTAGAAATTTCTAGTGCTTGACAAATGGGTCAGGATCTATCTTAGAGCCCTATAGGGTTCATTGATGATACTAAAGTTTCTCTATCTCCTACTCTCTGCTTTTGCAACACCATTTCTGTCCATTAGTGATAGTGCTTATCACTAGAGATTAAACACATCAAATTTAATGGAACGAGGTAAAGAAATGAAGAAATAAAATATTTATTAATCTTACTCCTGTTTAAAAGTTATATAACTATATCTAGATGTAGTTAAACAGGATACGATACAAATATATCTACACACACACACACACACACACAGGAATATATACTAATACTGTTACAAATATGTCATCTTTCAGCTACGTTACAGATCAAATATAAATAGGATTTTGTAAGCTAGTCCAAGAATCTAACCACCATTTTAAGTTTCTATTAAAAAATGTATTTGAGATCCCAAAACCCTTAGAATGTAAATGTCATGTATATATGAATACTTTTCAGCTTGCAAAATTGAAACTCTATACCCTTTAAACAACTCCTATAACTCCTCCTTGCCCCTCCTATATTTGCCTCTAAAACAAATGAAAGTTATGATGAATTTGAATTTTCTGTATAAAAGTAGCATGTTGAAAAAAAATCATGCAAAAAAGTAATTTATTTTAAACAGGTCTAAATTACCCACCTCTTTATTGTAAAAAAACAAACAAACAAACAAAAAAACAGTAAGTTTGAGAACTTCTTTTTCCTCAGTGTTCTCATGCTGCTTTGTGTATTTTCAGCTAATTTATATACAAGTGTTTCAGCTGCAACACATTATACAAGTCCCTGAAAAAACTTGATTTCTGCAAATTCATACCCTAAGAATAACAGAGGGTTAGGGGCTGACTCTCAAAACATGTACAACTTTAGAACCAGAGGACTAAAACCAGTAACTGGTACTGCTGGTGGGAGAGGGCGTGGAACAGTATATTGGCATATCGCTGGCATTAACAACAGTCTGTACCCCATATCTTTCAAATTAGAATATCTGGGATGGGACCTAGGCATTAGTATTTTTTTTTACTGTTCAGGTAATTCCAACATACAGTCAAGGTTAAGAATCATTGCATTAAGTCTGAGTGAATAAAAAGTCACTAAGTGAGAATAAGTGCTACATGTCTTCCCATCACTAATGTGTAGTTCTTTTTAGTTTCTAGAGTCTGGGATTTAAAGGCTAGTGTAAAATTCTCATAAATCATACTTTAAGATACATGACTTAATTATATAGCATGTTCATAATATGAATGACAAATATTGTTGAGCCAATCTTACTATAATGTTTGAAAACTACTGCTGAAATTTAGGACTTTTTAATGCATTTGTGCATGTATAGATTAATGTAACCACCACCACGGTCAAGACACAGAATTGTTTCATCACCACATGAGAATCCCCTTGTGCTACCTCTTTGTATTTGCACCCACTCTCTATCTCAGTCACTGTCCCCTGATAGCCACTAATCTGCTCTTCCTGTCTATAGTTTTGAGACTGTTACATAAATGTAATCATACAGTATGTAACATTTTGAGGTTAATTTTTCACTTAGCAAAATATCTTTGAAGACCATTCAGGTTGTTGTATGCATCAATGATTCATTTCCTTTCACACAGTATAGATATGTCAGTTTGTTCAGCCATTTACCCATTGAAATGCATTTGGGTCATTTCCCGAATTTTGGCATTATGAATAAAGCTGCTATAAACATTCACGTACAGGTTTTCGTGTGTATAAATTTTCATTTTTCTGAGATCCATGCCTAAGAGTAAGACTGCTGGTTAATATGGTAAGTATATGTTTGGTTTTGTAAGAAGCTACCCAAATAATTGAGTGGTTTCTCCTCATCTTCCCCAACATTTGCTATTATCACTATTTTTTATTTGAAAAAAAAAATGTGAATGATGTAAAAAGATCAGCAGGTCATTAAGCCTCCAGTATATTATCTCCCTTTTAATAACACATGAAATATCATTAGACAATGATTAGTTATGGAAAGTCTTAGTTTTAAATTCTTAGGGATTTGAAGCCACTCAGACCAGTAATTATTCTGTTCTCTCCTTTTGTACACAAGCTCCCTCGGTATCTCACAGAGCCTGCTGCACATAAATAAAATGTACTTGCCAAAATGAGGGCCCCAATTATACTTTTAATTGTAATGCTGCTAATATTGGTTCTATGTTTTTGCCTTCTTTGCTAGGAAGGAAGGTCTTCCCAAAAGAATTTTGTATTTTGGAATTGCTACTGTATCATATTTCTTCTTCAATATCACTGGTATTCAGAAAAAGCATCCTCAATGCTTAAGTTTTTTTTAACATTTGAAATTTCAAATTCTCTTAGCTGACTATACAGCTAAACTTGCTAATGGAGGCTTAGCATACCATTTCAAAATATATATCAAAACTAATTTTTTATAGATATATTTTCTTCGATCAGAAAGTTTTTCAGTGGGTAGATGGCCCTACTTATATATATTACTTGATAATCATGATCCTAGCTTTTTTGATTAATTCTAGTTGAAAGGCAGGGTAAAGAAAAGCTTGAGATATCGAGTTAAAAGATATCTTCCTTAATTCAAAACTACTTCTTCCTAAATTCAAAATTACACAAAAAAATTAACCTACCTAATGAAGAACAGAAAAGATAGAAATCATATTTTGTTTTATAATGTACATAATAAAATGTTGGTAAACAACTAATATTAACATGTGAAAATAATCCTGTAAGCCAGTCCAATTATATTGAACTTTAATTGCAAGGTCCATTATCTCTATTAAATCCATTATCTAAAATAAGATAATGATCTCTCTTAGTAACCTTCTGGTTAGTTGCCTCCACCCAGTACCGTCTATCTTTATAACAAAGCTATGAAATAAGATAATTTTCAAAATTATCATTGTAATAACTTACTATTTACAGATATTCAAGAACAACAACAAAGAGACCATTCTGTATCATTTTTGAAGCTTACCTCTTTGTAGCACTTCTCTACAATTTCGTAACTGGCATTACCCCATACTGTTATGTGTTCTCGTCTGTACTGCTTTACCAACTCTGAAACCTACAAGTGAAAATTCAATTTTTATGCATGTCCTTATTTTTAAATCTACTTACATTATTTCACTTAAAAAGATGGGTTACAATTGACTATCTGCCAGTGAACAGTATAAAGTTTTGGAAGAACCAATGCATAAATTCAGATTATTTTATAAAATATAAGAAGTTACTTATATTTTACCTTTATACGATCTATCTCATAGAATGCAACTATTTAGTAATTTGACAATACACTAACTACAAATGAAAGAAGTTAAACTAGAAGAAGTTAATTATATAAATGCCAGAACTATTGGTTCACAGGAGCTCACTTTTATCCATGACCAACACATGATAACTCACTCTGAAAATAGGCTTCCTTATGGTAAGTGATCTCTTCCACTAGGGCGTTTTAAAACAATACTGATCTCGAGAGTATCACATCTCCTTGAACATTATCAAGCTATGTGGCCACCTACTCTAGCCTTATTTAGTTTGTGAAAGTGGGTACAACACACTCAGAGAAGGCAATGCCTTAAGTACCTTCTTAATCAGCACGTTGTTGTTGACTTTGATATCGATGTTGATGGGAGTGTTAGGAAAGGCCTCAAAAATGTCCTTCAGTAGTGGAATTCGGTTATCTTCTCCTTCACATTGGCATGCTGAGAAAGTAAGATTTTGAAAAGTATTTTTAGTCTTTTTTTTTTCTTTTAGGTGAGGCAACCCTTGGTTGACCTCACAGATTGCAAGGACCTTGTCAGCTTGCAATCCCTTATTTTTTATTTTTTACACCTACAGCACCTGGTCTTCCTAGGTGGTCTCCCACCCAAGTACTAACCAGGCCCGATCCTGCTTAGCTTCCGAGATCAGACAGGGTCAGGCTTGTTCAGGGTGGCATGGCCGTAGATTTGAACCGTATTTTTAAAAGATAACTTTTATTTTCTGATGATTAGCAAAAAAACATGTAGTCATAATAGGACATTTACAAAATGATGAGAAGTTTAAAGATGAAAACAAAAACCATCTAAAATTCAACAACTTAGGTATAACCATTGTGACCTTTTGGTGTACTTTCCCTACTCTTTTTTTCTTATGTATAATTTAATGGAGTTAGAGTGTACCTACAGATATTAATCTGATTTTTTTTACATAAGTAAAAATAAATATTGCATGTTAATATACTGTATTCATAATTATGATTTTAAAGTTTTTTCATTAAGCTTTTTGAGTTAACTGTGGATTCACATGCGGTTACAAGAAATAACACACAGAGATCTGCATACCCTTTACCCAGATTCCCCAATGGTAATCTCTTGTAAAAACTATAATACAATATCACAACCATGATACTGACTTTGATATAATCTAGTGATTTTATTCTATAATTATTATTTTAAAAGTTAAAAAAAATACTCTATTGAGTAGCTATACGACAATTTAATATTTTTAATTTAACAATTCCCCTTGAACGGTAGTAGCATTTTCCACTCCAAATTATGCCACTTTGACATAAGGATTATTTTGAACTGAAGACAATCTAGAAGAAGCAGATCCAAAAAGAACTCTCTGCTCTCTCTGTTTGCCTAAAAACGAGATTTAAGTTTGTACAAAAATTAGTCACCAATAACCCTTGACTCGTATCAGCACCAAAGGACTGACTCTATATAACAAAGTTCTGACTATCTTTTATTACCCCCATATATTTGCCATCTACAGTTTGCCACCCTAGAAACCCAAAGTCCTTTTCCTTTCTCTTGTCACTTCTCTAAATATTTATTTATTTTTATTGTTGTTAAGATGCTATATAAACTCAGGATCTTGCTATCCCTGAGTTTCTCCCATGTGACATATATATTAATAAACTTGTTTGTTTTTCTCTTGTTAATCTCTTTCGTTACAGAACCCCAGCTGAGACTCTAGAAGGGTAGAAAGAAAAACATTATTTCTTCCTCTATATCCTACTAGTGGATATTAAGATTGTTTTTAAAGTTTTGCTCTGGTATCATCATTGAATTTTTCAGACTGAGAAAAATTCAGGCAAGAGAAATACATGCTAATTCAGTAATGTGTTGAAGAATTATATCAATGCAACTCAATTCAAAGAAAACTGAGTCATGAAAAAAATTAGAAGAGAATTTTAATTATTTTTTATATTTCCTAAGGGTTATTGTCTTTATTCTTTCCCTAGTCCCTTTTGACTCTAATCATTTGTATATTACACTCTACATACTATATAACTATTATAAAATTTCTCCTATCTGAAACTTCAATTCTACTAATTTGTGAATAACAAAATGGTAAAAGATTCTTTATTTCACCCTTATTGTACAGCACATCAAAAAAGCAAATTAAATCCGTGTCAGAACATTAATCATAATAAAGGCTCACGTGAAAAGCAAAGAAAAACCTGTTACTTTTTTGTCTGTTCCCAATTCTATTCTATTGTCTTTTTCCTACTCCTAGTAGTTCAGATGGGGCTCAAGGTCATTCTGATGGGACTGTCAATTATTTGGTTTTGTCTCCCTGGCCATAGAGAGAGCACATGACCTTTAAGCATAATAACAGGGTCACTAGGAGAGATCCAAAATCCTCAGCTGAATGAATAATGTATTTTTGATGCTGTCAGAGGTCCACCTTTATGTGGAGAAGGTATGTCTAAGAACAAAGCTAACAAAAATGAAAGTGGAACAAAGAAATAGAAATAAAAACCAATTATTTTTTGAGCAAGTGGAATCAGTCATGTCTGAAGGAACCTCTAGACTTTTTAGTTAAAATAACTAATAAATTCTTAAAAATGTTTTTCTTGAACTATCTTGAGATGGATTTCTAGCACTTATAACTGAAAGAGTTTAGACTTATCATAGACTATAAAATTGAACTACAAAAACTAATTATGTTAATATACTGAGCTGTCAAAAACAGAACCCACTTTCAATTCACTCTCATGGTACGCATATGGCCTGGGTCTGGTCAACCATAATTGCTTATCTCTTTATCCACAGTGAATATTTTAAGGTAGACACATGACCCAAGCTGGGTCAATCAGTGTCTTTCTGTAAAACTTTTCCCTTGAAATGCATAGGATAAATTGCCTTTTTTCCCTGGGGTCACAGTGCAGGTAGGATGTGAATTTATGGTTGTCAGTGATCATGTTCCCCTTCACATACACAAAATCCATCTACAGCAAAAAAGGCTAAGATTCACTTAAGAGAAGCAGAATGGAATGAAGCAAAAAGAGTCCATTTTGACCGGAATATAAGACCTGAAACAATAAAACACATAGAAGAAAACATAGGAACTAAACTCAAGGGCTTGGACTTAAGGATTTTATGAATTTGACCTCAAAGGCAAGGGAAATAAAAGCAAAAATAAATGAATGGGACTACATCAAACTAAAAAGCTTCTGCTCAGCAAAAGAAACCGTCAACAAGATAAAGAGACAACCATCCGAAAGGGAAAATATACTTGTAAGCAACGCCTCCGATAAGGGCCAAATATCTAAAATATAGAGAACTCATACGACTCAATAACAACAAAAAAGCAAACAATCCAATCAAAAAATGGGACGTGAACAGACACTTCTCCCTAGAGGACATAGAAATGGCCAACAAATATATGAAAAGATGCTCAACATCGCTAGCTATTAGGGAAATGCAAATCAAAACCACAATGAGATACCATCTCGCACCCGTTACAATGGCGGTAATCAACAAGACAAGTAATAACAAATGTTGAAGAGGATATAGAGAAATAGGAACCCTCATACACTGCTGGTGGGGCTGCAAATTGGTATAGCAAAATTCCTCCATACTATGGAAAACAGTATGGAGGTTCCTCAAAAAACTAAGAATTGATCTACCATATAATGCAGCAATCCCTCTACTGGGTATTTAGCCCAAAGACTTAAAAACCCATATCTGAAAAAATATTTGCACACCAATGTTCATAGCAGCATTATCCACAGTGGCCAGGACATGGAAGCAACCGAAGTGTGCTACTATAGATGGTTGGATAAAGAAGCTGTGGTATGTATATACAATGGAATATTACTCAGCCATAAGAAGAGATGAAATACTGCCATTTGCGACAACATGGATGGATTTCGAGATAATCATGCTATGCAAAATAAGCCAGACAAAAAAAGTTGCAAATCACATGATATCACTTATATGTGAGAAATAAACCTAAAAGCAACAAATGAACAGGACAAACAGAGACTCATGGACATGGACAATGGACTAGTGGTTACCAAAGGGTAGGGGGTGAGGGAGAAGGGGAAGATAGACAGGGTAAAGGGGGTCAAATTTAGGGGGGTAGGAGGAGGATAAAGTGGGTAAAGGGGATCAAATATATGGTAGCTGAAGGAAACTGGACTTTGGGTGGTAAACACACAATAGAATATGTAGATGTCAAATTATAATGTAATGTACACCTGAAATTATAATGTACACCTGAATTATATTGTAATGTACAATATTATAATGTACAAATTATAATTACACCTGAAAATTATATAATTGTATTAACCAATGTTACCCCAATAAACTTAATAAAAAAGAGTCCTTTTTGTACCTCTGAATCCAATAATTTCAATGTCAGATCCACCACCTTTGACAGTTAATGATAAAATAAATCTTTTTTATCCTTTAAGCAAGTATAACATGCTTTCTGTTACTTATAACCTAAAAAGTTTGAACATGATGTTCTAGCACTGCACAGTTCAATATGGTATCCACTAGCCACATAGGGTTATTTAAATTAAAATGAAATAAAATTAAAAATTTAGTTCCTCAGGTACACTAGCCACATTTCAAGTGCTCTTGGCCATTGTATTGGACAATGCAAAAAAAAAAAAACCCACTGATATGACTACAGAAAGTTCTGTTTAGACAGTGCAATTCTAATTAACTAAAAATTTTGTTAGCTTGTTAAGTTTGTAAAGTGTAATTTCATAGTCAAAAGAATTGTCATGGGCAATAGCTATTCACACTCAAGTAAGATATATGCAAGGACAAAATTAGAAAAAGCGTAAACAGACAAAACTAACTTTGGGACAGCAAAATGACACATTACAGAAGAATAATATTGTACCGAATAGTGGGGGAAACAAAAAGTTAACATGCTAAGAAAAAGATAGTATACTAAAGTAATGAGAAGATATTTAAATCAGATGTCTCAGCCAGCATAGAAAGTAGAAAAAGAGTTGGAGAAAGAAGTTTGTTCCCAGTATTGTTCCACATCAGGCTGGGAAATACCACAAAAAGGGAAAGAGGAAAATAACAGGAAAACAAGTATGCTAGAAACTAATATAATATTAAATGTGAACTGTAATTGAAAAAAATTTTTAATTAAAAAATAAAGAAAAGAAAGCTAGGCAAGAGTATGCCATAGGAAGTGTTGCGTGAAGTGGCCTCCACAACATGTTAGAAGTTTAAAACTGATCATTACGATCAACTCTAGATTATCTAAATTATTATTTTTCATGAAAAAAGGACTACTTTTATGTAAGGAGGATAATAATAACAAACTCCTTGGTTAACAGATTTTTATGTTCTTTCTTTTTAATGTAACCTGTGGCATATCAAAGTACTTTTAAAAGAAAACAGTTCTTCTCCAGGAAAGTTTTGAACCACAAAGAAAACAAGCGGTCTGATATGTGCATTCCTCTGAGAGTGGCAGTCTCTCTCTCTCTCCAGTATTTAAAGAAAAGCAAGTGAGAGTTCTGAGCAGGGGAACAGGATAGGAAAAACTGAACAATCTTTGTCAAATATGAGTCAAGTTTTTACAGTACTATGTAATAGTCTGTTTCAAATACAGTAAACTTCACATTTAGGCACAGTCTTAAGTTAATAATGAGTTAAATGCAATATGAACTAAAGTTAGTTATTCTTTACAGTTGTCTGAAACTTCAGAGTACATGGCATAGCTATTAATAAGGTATTTAAAGAGACTTCAAATGGAGAGGCAATATGGTATAGCTGAATACTGGTCTGGTAGAGAGGAGAGACCTAGTTGTGTCATTTAATTGCTATATGACCTTAAATCCATTTACATCTTTAGGCCTGTTTCCTTATCTATAACAGGAGGAGACAGAACTAGATAGTCTCAAAGGTCTCGTCACATTAAAAAATTTTATGACTTTATGAGGGAGGTATAAAAACCAGAAAAAAAAATTTTTTTCTTGAAAGATCTTTTAATCTTTGTAGACTTTGGCTTTGCTCTACAAAGGGAAAAACAGGAAAAACTTCACTTACACAATTTTCTTAACTTTCATAAGTCTACGGCTGACACAGATATTAGAATAGCTTGGCAAATATAATCCTATTAATTACAAGAATAAAAAAAGTGTTTCCTCAAACCAACACAGCTTAATGATACTTACCTAGAAGGCAAAATCAACATCTAAATATCCCTTAGAAATATCTAAACAAATTTCTGATTTCTAAAATCTCCCGGTCAAGGTAAAATTACACTGGCCAGTTTTAAATTTAGTTCACAAAGTAGTTACAGTTCTTTTTGAAAATTAATATCAATAGATCCTTGACATTTAACCAAGGTTTTAACTATAAGCAAACCATACTAAGGACCATAACATGTAGCATCTTACAGTTTTACTGAGTTATACCTGAATCATTCAAAACATGAGGCTGAACTGCAATAGTGAGGAAAGACTATACCTGCTCAGCAACCTGTATCTCAAGGTGGTGTATTTTCCACTCTGACATGTTCCATTCTAAAACTAACAAATTGGGCCAAGTGACATGTTTCATTATGAGAAATGTTCCCTCAAAAGAAAGAAAACTTCTATGCTGGTGATTAAAAAGTAAAGATGACTAGGAAATGGATGGTTTATTTGAGTAATAGAATTCTCTTTAATAATTTAAAATATGGAGCAGTTAAAAGACATAGAATCAAATGTGACAGAATTAGTAAGGATCTGATAGGGGTTATTTCAATTTCTTTTCATTTATTTAATTTACGATTACTACAAGTTATAGTAATAATCTAGAATTTGAAGCTTTAGAAGTACAAAGTATCCCCAATAATATCTGGGTTTCTTGTCATTAGTATTCAAGCTTAAATTAACTGTACATAAATTTAAGTAGAATGAGCCAATTAAATCTCTGGACTTTCTCATTGCAGGGTCAAGATTTCAGATTTGTAAGCATGAGAGAGTAAGTTTTAAGGACAGTATTTTTAGTCAGAACTTACTGTATGACAAGAGAACATGCCTGTATATCTAATTCTCAGCATAAATGAATATACTTCAATGTAAATGGTTAAGCTGCAAATGGGGAATATTACCTCTTTGAAATGTGACATCCAGTTTGCCAAGGTAAGGCGGGAGTTCCTTTAAAAGATATGATTGGAAAAAAGTTAGCTCTCAAAAAATCAAAAGCATTTTAATGTCTGACATCAAGACATAAAGATTTGCTACTTCAGAAAATAAAAGAACAAAACACCACATATGTTTACAGAAGGCACCCTTTAGCAGAACATCCTCAGCTAATTAATCATATAATTACTTAATTTCACAACCTACAAGAAATCTGTACTATTTAATATGGACCTTTTCTAAATAATAAATATACAAAGACAAATGTTAAGAAGAGATAATTCAAAGAAAAAAAGAAAAATGATTAAAAATCATACAGAAAAATCTTTAAACTCACAATCAAATAAATACTAATTAAAAATTAGCAAATTAGGAAATGTTTGATATAGTTGTAATGCCCAATAATTGTAAGAGTACAGCAAAATGGAAATTTTTCTAATTATCAGATTTTAGAACTCTTTTAAACATTTAAAAAGCAAGTTGGCAATAGTAACTTTCAATATATATTAAGACACTATAATATTCCTAATCTTTTACCTAATAATTTTCCTGCTAGAAGTTTATTTAGGGAAATAATTTTAAATATAGAAATAAGTTTTTATTTGTATAAATACTTTTAAGAAATATAAATATCTTTATAAATATATATTTATATCTCTTAAATAACTTTATATAAGCATAGAAACATAGAGAAAATTTCATCTTTATGCATTCAGTGCAGTGTTATCTATAATGATGAAAACTCAGAACTCATTCAAATGTCCAACAATAAAGGAACAGTTAAAAACAACTATATATCCACTCAGTGGAATAACTGCAGTCATTTGAAATGTTTATGAAAAATAAGTATGGAATCCCAAAAGCCTAAATACTATATAATTCTAACTACACGAGATTCTAGAAAAGGCAAGACTATGGAGACAGTAAAAAAATCAGCAGTGGTCAGGCATTAAGAGAGCAAGAAAATGAACAGGAAGAGCAAAGAGGATTTTTTTTTTTTTTTAACGCCTACAGCACCTGGTAATCCTAGGTGGTTTCCCATCCAAGTACTTACCAAGCCCAACCCTGCTTAGCTTCGGAGATCTGATGAGCTCAGACACGTTCAGGGTGGCATGGCCGTAGACACAAAGTGGATTTTTAAGGGAGTAAAATTATTCTCTATGACACTACATTAGTGGATACATGTCATTATACTTATGTTAAAACCTATGGAACGTACAACACCAAGAATGAACCCTAATGTAAACTATGGACTTTGAGAGATGATATACCAATGTAGGTTCATCAATTGTGAAAAATGTACCACTCTGGTGTGGGATGTTGATAGTTGGGGGAGGCTGTGCCTGTGTGGGGGCAGAGGGAATTTTCTGTACTTTCTTACTTAATTTTGCTGTGAACCTATAACTGCTCTAAAAACTAAAGTCTATTACAAAAAGAAAAAGCACAGAAAAATGTGTAGCATGCCAAAATATTAAAGTGTTTACAAATAGAACATACGTAATATACAATGGGATCACAACTATGTAAAAAACATACAGGGTATTACATACAGATAGTATCCTGTTAACATAAGTTTTCTTTAGGTGGTAAATTGAGCATTTTTCCTTCTATTTAACAATATTTATGATAATGAGCATATAAACTACTAAAATCAGATTTTTAAAGGGCTCTTGCCTATATTTTGAAGATTAAGACTAATTCATATATTTAATCTGAATCAAATAAATTATAAAATACTTCAAGCACATTGAACTGTAGTAGCTTTACATTTGAAAACTCTGGAAATTTTGTTTAAATATTTATTAAAACAAGTCTCTATGTATGTATGGAATGAGTACATCCTCACTGAAACAATAGTTTTTTAAATTTCCTTTGACAATCATTATTTAATTTCTATCATTAATTTTTTAATTATTTATTGAAGCACTATCTGGCACTATCTATCACTGTTTTTAAAAATCTTATAGGCCCTAATATCTACTAGATATTACTTTATCATACATTTTTACTTACACAGTACTTGAGATCAGAGATGTTTACATTAACCCCCGTTGATCTCTTTAGATTTTCATCATGTGACACAACAACCTGTTCATCTTTGGTGATATGGCAGTCCAATTCAAGCATATCAGTTCCAATTGTAACTGCACTGAAGAAATACAAAGAAAAATGACATTCTGAAACTTAAGTAAACATTTAGGTTATAAGCATCAGATATAAAAATTCAGAATTATAACGCAAACAGCAAAAAACCCCATAATATGAAAATTTTTCAATACTGTCATCTATTATGATTTATTGATGAGAAAATATTCTAAATAAACTTAGAATAAGAGAATCATGCTGCCTCCTTTCCATTAAGCATTATCTTTATTTCTGTCAACCCAATATGATGGAAAGAAGACTAGACCAGAAGGTAAGAGATCTGGGTGTCAGTTCCTGCTTTGCTATGAACTTGCTGATAACCCTGGGCAAGTAAATACCCTCTCCGGGCCTCATTTTCACATCTATAAAATGAAAGGAGTGAAAACAAGAAAAGGATGCTAGCTTTTGCCACTATAATTCAATATAGGATTAGAATTCTAGCTGGAGCAATTAAGCAAGGATAAAAGGGGGTGGGCATCCAAGTTGGAAAGGAAATCATGAAACAATTCCATTTACAATAACATCAAAAAGAATAAAAAACTTAGGATTAACTTAACCAAGGAGGTGGAAGCCTTGTACAATAAAAACTACAAAACACAGCTGAAAGAAATTAAAGAAGATATTCATAATGGAAAGACATCCCATGTTCATGGATTAGAATACTTAATATTGTTAAGATGCAAATACTACACCGATCTACAGAATCAATGCAATTCCTATCAAAATCCCAATGATATTTTTTGCAAAAATAGAAAAATCCACTCTAAAATTTACATTGAATCTCAAGGTACCCACATAGTGAAAACAATCTTGAAAAAAAAACAAAATTGGCAGACTCACACTTCCTGGTTTCAAAAGTTTCCGCAAAGCTACAGTGCAGTGGAAGCCCTGACTTTTTTTTCTTGTAATGCAAGTGCCTGACTTAAGCTTTGATAGCAGAGGAACCCACTTCAAAGACAGGTATCTCTGCATAGGCACAGGCCCTTGCACAATGGTACTCCCTAAGTATTTGTTAAATACTGAATTCATGAATGAAATATTTGTTAAATATTGAATTCATGAATGAAAAGATGTAAATGTCTATATATGTAAAATGTCTACACAGCACTGTATGTATCGATTATCACTGATGAAAAAAAATTATCACAGATGACATATCAAGATGAAGAAAAAGTAAACATAGTTGAGCAGGAAGAAAGTTTTAGAAACATTTTCCTTTTTAAAATTCAGAAATGGGTCTACAACCATGCTACCCTGAACAAGACCAATCCCATCTGATCTTGGAAGCAGGGTCAGGCCTGTTTAGTACTTGGATGACAGACCACCTAGGAAGACTAGGTGCTGTAGGCATGAAAAAGTAAAGTAAAATAAAATAAAAAATAAAATTAAATAAATAAAATTAAATAAAATTCAGGAATGGAAAGAGTAAGACCAGGGATGAGCAGAGTAGAGTAAGAAAATGTAAAAGGAGATAAATTACAGTTTGTGTAATATATTTCCATACGCTTAAAGTTTTTCCTAGTAGTTTCATATAAGGTCATGTCTCTACAACTACATATTAAATTCCTAGAGAGAAAAGGCCTGTGTCTGTTCTACATTTTCTAACATTCATGATGTTGGGCATATTGTAGGTATTCAACACATTCCTAAATGAGTGGAATGGAGCCATATTTTAGTTATCAACATCTAAACATTTTAAATTTTAATTAATCACCACTTAAATGTTGATCAATAACAATCCATATCCATAGTAAGTATTATACTTCAGAGAATAAAGTATTCACATGGAATTGAATTGTTGAAGTATATCTGAATAAAACTAAAAAGTAGGTATGGTATGATCCCACTGATGTAAAATAGAGTTCATATATAATTTTTTTCAAAAGACAAGGAAGATATAGGCCAAATTGGTACAGTGGTTACCTCTAAAAAATAATATTATTGGGAATGGAATTAGAGATTTGAGAAGGCCCATATTTTACTTCATATATATGACCTGAATTATTTGAGTTTTTAGAATACAGGCACAACACAGAGATGTTGCAGGTTTGGTTCCAGGCCACCACAATAAAGCAAATATCACAATAAAACAAGTTACACAAATTTTTTGGTTGTCCAGTACATATAAAAGTTACGTTTACACTATACTGTAGTCCATTAAGTGTGTGATAGCACTGTGTCTAAAAAAAAACAATGTACATACTTTCTTTAAAACACACTTCATTGCTAAAAATGCTAATCGCCATCTGAGGCTTCAGCAATTCTTAATCTTTTTTGCTTGTGGAGGGTTCTGCTTCACTGTGGATGGCCACTGACTGACCAGAGTGGTGGTTGCTGAAATCTATAGTGGCTATGGCAATTTCTTAAAATAAGACAAAAATGGTGTTTGCCACATCGATTGACTCTTCCTTTCACGAATGATTTCTTTTTGCCTGTGATATTGTTTTATAGTGTTTTACCCACAGTAGAAAGTCTTTCAAAACTGGAATCAATCTTCTCCAACCATGCCACACTGTTTTTTTATCAGCTAAGGTCATGTAAAATTCTAAATCATCTGTTGTCATTTCAACAATTCTGATAGCATCTTCACCAGGAGTAGATTTCATCTCACTTTAGACTTTGTGCATATCAGAACACTATTATAAGGAACATTTGAAAACATCAAGATGAAAATATATAACTAGAATCCCACAATGACAAAACTATTTTCATATTTTTTTAACTTTAAACTTTATTAGATTCCATCTCAAGAAACCACTTTTTGTGATCATCCATAAGAAGCAACTCTTCAACCATTGAATTTTTATCATGAGATCACAGCAATTCAGTCACATCTTCAGGCTCTGCTTCTAATCCTAGTTCTCTTGCTATTTCTACCACATCTGCAGTTACTTCCTTCATTGAAGTCTTAAACCCCTCAAAGTCATCTGTGAGGGTTGGAATCAACTTCTTCCAAATTCTTGTTAATGTTGATATTTTGACCTCTTCTCATGAATCACAAGTAGTCTTAATAACATCTAGAATGGTGAATCCTTTCCAGAAGGTTTTTCAATTTACTTTGCTCAGATCCATCAAAGGAATCACTATCTATGGAAGCCCCAGCCTTAAATAATAAAACTTGAAAGTTAAAATTACTTCTTGATCCGTGGGCTGCAGAATGGATGTTGTGTTAACAGGCATGAAAACAACATTAATTTCACTGTATATATCTTCATCAGCTCTTGGGTGACCAGGTACATTATCAACGAGCAGTGGGCTTAACAGTGGGCTTAAAATAGTCAGTAAACCATGTTGTCAACAGATGTGCTGTCATCTAGGCTTTGTTGTTCCACTTACAGAACACAGGCAGAGTAGATTTAGCATAATTCTTTAGTGCCCTAGAATTTACAGGATGGTAAACGAACATTGGCTTCAACTTAAGGTCACCAGATGCATTAGCCCCTAACAAGAGAATCAGCCTGTTCTTTGAAGTTTCGAAGCCAGATACTGATTTCTCTCTAGCAATGAAAGTCCTAGATAGCACCTTCATCTAATATAAGGCTGTTTCATCTACAATGAAAATCTGTTGTTTAGTAGCCACCTTCATTAATTATCTTACTTAGAATTCCTGCACAACTTGCTGCAGCTTCTACATCAACATTTGCTGCTTCATCTTGGCTTTTATGTTACAGAGATGGCTTCTTTCCTTAAACCTCATGAATCAACCTCTGCTGGCTTTAAACATTTCCTCTGCAGCTTCCTCACATCTCTCAACCTTAACAGAACTGAAGAGAGTTAGAGCCTTACCCTGGATTAGGTTTTGGTTTAAGGGAATGTTGTGGCTTGTTTGATTTCTATCCAGACCACTAAAACTTTCTCCATATCAGCAAAAACGTTGTGCTTTCTTATCATGCATGCATTCACTGGAGTGGCACTTTCAATTTCCTTAAAGAATTTTTCCTTTGCATACGCAACTTGGCTAATTGTTTGGAGCAAAAGGTCAAGGTTTTGGTCTACCTCAGTTTTCGACATGCCTTTCTCACTAAGCTTAATCATTTCTAGTTTTTGATTTAAAGTGAGAAATGTGTAACTATTCCTTTCACTTGAACACTTAGAGGCCATTGTAGGGTTATTAATTGGCCTAATTTCAATATTTTTTGTCTCAGGGAGTAGGGAGGCCCAAAGAGAGGGAAAGAGATGGGGAATGGCCAGTGGGTAGAGCAGTCAAGACACACACATTTTTCAGTTAAGTTCACTGTCTTATATGAGTGTGGTTCATGGTGCCCCAAAACAATTACAATAGTAACAACATAGATCAATGATCACAGATCACCATGAGAAATATAACAATAATGAAAAAGTTTGAAATACTGCAAGAATTACTAAAATGTGACATAGAGACATGAAGTAAGAAAATGTTGTTGGAAAAATGGCACCAATAGTCTTACTCAACACAGAGTTGCCATAATCTTCAATTTGTAAAAAATGCAATATCTGTGAAATGCAATAAAGTGAAGCAGAAAATGAGATAATAAAACAATGCCTGCATAAACTTTTATAACAGAAAAAGAAGAATGCTTACAATATGAATATATTTTATCTAAAAGACATTTTTGACACCAATTTCTCCACCATCACAGAATGAATTACAGTGGGAATTTAATCTAATAAAAACTGAACATCCTTTTAAACACATAAGCACTTATGATTCTTATTTTGTCTGTGAATCTCCTAAATGGGGTAAATGTATCTTCTGTTTTATTCTTAAACCTAAAACATGTAATATTAAAATATTATATAACAAAGAATAAAGTTTTAACAATTAAGTAAACGTTTCTTAATGTTTATCAAAAAACGTGTGCTATTTCATTAGTTAAAGAAGAAAGAATGAGAGTCTAATATATAGTGACAGAAGTAGATTTGACTTGGGTGGTGAACACACAATGCAGTAAACATATGATGTATTATGGAATTGTACTCGTGAAACCTATATAATTTTATTAACAAATGTCACCGCCAATAAATTTAATTTAAAAAAAAATGAATGAAGTTGGGAGAAACGCAAGCATCCAATGATGGTAGCTGGATTAGATGATTTTTAAGATCCTTGGCTAGTCCAGATATAATGACTTTAAAATTATGAAGCTGGCAAAATTTGCCTTTGGAGCCAACCACTTCTCCATTTTCTCTTACTTCACCCACCTACATCAGCATCCAATTCCAAAAGACCCAATGGCCACTTGTGCCAAAGACTCATACTGCTTCCTTACACTTTGTGTAACCCTCCCCAGGGAGTTCAGTGTCCTGAAGACCACCAATTGTTAGACAAAACAAATAAACCTAGCTCCTTAATGTAATTCTTACTAAGATATAAATAATTAAGTTGTAAACTGTCCTCTTCTAAAGGATACCCACCTTTAGAAGAAAAGATGTTTGCCAATTATGCATTTGCTAGAATCAAAAAGAAATAAGCAAACAAAAACAGTTTTTAGGTTGATAGAATAAATTTCCTGTATTTCTAAATTTCCTTAAATATTGTTGCTATACTGTTTAATTTTTTTAAAAAAAGAATAAAAAATGTATAAACTGAAAGTAACATATATCGCCAACAAATAGTTTTGACCTTTATACAGCTAAAAAAAAATGGTACTATTGATTTTTGGTCACACGCATCTTACTTTCTTTTTTTGTTTTGTTCGTATGAGCGTGTGAAGGGAGAGTAAGAACAGGGGTTATCTATATTTTCCTGTACTTTAAAAAAATTATACATATTACCTAAGAAATCTTTCTAAGTATAAAGTCTGCCTTTAACTGAAATGTTGGCTATTTTTAGAAATGTTTGAGAATTATATGCAAAACATTCTCTATTTATTTTATGCTAACCTCTTACTAACAAGCTAATAAATAAAAATTTAGAGCAATAGTAAGTACATCTAGGACAATTTGTAAATTATCCTAATACAACTATCTCAAATTTGATACACAAATAGAACACAGCAAGAAATTTTTTTTTTTTTTATCACTTTGGCCTTCAAAATTTTCCATAAATAACAACAGGCATCTACTTTAACTGAAACACCAGATATTTTTTAGCTGAATTTGTGACAACACGATGACAAACACAGAAAAGAGTTAGGGAAGCCAAGGCTTCACTATTTCCAGAAAATAAATTAAAACTCTAGTTCTAAAAGAAGTGAAATTACTTGAAACTCCACAGAAACAATATATACAAATTACAACAGCCCCTATGTTAAGGAATTTATTTGAATCTCATTTATTCTTCACGAATTGATGTTGTATTATTATTCCCAGTTCATTGATGAGATAATTAGTATTATAATAATTAGATATTCTAAAAAAACTATCATGAGATTCAGGTCGCTAATTAATTACTTTGACTGTCTGCCAACTTATACTTCCAGCTATCGCTAATACAATTTGTTTCTTTCTCTTACCATTCATGTTAATACTACAGGGATCAAATTGTCCTATGGGTATTTACAAAGGCAGCCTGGTTTAATAACCTAGTTATATTAGCTCTTAAGAACCAGATTTTACATACTCAAGGTCTTAGTATCTGTTGCGTGCGTGTGTGCGTGTGTGTGTGTGTGTGTGTAATATAATTCCTTAGTTTTTGATTCTGTGCTTATTACAGATAAAGTTCTGTCTCTTTCATTTGTCATCTGCTAATATTCTGCCTTGTTCTTGAATACTTGATTCCATATCTCATTCAGTAAGCAACTAGTGAGAGCCTGTGAGCACCAGAGCTAGGTGTTAGGGATTGAGAGATCAATAAAGATTCTTGCTCCCAAGAAATCACAAAAAGAGACAGATTCATATCTTAAGGGAGGGGTCCCCAAACCCCAGGCCGTGGACCGGTACTGGTCCATGGCCTGTTAGGAACGGGGGTAGCACAGCAGGAGGTGAGCGGCAGGCCAGCAAACAAAGCTTCATCTGTATTTGCCGCTATTCCCCAGCACTAGCATCACTGCCTCAGATCCACCTCAGATCATCAGGCATTAGATTCTCATAGGAGCACCAGTGCCTAGTGCCAAAAAAAGTTGAGGACCACTGCCTTAAGGTGTTCTTGAGAGCATTTTATAAACCAAATTGTGAGATAGAATTATTTGTCAGTTATAATTACTTCTTTAGCCCCAATATAATATAATGAATTAACTTTCCATACATTCTTACAGTCCTTTCAACTCCTAGACACACCTGGTCCACATACTCTATTATCTTAATCTGACACATTTCCCATTTTTTAAAATAGCTCTGTCTACAGCCATGCCACCCTGAATGTGCCCGATCTCGTCTGATCTCGGAAGCTAAGCAGGATCGGGCCTGGTTAGTACTTGGATGGGAGATCACCCAGGAATACCAGGTGCTGTAGGCATTAAAAAATAATAATAAAAAAAATTTTTTTTAAATAAAAATAAAAAATAGCTTCTTTCTTTCTACCAAATGATAGCTCTTTACTCTTGGTATCTTTTCAATTTTCTGGTTAATCTTAACCAGGCTCTGACACCAACTATTTATACTATCTCTAATATCTTCTTATCTTCACTTCCGTGTATATCTAAATATGTACATAAATAAGATCTAAGTTTTAGCTGCTCATTAGTTTTTTACTATCTCTCCCTCAACTACTCATCCTATCAAGGATATAATGTAGTTAAACACAGTATCTATCTTTTGCCAATTATGTATTATACCTCTTTATCTTTTTAATATACAGTAGTACTTTGAAAATAGTATGTTTAAACAATTTTTCTTGTTGTTCATGAAGCAGGTATGTTTAAAAAAACAAACAAACCTAAGTATCCTAACAGTTAAAGGAACAGAATATTTGTAAATTAAAAAAATACATATTGATAACAATAGCACTGATGCATAAGACAAAACAAAACAAAAATAAAAAGCACCATTACCAAGAAAAAAAAACTTTAAGAGGTTAAAATTAAAGTCTAATCGATTTAGGCTTTATATAAATTTCAAAGTCAATTAACAAGCAGTCTTACAAATAAATACCTCTAACAAACACTAAAATGGAAGAGTTGCTTTCTTCTCAAGCACCAGAAAAAGCACAGAGTTTGACAGTGAGTCAATAGCACAAAGGAAGTGACACTTATCTAGTACTATAACCCTGGTTTCTTCTGAAGAAACTAACTTCATTGTATATATGTGACAATTTACATGTAACCAGCGTGGAAGCTTTAAGGGGTATCTGGCTAATAAGAAAACCCAATTTTCAAGAGTGACAGTGTCAATAAATGCTCTGTGGCCAGTACAAAGGAAAAAAATAATAATAAAGTACCAGAAAAACCTCCAAAAAACTAAAGTTATAGTAAGGTACCAAATGATAGAGAAGGCTATGGCACTTTTTAGTAGTTACTGCTTGAACAAAACAATATAAAAGTGCTGAAGGTGGGAAATGTAATGCTGTATCTAGCAAGTAAAAACCATCTAAATTACATATTCTTTGACTACCAAAAAAATCTTCAGAAGATGAAAATCTTCAAAGATAAAAATATTTATATACCATCCTTAGAAATAATTTATTATACAACCCAACTTTTTTTTTTTTTTTTTTAACGCCTACAGCACCTGATATTCCTAGGTGGCCGACCCTGCTTAGCTTCCAAGATCAAACAAGATCAGGCACGTTCAGGGTGGCATGGCCGTAGACCCAATGTTTTAATTTCATAAATAAGGTTGATAAAAATTTTAACAAAAAATATGGAGAAAAGCTTACAAAATAATATACTTTAAACATAAAAAATGCTAAAAGTCACTCAAAGTTATGAGTAGTTTTTTCCCAAATAATCTATGTCACTACATCCCAGGCAACAGATATTTGACAAATGATGAGTCAACAGGTGGGGAAGTGTGTGTGTGTGTGTGTGTGTGTGTGTGTGTATCTCAGTAGAAATTGTACATATAACATTCAATACACATTTAACTATAGCTAGCTAGCTAGCTATATAATCTCATTAGAGAAGATAACTTAAAGCAATTTAAATTATTCTGTTCCCCAGTCTGTGACAGGAGGAAAGATTTTGCATTTTAAAGTTGTAAGAGACTTTTGAGATTATAGTAAAAAGACATCATATTATAGAACAGGAAGAGTAAGCCATGACAAATCCAGGGGGATAGGATTTATATAAAGCTAGTATATGGAGAAGCAGTACCCTCGGACTTGGTAACAGGAAAAATGATGAGAAGCACAACAAAACTTAAGATAAATTCTCCTGATTTTGCTGACATAACTCCAGTTATATACATAAAAATGGCTCAAAAAATTACATAAAATCAATATGGATAAGTAATGTCTTTCATGGGGTTTAACTTTTCAAGTTCCCTGTCTTAGATCAGATTACAGGTTCAGGTCTGTACAAATTTACTGGCTAGACACACAATCCCATTTATAAACAGCAGCCAGTGTAACAGTTGTTTCATTTTCTCCTTTTCTTTTTCTCGCCAAGATTAATTAGCATTACACACAGTATGCTCTTTGTTACAAATGTCTTCTTTCAGCTTGGAACTATAATATCTTTTCATCATCCAAAACTCTAATCTAGTTTTTTCAGTTATACAGAAGCCAAACACTATTTGTAACACTTCAGATAAACTACATAAAAAAGTAATTTTGATAAAATAGAAACGACTATCACCAGTGGATGCTTCGTGTATACTATCTTCACTTTGCAAATCATCATCGCTTTAAAGATAAACTGTAAAAGAAAATAATACTCTTATATACTTACTGTTGAAAGGCTGCCATTGTATTCTCTAAATTTTCTCCAGCACCTGTGAAAACATTAAATTTAAACTTCATTTACTTAACTACTTTGAATATTTTATTTTTTCATAAATTCATTTTAGTAAGATAATATCTAGTGCATCTTGACGTTTAGATATTATGTAGATATCACAAGTGTTTTAAAGAGTGTAATGTTATTTCAAATTGTTTTTTAGCTGCACCAGGAAGAATCAAAGATCAAAACAGCTACAGCAATGCAGGAGAGTTAGAAGAACCTAAACATGATTTTTAAACTATAATATCTGCTTGTCATAGAAAAGACAGAAGAGGACTTGGTACATATACACTTCCTTAGAGTTAAACTATCCTCCTCTGTATCCCCCACAGTCCCTTATGTATCTCTCTATTAATGCATTTACCATGTTATAGCATAAATTATTTATGTGCCTCTCTCCTTCCTTTCCCATGAATCACTTAAAATAAGTGATTGTGTTTTAATCACCTTGGCTGAAGGCAATAGAGTGTAGTAGTTGAAAGTGGAACTCTGGAGTTAGGATCTCTAAAACCATTTGATGTTTGTGTGACCCTAGGAAAGTTACCTAACCTCTCTGTTAGGCTGAACTACTTTATCTCTAAGAATGAGGATAATGATGGCACCTATCTCGTAGGATTGGTATTATTAAATGAATTAACGTGTCAAGTGCCATATGTCATCAATTTGAAAAATGATACCTTTTCTCTTTTTAACATCTCCGAAGTTGGGGTGCATTTGACAATGGATGGTAACAGTTTAATTGGTAAATTTTCTCTTAGCAGTACATAAAATTTGTACATCTTATAATTAATGGCATTAAATTCAATGTAATAGTGAATAGTTGATAAAACTAAAGAATTATTGCTATTATTACTACTATTGCCATTAATATAGTAACTAGTGTTTGGTGAATGTCTATTGCCTGAAGTCATGACATGTCATATGCCTGGAACATTCTCTTCACCACAGCCTCCCAATCTTTCTTAACCTTAATTCTAGAACAAATTCAGTCTCAACTCCTCCAGGAAAGCACTTTCTTATCACTTCAGATTACAATGATTCTTATTACAGACAAGAGTTAATTGAACTGGAGCTTCCAATCATTTTGGTCTCTGGCCTTTTTTACAGACTCCCTCATAAAGCTTTTGATTATGTGGGTTATATCCATTAATAAATACACATTAAAAAATGACTTCTTAAATTTTTATTTAAAAATAACAATAAACCCATTTCATGTTAACATTTTACGAAAAAATAACTTACCTTCCAAAAACTTTAACGAGAAGAGTAGCACTGTTTTACATTTTTGCAAATCTCTTTAATGTTAGGCTTAATAGAAGGCAGCTAGATTCTCATATCTGTTTCACACATATATGTCAACCTTCACACAGATACATAGTTGGGAATGAAAGATTTTTCTTTGAAATTACACCCAAATTCAACAAGTGCTTGTATTTTAAAAGTAAGTTGCAATGTGGAATTTGAATCTTATCTATGACCTTTTCATACTCTATTGTCTATCTAATAGATAAAACTCTATTATCCATTGGTCCATTACTCATGAATAGGTCTTTCACTCATGCATGGTTTTATAATATCATGCACTGGTCTTTTGGAAATTATTGATTCACTAAATTATGCTGATCTTCTAATCATTAACAGTTAATTATACAACATTTTTTAAAATCACAATCGCTAATACCTGATCTCATCAGGAAAATCTTTAAGAATTGGAAAGCTATCAAGATCACAGTGGAGGATACAAGTTTTCCAAAATTCTAATTTTTGCTTAAAAGCTCAAATTTAATGATTGGCATTGCCTTCATAGAAGGCAGCTAGATTAATGACAGACTAATTTTACTAATTTCAAAAAATATATCTGCCAAATATTCGAGTCTGAATACCCAGTTTGTCAGTTTTTTTTAAGTAAAAATGGTGTTCTGTGGGGGAAAAAAGTTAATTCAGCTCACAATTCAAATGACTGCGTAAGTGCTTTTTTCTCAAGACAACCATCATCATATGTTGGTATAGAGCAAAAGTGTTTTCTTTGTACTTCCAATTTTGTCACACAGAATATTAAAAGTTATATGTACTCAAGGGTTGAAATTTAATAAAATTAATAATTTTTACTACCACATCAAAGATAGTCTTAAGTAAAACTGCCTATTTTTTAAAACAGTGAGTGTGTGATAGTGAAGAATACAAATGGCTTCTAGTACACTTGGCACCACTGCTTTCAGTCATGGTAGAGACTGCAATTTTACCCACTACTGCTTTTGCACCATCGGCACAAATGTCAATAAAGTGAAAAAGATAAATAATGTTTTATGAAAACAGTTTTGACCTTGCAGTCCAATGAAAAGTTCTCGGGGACTCCCAGACCACACTTTGAAAACCACTGTCTTAAATAATGACGATAAACATCAGGAAGGAGGAAGGAGGAAAGAAACAAAGGAATGATTCTACAAATGTTCTGTATCTTGACCTAAGTGGTAGCTACCTGGCTGTGCACATGTATTTTTTTAATTAAGCTGTACACTTAAGGTTAGTGCTACTACATGCATGCTACACCCAAATTTTTAAAAAATGACTTTAGTTCTAAGTCTGATTATTTTTGCATTCCGCTATATTAAACTAAACCCTGAGAAGGCATTTTGAAAGCAAGTATTGAGGGGAACATCTATCCCTCACTATGTGTTTCCACGCATGGGAGAAAAATTCCACTCAAGAACACTTTTAACTCTTCTTTACTCTCTCATACACTCATACTCATGGAAGCAGAAGTGACTTACAAGAAAGAACAGTCAGTCCATCTGCAACCCAACTCTTCACAGTTCTCTTAATTTGCAGTGGCCCACCTTCAGAAGGAACAAAATTTCTGCTCATTATTACACAATGTTTGCCAGGGCAAGCCCTACCAATGTAAACAAAAGGCCTCCAGTTTTAGGGTTAAGTTCAATTTAGAGAGAGCATTATATAGTACACATTCAGCACTATTAATCATAAAGTTAATGTTTTCACTTCCATCTTTCTGATGCCAATATTTTATTTCTCAACAAGTTCCAGACTTGCAAAGGGAAAGTAAGTAGTGTTTTTATTAGCCTTCTCAAATTCCAATAGCAAGGGTTCTGTAATATACGTCTTTTAGAATATTCCACAAAATAGTGTTCAATAAATATTATATTTGAAATGATATATCTGAATTTTGTTTCAAAATAATCTGGGTGAGAAGAATTAGCAAGGATACAGATGAAACAAAACTGAGTATGAGTTGATAATTGCTTGTATCTGGGTGACGAGTTCTTAAGAATTTTACTACTTTTGGATATGTTTGAAATATACCATTATAAAAAGTTCAAAAGATACTTATTGTTTGATCTTTCGGTTTGGGGGAAAAAAAGGAAAAAGATAGGGTAAAGATTTGGTACTCTGAAATCAATTTCCCACAGTTAATATAATTATCACTAATATTTAAATTGAAAATCTGCCTATTTGTCTTTTATGTCTGCTTTCCATATTAATTTTAATTCATTTAAATCTAAGAGCTTAAGCATGCAAACATTGTTACTTGAGATCTTGAATCTATTTTATAAGTTTATAAAATTACATAGCAATACTAAAATATTGAAAAGGTGGTCTATTACTAAGATATTAATAATAAACAGAAGCTGGATACTGTGCTTAGCACTCTAAATTTCATTAAAAACCCCATAACCATGGTAAGTATTACTACCTCCAGAAAAAAAATTGAGTAATGTCACATAACCAACAAGAGGAACTGGGATTTGACCATGAGCAGTATGATTTCAGATCCTACCCTTTTTACCAAAAACTGTGCTGCAGCTCCTATACTGCCATACATGTAACAACTTTATTTCAGTTTTACAGGTAAATTGTTCATATTGGTCCTCATTCCCATATTCTTCTATTTGTCTGTAAAGCTTGAAGATAAATTCCACAACAATAATACTAGCAAATTACTTGTTAGATTCATATGGTGAAAGCCTGGAGAGTAACTATGGGACTCATTAAGAAGTATGCCATTCCTCCCCAAGGAATTATTTGGTGTTAAGTCTTCTCTCACGAAATGGTTTAAATTCCTTTTCTTTCCAATTATCATCACATCATTCACAGAAGCGCGCTTGCCATTAACTTTGCTTCTCCCTCAATAAGCAACTTAAACAACGCATGGCTTTGCAAATAACAATTCTACATACAAACAAAAGTTTAATTTTAATTAGTTATATATCTTGTCATAATTTCAACAATTTTCCTATAATTATATTTAATTTTTCTAAATTTCTATAGCTTTATATATATGTGTATATATAATATATATATTCTCATTGCTGAAAGTAAGTACACTTGATTTTGCTTTAAGCAGGAAAGTACTATTAAGTAAATGATAAATAACTATATTACTAATATAATATCAGTAGGAATGAGTGAGCCACTTGGAAAAGTCCTTAGTGACAAGTGAAGAAGAGTCCCTGAAAATAGGAATGAGAGAACAAGAGCTGAAGAGAAAGAATCAATACTCTGACACAGAACATGTTTCAGGGTACAACTGCAAAATGCTACTTCCAGTGACACTTTGGGACTCAAATTGATGCCTCAATTTTCTCCGTGAACAACCAATTAAAGTTTAGGACCCAGAAGCAACCAGTGTCCAAGAGCAATTTTTACCCTCAAACTTACCACCTGTCAAATCAATCTAGGGCAGGATGCCCATACTGTGACAGTACTCTGCCTTGATTCCGAGGGTGAAAGATTAGGAGAGAAGGTTAAGATTTGATCAGTTGGTGATATTTAATTCTTTGGCCACTAAACCCTAATAAATAGACCTCTTTTAAAAAAGCCTGTTGCTTAATCCAACTGACCCATAGAGACAGGTTAGGGAGTTATTTCCATGCTGTCCTATCTCTAGCTAACTCAGTGACATCTGAAATAAATGTATATACAGTATAATTCTAAATGTAGGACAATGTGTACTCAAAGGATATACTTCAAAATATTAACAGAGATTATTTCCAGAGAGTAAAGTTTAGGAACTATTTTTTCTTTTCTCATTTCCATATTTTCCAAATTTTCTACAATGAACATGAGTTACTTATGCAACTGAAAAAATATTAATAAAATTCATAATTTCATAGAGAAATTAAGCAAATGGCTTTGAGAGTATTACACGCTTTCTATTTAATTCAAGGGAATATATCTTTGGTCCTATTGGTGTTTCATCAATACACTGTAGTTATAAAAAGTGTTCTTGGTCAAATAAATTTGGGAAACACATGGAAAATATCTAGCATGCAGTAGATAATCGGCAGACAAAAAGCTATTATTTTAATTATATGTTAGTATCTGTACTAAAGGCTAAAGACACAAGAATAAAATCTAAAACTTGGCCTTGAGGAGCTCAGTCTAGTAACGGAAGCAGACGTATTAATATATCCCATTACAATATAATGCAATACAACGTATGCTTTAAAGAAGTAAGAACAAAGTAAGCCTACAGCATTTAATTTTTGAAACAGAGTATTTTCCACCTTCAAGGGCAATCAATCTCAGAAAAGGCAAAAGTGTTCACTAAAACATAAGTATAGGGTGATCTCGTCTTTCTCAATCAACCCAAAGCTCTACTGCAAACTACAAATGTGGATCTCCTGTATCCATGCTTATATCTCCAAACAATTTTACAATTTTCAAAGTGCTTTTTAATACACCTAATTCTCCTAACAACCCAAAGAGAAGCAAAGCAAACAGTCTCCATTTGTAGATAAGGAAATGCAAGCTTGTTCCCAAGGCTAATTAGTGGTAGGTCCAGAAACTGACTCAGGTGATGATGCTCTTATAACAGACATAATATAGTACACATTAAGAGTTTCAGGTTATAGCAATTCATTAAACACATGTACTTTAAACACATGTAACGATCAATGTTTCCATCTTGGAATGGTCATAAATCTGGTTTACAGGAAATAGCAGGTATTTGCAGTTAGAGCAATAGAGAATTAACCCAAATGTTAGTGATATCCAGAGAGACTAATGATTGCTGTTATTAGTGTCCAAGAAAAAAATGAAAAGCAAGCAAGGAGGTGACTCCTCTGTAGTCTATTATTTTCCAGAAACTTAGTACCTTGAGTTACAAAGTGTTTTTTAATATATTCCTCCTCTATCACTCTGATTCAACTGTTATTTGGTGCACATACTCAGCAAAAGTGGATTAAGAACACACAGAAACTTACTGCAATGCTTTAGACCATCACAAGTAGATTTTGAGCCTGCAGATATTTAACAAGATTATTTCTTCTAAAATAAAATTTAGATCATCCATAATGACAGTTTAGATAGCTTTTTAGAAGACCTAGTTTTGTTTTGTTTTGAGTTTTTAGTAAGCACACTTTTCTTTTTTTTTAAGTCAGTAAACACAACTACAGTGTGTACCACTATCTCCAGAACAGGACAACCACCATTGAAAATTGCTTCTACAGCAATGACTTAAAACACTAGAAGTTGGTTTTTGGCTTTAATGGTTGAAGGCTCATTCGTAGTCAAATGTCATCCTACAGTTTAGTTATGTGTCTATTAAAATTCAGATAAATCAAACAAGGAATAACATGGCATTTAGCTGGTGACTCCTTAAAACCTTTGATGTTCTTCAGGAGTGGAAGACCAGCATAATCACTGAAGGCACTCTTTAGTACTATGTTTAGTACTGTGATAAAATTACACAGATTATACAGAAGAATGCTAATGTATTTCTGTGATATTTAAAACCTCATTCCTGGCCAATTCTTGTTAGAAGAGTTATAGTTCTAAATCAAGTTTTAGACTGAAAATTTAGAAATTGACCATTTCTAGTATTAAACTATAAACTCTAAGCAATTTTAACCTAGGTTAACATTCATTTCTAAAGAACTCTGAGTTAAAATTGATTGAAATAATCTAATTTCACATTTTATACATCAGGCTTAAAATGAAATAGACACTTATTTCTCAATAATGAAGAAGCAAAGATTTGGCCTGCTCTCTGGGAAATCAGAAGGTAGACTATCTAGGCTCCTTTTAGCAAGACATTTTTCCAAAAGGAAACTTTTTTGTTTTCTTTAAACAATACTGTACTGTCATAAACTAAATCATCTTTCTGTCTTTTGGAAATCTATGTGTCACTGTTGGGGTGGAGGAACTAAAAAAAAAAAAAATACAGGTGCAAGGTTTGCAGCCTTGGGAACCAGGACTCTCCAGTTTTTGTCCCAGTCCAGCCCAAGCTCTAATTGTGACCTTGGAAAGTGTACGCGTTTCTGGGACTCAGTTTCTCTCTCTTCTCAATCGTCATGCTCAGAGTGGGGGGTGGAGGTTGGACTGGCTGCAGCACGTTCCAGGTTCACGCAGTTCCTCAGCCCTTGGAAGATCCCAGGATCGCCCCCCACCCCCACAAACTCAAACATTGGCTCGCTGGGAGCAGTCTGTTCCTGGTTACCGCGCCCCGGTATCCCCCGGCTCTGCCTCGCGCTTCCCGCTTGTTCCTTGCTGCTAGGTAGGCACATTGCGATCGCTCTTCCATCTGCCGAGAAAACGCTCCATCTACCGTTCATTCTCACCCTGGTCCTTCCTCCTCCTGAGAATTCCTGACACCACTGCACTTGAGATCCTCACCCTGGCTCTGTCTCAAGACCCCTTTCCTTCTCGTTGCAGACTCCTCCTTCACAACGCCTTCACCTCTAGGGCAGCCTCCTCTTCACACATCCCCATGCTTCCTCAAACTCTCACGTATTTCCACCCGCCAGCCTTGCCGGAAGCATGGGGACAAAAAAAAAGCCTCCCCCATCCCCGCCATCGGGTTCTGGGGACCCCTCTCACCTCCACGGTGAGAGATGTGTTTACTGAGGAATCGCTGCTTCTTTCTCTGGTGCAGCAAGGTCGGGTATTTGAGCAACAAGAATGAGGTCACCAAGTACCCTCCCAGGGTGGAGAGAAGGTAAAAAGCCGCGGTGGACGACATCTCAGCCACCGTATGGAAAGTCTCCCACCGCCGGGGCCTCTGAATTCCGCTTCGGCGGTCGCAACGGCTGCGGCGGCGGCGGCGGCGGCGGCGGCGACGGCGGCTGCTGGAGGTCTTCCCGCCCCCAGCCGGTGCCAGCGGTGCAGCGCACTTGTCCGCCGGCCCACGACGCAGGCGCAGCCGGACCCAGGAGCCCCGGCAACAAAAGGGCCCCCGCACGCAGGCGCGCTCCGGCTGCTGGGTAGAAGCCCGCAGAGGACCTGTAACCAGTTTCTGTCACCTAGCTTTGTGGTCGGCCCCGAAGCTCCAAACTGAGGCGAAAGCTTGGAAACCTGCCAGTGCCTTCGGCATCACTCGGGCAGAAAAGGCTAGTCAAGAAGAGCCTTCAGGAAGTCCTGACATAATTAGAAGATCCACATCAAAAAGGAAAGATTCCAGCGCAGAGTCTTAGCCCCAACTCTAAGGAATGCAAATCAGTTACCCATAGAGGACTTAGAGCTTGCTAAAACCAGTAATAAAGCTATCCATTTCTCTAGCCAAGAAAGAACTTTTCCTATTGTCACACATAACCATAAAAAGGTACTAGTTTATCAGTCAAATATTTGAGGGATGGTCTCCTTTCTCATTGGTGTTGAAATGCAATTCCCAGGCCTTGTAATTGGATAGACAGTCAAGAAATATTTGTCGACTTACAAGTCCATTTAAAATAAGGAAACGTTGACAAGGCTATAGGTTATCACTTAAAAGTCTCAGGAAGACCGGAAACGAAATTCCAGAAGGCCCAACCAGTTTCCCCTTCATTCCACGCATTCCAAACTACTAAAACTTGATAAGAGCCATATTTTAAATGCAAAAGAATTAACCATGGGCTGGGGGAGAAATTTCGGCAACAGCATATTTCCCACTGAAGTGGAATGCAGAGTGATTATTTAAAATCTTGTGATTCTTGACTCTAGCTTAAGCAAATTACTCTCTTCCATTTATTTGTAAAATGAGAAATTTTTTACTAAATGATAAACTTCAACTCTCACATTCTGTTAATTATCTTGTTTCCCCCAAATTCTAGTTTCCTTTAAGAGGAGTAAATAAAATTTAGAAAAGATTCTTGAAAAGAGTGGCCTTTATTAGATTTTAAAAAGTAGCTAAAAAAGATTTTTGCATCAATTTACCATCAGTAGTAGTCTCTCTCTTGATCTAACACCAAAATACCCAAAGGAATGGTAAAGCCTTTGTAGAAAAAAAAATTTAAGTATAAATATTTCTAAATACAACTGTAGGGGTTCAGAACAAGTCACCCCAAGAGGTGCTACTCTGGCATGCAGATTATTTCAACCTGAAAATAATCAAGGTTTGTTATGGTGCGAATGATTCTAAGACCCACGGAGCCAATTGAGATTAATTATGAGCCTTTATTAGCTTTATTAGCCGGCCAGCGATTGACTCTCTACCACGCAGGGTTAGAGGAGTTCAGCCCCTGGGGTTTGAGAGTGAGGCAGTTATAAAACCCAGAACAAGCAAGCAGAATTCAGAAGCAAAAGTTGGCCATTAGCATAATACATCACCTAGTACCACACCCTGGTTAACAAGTAAGTGGATTACAGAAGCAGACATTGACCATCTACGTGTCTTATACAGTACACCTCCTAAACCACACCCAAGCAAGTAGGACAACTTCTGGTATCTAAAGATATTTCTTCCCTGTAACTGACTTAGCTAGTTGGCTCATTTGAAAATTTTCTACCCTTAACAGGTTCAGAATGCTCAGGAAGAAACTTTGGCCTTCCCCCTTATGACCTAAAAGAATTTAAGGTAAAAGATCTGCTCCAGGAAGAGAGGTATCACCTTAAATAACTATGGTGTAATCTGAACTAGTATGATAGGGAGTGTTTAAAAAA
The DNA here is from genome assembly GCF_902729225.1 of Pteropus medius. Taxonomy (NCBI): domain Eukaryota; kingdom Metazoa; phylum Chordata; class Mammalia; order Chiroptera; family Pteropodidae; genus Pteropus; species Pteropus medius. The sequence continues at coordinate 5,032,593 of NW_024349799.1, read as the reverse complement.
AAAAAACCACAAGCCTAAAATGGCATCACTTACTAAAAGGCCATGATACCAAACCTAGATTTAATACTTAATCTAATTGCAGTTTCAACCTCTCCCAGAAACATAATCTTAATCAACAAGTATGGAATTTTCTGGTCAAGCACCAATAATCACAAGGGCCCCCATAGAAAGAAGAGACAATCTGCATGATAAAAACCCTTCCCTTTCTCTTCTCCTGAAGAAAAGCTGTCCCAGCCCCAAAATAATTATTTTCTTTCACTAACAGCTCCCTTTGCCCCACCTTGCTTCCTATAAAAATCTTCCATTTTGTATAACCCCTCAGAGCACCCTTCTAGTTGCTAGATGGGATGCTGCACGATTCATGAATTGCTTAATAAAACCCATTAGATCTTCAAATTCACTTGGTTGGGTTTTGTTTTTTAACAGAAGGAACCTAGCAAGGCCCTTTTGATCAAAGTTCTCCCTGTGTTCCATTGTTTCAAGATGGCCCAACAAATATTTATTGTTTACTAAACATTAACTCTTCATCCTTGCAAATTGCCTTACTTCTTCTTAAAGTTCTAGGCCCCCACATCTTCCTTCTTCGTCCAAAATGACATCTTTTTGCCTTACTGTCTTTGGAATTTTCGTGCTTATGTGAATTCTCCATTTGTACCTATTAAAAGTTGATTTTCTCCTGTTAATATGTTGTGTCATTTTAAATATTCAACCACCCAGAAGAACTAAGATGAAAGAGGAAATGTTACCCCATCCTTGACACAACCAAACTTTTCAAAGCAAAACATTTTTAAAAAACTCATGAGTTGAAAAATTTTGCCTTGTTCTGTTTAGGACTCTCGGATTATGTCTTACAGGTCAGCTGATGTACGTGGTTCTTTCTTCCTTTTCCAAAATCTCACCTAATAGCAACTTTTTAGATTCTATGACTATTATTTATAATGAGTACAGATACATGTATGCAACAAATATTACCTAAAAAAAAAAATCTATATAACTAAGAATATTTAACCTTCAAATATAGAGGCACCTGTGGTTTAATAGATAGAGTCCTGAACTTAGAAACCATAGACATAGCTATACCATTTACAAGCTGAATTACTTTGGGCATATCACTTAGTTTAAGCCTCATTTTCCACATCTGTAAAATGGGAATAATAGTATTTACCCTCACAGGGGTATTTTGAGGAGCTAATGAAGTAAAATGAAAGCATTAAAAGTATCCTATAGAGTTAAGCTTTCGGTCAAGATGGTGGAGTAGGTAAAGGTTGTGCTGACATCTCACAACCATGTCAAAATTACAACTGAATTATAAACAACCGTCATTGAGAATTACCTGAACTCTAGTTGAACAGGACTCCTATATCTAAGGATATACAGAAGAAGCCACCTCAACACTGTTATGAGGGGCAGAAGTGCTGAATTCCCACATGTGGCAGTTAAAAATTGGGAGAGATATCTTTGGTGTAGAGCTCCCTCCTGAGGAGCACAAGGGGGGTCACAGCCCCACTGCAGGATTCACAGCCTGGGGTGCCAGTGTTGGGGAGATAAGTCCCCATAACTTCTGGCTGTGAAAACCAATGGAGATTGTGGCTGAGTAAAACTGAGGGCAGTCAGAATCCCAGGCGTTCCTCTTAGAGGGCCCTCACAGGGACTTACTTGCTGATGGACTCACTCACTCTGAGTTCCAGTGCTGCAGCAGCAGCTCCAAAAGTGCCAGGGACATATGGGGAGGAAATGAATTGTCTGGCTTTGGGAAGAGGGCTGGAGGAGCAGCTTCCTCCCTGACACTAGTGCTGACAGAATTCATTGTTTCTTTGTTGAGCCCAACTCCAGCCCAGCATGCAGACACTGATGGGCACCATATCTGAGTTTCCATCAACCTGATTAACACTATTCACCCCTCCCTGGTGAGTCCCTGAGACCCCATCCTATCCATCTTGTGGGTCTAGTCAAGCCACTTCCAGTGATTTTTCCATACAAACGACCAGTCTTGGCTCATGCTGTGGACTTTCTTAAAGTCTCTCAAAGGTTCACAAACCCCAAACAAGCAGCATCAGGCCTCAGCATGCCCTGTACCTCTTGCAAAGTAACCCCAAACCCGGCACTAGCAGCAGCTGGCTTCAGTTTGCAACTTACTCTCTCCCAGGCACTTCCAAGCCCAGCACAATAGCAACTATCTGCAGATCACTTCATAGTTCATACTAAGTGGCTTCCGACCAGGCACAGGCAGCAGCTGATCTTGGCTTGCAACAGAGCCCCCTCGAGAGGCCCCAGAACCAATACACCTGGTGGCTGGATTCAAACCACACCAGAGAACCACCCAACCACTTCCACAAATGACACACCCAAAGGGCAGACTGGGCAGTTACCAGAGCCCTGCTAAAGCAAATCATACTCTCTAGGGTCAGTCCCTGCACAACAGCTTCTCCAATGTAGTCACCAGCCAGTCCTCACAACCAATCAGCCTGAGGTTTAAGCCCTCCCATTGACATACACATGGCAACCAAGGCTCAATTACAACAGGAGAGCACAGACAGCCCACACAAGGGACATACCTGGAGCACTCAGCTCAGGTGACCAGGGAGATTGCACTACTGAGTCCCACAGGACACCTACTACATAAGGGCATTTTACTAAGATGGGAAGACATAGCAGCTCTACCTGATACATAGAAACAAACACAGGGAAGCAGCTAAAAATGGGGAGACAAAGAAACATGTCCCAAATGAAAGAATAGAACAAAGCTCTAGAAAAAGAACTAAAGAAATGGAGACAAGCAATCTACTAGACGCAGAGTTCAAAAGACTAGTTATAAGGATGCTCAATGATCTCAGTGAGAACTTCAACAAAGATAGAGGAAACATAAAAATGGAGATAGAAAACATAAAAAAGAACCAGTCAGAAATGAAGAATATAATAACTGAAGAAAGAACATAGTAGAAGGAATTAACAATAGATTGGATGAAGCAGAGGATCAAATCAGAGATTTGGAAGATAAGGTAGTAGAAAACACACAATCAGAACAGCAACAAGAAAAAAGAATCAAAAAAATGAGAATAGTTTAAGGGGACTCTGGGACAACATCAAGTGTACTAACATTGGCATCATAAAGGTAGCAGAAGGAGAAGAGAGAGAGAGCAAGGAATTAAAAACCTATTCAAAGAAATAATGACAGAAAACTTCCCAACCTGGTGAAGGAAATAGACATACAACCCCAGGAATCACAGAGAGTCTCAAACAAGGGGAGCCCAAAGAGGCCCACACCAAGACACATCATAATTAAAATGCCAAAGGTTAAAGACAAAGACAGAATCTTAAAAGCAGCAAGAGAAAAGCAGTTAGTTATCTACAAAGGAGCTCCCATAAGACTGTCAGCTGATTTCTCAACAGAAGCTTTGCAGGCCAGAAGGGATTGGCACAAAATATTCAAAATGATGAAAAACGAGGACCTACAACCAACATTACTCTACCCAGCAAAGCTATAATTTAGAATTGAAGGATAGATAAAGAGCTTCCCGGACAAGAAAAAGCTAAGAGTCCTTCTCCACCAAAGAAGTATTACAAGAAATATTAAAAGGACTTCTCTAAGAAGAAGAAAGACCAAAAATATGAATAATAAAATGGTAATAATTTTAAATGTAAATGGATTAAATGCTCCAATCAAAAGACATAGGGTGGCTGGATGGATAAGAAAACAAGGCCCTTCCATATGCTGCCTACAAGAGATTCATTTTAGATTGAAAGACACACAGACTGAACGTAAAGGGATGGAAAAAGATATTTCATGAAAATGGAAATGAAAACAAAATCTGGGGTGACAATACTTATACCAGACAAAATAGACTTTCAAACAAAGGCTATAACAAGAGACAAAGAAAGGACCCAGTAATCCCATTTCTGAGTATTTATCTGAAGAAACCCAAAACACTACTTCGAAAGGACGTATGCATCCATATATGCATTTCAGCATTATTTACAATAGTCAAAATATGAAAGCAACCTGGGTGTCCATCAATGGATAAATGAAGAAGAGGTGGTGCATATTATACAATGGAATATTACTCAGCCATGAAAAAGAATGAAATCTTGGCATCTGCAACAACATGGATGGACCTAGAGGGTATTGTGCTGAGTGAAGTAAGTCAGACAGAGAAAGACAAATGCCATATGATTTCACTTATGTGTGGAATCTGAAGAACAAAATAACTAAATAAACAAAATGAACAAATTCATAGATACAGAGAACATTTTGATGGTTGCCAGATGGGTTGGAGGTTGAGGGGATGAGTGAAAATGGGGAAGGTTTACAAAGTACAAATTGGTAGTTACAAAATAAGCATGGGAATGTAAAGTATAGCATAAGGAATATAGTCAATAATACTGTAATAACTATGAGTGGTGTCAGATAGGTACGAGATTTATTGGGGTGATCCCTTTGTAGATTATATAATTGTCTAATCACTATGTTGTACACCTAAAACTAATATAATATTGTATGTCAATTGTAATTTAAAAATAAATTATAAAAAAATAAGTTTCCTACATAAGTATTATATAGGATAGAACCATTTCTCTGTTATAAGATAGAACCGTTTCTCTGTTATCAAAAAATCTGCAAAACATGTACAGAATTATTCAAAAGAAGTAACCAAGCAGGAGCCTATATACCTTATTGGAGGCCCAAGAGAATGAACACTAATGAAAGAACAAGCAAGCTATAATAGTAGAACAGCATCTTTTAAAAAATTACACCAATATGACCAGAGATGTCTTCTAAGATGAAAGAGGTTATATTTTGAGGGAAATTTACAAGAGGCTCCAAAGTTAATAAGACATTATTTAAACCTAGGAAGTAATCAATTATCACGGGTGTGTGTGGGGGGGAATGTAGAAAAAGAAAAAGTATCAGAAATCATTGGCCTTACTGTTTCACTGTAAAGAGAAAACTGATGTCCGGAGAGGTAGCAGTTTGCTCAAGACTATACAACTAGTGGCTGATGTTATAATAAGGTTACCAATTTTAATTCAGTTCAAGAGCTCAGAGAAGATAATATTGATCTTCTGACCAACAAAAGATTTGAAAAAAAAAATCATCTTGCTTTTTATAGGAGAGTATTAAGTAAATCTCACTTAAAAACTCTCCTTTGACATGTATCAGAAGTAGCAGATTTAAGATTCAGTACAGTGAAAAGAACACTGAATTCTACTCCGATTCCTTATATTGTCATTTCAACTGCATCTGTAATTGCATTGTCCCAAATCTTTAGTGCTCTAAATAGCAGATGCAGTGGACTGAGGACATATATCATTGGGACTGGAAGGCATTTACCCAAGAGTTCTGAAGGAACCCACCAATTAAATTGTGATACTATTCAAAATAAGAAATCTGCTGTAATGAACAGCTAGTGTGCTCATAGATTAGCAGACTGCCATCAGGATTCCCAGCTATGACAATGGGAATCTGATTAGAGCATGGTTTAACTCTCTGTAGAACAATTTAAAAATATGCATTGAAATGTAAAACGTGTGTATCCCTTGATTCGTCAATCGCAGATATGAGTTTATCCTGAAAAGAAAATTTCGCAAATATTAATAAAAGATGTAAGTACCATGGTGTTCCACCATGGTTTGCAGGAGCCCTAAATTGGAAAGAACCTAGATATCAAACAGTATAGGATAGATTATGTATATCAAAAATGATGCAACCGTTAATAATAAACTCATTTACTGACAGGAAAGATGTCTATAATATATTTTTGAGTGAAAAAGGTAGATATAGAACTAGATAAATTCTATGTTTGCAATTATATAAAATTGCATATCTACATATACTTGTATGATGTCTAGAAGGATATTTACTAAAATGTTGCAAGTGCTTAGCAGAGCACTAGCAGAGTAGTGGAATTTCAGGTAACTTACTCTTTTCTTTGTTTTAAAAAAAATTCTTAAACAATAACAGGTACAATGACTACATGTAGTTTTACAAAAACAACAAAGGTATGTTCAAAAACAAGAGCCATGTTTTAAGTGGGGTTATAAACTAGGTAGTCTTACATTTATACTGAGAAAAGAGCTAGGATAAAACTTGGGATAAAAATCACTGGATACTTGAGTACATACAATTTAGTAGGAAAAAGGAAGTAATCAACTGATGTAATACAATCTTTTAGGAGATTTTGGAATTAAAAGGAACCAGAGAAATAATTTACACTTTAGAAAATTTTCTTATACCTATTCAAATAGAAAATTATTTTTATTGCTCTACCTATGGGTGGGACTTACAGTTTGGAAAGGTTTGGGGGAAATATTTAAATTGTATTTAGAAGATAATCCGATCTGAGCTATCAGTTACAAATAATTATCCCTTACATTTATATAACAATTTAGAATTTGTAAAAGACTTCAATTAACACAACCTTTACATATTCGAACCACAGTTATCCTTAGAGGTAGTTGAGGGAGTTAATATCCCCATTTTACTGATCAATAGGCCAACGCTTTAGATGGGATCTAGTCTACAGTCATACCACCCTGAGCATGCCAGATTCTGTCTGATCTTGGAAGCTAAGCAGGGATAGGCCTGGTTAGTACTTGGATGGGAGATAGAAGAGATCCAATGTTTAGAGATTCAGTAAACTATTTCCTCAAGACAGCAACCCAATGAGCTGCTGTGCCAACTTAAGCTAATAAATATTATTAAGAATATTGAAAATTAAATATAAACTATTAGCTGGCCTTTGTGAAAATTATGTTACAAAAATTGCCTCATCTTAGGATAGGCAAAAAGTTGTGGGAGACAGAACAGAAAAAGGGCAATTAAATGGCCAAGGAATCTGAGAGGTTGTTTAAACTAGCAAAAACTAAACCCATTTTAGAAAAGACTACAGGAAGATACAAGAGGAGAGGTACAAACCAAGTCTATAAAACTGCTATATGCTCTGGTGCTTGCCACAGTGTTTCGCACGTACTTGGTATTGTTTACCTGATTACAAAAAATAAGACTAAAGAACTATTAGAACTATTAGAATTACGAGACTTCTTTAAAAATAAATTTAAGATAAATAATAATTATTATCAAGAATTTGTGTCCCTTGATTAAGAGCTTTATAAATACTCCTTTAATCCTCACAATCGCCCCTTTGATAAATAAGAATTATCATTACTGTTTTAGAGAAAATAATACTCAAGAATTAAGTAAATTGTCCAAGTTTCTTAAGTAGTAGAGTTAATTTTTTTTTTTTTTGCTTTAATCTACTATAGTACTATTTTATACAGCAGAAAATATAAAACGAGAGGATATGAGAATATAAAGATTCGGTACAGTTTTACAGAGAATCAAGATTCATAGTCTTAAAGAGAACTAAGATGTTTAGGGGGTATGGTACCTAGTTTTTCTGACATTCAAAACTCACCCATTCATGTGTCTTAAGACCAGAGTCAAAATATGCAAAGAAATTGATATACAAGGGAACCTAACTTTAAGTAAATCAACATGTGAGGTCATTTTTAAAAATTAAAATAATTTACTTTACAAAAATATTCATATTAGTCCTTTAAATGGTAAGCACTACTTAAATATGGTTTACTTTAAAAATTTTTTAATTCTATACAATTTTTCTTAGACACATCAAAAGACTTAGGGCAAAGGATGTCCCATGAAGTCCCTTTGGACCTACTGATTCTTAAAAAAGAATCAATCTGAAATATCTGCTTATATCTCAATTAAAAAATTTTTGCTAAGCAAAGGATGATGCCAGTGCTGCTATAGAACAAATATAATTCCTTAAAAAAATCATCACTTTTGAAATTTGCTGAGGTAAGTTTTATAAGATTAAAGAGAAAGGCAGTAAGCAATAAAAATTGTGTAGTCCACATTTCTCTAATGCAACACCGTAAACCTACTTATGAATAAAAATCAACATGAAGTACTGCAATTGTCTCTTAAGCAGGTTATAAGTACAAGTATTGCAGTTGTCTTTTAAACGGGTTATAAATACAAATAGCATAAAAATATTGCTTTTAAAAACTCTACAGAAATTCAAATTAAGGTGGCTTCTGTAACCAAATTAAAGAAAATCACCTACTAATTTAAGCAGGAATGTAAAAGTTGTTCCATATTGAATGACATCAAAAAGTAAACAGAAAAAAAGACATAGATTTGCTCTTCTGACACCTATTTGTTGTTATAAACTACTGCCTTGGTTTCTTTGACCTACAAGTTTACACAACCTGTTATTAAAAAACATATTTAAAAAACCCAAGCAATTATTAGTACATGTCCTACAGAGCAATCCAGCTGTATTTCCCGAAAGCAGTGTACTATTTAATAAAATCAACCAAAAACCATGCTTAGTACAAAAGCAATTGTGATTTTTAAAATTGATATAAAAGGAATGAAAAAATACAAAAGGATGAAAAATAAGGATGGAATGCAAGAAGAATGTAGACTAATTTTCATTTGGCTCACATGCTCCTTTCCTAATCAAACTATAGATAAAGGTACATCTAATTAAATTAGTTACATGTTTCCCCAAACATTTTAAAAATTTTTAATAATTCTTTTCAATTTTTGTTATGGTGGATATACAATATTATATTAGTTTCTTATGTACAACAGTGATTAGACATTATAACTTACAAAGTGATCACCCTGATAAGTCTAGTACCCATATCTGACACCACAGTTATTACCATATTATTGACTATATTTCCTATGCTGTACTATACTCCCCCATGACTATTATTCTAACTGCCAATTTGTGCTTCTTAATCAAAACTTAAATAACTGCTTCAAGTTAGTAGTAAGATATATTATACAAATACTATATTTCAGACATATTGGGACTAAAGTCTCCAATTCTATTTGCCCAGCATTTCAAAATCAATGTGTCTAGGAAAATATAATCAATTACACTAAAATTTTGGTATGTTAACTTATTCTGCATTTGTCTAATTGGTGATATGTCAGTGTCATCATGTTGATGCTGGTGAAAGTTTCTGTAAGTTGATAAAATTTGCTTCACTTAACAAATTGTTTCACAGTATGAGATTTTTTAAAGATTAAGTATGTATTAACATTTTGGATTAAAAAGCTATAGTCCAGATAGCATTCATTTAAAATATGGTATCACATCAGTCTAAGAATAAAATGATAAGGGAAAAAAATAGTAAAGAAAAAAGAATCTAACCCAGGTACAGGACTGTGAGCCAAATAACACGGTTTGTTTTTTTTTCAAATTAAGTCTTCATATCATTTCTAGATAACCTACTGGATCATCATGTTTTAAAGGTAATTTCAGGAGCAGCATCTTAAGGAAAATCCCAGCTAAAATATAATTTTAGCAAAAACAGTTTGGCTCAATATGATTATGCAACATTCAGTTAAAATAGAAACATGTTTCATTATGGACAGTGAAACACAAACAAAAGAAAAGAGATATTGACCGTGTAATTTATGTCTTTTTCTAGAATAAACAATGTTTATTAGGAAGCTGTAGCCCATTTACAATAAATATCAACAATATCATGAAATAGCAGAACTGTTATTGTCCAAATACTGAACTCCTGTAACCAAAACACAATTTGGGTTCAAGAAAACACAGTATACACATACAAATAAAACACTCCATACACACCAAAAACAAAACCAGCTCAAGTTTAGGTTTGAACTGACTGGAAAACACTTATTGTGTCACTGCTTTAAGAACCCCTCGAAGCACCTTGTAACTCATTAACTGCACATTTTCCTTTGGAGGGAAACAAGGTCCTCTTTCTGTCACATATGCGTAAGGAAATCTCAAAACCCAGAGGCCATCTGGTGGGAGAGTGATTTCTTGTTTTTCTGGGTAGAATACTGGACATGGTGGTGGGCCTGGTTGAACCTGAAAAACATAGGTAATGTAATTATTTTGGTTTTTCATATAAGAGATAAATGCCTAAAGAAATAATAGGTTTGCATATAATGGGTACACTCCTAACTCTAATCATATCCAGTACTGCATTATAGTCTCAAATATTTTCCTGCTTTTCTACAGATTTTTTTCCCCCCTCTTTAATCTCTGCCCCCTTCCACCCTGATCTATGGATATTGTTGTTTCCCCTAAAGGACTGGATCTCTGAAGGCGGGGCATCTCCTCTCACACGCTTGTGGGCCTGGAGCCCCCGGGGTATAGTCTGTGGCTCCACCTGGAGAGCGAACCCAGGACCTTCTATGTGTAAAGCAGACATGCTAACCACTAGCACTATGAAGCCACTCTGCTTTTCTACAGATTTTTAACCTCAAGTTCTGTCTCTGAACCAATCGATGTGAACTGATAGTGTGAACTGATTAACATACTCACAATATATTTTTCAAGAAAAAGAGTATTAGGTATAAAAAGTATTTAAAATTAAGACCTGTTTAACGAAATAATTATTTTGATATTATCCTGTATTTTTTAAAAACAATCAAAACAAGCATCAGCATTTTGTTTCTAAAAATGGAAAGGGTTGTATTTCTTACCTGAGGCATTAGTATTATTTGCAAAGGAGCATCAGGAACCACAACAAAAAGCCTCATAAGTTGAGCATAATGTGGTTTTAGCCCTCTACCCTGAGATGATGACAGAATATATAAGGGCATATCACTATTCAGGGCTTTTATAGCTGATTCCTTTGGCCCACTTCCCATTACTTTCATTATTTTGTCAGGTCCTGAGCACATAAACCTCCGACCTCGAGAGTCTTCATATTCAAAGCCCACAAATGCTCGAGCTATATCATCTCGCCGTCTTCCTCTTCCCATTACAACTGCACTTCTCTTTCCAGGAATAGCTTTATTTGGAGCAGGCCAAGAATTTGTGTCTAAGTCTCCTTCATCTTCAGCTCTAGTCCTGATGACAATGTCCCAAGGCATAAGATAGTTTGTTCCTGGAATGAAGCCCTGTTGGTCTAAACCTGTATGAAAGTTGTAAGACTTAGCAGGGCCTAGTTTAACCAAAGACCAGCTGGAGAATTTCGGTAGGAGACCTTTAGGGCAATTTGAATGCAACATGCCCGGGAGATACTCAACTGTGGATGCCTGTCGATCAACCAAGTTTGGTCTCTTCTCAGTTTTTACTTCTCCTTGACCATGAACTTCTGGATTATCTCCTCCTGCTTGTGGATCAGCTGGATAGGTACCTAAACTATCTGTGGATTGGCCTAAACTCAAAGCTAAACTTAGGCTTGTGCTCTCTCCTTGGGTTTGAGGTTCTTTTTCTTTAAGTTTATCAGCATCTGTATCTGGAGGGGCAGGAGAAGATTCATTTTTGGCAGGAGCAGGATCTGGGGTACTTGGTTCAAATACTGGGAAATTGATATGGTCCAATTTTCCACAACATTTTTCTTCCAGAAGCTATAGAGAAAGAAAAAGAAGAAAAAAAAAATCTTAAAATTTTCATTTAAAATAACACATTCTTCACTCTAAAAAGCAAGATCAGCAATTAATGGATAAGCAAATAAGTACATATAAAGAACTTTCCCTTGTCTACATATCACACTGCAGTCACATTTACTTTTGTAGATATTTCGATTCTGAAAAATGTATATTTTTACTCAGTTCGTAGTTTACAATAACAACAAAAGAATTAAAAAGAAGAGAAAGGAGAAAAAAAAATTCATAGCCTACCTGATAAAAGTCATAGTTAGCTGCCTTGATATCAAAGGGATCATCTCGAGGTGCTTGTTTTCTTCCACAGTTACAGGCACCTGTAGATCGAGCTCGGCTATTATGATATAGCACAGGAGGATTTCTATCAGCCTCTGGTTTTTCTCCTGGAATATATAACAGTCACTATTAATTTCACACAAACAATGCAGTCAAATTTATTTTGCATTCTACGGCATCTAACCCCAAAACTTCTCCAAACGTTACTCTGGACATAAGAAAACCCAACACCAAATCTTGACTAAATATATGTAACAGAATAAACAAGTGAAAATACATAAAATATATATTTTCAATCTAAAGTTTTAGTATTTCTAAGTATATTTTATTATCATCACGGTGACCTTAGACTTCATTATATTCATTTTAGTCCAAAAAGCACTCCAAGATAAAAATGTTAATATGAAATTTCTGAAACTTTGTATTATTTAACGGTTCTCATTTACTAATCCCCTAGGGTTCATTCTTTAAATACAAGAAAATAATTAGTAGTCATAGCTGACATTTTCTTCTTACATCAGGAGAGAAAACTTAAATCTGATGCACCTAAATTTCTGTAAGGCTTTCTTTTTAAAATACCAATACATAGTGAAGAAGCGCTCTTAAAACAAGAAAAACATAGCTTAAAGTTTTTATTTCAAAATGCTGAGAAAATTTTAGCTACCTGATTTAGGTAATGAGTGAAATTTATGTACACAGTGTTGGTCAGTTAAACTCCTCTCCTCACAGAGCTGATGTCCATTGCTCCAAAACTTGTAGCAGTCCTCATGTAACTGCATGGCGTATTTGTGAAAGGCTGGACCCCTAGCATGTTGACTGTATACTCGCAGAGCCTGGGCAAGTTGATTCTTATGGACAGTCATTGTGTAATTATGAGGCAAATTTGACTGATAGGCACTATGAGCCATGGGTAAAGCTTTTTGGCACCGGTTTTCTGAGAATTTGGTGTCAATATCCAAAAATCCTTCCAAGACTTTAATACTGCTTAAGATCTTAGATGTTAGCTCCCCGGTGGGAGATCCCACGTCCTCCTCTTTCCCATCAATAGCTACTTCATACAGTTTTGAAGCTGCTGAGATCCACTTCTGATAAGTAGGAAGTTCAAAATGAGAAGGCTGCGGGTTCCTGCCCACACTGTCATCAAAACCTTTCTTGCTCAGGACTAGCTCCACATGCTGCCATAGGAATTCCCGAAGAGTGAAATCCACGAGCTGTCCTGAAGAACTGGAACTGCTGCTGTCAACGTGGAAAGAAAGTTGTTGTCGGCTGTGTTGCCTCATCACCTGGTATCGCCTGGGCCCAGAAAGGGGTGCGGGTACCAGTAAAGATTCCGGGTCTTTGACAGTACAATGACTCCTAAGTTGATCCAGCAACATGCCAACTGGGTCCTCCTCCTGACTTCCCGGAACTATGTACACAAAAGCTTGGTTGGCAGGCACAGTAAAAAGGCAGTTAATACTCTGATTAGTTAAGACGCGACTCTTCCGGAAGATTCTATAGATCTGGTCCTCCAGGGCATGCTGCAGTCTCCTTTTGGGAGAATGCTTCTTGGGCTTGTCTGGATGAGCTGGGTCCTGGTTCCGAGGGGGTTCCACTTTGAGGGCTCCATTGAGTTGAAAGAGGAAAAGGAGTCTAGGAGGGCAGGGTCGGCAATTTAGTTTCCAGTCTTTGCCAACTGGACAATCCTTAATGGCTGTTTTGAGGAGGGGCAGTACTTTCTGTCTCAGTCCATCCAGCGCTCTGAATACTCGATCATAAGTGATGTCAAAGGAACAAGTGGGATGGACCAGAAGCAGTATGTGACAGACGGAGAAAAGGTAAAGGAGACTGAGGCACTGCAGCTTCTCTTGATGCTTCCAGAACTCGTGCGCTTCTGCATGAGGTAAAGCGAGGCCACCCCCAGCTTCCCCGCTTTGAAGGGCCTGACAAGCTCGCAGAAGCTGGGAATTGTCACAGATGGAAGTGAGAAGAAGATACAGAACTTTGCTTTCCTGATTGTAATAGGCCTGCAGAAGGCTGTAGTCCTGGGAGCCTGGCTCTGTTTGGTTACCTTCCGCGGCAGCTACACCTCCCTGAACTGGATCCGTGGCCCCAGCCCCGGGGTCTCCGGCTCCACCGGCCTCCCCGACGGTGCCAGTCTCGGTCCTAATTCCAGGTTCTGGGTCCCCAGGATCTTGATGGGGAAAGAGGGGAAAGACCTGTCGGTCACACACCGTGTTCACAAGTGAGAACTTCTCGGAATTCAGTCGCAGAGCCGTCTTGCCAAATATTCCCACCACGCAGATCTCATCCTCTCGCCAAGGAGGCTCCGGTCCTCCGGCCACACTCGCTCCGCCCTCTGTAGGCGACCCCTCGGAACTTTCAGGGCTGGTCCAGGCTGAAGCTCCCATCAGAAGCTCTCGCAAGCTGACAGGGCCCGCCATGGTACACACACTTCTCTAGAGTCCTTCCGGTCCTCCCCGTAAACCCAACCGGCTTTCGTCCAGTTTTGAAATCCCTCCTCCGCTTCTTCAGTTCCTGCTTTTCTTTCACTTTAGGTTCCGCCTTCCGCACCTCCTGCCCTAGTTTTCCGTCAAGGTTTTCCTTAGTCCTACACCACAGCCGGTTTAAGATTTTCCTTAAACCCAGACTATAGAAATTGAGGTATCAAAAAGACAATTGGAAGCAGTTAGTTTGCATTTTAAGTAATATAAAAACACTGCAAAAAAAGTATCAAGTGACTTCCAAAAGTAGAAAACTAGTTCAGTTTCAGCTCCAAAACCTTGCTACACAAGGCATATTCTACATTTGTAACAAGAGGGAGCTTGTTAGAAATGCAGAATCTCAGGCTCCAACCGAGACATACTGAAGTCAGAACATGCATTTCAATGAAATACTAGTGATTTGTCTGTTTAAAATCCCAGCTGCCCAGGGTGGTCTTAGTGGTCTGGTACCAGGTGCTGGCTCCATCTCTCAATAAGGGTGTGACCTTAAACAAGTTGCTAACTTCTCCAGGTCTCAGTTCCTTTCATGATCTAAATGGGGATTAGGGAGCGTTTGAGATTTTGCTCCCAGCCATCAGTTTGGCTCAAATAAACAATTATTATTATTATTATTATTATTATTAATTTTTAAAAAAAGGGATTGAAAAAAATACCCTCCTTTATCTACCCCACAGGGTGCTTTTGAAGACCAAATGATGTAACTTCTATGAAAGTGCTTTGTAAATTGCTGTGGAAATTGCAAGATTCTTAACACACCGAGGTTTTCCCTCATTGTTCACATGCCCAGCCCTATTCTCCATCAGTATTAACTAGGCTAGCACTCAGTAGGTGCTGTGTGTGCTTGCACTCAGTATATGAATTCTAAAATGAATAAAAACGAATAAATTTAAAAATCTTAGTTTTTTGTACATTACAATTTGAGAAATACTGCTCTAGAAACATTTTCAAAGCAAGGTGAACGAATTTCCTTCTTTTGTCCTATTTCATAAAGAAATATAGTTCACTCGATCAATGGAAAAGAAAGCCAGCTCGTACAGAGTATGAGCATTAGAACAATAATTTCTCAGGCTTGGAAGAATATATACCAAAATGTTTAAAACATGTCGAGATTTGTTTACTTTTTTTCTTCTCTCTCTCTCTCTTTTTTTTTGTTTCTTTTTTAACAGAATTTATTTTTTAAAGCAATTTTAGGATCATAGCAAAATTGAGCAGAAAGTACAAAGTTCCTGTGTACCCTCAGCCCCAACACAGGCACAGCCCCACCCTGACTCCCTGTAGTACATTTGTTACGATCTATGAACCTGCATGAACATATTATTATCACCCCAAAATCCTAGTTTACATTAGGGTTTATTCTTGTACATTCTATGGGTTTGGATATATGGATTTAGAATAGTTTTACTGCCCTAAAAGTCCTCTGTACTCTGCTTGTTTATTTTCTCTTCCCTCAAGCTCTGGCAACCTCCAATCTTTTTACTAATTTCATGGTTTCGCCTTTTCCAAAATACTATATAGTTGGAATTGTAAAGCCTTTTCAGATTGGCTTCTTTCACTTAATAAGCATTTAAATTTTATCCATGTCTTTTCATGATTTGATAACTCACTTCTTTTTAGCGTTGAATAACATTTCATCATCTGGATGTACCACAATTTATTTATTCATTCACGTACTGAAGGGCATCTTGGTTGCTTCAAAGTTTTGGAAATTATACATAAAGCTACTACAAACATCTGTGTGCAAGTATTTGGGTGGACATATCTCTATTTTCCAATTTTTCTACAATAAACATTTTCTTCAATTTGTAATAATATTTAAAAATTCTTCCTTGAAGAAATGTGGAAAGTCTTCACTCAATATTTGATTTAATTGATTGGAAGTTTGAATTGTTAGATTGTTTTTTGAAATATTCTTGGCTTTAAAGAAGAATTAGATCATTTGTGTTTAATGAGTTCTCACTTGGAATGTCAAATAATGACAACAAAATAATTGAACATATTACTTACCGTGTGACTCTGTCCTTATCAACAATTATCTCATTTATGTATAATCTTACTTATATATGGAATCTAAAAAACAACTCATAGAAATAGAGAACAGATTTGGGGGATGGGTGAAGGTGATCAAAAGGTATATACTTCCAGCTATAAGATAAAAAGTTCTGAGGATGTGATGTACAGCATGGTGACTATAGTTAATAATACTGTATTGTATTTTTGAAAGGGAGTACATCTTAAAATTTCTCACCACAAGAAAAAAATTGTAACTATGAGGTGATGGATGTTAACTATATTGTGGAAATTATTTTGCAATATATTAATATATTAAGTCATTATGTTGTATGCCTTAAGCTACTACAGTGTTATATGTCAATTATATCTCAATACGACTAGGGGAAAAAAGAATTATTTCATTTATTCTCAAAGGAAGGGTAGGGCCCTAATTTGTGGTTGGTAGTGTTTTTAATATATTAAGCTATACTGGGCTTCCACTAATTCTTCTCAATTAACTCTTCTTTATTAACAATAATTTAGAAAAAGTAGGAATGGGTTTTTATGTGTATTTTTTGTCTATTTGATTTTTACTTGTTTCTTTCTCTACTTCTACATGCCCAGATCCCATTTTTCTTGGAAAAGACAACAAAAATGAAAAATTCTACATGTTCATCCATGTAAATTATATTGTGGTCCTCACATGTAGATCATTAACTATGTTTAGTAGGTGACTTTGCTGAAATAAGATTTTTTTAAAACAATTCTTTGACTACAGATTTCCCAGTAAGTAAAATGTTGAAAAATCAAATAGAAAAGACTCTCTTAAAGAAAACAGGAGCAACAAGAACTCTCATACTTTGCTGAAGAATTGGTACAATTGGTATAATCATTTGGAAAAAACAGTTTGACAGTATCTAGAAAATAGGCACACTTTATAATCTAGCAATTCCACTCCTAGATGTATGCACAAGAGTTACTAGAGTAACTCTTGTGAATATATACATGTTCAAGAATGTTTACATTGGCATGCATGTTTCATAATAGCCCCCAACTGGAAACAATCCTAATGTCCATTAACAATAGAATAAACGAATAACTATATTTATACATCAAAAATAAATGATCTGTAGCACTACACAATAACATGATTGAATCTTAAATATAAATGTTGATTGAAAGAAGCCAGAAACAAAAGACTATATAATGTATGGTTTTATTTCTATATACAGAATTCAGAAGCAAGAGAAACAAATCATAGCATTTGGGTCTGCATTCTTACACTTAGAAGGTAAAGCAAGGAAATATTTATTGTAACAAGCAGGTCAGTAATTTGAAAGAAAAGGGACTATGGTAGGGGAGGGAGACAGGGCTTCTAAAGACACTTATAATATCTCTTTCTTGATGGTTTTATGACTGTTTGCCTTATGATTTGTTAATTTATATATTTATGTTTTATGCACCTTTTTTGTTTGTGTTATAGTTCTAGTAAAAAACATATAAAAAAGAGAAAAACCAAAGTTTTTTATTACTCTTTATTTAAAAACATAACCAGAGGCACCTTGGTTGTTTATATTCTGTGGTTGTCATTCAGTCTAAAATAAACATTGAAAGCATATAATCGGCAATAGTTTAATGAAGCAATAGTATTTACAGGATTCTCAAATGGGTACAATATAAAATCTGTCATAAAAATTAATAAACAGGCAAGGTAGAACACATTTTAATACTGGTACAATGGAAATAACGGCTTTACAAATGTTTATAGGATTTCTACAGCATTTTAGAATGAATCTTTATTCCACAAGAATGATCAAATCATTTAAATTAAATTGATACAGTACACAGTGGTTTATTAATATTAGAAACATTATAAGTGCCCTATAAAATATTCTGTTACAAATACTCAACGGCTTTATTCTCAGTGACCATTACCTTTATTCACACATAATATAAACGTAGCTAGCAAGTCAAAAAAAAAACTTACTAGAAGTACTTATATTTCTTCATTATCCATTTAATTTTCATCCATAAATGTGCTGTAAACATAAATGTGGGTCTCATAATAAAAACAAAACAGTGTCCCCAGGTCTGCTTTCCAGTCTGGTGACTTTTACAACACTATTTGGCATCTCAAAGCAATATTTATTTGCGGGAATATAGGCATTTCTGGGAAACTGCTAAAATATCTTTTTAGCCTAAGCTTATCATGGGATATTTCAAGGATATCATCTATGGCTCCTCTCAGGCTAAAAAGTGCAGCGATGATCTAAAATCCCTTGTTTTATATCCATGAAGCAGTGCTATCCTTATTCCTGGAATTGCAGTGGAGGTTATTAGCATCAAAGCTAATTCTGCACCTCTGGTCACCCTCACCATAATGAGTTCTCCTTCTCCATGACACTTAATACATGAGTGATGAATTCTGGCGGAAGCTATAGTACTGTCCACTGCTAAGTAGACATGTCTGGCAGAAATACTTGGCAACTTTATAGGGGAGTGACTGATAGGGTTACAAATGAAATACAGGATGCCCAGTTAATTTAAACTCCAGGTAAATAATGAATAATTTTTTATAAAAATTATTTAGTATAAATATGTCCCATGCAATAATTAGGACATACTTAAACTAAAAATATTATTCATTGTTTAATGGGCCATATATACCTAACAATTATTTGTTGATGTGCAATTCAAATTTGATTGGGTGTCATGTATTTATATTTGCTAAATCTGGCAACCCTGGAATTGCAGGAAAGAACACAAATCCAGTTAGGTGTGCATTATTACTATCATTGAAGCAACAGGCTGTTGACAGCGAGTCAGGTTTAACAGGGAACCTGCTAGGGACCTCAGAGAATCCTTGGCAGGGTGCTGTGGAAAATACAAGGTACATTTTGAAGACTTCATGAAATTTACATTTAGTTGCATGAATGTGGACAACAGACATCAAAATAATGAATATCACAGACTTCAGTGAGCCTAAGATGCTAGAAATGATACATTCTAATTTTTAAGGTCACATTGGATCTTTTGCTTCCAAGTCTTTTGGAATATAGTTAGGTTTGGATGGAGACGGTCTTACCTCTTAATTGTGTAGAGTGAACAGAAATCAAATCTAAAGGGCCTTTTTTTTATTGATCAAGTTTGTAGCACTTAATGAATGCTTGAGATTTACAGGCTGAAAAGCTTTTCAATTATCTGAGAATACCCAAGATAAATAGAAACTAGGTTATTATCTTAATGTCATAACTGTGCTTACAGATACAAATTTGTTATGTAGTTAAGTTTGAACAATATCTCTACCCTAAATTGAGTAATTCCAAGATAAACATCTCTTTGGGGATTGCATTTTCTGTTCTGTTCTCTTATTGATAATGCAAACTAGAAAATACCCAATAATAGACTTTATACTACAGTATATATGGGCTCTGCACATATTTTAAGTCTTTAAATGGAATTATATATTCGTATAATTATTGATACATACTCTACTACATTAAAAAAAAGGATTGGGGTGATTTTATCTGTAGATTTTACGGATCATCACATGGAGTCAGACAGAATTGGCATCAATTTTGTTCATCAAAGCTGCTTGTAGAGAGTGGCAGAGTTTGCGTTGGGCTTCTAGGGTGAGCCAGCTATGAAAAAAAATGTCCCAATTATGATATGAATTATGTTCCTGAGGCCAATACAACTTTTCTTCTTCCTTACTAACAGAACTCAGATCTTGTGTAAGGCAGCAATGCATCCAGATTCTAAAAATCACTTTCCCACCTTCCCTGATATAATCAGAAGTTCTTGGATAGCACCTGTTAAAGAAATGAGGGGGTATCTTAGCTAGTACACCTTTTTGTTCTTTGCCCTTTTCCTTATCTTGCCTAGAATGTAGACATGTGGCTTTAGGACATGTAGCCATTCCATACCATGACCAAAGCCATATATTAAAGATGGAAGAGCAGTGATGACATGGTGAAGCTGCTATTACCAGTTATGGACTACCTGCTTCCCAAGGGAATATGTAGGTAAGAAAAATAAGCCCCTAGTTGGTTAAGCCAGATTTCTGTTACCTGCAGCCAAATGCAAAACCTATCACAGTTGCTTCAGAGTTAAAGGAAAAAGGGAGCCTAAGGGCTGGGTGGGAAAAGTTGTTCTGTCTACCAATAGTTTTTACTAGACATCCTCCTAGTAAGTGGATTTTGGGGAGCACAACATATGGCATAGATCTTATTTGTGATTTTGATATTGTTGCTCAATATAAAGGTTTATTATTTATTATATTTTCATTTGTTTCCATATTACCTAGCCCACTATAGTAGTTATGGGTGGGGATGGGACAAAAAGGATCCTAGGCTGAACAAGAAAAGGAAGAGGAAGAGGCCTCTGCCCTCTGCCCCTGCCCCTCACAGTCTGTGATTACCAAGGAATGTGATCTGAAAGTAGAATCCTATTGGATGCTCCAAAAAGAGGAAAGAGGAATCTGGCCATACCTCCAAAGAAGGCCATATAGCACCCAGGAGGACCAAGCTGAATTGGCAAGAGGGAAAGCAAGCTGTCCTGTAAAAGGCACTGATTCTTAACAAGGGAACAAAGGGAGGGCAGTGTTGGGTGGGGAGAGTGTCAGCAGTGGAGTCTGTGATGTGTCTCTGTTGCCAGAGGGAGATAGAAATGTAAGCTTATAGTCAAAGAGGTCAGCAGCCTAATGTCCCAGCACTTCAGCTGGGTTAGCGGAAGGATGGCTGTTCCTTTCAGAACCAACAATAGAGGTGGTCAGGGAGAGGAGAGATAACAAGGTTTGGAAGAAATCATGCAAGGTCAGCTGATGGACTAGATTTTTGGTGTGTCGGTCATACATATAGGTGACAAAGAAAAGATCTGCCAAGACCTTTTCCTATCAACTCTGCATGACCTGACTCCTGTCTACATCTCTCTCCCTGTCTTTCACCACTGTCAAACTCTCTCTGTTATAGTCACATTGATCTCTTTTCAGTTCCTCTGATAGGCCGTGATCCCTTCCACCATGAGATCTTCACACACGCTGTTCTTTTTCCTGGGAACTCTTTCTTCCCTGACATCCATGGTGGGCCCACCTCCACACGCCACAGATACCCTTCCCAGTTCATGTCTATTCATTTTTCAGGTCTCACTTCATCACTTCCTAAGGAATTCCTTCGTAAATCATCCAAGCTGGATAAAGTTCCTCTGTGAGTTCCCACAGAACCCTGTTCTTTTCCTTCACAGCACTTACTTCAATGCAAAATTATACAAATAGCTGATTATTTGATTAACATCTATTTTCTCCTCTAGGCTGAAAGCTCCAAGACAGTAGATCTGGGTCTATTTTTGCTTAATACTAATATCCCTGGTACTCCAGCACAGTGCCTGGCATACAGGAAGTGTTTAATAAATATTTAATAAGAGAATTAAAAAAACCAGACATTCATTGCTAAACTGGAGATAATCCTCACTACCTCATAGAATTTTATGCAGCCTAAATATGAAAGTGTTTTGTAAAGCATAAGGTAACATTTAAAAATTATTATTATTAAGAAAGCTGCCTTAGATTATGATTCTAAATAAATGGTTTTGAAAAGGAACCAAATTTTTTTTCTAAAGGCATACCTGAAATTTTCTCCTCAAGGCTCGAGTCATTACTGGGGTCAGTCCAGTTCCTGTTTCCATATTTTCTTTATTGGTAAGTGGGGTCCCACCTGGGCTCCTGCAAAGGTAATAAAAATATTAGAAACTGTGTTTTATGCCAATTATCAAATGAATTTAGAAAGCATCAACACAAGAAAGTATATTACCTTTCTACATCAACTTTTCTTAATAGTTTCCGCAGATCTATCTGACTTTTACCAGGAGTACTGATAAAATAAAGACATAAAAATTAGAGCTTGCTAGATTTTATCATTTTCCCCAAAGTAAAGCAGTTATATTTATAGGCAACACTTCAGAAAGTGATTCTATCTGGTACATTAAAAAACAGCAGTAAGTGCTGATAGGAGCGTAAGGTGATATCATATCATTCCAACAAGTAATACTTCTTGACTTAGTAATTAAATGTATAAGAATCTATCTTAGGGAAAAACTCAGCTATGCACACAGATGATGGACAAGGATGTTCATAGAAGAGTTATAGATATAAGAAATCATAAGCAACCTAAACGTCTCAAAACAGGATTTTAATCTATGAAATTTACATAAAATAAACTGTATGTATTGAAGAAATCAAAATGATGCTTTAAACTCATTTTTAATAAGATGGGAGAAAGCTCATGACACATTAACGGGAAAAGCCATAACTGTATCTACAATATAATTATACACAGGTATATACACACATTATATTTCCTTGATTCTAAGACATATCAATTTTCATATTTTATTATTTCTGAAATTGAGCTGCTTAAGAAAATTTTTTTCTATAGTTTGCTAAAAATATTTTTTATTGAGGTATAATTGACTAAAATTTTTGATAGTATTTCTTCCCCCTCCCCAAATCTGTTATTAAATCAGTGGTGTATTTTATAATAAATAATAACAATATGGCTAGAAAAAGATCAGAATGAAAACAGGCTAACAGTAGTTATCTTCAATGATATGTTTATTTGGATGATTTTGATTTTACTCTTTAAACTTTTCTGTAGATACCAATTTTTCTACAATGAGCATAAATAACTTTTAATGTTAGAAATAAGCAAAAAATCATTCTTTTAAGTAGTGGTAGTGCATAATACTGTGCAATTCCTTACATTAAGACATTTGTAACTCGAGTTGATAACACTTTGGAGCTGGGCTTCAGGGTAACACGCTGCAGGTCAGAGGCTGTAACTAGTGGATTCTGTGCCTTTGGGGATGGAACAAGCTTTAATAGCAAAATGAGACATTATTAAAAGCATATTAAAATATCATTCAAAATGTAAACATGCTGAAACAATGAATATTTGACTGCTGAGTATGTGTTAGATATATCCACTACTCCACTCAATGTTTATTCCAAAGCTTCAAAGTATGTCTCTACCTCTTCAAACTAATGGCTGGCAGATGAGACTGTCTAATTAAATAATTTGGGGATCTATATATTTTGTTGAGGAAACCCAAAATTACTCAAATAAGATATAAAATACCTCAGAATGGCTTCTATACATAAGACTTATATTTTGTTTCCACAAAGGGATAACCAGGTTAGTAGCTGAAAAGACTTTGTGTATGGTCAATGACATCTTACCTTCGTCTTTTCATCAAAATTCTGAGTTTTCTTCAGTTTCACAGTCAGCAGATCTTTAACTGTTATCTGCATGGGTCCCTCTTTTTTTAATGGTTCAGCCTTAACATACATGGAGAAATTAGAATTCAATTTGGAACCATGATACATAGTCAAATGCAAATCTAAATCTAGTTTTTAACAACTTGGATTTAAAAGTTAACTCTCTCTATTCACCTTAGGAACCTATCGAATTCTTTTCACTCAACCAGGAATAATTCTTTTTCAGTACCCATGGATGCTAAGGCTATTGAAAGTAGTCATTAAAATGTATGACTCAATAATAAGAGATAGAATAATTCCCTGCATCTTCCTCAGGAGTTTTTATAATAAGACAGGAGTTGAAGAAGTTTCTCAAATCAAAGTTAAGTTTTATCTGAACTACCTAAAAAGATAACTCAGTTCCCACAGAGCAAGAATGTATAGTCAGTCTATGGCGATGTCACCCTGAACAAGCCCGATCCTGGCTGACCTCGGAGGCTAAGCAGGGTCGGGCCTGGTTAGTACTTGGATGGGAGACCACCTAGGAAGACCAGGTGCTGTAGGCGTTAAAAAAAAAAAGAATACGAGATTGTAAACTGACAAGGTTTTTGCAATCTGTGAGGTCAACCAAGGTTTGCCTCGCCTAAAATAAAATAAAATAAAAAAATGTATAGTCAGAGAGTTATACAATAGGGCAACTATAACAATAGGCTCTGGATTTAACTCTGCTATTTTATTTAATTAATTAATTAATTAATTTATTTATTTATTTTAGGCGAAGCAACTCTTGGTTGACCTCACAGATTGCAAAGATCTTGTCAGCTTACAATCTCTTATTTATTTATTCATTTATTTAATGCCTACAGCGCCTGGTCTTCCTAGGTGGTTTCCCATCCAAGTACTAACCAGGTCTGATCCTGCTTAGCTTCCAAGATCAGATGGGATCCAGTATGTTAGGATCTGCCAACTCTTTATTCTGAGTTCACTCACTCTTCTGTTCTTAATTTGGTTTCTCAGGAAGGTTTCCTTCTAGTAAAAAGATATGCTGAGAGACCAACAGGAATCTTCTACTCTACTGGGTTTCATTTATTTATACTTAACAAAAATAGTAACTTTCATTTCTTTTTCTTTTTAATTTAAATAGTTGTCAGATCATCTTTATTTATTTTTACTTATTATTATTGTCATTATTTTATTGGGATATAATTGACATCTAATATATTTGTTTCAGGTATATAACATAATGATTCGATATATGTATATGTTGTAAATTGATCATCATAATAAATCTAGTTAACATTTATCACCACACATAATTACACGTTTTTTTCTTGTGATGAGAACTTTTAAGATCTACTGTTTTAGCAACTTTCAAATATACAATACAGTATTATTAACTATAGCCACCATGCTGTACATTATATCCCTAGGATTTACTTTTTTTTTTTATGGTGACATTGGTTAACAAAATCCAGTAAATTTTCAGGTATACAATTTAACAGTAAGGCATATATATATTTGCATTGTGTGTAACTTTCATTTCTAAACCTAGCTTTCTTGAGTTCCCAGGGGACTGAGTTTTTATAAGCACAATAATTGACATAATTAAGATATGGAATCGGAACAGAATATAGTCTTCTTGTCAAAGCCCTTAGTCCAGCCTTAAAAGGCCACTCAGCTTTACTCCTCCATTACATACTGACCAAAACACACCTTTACTAGTTTTTTTTTTTTTTTACCTGAAGTGTTTTAGTGAGATTGGATTTTCTGAGCAGCAAAGGAGCTCTCTGTGGTGGAGGCGGAGGCAAAGGAGGAGGTGGAGGGGGTGGCAGTGGTGGAGGAGGAGGAGGAAGATGGGCAGCTGGCTGAGGCACCCTGTGAAGATGTACAGCTTGGGATTTTCCAGGGGTGGTTAGAGCACAGGCAGGCACATCTGTAAGTTTACCACTCATATAACACCTTTGACCACAGCTTGGACAGGAAGAATTTCTTGAGATGGTCTGAAAGAAGACATTACATTTGGCAAAGGAATAAGAGATTAATTGGGTTCTTACAGCTGAGCCTCATTAAAATAATAGCTACTGTGTTGAATATTTTCTCAGTATACCACGTGCTTCATAATATTTTCTCATTTATCACAGGCTCATTCATTCATTCATACATACATACATACATACATACATATATACATATATATATATACATTTGTTTTATGTGTGCTATATGCCAGGTGCTATGGGTACAATGTGAGCCCTGTCTGTCACCTCATAGAGCTAACAGTCTGGTGAGGAAGACGGACATTAAACATGCACAAACACTCTCAAAAGAAAACAAAATAGTAATTCAATACCAGCAATGAAGTGTGAGCATGAATAGTGAGAAGTCTAGGGAGTGGCATTTAGACATAATATCAAGGATGAATTGAGATTTACCAGGAGAAGGGAGATAAGGCCTGGGGGAAGAGAGTTCCTAGTAGAGGGAAAAATACTTAATACAGCCAAGAATGTAATATATTCAAGGAACTGATAAAAAGGCCAAGGGGCTAGAACATAACTGTCTGAACTGCATTGTGTATACAACCTCCCCACCCCGCACTGAATCATATATTAAAGTTTTAACCCCCAGCACCTAATAATGTATTTGGAGATAGGGTCTTTAAAGACGTGATTAAAATAAGGCTGTCAGGGTAGGCTCTAATCCAATCTGACTGGTGTCCTTATAAAAGATGTTTGAACACACAGGAAAGACACCTGGATGGGCGTGCACAGGGAAAAGACCATTTGAAGACACAGTGAAAAGGCAAGTCAAGGAGAGAGGCCTCAGGAAAAAAAGCAAACTCTGCCAAAACCTTGATCTCAGACTTCTAGCCTACAGAACTGTGAGAAAACAAATTTCTGCTGTGTAAGCTACCCAGTCCGTGTTACTTTGTTATGGCAGCCCTAGCAAATGAATACAGTGACCCTATGAAGTAAGATGGCATATTAGTTTCCTGTGGCTGCTGTAACAAATTATCATAAGCTTGGTGGCTTAAAGTAATAGAAATCCATTTTCTCACAGTGCTGGAGCCTAGAGGTCCAAAATCAAGGTGTCAGGAGGGCTGTGCTCCCTATCAAGGCTCTAGGGAAGAATCTGTTCCTTGCCTCTTCCAGCTTCTGGCCGTTATCAGCACTCCAATCTCTGCCTCTGTGGTCCCACTGCTCCTCCCTTTTTGTGTGTTCTGCTCTGTGTCTCTTTTATAAGGATGTTTGCCATTGGATTTAGGGTCTACCCAGATAACACAGGATAATCTCCTTATCTCAAAATTCTTAATTTTATCTGAAAGACCTTTTCCCCCAAATAAGGTAATATTTATAGGTTCCAGGGATTAAGACTTGGACATATCTCTGGAAGCAGGGATGTAATCCCAGAAGCTTCTCTCCAAACTAATGAGTGTTATATTTATTCTGTGTTTTGGATGTTGAGAATAGGGGCTTTGCTTAAGAGAGTTTGGAAAGGGTGAGTAGTCACAGTTTTTTTTCTGCTTTTATTAGTCAAGAAAATAAGAACACCCTAAGTATGTCAAAGACGGGGAATATAACGTAGGCAGGTTGTTCCTCTGCTGATGAAATCATTGAGAAGCACAGAGGGAATAGTGAGGCAGCCCAGAGATCAGCAACAGAAGAAAGTCATGAATACCCTGAGGCTGGAGGGACAAAGGGAAGAGCAGTAGAACCAGATCTCTGGAGCTAGGTTAACCCAGGGGATCAAGAAATATGATAGATTTACTTTTTGGGAGCTAGAGTCAGGGAGATAACTACAACCATTGCTGGAAAAATTGTTGAACACAGAATGAAGAGGAAAAACACCCTGTCTTCTCTCTCCCCCGAATCTCTCATCATTGTTTCCCATTAACACAGCACAATCAGAAGCCAGGTGACATGGAGCTTGGGAAATACATAGCCCACAGGGGTCAGCACCCCTGCAATACTAAGCTGAGTCTCTAAGCTTTAAGGAATAGATCTGAGGGCAAACAGGTCTAGGACTAGCACTGGCCTGTAGCTATTCCTCCTTCTGGTTAGAAGCAAATTGGGATTCCTATTGGGACAACCCCTTCCTTCCTTACTTAATTTGTTTTTTATTGACAATACCAACCTTTAGTGCTTCCTGGAGCTTGCACAATTCACTTTCCAAAATGCAAAACCGTTGTTTTAGACTATGAAGTTCTTGGTGGTAGAAACGGGATGGAAAGATGGTATCCTTCAGTACTTCTAAGCTCTGAAAATCAAAAATATACAAGCTTGGCTCTGATAAGCAATATGATAAAAAGGACAAGAAAGTGTTTTGAAGCAAAAGTAGATACGACCCAATAATTTCATCTTATCTGAGCTTAGTCTGAGTGCTACACTGACCTGAGAGTACACATGTATGAACACACATACCAAGTATGTAGAAAAACCATATTCCTGAAAATAGATGTGTCAAATCCTTACCTGGGCTACGCAGTTCTGACACCAGTTGTATATAGACCATACTCTATTTGTCCAAAGTTTTACTGTATCTTTGATACTGGGAAATTTGAAGTTCCAGGATGATCTTAGCCAGCTTCTGCTAAGGGGTGTATCTGATGAAGGAATAACCACTCTGTAAGAAAAACAAAACTGAATAAATAAAAAACGCCTGAGTTGGAATAATAACCTCCAATTAAACAACAAGCTAGTTTTATAGTATAAATCAGGAACAGAGACTTCCTAAAGCCAAATTCTTCATTAAATTCCAGGTTTCTAGGATTCATTTATGCAACACATATATTTGTTGAGTAAAAAAAAAGTAATAAATAAAATAGTAGATAGGCATTAGGGATTCAGTAATGAACAAAATAGACAAAAACTCTGCCCTCGTGAAGTTTACAATCTCATGGAAGAAAAGTAAAAACAAACAAATAACATATATGTGTTGTTAGTGAATAAATGCTAAGTAGAAAAAGATATAGCAAGAGAAAGGGGATGTGAAAGGTGGGTAGAGGTGAAATTTTAGATAGGGTAGCCAAGAAAAGTCTCACTGAGAAGGTGGCTTTTGAGAAAAAAAGAAAAAACCTAAAGAAGCTAGCCATGCAAATATCTGGGAGAAGAGCATTCCAGGCAGGAGGGATACTAAGTGGAAGAAGTTTATCTGAGGTGTCTGGAGAAGAGGCAAGGAGGCCAGGATGACTTGCAAGGATGGAGAAACTGAAGGGAAGAGGATTTAGGAGTAATGTTAGAGTCAGATCATAAAGGCCTTGTGGGTCTTATTTAGGACTTTAATTTTCACTGTGAGAGAGGAAGGCATTGAAGGATTTTAAGCAGAGGAACAATAGGACATGATTTTAATAGCCTCAGCGCTGCTGCTGCGTTAAATACGCTCCAGAGGAGGTGAGGGCAGAAGCAGGAAGACCAGTTAGAGGCTTTCTCAGTATTCAGGAGAGATAGAGTCAATGATAACATCATGGTTACTACTTTTCGAGGGCCTATTTGTTTTAATTTTTTCCTGTACAGAGAGCTATCACAACAAAATGTGAAAGTATGATATTGACATCTAGTACTCTCAGGTTCCTAGAATTTAAAGTCCCAGAGAATAACTGACCAAACTTTACCAAAACTAAGATTTAAAAGCTAGTCTTATACCTCTCTTTCATCACTTAGTGATCAGATTTATGTGATTAAATTGACTAGGAAAAGAGAAAATAATAGTTCCTGTGCACCTCTAGCACAGTTCCTTGTGATTTTTACTTCTTTTGAATTCTTAAACTATGGTTGCTACACAAAATTCAGGATGATCAGTTAAAATTTAATTTCTGATAAAGGGTGAATAATTTTTAGTGTATATGTTATAAACGTATATTACAAATATATATGTTACAAATGTTGCATGGGATAATACTAAAAAATTCATTGTTTATCTGAAATTCAAATTTAACTGGGCATTCTGTATTTTCATTTGCTAAATCTAGTAACTTTTTCCTAAACTGACAGGATTTTTAATATTTTCTATGTTCCACATTATGTCTTACCTTTCTGGTGAGGGTGGCAGAGAGGGAGGTGTGATTAGCTTGGACTGAAAGCGAGAGGCTTCTTTTTTTTTGAATAATCTTTTTGCTTTGGCTTTTAGCTTTCTTCTCCGTTGATTGAACTTGGGCATGATTTCTGCAGAAAAAAATTGAAACCTCTTTTATTGAAGAATAACACACACACACACATATATATATATATATATAGAAAATGCACAAATCTTGAGTGTATAGTTCCATGAATTATCCCAAAGTGAACACACCCTTATAACCACTACCTTAGTTAGGAAATAGGTTACTACGAACATCCCAGAAATCCACTGAAATGGAGCAAAATTTAAATCCAGATTTAAACTATCTCTAGAGAGGCCTTGGCTTTGGCATTACATTACTGTCTAATTTTGTTTTGATTGTCTTGTTTTTCTTCATTAAGTCAAGCGAATTTCCCTTTATTTGTAATAGAGAAAATGGCTATCATTGGGTTATGGTATGTTATTAGAAGGAATTAAGTTTCTTTGTCAGTAACATTTACTGAGCATCCACTGCAATAGATGGAGTTAGTAGTGAAAGAAAGAAAATTACTGAATGCCCATTTACTTTTATGTACCTTCACATACATTTTCAGGTGAATCCTCACTATCCTGCAAGATGTTATCCCTGAGGAAGAGGATTTTTATTCTTACTTTTACATAAGAATAAACTGTGGTTTAGAAATGTTAGATGATTTTCCCAATGTAATGCAATAAAGTATTAAGTCCAGATCTGCAAGTCTCCAAAAACCATGTTCTTTCTAATATACTGTGGTATAATTGTATATTAATAGGCAATAGACAATGAAATAACAATTACCAAAATCTACCACATCGGTGTTTCAAAACATTTATTTTAAAACAAAAAAAAAACACCTATCTAGTATGTTTATATTTTAATTCAGATCCTCTTCTGAAGAAAATTAAACTAGAGCTAGCTTGAAGTTAAGTTCTAGAGGCTCACGCTGCTTTTAGTTGTTGATACCTAAGAAACAAAGATGTCATTTATTCAAGTAGCAGAACTGAAAAAAATGGTCTCAAGGGCTGGGCCTCCTTCCCTTTAAACTTACATTTGAATAGGAACAATTGGCCTTTAAAATACACATTCATTCCACTTTCATTTACCCAGTAACCTTCCAGCACTTGGTATGCTGCTCTAGGCTTGCTCAGCTCTCAGATTCCACTGGTTGAAGAATATACCCATGCCCCCTGTTGGTTGTAAAAACTGTGAAGTGGCTTAGTTCCAAGAGCTTTGGACTTGCAGAAGGCACCCCTAATGGCAACCTGTGATAGCGTATTTATCAACAGCTCCACTAGGAGTAAAGGTTCTTGATAGCTTCTTATTGAACTAATTATCAGGTGTCTAATAGAGCATTTTCCTTAGTTGTTCTTCCAGGCTTGGAAGACATACCAAAAAATAGTTGACTTCGACTTTATTACATTACTTTTTCTTCCTGCTGAAATAATGAAGGAAGGCCAAACAGGGATTATTAAATACACGGAATGTTCAAATGACGTATAGATTTTCATAAAATAAAATAAAATAAAATAAAATAAAATAAAATAAAATAAAATAAAATAAAATAAAATAATAAAATAAAATAAAATAACAATACTCTGAATGAAGAAATTTAGGAAAGCATTGGAGGAAGCAGCAATCTTGTAACTGCCAGAAAAGAAGGTTAACTAAAGCTCATCAAATCCATGCCCATAATTTTCTATGGAGAAATGTCACTGGAAATCTCTATCCAAGGCCCAGAGTTCACTGGTTGGGATCCCTAGAATCCAAGATTTCTATGGTAATGATGTAGGGAGGTGGGAGAACTGGATGTTAAACCAAGTTGTATTCAGAGCCTGCAATGTGCTGTCAGACCAGTGGAACCTATAGAACAAAGGAAGACTCCTGCAAGGATTACTAACAAAACATTTACCCATACCACCAAGGGAAAACAAGTCTTTATGTCGTAATCTACACAAAATAAATGCAACCAGTCATTCCCTATGGCCAAAACCCTGGCGAACCTATAGAACAAAGGCCAAGATTGCTACCATACCTTTCACGCTATATACCATCAAGGGAAAACTGGTAAATAAACTAAGAACGATATATAAACTGAATTCCCTGACTACTCTGGGTCTCTGTCTCTCTATCCCTCTCAGTCCCTCTTAGCCTGTTTCCACTTGTCTCTCTGTTTCTCTGCCTACGGAGCGTTGTTCCTTCTCTAATCACCGTTTCTTTCGTCTCTAAGTCTGGCGTGCGCTTGAATTCTTTCCTGCACGCTGTCAAATACCCTCGCTGGCTCTCTCTCGGTGCAGGACTCCACTCGGGGGATTTGCCTTGCCCTGCATCAGTAACCTCCCCTTCCTTGTCTTCCATCTGCCCCTTTGCAGCCCTCCCCGCTTTTGTTCCCTCTCTCCCCTTGATGTGTTTTGTTAGAGATCAAACTGACATAGAGAACTGGCCTCCTGCCCCTCTTTTCTCTTATAGTCGCCGACCTCAAAGTTATAAAAACAGACTTTAGAAAGGAGCTGGTTAAACTTGGTGGATTGACTCTATATCTTTATCTCCGCTCCAGTGGCGTACTGGGGTTAGCGACTGCTACATTTTCAGGAAGTCTGCAAGGCAGTTGTTAACACATTCATCGTAAAAATTAAATTATATAAACTTACAATTAGATAATTTATATTTATTAAGGTAATCAGCATGTAAAACTCATCACTTCCTAATGATTTTACAATTATCTATGTTCTTGAGATTGTTTACTTTATTGTATATAGTGGAAATGCTATAGAATGCTACAGAATGCTGTGTTACTGCTCATTTCTTCCCAACTCCACATTCAGTGACTTCACATTAGGAATATTGAAATTGGCCATGATGGGAGTATTTATACCACAAATATTATAAAACACTACAAATTAGGGCTTGATTTATTATTTTACTAATTGTTAAGCAAGTGAGAAATAAAATGTTAATAATGCAGATTAAACTTAAAAGTTGTGTCTTATCTGTAGTTGTTCCTTTGTGAAATAGCAAAAAATATTGAGGAATATTATTCTAGCATTTGAAAACTATTATCTGATTCATCAAAGGAGTTGCTTACACAACTAAAGTGAATTTCTGACATAAATCTTTGTGTTTTGCTTTTGTCTTACTCCACTGAGTAACAGAAAATATCAACCAACATTTATATCAGGACTATATGTGTTCATAAATTGCAAACATAGGTTGGCTACAGATACAGGAAGTTTGCAAAAATCAACAATAGCATTCTGTGAGAATCAATTGATTATATTAAATTTATAAGAAAGAGTACTATATATTTTATTGTTTATAATTATATCATTATCACCACATATCAGTAAATTTATATTAAAATTATGCATATGTTAAACATTTATTAGCAAATACTGCTCCACTTCCTTCTAAAACATCATGAAAAAGGCAATAAAGGAATAAAAAAGGCATAAACCCATAGGACAAATAATAGGAGCAGAGACTATAATAGATGATAGATGGCAACTAAATTATGGAAAATGGAAAGCAGACAGATGAGTGGTAACTGACTCAGAGCAAAGGAAACCTGAGGCTTCACTGCCTGTGGTAGGGCAGCCAACAGGAAGCAAGACAATTCCCAAAACTCTGAGAAGATTCAGGACTTGAAGGCACCTACTACTTTTTAAGGTTTGGGGTAGGGCTAAAATGGACTGATTAAAAACCTTTATAAGGGTTGGGTAGGACTCTGGAGTCTGTCCTCCAGTGCCTGCAGCTAGGCAGCTTGGTTCATGTCTTCTCCAGTAAAGATAGACAGTTTTATTTTCTGGAGAAGAACCACAGAGGTACTGAATTCTGGGCCACCAGGCATAGCAGGGTCATGTTAAGGGATGGTCCTGGACTGAAAAGTGAGACTTTCAATTCCTTTCCTCAGCTCAGCTCCCAGAATACAGCCCACCAGGTTTAATTCCCTGTCTCAAAGCTCCATACCCCTCATTACCCCATGCAGGAGACTAGAAGATTCCTGTCTAGGGAAATTGGCTAGACAAAGAAAGAAGATCTACAAATACTGACATTTGGGATTCCCTCCAAAGCGGCCAAATCCTTGATCAATTACCCACGGCTGTGCCCACAGTTTGCCAATATCTTCCTCCCCTCCTTCAAGCTTCCAATCATCTTTTTGTGCCTTCCTCTGACATATAACAGCAAAGGCTCATCAGTCATTTCAGGAAAGTCTCTAACATGAAAGACAAATCACAAATAAACAGAAAAAAATGTATTAACATTTCAAAGGAAATGGAAAGAATGTCAGAAGCTAAAGAAAACTTAAAAAAAGGAAATATCTTCAGAAAATTTGATATTGCATTCATGAAACAAGGATGAGAAAAAGCTTTTAAAACTTAACAAATAGCAGCAATTAAAAAAATGTCAACATTTGGAAAATAAAAGTTTTATGAGAGAACAGAAAGTGAAGAGAATTTTATCAAATAAACAATACAAAAAATATTCCCCAGAACTGAAGGACTTGAATTTCCAGATTGAAATGGTCCACTCAGTATAATGAATAAGAGAAGATTCACGCTGAGGCATGTCATCATTTAGAACACCAGAAATAAAGAGATCCTGAAAGCTTCCAGAGGAAAAAAAACAGTCTAGATACAGAGGATTGAGAAGAGAGTGAAATCAGACTTCAACAGCCAAACTGGAATTCTGAAGGAAAATGTTTTCCATCCCAGAATTCTATACCTGGCCAAACTTTTATTCAAGTGTGAGAATTAAGATCAACAACGAGAATTTCTAGCATAATGGTGACCACAGTCCTGGGAAGACAGCTGTGAAGTAAGCCTAGAGCAGGGGTCAGCAAATCTTTTCTGCCAAGTGTCAGATAAATATTTTAGGGTTTGCAAGCCATCTGGTCTCTGTTATAACCACTCAACTCTGCCACTGTAGCACCAAAACAGTCATGGACAATACTTAAATGAGTGTGGTTATGGTCCAATAAATTTTATTTGTGGCCACTGAAATCTGAATTTCATATAATTTTCATGGACCACAAGACATTACTCTTCCTTTAATTTTTTTTCAATTATTACAAATTGCAAAATCATTCTTAGCTTAGGAGACGTATAAAAACAGTAGTTTGATGACACTTGGCTTAGAGTACACATTGTCAGTGAGTGATAGAGGGCTTCAGTAACAATGTCTCTAAGGAAAAAAAGGAAATAGATAAATTACCTAGTGTGTTTGATCATCCTAGCAGAGTTGACTATTTTTTTGTAAAGTTAGGGCCAAATTGCTGATAAGTGCTTAAAAAAACAAGCATATAAAAATGGCTAGGAAAAAAGTTGTACAAGAAACGTAATCATAGTAACACTATATGTTCTGTTGTTATGCAATATTTAATAGGACAAACACTGAATGTTTATTTAATTCAAAATGATAATATATGATTTTGGGAAGATAGATGGAGAGAAAGTAGAAAACAGTTGATGTCTAAATTTATAGTGTCTAAAATTGAACCAACCAACCAATCAAATAAATAGTATTATAAGCATGTTATTTAGAAAATGGAGGCAAATACCAGAAAAATTTTAAGAGTAAATAGCGCTGTCTTTGGCAAATGGGAGATGATTCAGAGGACGGCCATTTTTTGTTTGTTTCTAACTAAAATAAGTCTTGTATTAGTATTCGACAGTTAACCTTTGGTGTGTATTATTAGCTTGAAAAATAAGAATACCACCATTCTGAAACTGGGCCATCTCTTTCTCGCTCTTTCCTGGTAGTTGTTCAGGTTAACCATGCTTTCAAATTTCTAAAGAGTCCTACACAAGCTGATGTATGTCATTTTGGAGATTATTTTTCATTGAAGAAAGTCTAGGAACTAAATCATATTTTCTCTTCTCTCTTCTCTGTGTGTGTGTGTGTGTGTGCATGTGTATATGTGTAAGAGAAAGAGGGAGAGGGGAGAGAGAGAGAGAGAGAGAGAGAAGAAGGAGTGGGCTCTGTGTTATTGTCACTCTATCAAAAAGCCTTCTGATTAAATACAGTAATTAGCACATGCAGAGACTTTGGAAAGAATATGTCAAATCTGTCAGTGTAGAAAGATGCAGTCTGAGATAATTCTTGGATTAATATTCCATTCAAAAATAATCATAGCTCTTTAAAAAATTCAGGATATTTCACACTTGAAATAGGACAGAGGACTCAGCAAGCTAAGGTTTATTACTATTGCTTTATTAAAAGCATTTAGATACTCTGCGGAGGACAACTGTCCAACTGAGAGAGTATATAGCAGTCTTCCTTGAGGTTAAAACACATACATGTGCTTCCTTTCCAAAAGAGAATAATGAGACATACAAATTATTTTTGCTGGGTTAGGTGGGATTCCAATTGCTAACACTAGATAGAAACTCATTTCTAAGCATTTTTCCTATTTTTTTTCTTTTAATTGAAAAGTTCTCGGATGTGGTTTCATAGTGTAGCAGTTAGCACATCTGCTTTACACGTAGAAGGTCCTGTGTTCACATCCCAGTGGAGCCACAGTCCAAGATTTATGGCCTTGCCACCCTGAACAAGCCCGATGTCTTTCTCAGAAACTAAGCAGGGTCTGGCCTGGTTAGTACTTGGATGGGAGACCACCTAGGAAGACCAGGTGCTGTAGGTATAAATAATAATAATAAAGAAAGAAAGAAAGAAAAGAAAAGTTCTTTTCCTTCCTTTTTACCTTCCTTGTTTTGAAAAGATTTTAAGGCCAATTAAAAAAAAAGCTGTACCATGACATGATTTTAAAAAAAAAGGAAGTGAGGAGATTAAGATACTTCAATATAGAACAGAATATATAAAGTATGTTATAAATAACACTTATATACATATATTCATAAACATGAATCAGAGATATTCCTCTGATTAATTCATCCTGTCCCTTCTTCTTATCGTCCCTCCCCTTTCTGTCCTCTAACTTTAGTTGTCTTTGCCATCTTTCTCCTGAGCTTTCCCCTGTTTTTGTCTTTTGCTATAGTTTATTTTCCCATAGACTTTTTATTTTGAAAAATTTCAAACCTTTACTAAATTTATATGAATAGTATAATAAACACTCACCTATCATTCATTTAGGTTAACCAGTTGCTGTTATCTCTCTTTTTGTATAGGTGTGTTTATATATAATATATAATGTATTATACATATATTATACATAATGTATAAAATAGACAACTTATGAAATGTTATATAATTATGTATTTATATAAATTTACTTTATCTCACTGGATACCTTTCGTATATTATATATATACATATACATACATACATATATATGTATAAACACACACATCTATACAGGAAGAAAACAACTGGTGAATCTATGTTTATTATAATATTTTTATTTTTTAAGTTTTGCGAGGATGTCAGAAAGAACCTTTATTACTTTTATAATAGTCTCTTCTGCTCTTATGCTTTCTTCCCAGATGCCTTTGGAGATAGAGTTTGATGACCTTTCTGAGCTTTTGGAAATGCTGCCTTTTGGCTGGCAGCTTTCTGTGCAGAAACTTTTGGGGATGGAGGCTTCTTGCCTGCAGCAGTCATCTTTTTTGTTGGAAACTTTGCAGCAGCTACTAGAGCTGCACCTTTAATAGCAGGTGCTTTTTTGGGAGAAGCTTTTAGGAGAGCTGCCTTTTCAAGCTTAATTACTTGGTTCCTCATTTTCTTTGTCTTCATGACTTTGTAATGATCAAAATCTGTCACCTTGGCTTTCTTTTCTCTGGCTTCAATCTTCTTGACTCATCTTGTGGCTGTCCATTTTGTATCGGTGTCTGTCTTCCGGCAGACTTGTCAAAAATACTTCTGACGGGCACTGTGTGGGAACTTGAGGATGAAGTCAGTGATCAGCATGCATTTGAAAGGCATAGTCTGTTTCCTTACTTGAGTCCAAGGTCCATCAACCAAAGCTTAGTTCTGATCAATAACATCTATAATTGTGACCTCCACTGACCTCCATGAAGTGCCTGAACAATATGTTGGCAGTGTTCCACCAGAAGGAAGGTCAGCCTAACTGTGCTCATTTTATTATATTATTTTTGGAAATTTCCTCAAGGTTTAAAATTTTTCGATAAAACATATGTAACATGTAATGTAAATAATATATACATATATAAAATATTTATACACACATGTAAGTTTATGTTTGTGCTTTAGCAGAGTTGGTTGTAGATATCATGATACTTCACTCCTAGATACTTTAGCTTGAATTTGCTAATGTGGACATGGACATTCTCCTACAAAACCACAATCACAGTCAGGAAATTTGACCTTGATATTATCTAATTAATAGTCTATTTTCAAATTACTCCAATCATTTCAATAATATCCTTTATAGCTGTTCCTTTTCCCTCTCCACATTGCATTTAACTGTAGTGTCTCTTAACAGTTCATAAGAGTTCCTCAGCATTTTTATATAAGTATTTGCCTGTCTCCATGTTTATATTTTTGAAGAGTCCAGGCCATTTGTTTTGGAAAATATTCCTCAGTTTGGGTTTATCTCATTGTTCCTCCAGTGATTCTTCTGCTTTCAGTCTTTCTCCTTACCAGTTCATTTTCCACACTGTTACTAGAGTTAGTTTTTTTTTTTTTTAATATGACTGATATTCCCTTGCTTAAAAGTACTTGATGGTTTCTTATCACTGTGTAAAACAAATTTCTTAATATACTTTTCAAAGCTTTTCAGTTTAGCTCTTCTGGCCGTTTGCAGCCTTATCTCTTCTAGCGATTAGCAGTTTATATTCCAGGTATTGTTCTCCAAGTCAATTTATATGTCCTTCAAGACTCTATTAATTTTTCTCACAGATATTGTTGAGTGCTTATAATCCACCATGTACTGTGGTAGGTGCTAGGATACAGTTCTGAACAAGACAACATAGTCTCTGTCCTTATGGAATTTATACTGGCTGAAATGTCATCTCTACTGGGCTTCGATAGCACTTTATGTGTATTATGGGCCTGTTGAGTTGGCTCCGACTCCTGGCAACCCCATGAATGAGTGATGTCCACAATGTCCTGTTCTCAGAAGCCCTGATCAGCTCCTATAGACTCATGCCTATGGTTTTTTTAAATTTTATTTAGAGTCAATCCTGCTCATATTTTGTCTTCTGTTCCTGTTGACTTCTATTTTTCCCAGCATTATTCTTTTTCTAAAAAACTCACCTTCTCATGATGTGCCTGAAATAGGACCACTTCATGGACCACTTCAGTTTTGTCATTTTTGTCTCTAGAGATGTTTCAGGCTTAATTTGCTCTAGAATCCTTATTTTTGTTTGCATGTTTGTCACTCAGAAGGATTATGAGCTTTTTAAGGATTAGGATAAATTTTATTCATCTTTGTTTCCCCAGGACCTAGAGTGTAGTGGGCACTAAATAATGTTTCATTGAATAAATGATTGAAAGAAATCATTCCTGTTAAGTGTTAGCTAGCAAGTGTTCTCTCTTTTAGTTTAATTGTATTGTTATGCTTTAATACAATTACATTCTGGAAAACCTCTTAGTGAGGGGAATTTTAGATTCTTCAAATTATACCACACCCTTATATAGTTAAAAGATAGGTCCAAAAATATTTCCAGTAGGAAGATACAATAAATAATAAAGAGCTACAGTCTACTGCAGGAGTTGGCAATGCCGCTTCTATTAAAACTCCACCGTGTGATATGAAAAGTGCTTTTAGTCAGGGGACACCTCCAAAGCTGTGGCAACAACGGAAATGACAATTGCACTGCATTACTGTCTTCCTAAAACATATTTTATGGAGGTTTCTTACACTTTCAAATGAACAGCTTTCAGTCAATTAATCAATTTCCATTACCAGTTCAATTGATTCCATAGGGCTATTTCTGGTACTTGCTTATATTTAATCTTATGTTTTATGCTGTACGATATTCTTTTTTAGTTCCTGGCTTTTTTTTTTTTCCTAAAGAAATTGCAGCTCCCTAAAGCCTAGTCCAACACAGTATTAGGCACATAGTAAACAGGGCACATTTCTAAAACTGACACTCTCCAGAACGTCAGACGATATTAAGACTATATTAAAGTACTCCCTTTCAAGAAATGTATATTCCCGCACTTTAATGTGAGCATAAGAATCACTGCGGGATCTGCTAAAATGCATATTCTGATTCAGTAGGTCTGGGTAGAGCCCAATAATTTGCATTTTAACAAGCGTCCAAAGTGATGCAGATTCCTTGGTCCATGGACCACATGCTAAGTAGCAGAGATGTAAAGGATTGTGCAAAAGGAAGGCAGATACTTCGCTCCAAAACATATTTTGCAGACTATTAATTAAATAGAAGTATGGTTAGGGTGGAACCAGACCGACCACTTCTTACCCAGCCTCAAACCTCCTTTTTCCGCTGAGTCCAGCCAAAATCCCCACCTTCGTAAACAGTTCAAGAACACGAGCAGCATCAGGCCCAGCTACGGAAGACGCGAGCCCGGGTAACAAAGCAAGATACCCCTGCACTTACTAGTCTAAGAGCCCAGGGATTAGATGTCGTCCAGGCAGTGGCCTCACCCTCGCCATGAAGAAAAATTCAAAATTAAAACCTTATCGTAGAGGGACCAATCGTAGCCATGGTCTGTCCACGATTCGCTCTCTCTATAGCGTAGCAGCACAGACTGGCTTGTGATTGGCTGAGACAACATCAGGCTCCGACCAATCAGAGCTGAGGAGCTTCTTGAATGAATTAGGGGAAGGCGGGAGCGAAGGGGAAGCAGGAGAGGAAAGAAGGTGTGTCACTTCCCCTAAGCTGTTTGTGGAAGCCTTTGTGTAATTGGGTCGTTCTTCTTCCAATTGCACCAATCGTAATCTTCTCTGTTGAGCCCTAACTATGAAATTGAAAGTAGAGATGAAGGTTACAGCCAATGGAGAAAAAAAGGTTACAGCAGCCAATCCTCCTGCGGCGTTTTGTGTCTTTGCCCAACAGGAAAAGATGTTTTATGCGGAGGGGCGTTACCCAGTCGCCAATGGGCGGGCCCCCATGAAGCGGAGGAGCCAATGAGTGCAAGACGTTGAGTGACAGCTGTCCAATAGGGACACTCAGTGCTAGTATGGTTTGCGGCTTAAGCGCCGCCGCGGTCTGAGGAATGTCAACTATTCAACATGGAGGAGGAGGTCGATAAGCTGGAATTGATGGTGAGTGTAAAGTGAAGGAGATCTACTGGGTAGTTTATTTTCCCCCGATGGCCTCCAAAGTGGGACGCAGTTTGGAGCCGCCAGAAACCCTGGGTGACGGAGGCTGGACCAGACTCGACTTCCCTCCTTCTGCACCAAAGGGAGTTGCCACCGCCTGGTTTATTAACCGCCGCGGGTAAGGGGTTACATCCGGGAAACTCGTGAGGGAAATGGCGGGAGATGCTGAGGATGTGGGGCCTTTGGAATTCCTTGTTCCTTGCCCTCACCTCTCCGCTCCTCTAGGAGCTGTGGCTGGTCCCGACATTTGTATTTCCACCAAAAATACGTGACTGGAATGGTCCCAAAACGCCTTAAGGGGAGAGGTCATTAACACTCCAAGAAGGAATGTTGGGTGGGGTGGGGTTAAACCGAATGGGGCGGAGAGAAATCCCTTTAGGGCTGAATGTTTCGCATCATTCAAGGCACGCTAAAAAAAAATCTGAGAATGGATGCTAGACTTGCATGCACGGCTTCCCAGCTGCCAAGGAAGCCCCTAAACCAGTTTCTCTTTGGCTCGAAGGTGGCAGGCAGTCCTTGGGTGGGGAAGCGAGCGATGGGCATCTGAATCACGAGCTCCTTTCCTGGATTGGGACAAGGAGGGCGCCCGGCTCTCGAGATGCATAGTTTCATTCATTTGTGAAAGTAGGGGGCGGGGGCGAATAATTGGAAAGGACTCCTTCTGCTGCTTGGCCTCCTCGAAGGCGCCAAGCTGGAAAGCTGTCCTAGTTTTCTCCTATGGATTCTTACTCACTTGTTCTTTTTATTCCATCCCATCCCCAG
This sequence comes from Pteropus medius, assembly GCF_902729225.1. Classification (NCBI taxonomy): domain Eukaryota; kingdom Metazoa; phylum Chordata; class Mammalia; order Chiroptera; family Pteropodidae; genus Pteropus; species Pteropus medius. Next base: position 4,991,148 of record NW_024349799.1, on the reverse strand, counting down.
ACGACCAGCTTAATCGCCCGCGCTTTTTTCTTCTTAGCTTCCTTGTTTTATCTTAAGTCCTTTCTCCTCTTGTGCATTTAATCTTAGGTTTTACATAAAACTTGTGCATTACCACACGTTTTGGGGATTGGGCTGACTTCCTTTAAAATGTGGAATTTGGAGGACGCACCTATCATTGAGTCTTTTTGTTTGTTTGTTTGTTATAAAGATGATTAAGCAAAGAAGCCAAAATCTTCACCCGCAGCCCGCCCCTCCTGCCATTCTCTGGCATTACTCCTTAGGTATCATTTGTGCCTGTGTTGCTTTCTCCAAGCTGAATCTTCTGTTACTTAACATCTGCACGTGTAGTGATCCTGGAAGAAATTGAGTACCATACTCGCTCCAATTCCCATCCCCAGAAAATGTGAGACCTTGATATGACTTACTTTTTTCCGATGTATTAATGAATTGTAGTGCCTATCATATACAAATTCGATTTGAAGGCTTTCAGTTGCTTCTAAGGTTTTGAGTTTTAACGTTCTTTGATAGGGGTGGGGGCTTTGGAGATAGGGAAGGAGAGAAATGACAGAGAAGGAAGAATTTTCTGCAGCGTTCCAAACCTGTGATGATAAACTTTTAATTCAAAGTTTTGTTCTTCATATCATTAATTGTCTTTTTTTTTAGAAAACATGTTAACTATTGTAGTTCTATGATGTTAACACCATCTGGCCCTTCTTTCTCATTCTTAATTCTTCCTCCAGATCTATATTTCCGCCTAATTGTAAGATGCTAAATGATACTAATTTTGCTTTTAACAGCCTCTACCCCCACAAGTTGGCCGCTTAGTTTTGAGGTATCAATTAAGCCTTTTCTGGACTTTGCAATAGAGTCAGTATTCTCACAGGACTTCTTTTTTATTAGATTGGACACATTTTATTTTAAGGGGAAAACGATTAAGTGTCATCTTGTAAAAAGCAGGTTTTAGAAAATTATGAGGTAGCCCGACTTAAACTTTTCGATATTTGAATGATGGGATAGTTTTAAAAAAATTCTTTTTGAGAGGAAGAGATGAAAGCAGGTCTTTTTAAATTCCTTTCAAGTAACCTAGTAGTAGCTTTCATTTTTCTCTTCAAATTAATAGTTTGTTCCCATAATCATTAGGGTTTAAAAAAGGTATTTGAACTATCGTCATAGTTTTATTATTACTGCTTTGTATTGATTGGGCAGTAAAAGATGGTATATCTCATCTTCAAATTTGCTATGCTTTTATAAAAAAATGTATCCGAACTAGTTTAGTTTCTGAGATTCTAAAAGTAAATAATTTCCTGTATAATCCCCTGATTTTAGTTGAAATATTGTAATAGCTGAGTTATGTGGCCCATGATTTGAGATCAAGACGTTCATGTTCCAGCTGTACTGAATTTGAGTTCATTTCTTAGTAGGCTCAATTCAACTAAATACTTGAACTGGACCATTTAAAGGAAAGTTAATGAAAATAATGGAAAGTGTTTTTGCATCGATCAACATTATTAATGGAGGAATAAGCTCATTGTAGGGCAATCTTTGTTCTCTAACCTTTTTTCCTTCACTTAGTGAGTAGTGTTGTCTCATGTCCTTCCTTTCTGATACCACTAGTGATTACTCACAAAAGGTAGTGCAATGTGATATTCTATAATACTATTTCTATTTCTTGGTTTACATCTGACTTTTGAACAGATTCTTAACCAGTTAAAACGTTAGGATGTCAGTTGACTTGAGTTCAAGGAAACCTGCTACTTAAATCTTGGACCCTCTCCCCCTTCTACCATTATCACATTATTTTTCCATTTGATTTTTCTAAGTTTGAAGGAAATGGAGATGATCTCTTCCTATATTTAAGATGTTTTAGGGATTAACTGAAAAGTTAAAATCCCTTTCCATAATATTCAGTTAGGTAGGACTAATGGTGTCATGTTTAGGACACATTGATCCTTGGATATCTGTAAACTCTTGAGATAAAAAGCCTTAAGATAGTAAGTGCTTTTTGTATTGCAGTTTAAATTCCAGAGAGATAGGTTGGGTATGTAGATGTTAGGAAACTTATTACTTTACTTTTCATTTGTTGCCTTTGACATTCTTACTCAAAAGATTTGTTTTACGTGGCAGTTAATAAAACGCTGTGGAGGAGCTAACCAATATAGCTCAGCAGAATGGAAATATTTTTCAAACTTTGTTTTAGTAGTAATTACAGCCAGTTTTGTTAATATCAGCCCTAAGGTATTAACAATATCCATGTTAATAACTTGTAAAGCTAGGATAGATTTATAAAATTTCTTTCTACACCTATACATGTTTCTGTTTGGATATTAATCATAGGTTAGTCATCAAAAACCAATATCATTTTGATATTTAAGTTTTTTTTTTAAAAAACATTGCTATAAATGTTCTTAGGGTTTGGATGTCTCCTGTCCAAAATGACAATTCTTTAAATTCTTTATGCACTCAAGCTTCAACTGATGCAAGATGCTTTTGTGTTCCTTTCCTACCTATTACTGCTAACGAATGCTCTGACTTTATTGCACTACTGTACTTTACAGCTAGCAGTGCAATAGTATTGTCAAAGCATCTGAAAGCAGGATGCACACCGAATCTTGATTCTTGCTTTACATCTTTCTTCAGTATCTGAGTACTTTACTATAAACTTTGTTGCAAAAAACTGTATAATTTCATTTCCAAATGTATATGTTTTAGAAAGGCATAATTTGAAAAAAAAAGTTTTTAACTAATTAAAAACTCACTACCGTAATGCATTCTGAAACATTAAGAGAATAATTTTTATAGTTTAAGTTGTTATGGCTTGTCTAAATGACTAGTACTATATAATTTGTTTCTTTAACAGAGTGGGATAGGCTCTGGCAAATCTCAGGTTTTACTTAATTGAATTTTAAGATGAATTAGTAAGTGATGAAAACAATGTTTGCTGTATATTTCCTATGGTTACTTGCCCCATATCTTAGTCTGTATATTGTGCAGTAAAAGCTTGAATTTAAAACTTAAGAATGCTTGTTTTAAAGTTCTTTTTTGTAATTATGAGATAAAATAAAGTATGAATCCACCTCTATTTTTTATCAGTTTTATTGAGATATCGTTTATGTACAGTAAAACTCACCAATTTTAGGTGTAAAATTTGATGAGTTTTGACAAATGTTTACATTTATATGACCACTATCACAGCCATGATATAGAACATTTCTACCTTAAAAAGTTCCCTTAGTCTATGGCCATGCCACCCTGAATGTGCCCGATCTTGTCTGAATGTGCCCGATCTCGTCTGACCTCAAAAACTAAGCAGGGTTGGGCTTGGTTAGTATGGGGATGGGAGACCACCTAGGAATACCAGGTGCTGTAGGTGTTAAAAAAAAAAAAGTTCCCCTGTGCCCTTTTGCTGTCAACCTCTTCCTCTTAAACTCGCTGGCAATCACTGTCCTCTAGTTTTGCCTTTTCATGTAAATGGGATTATATACAACATGCAGTCTTTGTATCTGGCTTCTTGCACTTAGCATAATGCTTTTGATTCATCCGTGTTGTAAGTAATAGTAGTTATATAGGTTATCATAAATCGTTTATCCATTCATCAGATTATGAAATCTGGGTTGTTTCCAGTGTTTGCCTATTATGAATAAAGTTGTTGTAAACATTATAGTACAAATCTTTATGTGTGGACATGATATTTTAATTTCTCTTGGATAGCAGGATAAATAAATGTATGCTTGATCTTATAAGAAACTGCTAAAATCTTTTCTAAAGATTAGGCTTCCAGTTTCTCCACATCCTTACCAACACCTTATATTGCCAGTCTTCTTCACTTTAGCCATTCTCATAGGTGTGTAGTAATATCTTATAGTTTCAATTTGCATTTCCTTAATGGCTAATGATATTGAATATCTTTTCACTTGCTTACAGGCAGTTGATATATCTTTAGTGAAGTGTCAAAATCTTTTGTTTATTTTTAAATTGAGTTGTTTGTCTTTTTTATTACTACATTATAAGTCCTTTAATTTTCTCTGTTATTTGCCTTCTCACTTAAAATTTTTGGATGAAGTCCAATTTATACATTTTATTCTTTTATGGTTTATGCTTTCTGTGTTCTACCTAAGAAATCTTTGCCTAATTCAAGTCACAAATACTTTCTATGTTTTCCTCTAGAAGATTTATGGTTTCAGTTTTTATATTTAGATCACTGTCCATTTTGAGTTAATTTTTGTATATGGTATCAAGTAAGTGTGGAGGGTCTTTTTGTACATGGACATCCTCTTGTTCTGGCACCATTTGTTGAAAAGAGTATCATTTCCCTAGTGAATTTTTTGGCTCCTTTGTAACAAATCAATTAAGTATGTATGTATGGGTAGGTTTATTTATTTTTGAACTCTACTTTGTTTTGTTATGTCATCATACTGTAATAATTACTGTAGCTTTATAGTAAGTCTTAAAATCAACTAGTATAACACTTCCAACTTTGCTCTTGTTTTCCAAAACTTTTAAAGTACTTTACATTTCCAAAGAATTTTTTTGTCAATTTCTACAAAAAAGCCTGCTGGGATTTTGGTTGGGATTACATTGAATCTAAAGAAAGAATTTGGGGAGAATTGATATCTTTACAATATTGAATCTTCTGATGCATGAACATTATCTGTCTCTCTGTTAGGTCTTTTAAAATTTCAAGTGTTTTTGTTTAAGGCCATGCCACCCTGAACGAGGCCCATCCCGTCTGATCTCGGAAGCTAAGCAGGGTCGGGCCTGGTTAGTACTTTCATGGGAGACCAACCTAGGAAGACCAGGTGCTGTAGGCGTAAAAATAAAAAATAAGGGATTGTAAGCTGACAAGGTCCTTGCAGTCTGTGAGGTCAACCAAGGGTTGCCTCACCTAAAAAAAAAAAAATTTCAAGTGTTTTGCAGTTTTTAGTGTATAGGTCTTGTTTATAATTTTTAAATAATCCACTTAATGGATTTCTACTGGTGCTCTATATGTTAAAAGGAGAGCAAGAACAGTTATAACACATGTACTAAATTCATTAAATTTCAGAAAAAAAGTAAGCTATTTGTTAAGCAAATGTCTTTATAAAGTGGCTGGGAGAATAGATACCAGGTGGAGGTAAGATACCTGGGATGTTAGGCATAGACACAAGGACATGATTTGCAGGGAATGAAGACTGTGATTGCTCAATATAAAACTATTTATTCCAAGTTTTATATATAAAATTTTATTCTCAATTTTATATAAAATATGCTTCTGAATTACTTCCCTAGGCCTCAAGTGCAGCCATTTTCCTCTTCTTTGGCTTTTAATTTCCTACCAATTACTAGTGGGCTATTAGAGCAGTGGGTAGAATTTTGTTTTTTAATAATGTAGAATATTAAATAGGGAGGAACTGAGGGAAGAAAACTGCTTACTTTGAGGACCTCATTCTTTTCTCTGAAAATTGAATTGATAACAACATAATACATTTCTTTTTAGATATCACTGAATTTTCTATTAAGAACGTGTACAACCATAAAGTTTTTTGTATAAAAGACTTTATACTACTAAAATATGAAAAAAAAAATGTATCAGTTGGTAAGGAGAGGGAAGGTTCTTTTTTCTACCTTAAATTATATTTTGATGTGACATCTTCAATTTTTGGAATAGGGTATGGAAAGCCATCCATATGAACTCATTTAAAAATCGAGCAGGCAATTTTGTTCTTTGGAGCAAAGTAAAAGATTTATTTTTTTAAAAAGATTTTTATTAAAATGTAGCTAACGTATAGTATTGTATTAGTTTCAGGTGTACACTATAGTTTTTCAACATTTATAGATCTAGAGAAGTGGTCATCATGATAAGTCCGGCAACCATTGGTACCACATAATGCTATCACAATGTTATTGCCTATATTCCTGTACTGTACCTTACATCCCCATGATTTATTTATTTTATATCTGGAAGTTAGAACTCTTTTTTCCCCTTCACTATTTTTCTCCCCTTTAAAAATTTTTTCAATTAAAGTTGACATTCAATATTATATTAGTTTCAAGTATACAGCATAGTGATTAGACATTTATATAATTTATGAAATGATCCCCCTGACTCATCTAGTACTCACCTGACACTATAAATAGTTATTACCATATTATTGACTATATTCTCTATGCCTTACATCCTCATGACTATTTTTTAACTACCAATTTGTACCTCTTAATCATTTCACCTTTTTTACCCAGCTCCCCACCCTCTTCTCATCTGGCAAACATCAGCTTGTCCTCTGCATCTATGAGTCTGTTTTGTTCGTTTATTTTGTCCTTTAGATTCCACTTCTAAGTGATATCACATGTTATTTGTCTTTCTCTGTCTGACTTATTTCACTTAGCATAATACCTTCCAGATCCATGCATGTTGTTACAAATGGTAAGATCTCAGTCTTTTTTGTGGCCAAGGAAAAGGAAAAGTTTTAAATAAACAAAAATATCTTTTTTAGCCAAACATGATACAGTTTCAATATTAAGAATATCCCAGGTAATTATATTTTAAAAGACTATACTCTTAATTTATTTTAATATATAACATTTTAAAAGTTTGAATAACTCAATCCTTGATTCTTTGATTCAGTGTTTTTGTTCTCATTTTATGAATGAGGAAATAATCTTAGTTTTCGCTAAGGTTTTCATATAGTGATTTAGTGACTATAAAATTTATTTTTTCAGAACAATTTATTTTTGTTAGGAAATGTGAGAGTTTGGTAGCTTTTATGAATTTCTTCTCTCCCCACTTAATTTGCCTAATTGTGGATGACAGTACTTCAAACTTTCATCAGTAAATGTTACTAGGGCAGGCTAGTACTAAAGACTAAAGATATTAAGGAACTTATCTGGGACACACAGATAAATTGAATACATTAAGAAAGATGCCATGATGGGACAAGTAAATATCAGGTGTTATGGGGACACATTGGAAAGAGGCACCTAACCTGGGGAAGGCTTCTTGTTAGAGGTGAGGTATAATCTGAGATTTGATGAGTGAGTAGGGATTAGCCAGTGTAGGAAATGGGAAGTGTTTCAGGCAGAGGAAACCGTGCATGTGACAGTCCAGAGATGAGAGATGTTGGTCAACTGGGAGAAACTGCAAGTGGTACAATATAGTGTTGAGATAAGGAGCAGGAGGTTTGAGACAAAAACTAGTAAAATCAGGATTCTAGCTGTTAAATTGGAAACCTCTACCACACCATTTTTTTAATTTCAGTTATATACCATAATGATTTGATATACGTATGTATTTTATTGTGAAATGATCACCACAATAAGTCTAGTTAACATCTATCATCACACATAGTTAAATTTTTTTTTATTGTTGAGAACTTTTAAGATCTATTCTCTTAGCAACTTTCAAGCATATAATACGGTATTAATAGCTATAGTCACCATGCTGTCTGTACATTATATCCCCAAGACTTGATTATTTTATAACTGGAAGTTTGTTTTCACTAGCCGAAAGAAATCTGAAGAGAATTTTCGCTTCCATGAAAAAGCTGTTACCATTCTAATAATGTAGGTCTTTCATAAAAGCGAAGTGATGTAGTGTGAACTTTCAGAAAGCTGGGGATATTCTTCATGCCATTTTGGCTTACTGAAAGTATACTTGTATCTACATCTTTGTCATGACTTCATGATGGGCATAGTACATATCCCTTCCTCTGAGTATGCTTTGGCCAATGACATGCGGGCAGTAAGGCACCGTGTGTTAGCTCTGAACTTGGGCCTTAAGAGACCTTGTGTATTTCTGCTTACTCTTGTGCTTCTACTCTCTCCATGAGAATATCTGCTGCTTCAAGGAAGATGAGCTATACCTCGAACAAGCTCCTACCAGGCAACCCACAGAATTGCAATGAGAAGCAGAGCCCAGCCTTAGAGCACCTGAACCTAGTCAAATTGCAGGTCCATGAGAATAAATGATTATTATTTTTAAGTTGCTAAGTTTCTTGGCATCATGTGCCACAATTTTAAAATATGTTGCTTTAATCTAGGCTGCCGTTTGAATTTCAAAACTTATTCTATTCATTTACTCATATGTTGGCTAATCCATTCTTAGCAGTATAGTCTCATTATAAGGTATTATCTCATAAATAAAGGAAGCATTGTGTTTGTCCTGATTGTTAATAAGTGACCAAGGATAAAGAATATACTCTGATTTCTCTTCAAATTGTATAAATCTTTCACCTTTTACTAAAGATATGCTTCTGTGCCACTTCTCTTTCTGGCCCTAAGTTTGATAACATTGAGAAACCTCAATTTAGAGTTGCCAGACTTAGTTGAAAATAGAAGATGCCCAGTTTAATCTGAATTTCAGATAAACAGTATATATTTTTAGTATAAGTATGTCCAAATGTTGCATGGGACATACTTATACTAATTGTTTTCATTGTTTATCTGAGATTAAAATTTAACTGAGTGTCCTGTATTTTATGTGGCAACCCTACTTCAAATATACTGTCAGAATGCATTTTTATACAGTTACAAGTAGAATACATTAGATTATAATGCTAATACTTACTGATCAAATAATTACCAGCTATGACTTGTTTTACCTATTGTGTATGAGGAACTGTGCTGAGCAAAGTTAAATATGTAAACCAGCAAGAGAGAAACATAAATCACAAAAAATCCATATGAAGAAAAGGTACAGGGTGCTGTGTCTTTGAACAAATAGATATAATCTTGTCTTTTATAATCTCTTAGCACATAGACAATACATACGTTTATACTGAGTGAATGAGAGGGGCTAGAAGTTACCTTTAAAAAAAGAATCTTCCCTATAGCATATTTATCATGAAGACTTAGAAATCCTGATTAACAAAATAAAACATACTTAGAGATAGAACTAAAACTTTGAATAAAACAGATTTCTTTAGCGATTTTGTTTATCTCTTGGCTAAGAATGGATTAGCCAACATATGACCCAGCACTACTGGCTTTACTAGTTTAAAAATCTTTCCTAGATACTTCTTGCTCAGACATTTAATCTTCATTTTATTTCCTGAGGTCTAACTCTTCCATTTTTTTTCATGAATTCAAATAAATTTTAAAAGGCAGTAGACAGTAACTGTCTTTTACGTACCCAGCAATATGCTTGGCATTTGGATTTCAGAAGCAATCACACTTTTTTTTGAATGACAAAAAAACATTATGTCCTGGTACGTACTGTTCTTTCCATTTTTCACCCTTCATTGTTAGAAGTACAGAGATTCTGTTTATTTGGCAGTCTGCTTTGTTACCTTATCATTGACACTAAGACAGAAGCTACGTTTCTCTTAAAAAGTGATGGTTTTTTTTCTTTAGGCCATGGATCCTTAGGGAAGGTCCATCTCACCAGAAAAATGTTCATGGATACATAAAATTGCCAACTTTTAACAGGAATTTATAGATCCTTGCCCCTTACTCAGGGGTTCATGATCTGCTATTCAGAGGTTGAAGTGGTTTGAAATTAAATGACTAACATTACTAATCTTATATCCTTTTCAGTATCTGTGTAAGCCAGAATTGCTTCCAAAGATATACTCCCTCAAAATTATACTAAGTTCTTGTTTCAAGTCTGTGCACTATTCTAATGTGTTCTTCAGTTTAGTAATGTAGCTGTCATATTTCATGTCAGTCTAATTTTATACTCTGAAGATGGTTTATCATGAGTATTTTATGTATATATATATATATATATACATACAACACAATATTATTACACAATATTATTCTATATATAATACATGATATAATATTTGAGTGTCTGCTGTTTGCTAGACCCTAATAGAGATTAGTGATTTTAAAAAATAGCCTGGCATATTTGGGACAGAAACTCAGTGTCGCTGAGGTCATCTTATGAAGAATCGTACCAGAAGTTGGAATTCTACAGGCATGAAGAAACCTTAATAATCTTGAAGAGTGACTTAGTATAGAATGTAATACATTTTTTAAAAATTGCTTTAAATGGTTATTATGTATGTAATACAGATTCATTGTAATTTAATTAGAAGATAGATAAGCAAAAAACCCCCCAAAACCTGCAATTCCATGACTATTAAGACTATGTTGTATTGTAGGTATACCTTTGTTTTTCTAAACCAGGTTCATTCAATTATTATGAAAATCTGTCCCTGTAGTCTATTATGTGTCCACAGCACAATGAACATAGGATCCTGAAATTTTTTAAAAAGTTAAACTGATGAAACCAGTTTTTTTATAGGCAGTATCTCATCCGCACTATCCTAACAGTTGTTCCATAAAGACCTGCAAATTAGGAACTGATGAACCTGCAACTTCTTCTGCTTCGATGTTGCTATTCGCCTGAAGTGACATGTCTGGAACCTGGTGCTTGTGCATATTACTGCTTATCTGTTTCAGGCAAGCACAGACAAGCATTTGTTCTATCTGGAAGAAAGTGAGTAATAGTCAACTCTTTAGCATAAATATACCAAAAACAATTGCCATTGTATAGACATTAGAGGTGACCCTTAACTTGTTGAGAACTTGAAATATTTATTAAACTAGGCTTTAGAGGGTGGTTAGTTTCCCAGGCTGTTTGTTCTTTCAAATAAATGACTGTTCTTTCTATTCCCTTTTGTCACTGAGTATTAGGCTGTATATTAAAAACTAGGGATATAAAATGAAAAGACAAAGCTCTTGCAAGAAATTTGTAATCAAGTGGAGACATTACTATGCAAACATGATTATAATACAATACATGAAATGGTAAGCTGGAGCCATGAACAGAGTAAAATAAGAGTGGATAAAGGTATTTCTAAATCTACATTGGAGAGGAGAATGTAAGGAAAAGGGTGCTTTATGTAGATTCTTTGGTTAGTAATATATAGCTAACCTAGGTCTAGGAGTGTTTGTTGCGGGATTCTTGAACAGAGAGATGGGACACCAAGGCTATAAGGCAGCAGCATTTGTTGATGCTGGCACTGGCTCAGCGGATTCTCATCCAAAGGCTGAGCCCCGATTGTAACATAACAGGCAGTTACGTCTTGTCATTCCTACACAGCTACAGATATAAGGAAGAACACTGATTGGTTGGCAAGCTATGAGAAAATCAATGTTAGCTGGAGAGTCCTTGGAAGGCGGGAGGCCGTCAGGAACGAGCAGGAAATGGCCAGGCAGGGTCAGGCTGCCACATATTAAGATATCTAACTCTCCCTTAAAACAATGTTTCTATGGCAAATGCAGTTCTAAGCACAGCTGAATCCAGAACATAACCTCTGCTAACTCCTCTCACTATAGACATTCATATTTTTTTCCTTTAATTTCCCTGTGGTTCGATGCTGTTGAAACAAGCTCTCTCACAGAGGATGTGTTTTTACCTTTGCGGGCACTGGTCCTTCTGAAAGGGAGTACTACTGTGGCAGTGAGCAAAAAAAAAAAGGAAGTGTTTTTAGATTGGTCTGCAATTATATATTTTTCTCCTTGCTGCCAAATAGTTAAGTGGTATTTGTGCCATTTACTTAAAGCCTTTAACTGGTCATAATAACAACTAGTATAATAGAATATATGTTATGAAATATGTAGCATGGTCTCTAAAAATCAAAATTATTTCCTAAATTGTTCCTTCTTCCATTTTGTATAGTAGCTTCATTATAGTCTCAGTCTGCTTCCAAGGATGTCTAATTGGCAGAGTGTAATTTGACTGTCTTTGGGGCTTTAATATTGATTTCCATGGACTTTTCCCAGCTAAATTGCACATTTTATTTATTACTCTTAGGATTGGTATAAAACTTTTATCATTTATTTTTATCACTGATTTAGAAGAAAACTGGTTTCTGAAATATGAATGTCTTTGGCTTTAAAATATTAACTAGTTTTATTTTAAATATTCTAATGTTCTTAAAAATATGATAAGTAGCTAAAGCTTATTAAACAGCAACTTCACTATTTTACAAGGCCTCCAAGAGGCTAATTTATAACCGAGGAAGGCTGTGAATGCAGTTTATCATTATCACTTTGTTCCATTAATCAGACACTACTGAGTTTTAGAGACTATCATAATTGGTCAGTAAATGTCCTACCATGTAAGTAAACAATTTCCTGTTTATCACCAGATCCTAGAACCCTATCGATATTGTCTGCTGTGTAAATAGCTCTGAGTAGTGCAATATTGCTTATAGGGTTTTGGTGTTTGGGAAGAACAATGGGCAGGCTGTAGAAACTATGGAGCTGAAACTGAAGCAACAGTCATCTTTGATCGGGAAGAAAAATAATAGAAGCTAGTTTTCAATATAAATATTAAAATCTGAAACTTAAATGTCAAATTTTAATATATTAGAAAGAAACACTTTTCTAAATTTTAATATTTTGATAGACTAAACTTGGGTTTCATTTATAGTACAATGAAATAATGGAATTTCAGTGTTGAAAGGGACCTTAGATTTCCAACTTTCTCATTTAACAGGAGAGACCCAGAGAGATGGAGGACTTACCCAAGGCCACTTAGATGGTTAGTGATACCAGGGCTAGAACGTCTGGCATGCATCCCAATCCTTTTGTTTCCTTTTTTCTGTACCATACTACCAGGTTGTGTTTGGAGGGAATTTTTATGAACTAACTTCAGTGATATTAGATTTAAAAAAAAAAAGAACTGTTTAAATGAATTTTAGGTAGTCTTTACATTTCTCCCTGATCTATGTGATTTTTATTGGCTTTAATGTTATGTGGAACTTTGGTTTAATTACAGAAAAAACAGTAATGAAAATAGAACTAGAGGCAAGTCACAGACTGTTTCTTCATTTATAAGATGAAGGGTTCAGATCAGAGAATCTTGATGGTTTTTCTGCTTCTCAACATTTCATTGGCATCCTTTTTCCTTTTTTGTCCCCTGCTTAGGCCCATTGACTTCACTAATAAGTAAATACTTTCCCTGTGTATTATCACAAAATACTCTGTTCAGTTCTTTATAGAGGATAATCTACTCTCAAGCTGTTTTTCTTGTCTTTTTAAAAAATTTTTATTTGTGTAAAATATGCATAACACAAAATTTACCATTTTAACCATTTTTAAGTGTACAGTGCAGTGGTATTAAATACACTTACATTGTTGTGCAACCTTCGCTGCCATCCATCTCCAGAACTTTTTCATCTTTCCAAACAAACTCTGCACCCATTAAACAATAACTCCCATTCTCCCCTCCCCACATTACCCGGCGACTACCATTCTACTTTGTTTCTATAAACTTGACTAGTTATCTCATATAAGTGGACTCCTACAATATTTGTCCTTTTGTAACTGGCTTATTTCACTTAGCATAATGTCCTCAGTGTTCATCCATGGTGTAGCATATATCAATTTCCTTCTGTTTCAAGGCTGCATGATATTCCATTATATGTATATATCACCTTTTGTCAGTTCATCTGTAAATGGACCGTTGGGTTGCTTTTGGCTATTATGAATAATGTGCCTATAAACAGGGGTGTCCAAATATCTGTTTGTGTCCCTACTTTCAATTCTTTTGGATGTATACCCAGAAATGGAATTGCTGGATCATATGCTGATTCTACTTTTAATTTTTTTGTTTCCTGTCTTTTGAAGTCTGTTTAAAATTCTATTTATTTACTCAAGTATTTTCCAATTAGAAGCATGGGCACATTACTTAAAAGAGGCATGGGAATTAAAAAAAAAAAACTTTTGAAAGTAGTAGTATACGAATAAATGCAACTGTGGGGAGGGGGTAAAAAGCCCTGAATTTTAGCATTTGCCAGTTTTCCTGGTGTAAATATTTCCACCCTGGCCAATTTCAAGCTACCACCATGATGTCATTGAAAGTGGAGTTGGGAAGGTATGTATAGTAGCACATGATATAGTATTTCCACTATACAGATATGGTAGACTTTAAGAGCATAGATAATAGTAAAATATAGTAAAATAAGTAGGAAGTTCTGATATTTGAGTATATGTTTGTATTTAATAACTTATTTATTGTAAATTTATATAATTTAATTTTTAGTATGCCTGTGTTTAACAGTTGGCTTGCAAAAATTTTTGGAAATTTAGTAGACTCCATCGTACCATTGTTTGGAAGCACACTCTTTCATATCTTATTAAAATGTAAGTTACTGGAAAGTGGGAATTACTTCTTTTTGGTACAGTTTGATGATTTTAATACATGTGGACCCTCAGATATTACAAGAAGCCCTAGCTGAAACCACTCTCTTGAAAAGAAGACATTGTTAAATGAACTATGGGATTAGGCTAGTTAAACTTTAAGCAGAACTAAAATACCAAGTTAAGCATACACAGACTTAGGAATTTCTGGTTCATAAACAAGTTAAGGGCTTCAAGAATAGAGATTCTGTTTTAAGATAACTTTGAAGTCACAAATCTCATAATCTTAAGAATTTTGTGGTAACTTAAGTTTTAACAACTTTTATTTAAGATTATGCTTTAGAATGTCATGTAAGACCTTGAATTATGTATAATACTATGAATTGTCATTTATTTTAATAATTTTTAAAAAAATCTGGTCTTGAACGCTTAGAGACTTTGTTTAATTTGATTTGCCAGTTCCCCTCTCCTCCTCCCCATACTCTGCATCCACATGTTATTATAGGTTAGTTCACTTTTTTAATATAAAGGCAAAAGATTACTTTGAGCATATTCTAATTTGGGAAATTATGCCAGCAGGAATTTTTTTTATACACACATATACACATATAGTGATTATTAGTACGTTCATGAAGTCTAATTATTGATTAATTAGATTAATCTAATCTAACAAGTATATGAGGCAAATGAAAAGCCTCCTTTTTTTGGAAAACACTTTAACTACATTTTTAAAATTAAGAACTTCTACATTTGTTTTTCTGGCTCACAGCAAGTCCCTGCTGTTAGAGATTCTTGGAACATTTTTAAAATAAAAACCTGGCTTTTTCTTCTTATTTCTACTCTAAAAGTTTTTGGTTATAAAGATAGAATTTTGGTAATTGCAAAGATTTTTATTCAAATTTAGGTCAATGATGATAGAAATTAATGATGGGACTTTCCGAAATTCTGTTTACTAATGACAGCTTCTGACCTTAGAAGCGTTTTAACTTTTGAGAGCATTTTGTCTAACTTTACATTCTGAAGTAGAGCCCTTGGTTTACCTTTTATGTAATGAAAATATCTGTACACCATTTCTTATTAGACCTGAGAACCACTTTTACGTTTTTGCTGGCTTTTACTCTTCCCACTAAGGGTTCAAGATTTCAAGAACCAATCTTTTGTTCAGAGCTTAAGTTCACAGTAAGATCAGAACCCTCTCCCCAGAGCACTCTCCTTCACCATGGGCTAGGCATAGGCAGTTTTACTGAGGAAATCATGTTTTGCTTTCCATAGTAAATTCATGGTTGTTAACCTGATAAATTCAAGGCAGTACCTGCTTTAAGATCATGTAAAGATGCAGAATTTCCCAAAATTAAGAATAGCTTATAGATTAACTACATTCAGAAATAAACTATCACTTTTAACACTCTGATATATATCCTTTCCAACTTTTCTGTATGCACACACATATATTTTAGGCCTGTGGCAGTTTGCCCCTTTTTTCCTGCCTTAAGAGATTTACTGCAGATGAAGGTCTCATACTAGGATCCAGGTTCAATAAATTGGTTTTATTCAGACTGCTACTTCTGTGCTGTATGTAGCTTTACCTGTATAATTTGTTACTCTTTAAATCCTCTAATCTGGGTCTGCGAGTGTTATATATCTTTAGTTCTTGGTTAATGGGGTTGCAGATAATGGAAACTGTGAGTATACCTGAAAATAAATTTCTTCTGTGTTTTGACTTGAAACCACATTTCCTACCAGAGATAGAAAACCACTGCCTAACCAATGAGAGTGTCAGTGACCCTAGGGAATTCTTGAAGCCCTTGTTAGTTCTTGTATGAATATATGACAGTGACTTCTTGGTATCTTAATTTTGGCTCAAAATCTAAAAGATGCACAGAGAAATGATTTTCAAAATGTTAACTAGTTTTTAAATTTTTAATAAAACATGAGTATTATAGATAGAAGTTTTTTTTATACTTTTCTATTTCCAAAATAAGTGTATATCATTTATATATTTTTAAAATAAGTGTATATCATTATTAAAATACTAAAAAAAATATAAAGAAGAGAAAGAATAGTTACTGTATCATGTTTATTAATTTGTCTTTTGGTTCACAAAATAATGATCTGTGCTGATTTTTAGTTCCAGAAAGCTGACTCTGATCTGGATTACATTCAATACAGGCTGGAATATGAAATCAAGGCTAATCATCCTGATTCAGCAGGCGAGGTAATCCGCAAAATGTCTCTCTTAACAGAATATTTTATTAAAAGATTTTCTGATAGTATTTCTAATAGTAGTAGATTATAACAATTACATTGTTAAGTACTAAATTTATATAATCTTAAAATCTTTTGTGTTGGAACCTTAGTCATATCATACTAGAGCACACTACTATACCCATAGTCAAGGAAATTTGTGGCTACTTTTTTTTTTAACCCTTAAACAAAAATTACAGAGGCCAGAGGTATGAACCATTGTGGAAGCTTGAAATTCTGAGAAAATACAGATACCTCTAGGGCAGTGGTTGAATAAGAGGGGAGAAATTCTAGCAGTTATAATATTCTCTGAGAAGATGATGATATACTAGTAAAATTGTTATATGAACTGTGATTTTTACCTAAATCTATGTACTTATTTATTCTAAGTTTAGGTTAATTAGAAATAGTAACTTTATATGCCTTAACTACATGTACACATGCCCATAAGAGATGAAAGCAGTTTTTAAGCATTATCTATTAACATTAATTTACCGCTTAAATCATTTCTATTTATTTTTTATAGCACTTGCCAGCAGACAAGAAATATATTTTACAGTTTAAAAAAAATTATACAATTAAAAATTTTTTTTGATAGAATGGAAGTGCAAATTAAAACAGCATTTAATAGAAAATTGGGAAACCATTGTGAATGTTCAGTTTTTACTGAACATTGTAGCTTCTTACTAGAACTATTAAAGCTCCTTAACTGACTTAGCTTTTTCTTTGCTTTTCTCTCATTTCTCTCTGGCTGAAGAACAACTAATTCTGGTGCAGTGGTACCACCTAAAGACTGGCCAAAGCACTCATCTGAGACAGTGTCTTTCAAGTTCTATGTGGAAGACATTTCATGTGGTCTCCCACTTTTCCTCCACCTTCCATCTCTCATCTTTGTTCCACTTCCAGTTATTTTTCTCTTCTACAACTTGTTTTAAAAACAGCTTTATTGAGCTAAAATTCACCTACCATAAATTCATCCTTTTAAAGTAAACCATTCCGTGGTTTTTAGTACATTCAGAGTTGTGCAGCCATCATCACAATCAATTTTTGAACAATTTTCATCACCTCACAAAGAAATTCATACCCATTAGCAGGCACTCTCCAATACTCCCAACACCCTTCCATCTCCTGCAACTACTAATCTGCTTTCTATCGCTACAATCTCTACAGGTTTACTGTCTGAATATTTCATATAAATGGAATCATACAGTATATTGCCTTTTGTGTGTGGTTTCTTTCACTTAGCGTGTTTTAAAGGTTCATCCATGTTGTAGCATAAATTATTACTTAATTCTTTTTTATAGCGGAATAATATTTCATTGTATAGCTATACCAGATTTTCTTATTCATCAGTTGATAGACATTTTGGTTGTTTCCTCCTTTTGGCTATTATGATAATGCTCCTAAAACCTTCATGTACAAGTTTTCGAGTGGACATTTGCTTTCATTTCTCTTGGATATATACCTAAGAGTGGAATTGCTGGCTATATGTTAACCCTGTGTTTAATATTTTGAGAAACTGCCAAATTGTTTTCCAAAGTGGTTATACCATTTTATATTTTTAGGTTTTTTTTTTTTTTTTTTGGTGGTAAAATATATATAACTTAAAATTTACCATTTTAACCATTTTAAGTGTATGGTCTAGTGGTATTAAGTACATTTACACTGTTGTGCAGCCATCACCACCATCCATCTCCAGCACTTCTTCATCTTCCCAAACTGAAACTCTGCACCTAGTAAACACTTAACTCCCCATTCTCCCCTTCCCTCCAACCCCTGGCAACCACCTTCTACTTTTTGTCTCTATGAACTTGACTACTCTAAGTACATTATATAAGTAGACTCATACACTATTTGTCCTTTGTCATACATTAAATGACCATGTAGGCGTGGATTTATTTCTGGGCTTTCTGTTCTGTTCCATTTATTTATGTGTCTGTTTTTGTGCCAGTTCCATGCTCTTTTGATTAAGGTTAGTATAGTTTTATGGAAACCAAGAGTTCATTTGAAGAAGTTTGGAACAGGGAGGAAATAAGGAAAGGCAAGAAGAGGGATATCAAAATTGTATACTGTAGGGCAAACCTGACCTTTCAATTGTTTAAAATAATTTGGCAAAGAACACTGTTTTATGGGTATGTTAAACTGAGGAAGTATATTGTAGGAACTAGAAGGTTGGTGGCAAATGGAATGAGAAAAATGAAACTGGTTTTGGAGTGACAAAAGAGTCAAGAGAAGGAGTTAATTTTTGCCTCAGTGTAGGGAAGATCTATATATATTTGAAGTCTCTATAAAGGGAGAAAGTGAAAGGGTTATTGAAATATAGGAAATTTAAGATTATGGAAGATGTGGAGGAAACAATAATAATAGTGGTCATGTTAGGGGCTGAGTATAGATGAGAATGTTCATAGATACTTTCATTTTGGGTTGAAAAGCCAGGAAGACGGAGTTTCTACAATATGTTTTCTGCCTTCTCAGTAAAGTAATTGGTGCCAGGAAGGAGTGGGTGGAAATTGGAGGGAGCGGAGAAAATTAGGAATAGCCAGTATTGTAGGGTTTGCTAAGGAACCATCAGAGAATGAAAGGAATTACCAAGTAGCATAAAGGACCCAGCTGAAATGTCTTTTATGGAATAGTGTTTATTAATATTCCAAAATGAATTTGAAAAACTAATGTAATTTATAAAACATAGTTGCTTGAGTGGGCATGTATTTTGTATAGTGAAGTCAATGAATTGGTATTTATATATATTTTAACTTCATCACTATGTTTAAGACTTTTATAAATGGTTTCAAGTTGTCTTATTCTTTAACAAAAAATTAACATAGTTCTTTTAATCATCTGAATAGCATTTATATTTTAGAAATACTATGTAATTATTGTGAACTATGCATCAAATGTTATACATCTAAAGTGACCTTATTGCTGTTTAATATAGCTTTGTGGCGGGGAGGGGAGGGAGGGGGGTATTTTCTGTCCCTAGGCTTTAAATTCCTTGAGAATAGGATCTAGGTCTTATACTTCTCTTTCTTCCCTTTCTCCATCCTCTCTCATATAGTTGCATAATAAAATACAGTGTTCGATTAAACGGATGGTAGAATGTGTTGTATATATTTTAATTATTAAGAGAAGCTTAATTTTTCTTTTCCATGATTTAATACATATTCATTTTTTTCCTGATGTAGAAAAATCCAGTTACACTCTTAAAGGAATTGTCAGCAATAAAGTCTCGGTATCAAACGTTGTATGCACGCTTTAAACCAATTGCTGTCGAGCAGAAAGAGACTAAGAACTGCATTTGTGCTACTTTCAATAAGACTATGACCATGATACAAGAACTACAAAAGCAAACAGACCTGGAGGTAATGCTTTCAGTTGACAAGTTGGATTTGTAGAGTTTTTATTCTGAGTGTTGCTTTGAAAGATAAATTCCCAGTAACTTTCATTTTAAAATTCAGCATTCATTTTGGACTGTTGATAGAAATGAGATTTTCTTGATTCTAAGAAGTATAATAGCTCTTATCTCCTTTTATTTTAAAATGAGCATGTGGACTTGACTTGACTTGCTGTCTTGGATTATGTAGCCAGGGTAGAAGAAATAAGTTGATAATACTTACTAAATCTACCAGCTCTGCTGGTTCCATAAGACCTAGCGAGACTGAGAAATCTAGAAAGCATCATTAACAGTGACTCTTTTTTTTTTAGTTCTCAGTTTCTTCAGTTGGTCTGGTAGGCTTGGGTAAACCTGACCTTCATTCTATCCCCCTATTTCCCATGCCCTTCTCATTTAGTGTAAGAACCCTTATAATTGTCAGCCTCTATCACTGATGTGTAAAACTCTTCAGCTATGTTGGAGTAGAAAAAAGAATATGAGCTTCTGACCTAGGTAGTACTAAGACCTTGAACAGCCAACTGAAGGATTTGGTAGTATTTTCACTTATCATTAAGGCAAAGTTGGCAGTTTTCAAAAGAAAAGATAGACTACATGTAGGTGGAATCAGAGAGTAGAACTTAATTATCTGGAGAAAAGATGGCCAAGAAGTTTTTATCTCTGGTACCAACTACAATCAATTAACTGGTAATAACTGCTTAAAGTGCTGTATTAAGGAGCTGTCTCTGGACATGTCACATAAGCTATCTGCTGTGGGCATGCTGCTAGGAGCAGCACACATGGTATTTATTTGCCAACTCTGAACTGAATTATGGCTTAAGATACTTGAATTATGGGCTTATAGCTATAGTAAATCTCAAAGGTTGATTACCCAGGTCAATTCGATTAAGAATTCTTTATATTGTTAATGAAGGAAAAGAAAACAATACCTTGTTAAAAATATAAAATGATACCTTTGATGTATTTGTTATATCATGGAAAGATGAACAGAGGAGGAGGGAAGAGCAATAAAAAGGGCACAGAGGTAATAAAGAATAGTAATTTAAAACAGTACTGGTGGTTTAACATGCTACTATATAGAATGCAAAAATAGTATGTGCATAACCTTTCGTAAATACAACTCAAATCATATACTCTTCATTGTGTGTAATCAGAGCCTGACAATAGAAACACATAAACTTGTTCTAAGGAAACAAATCTTGAAGAGAGATTAAGTGTAGTTCTGGATGTGCATATCAACATATATGTATAGAAATCCATAAATTTATTGGAGCACAGAATAAATTTGGGTGAGTGAACAAAGAGAAAAATGATATTCTTAATATTTACTGAAAATTATCCCCACCGGGTCCAATAAATAGATGGTATATTTCTGACTGAGATTACAAAGCGATACAGGAAAATAGTTATGATAGCGATAGAGATTTCAATCATCTGAATGTCTGTAAAGGTCTTCATTCAGTTAAAAGAAATATCTAAAATGAGCAATAATTATATCAAAGGTAGAAAGCTAAGGGAGTTTCACTTTGGATTAGATGCTAACAAATGAGAAATGACTGAAAGGTAGTTGTAAACTTGGAAAAGGAGATCATAATTTAGAATCAATAATGGCCAAGTTGGAAAGTGTTGGATAACTGGGTCTCGCACATATTAGTTTAAAAATGAGATCGTAGTAGAAAGTTCAGAGAAAATTTTTGTTATCAAAATATGGAAGAAAGAATAGTTCTGTAGAGACTTGTATAACCAAAAATAGTTTTATGAGCCCAAAGTTTAAAGGACATGTAAGGTAGACCTTGTAAAGGAATTTCAACTATGAAAAGAGGTATATCAGTGATAGGGACAGAACTGTGAGAATAGTTAAGAAAGCCAAAGACTAGATTGAGCTGAGGCTTCTGAAATTTAAAATAACTAAAAGGGCCTTTAAAATTATTTTGGGAACATGAAGAACAAGAAAGGGATAAGTCTACTTAAGGCAAATGCTGTTTTGTTTATAGACAACAGAAAGTAAAACTGTTAAGGTATTGTCTTGCTATAATCTTTATCAAGGCAAGTGGTTTTTCATTTGGAAGGATAGAAAATATATTTGAATTGATAATATTCAAAAGAAACATTTGAATTAATACTATTAAAAATAAATAGGGAGATAACAGAAAAGGAAGGGACTACATATTAATTTTCTCATTTTTTAGTTGATAATATGACATTGAGATTTAAATACACTTAATTATAAAGATGACCACCAAAAGACAAAAAAAGAACTAAACTTGTACTAAAATAAAAAATAGCAAACAAACCTTCAAAACAATATAGCAATCAATAGAAAATACAAAAAGCATTAAATAAAATAAAAGAAAATAAAAGAAAACAAAAAAGGCATTAAAAATTGAATATGTGATGCTCCACTGATGCTCCAAAACATTTGTGATAAAGATGAAAAATTCCAACAAATATTGGACTGGTTAATTCCTAGAAAAATTCTTCGAAGATTTTTATTAAACATGATCTGAAATCTCTTGAATAGTGATCACAAAAAGCCACATGGATCCACGGAGAACAAAGTCTTGCCAGAATAATACTATTTCCAGTTTTTGAGATAGAAGGAGGGAATTTTGTAACTCTTTGGCTTTCAGTAAGGCATATAACTCTTTTTCATTTAGTCCATGTGAACTTTGGGCACATGTTGGCTTGATCAGCCAAACCATCCAGGCCAATAGCCAAATGTGGCTATATAAATATAAATTAAAATGAAAAGTAGTTAAATAAAATTTAATAGTTCTCCATCTCCCAGATGGACACCTGATGAAGGGGTTCAGACAACTTTGGGTGTTCAGACGACTTTGTTAGAAGAAGGAGAATTTATTGGCCAGTGGAGCGTGTGGGGTTAACAACTCCATGCACGGACAAGCTCACTTTGGTTAGATTTATTACAGTTTATATACCTCTGCAGTATCTATGCAAGGGGCGCTTGATTCCTTTGAGGTTTCATGTGTGCTTCCTTCCTCAGGATGGGGAGGGGGAGCTTTGGATGGGAGCGCTGCAAAATGGGGGCAAATTTCCAGACCACTGGTCTTACAGGTCATTTGTTTTGCAGAACCTGCAACCTTGTCCTTATCAGCACTGTTAGAGGATTCTCGAACAGAGAGACAGGACGTTGAGGCCATAAGTAGGAAGCAACTTATTAATGCCAGCACCTGCTCAGCAGATTCCTATCCAAAGGCTGAGCCCTGATTGTAACATAACAAGCAGTTTTATACAGTCTTTTTATTCCTACAGTTACAGAGATAAGGAAGGACATTAGTTGGTTGGCAAGCCATGAATTAACAGATGTGACCTGGAGAGTCCCTGGGATAGGGGAGGTAGCTATGGGAAAACATATTAGCTGGAAAGCACTGGAAAAGGGGAGAGGGCAGTTAGGAATGGACTTTAACTGGCTGAGTCGGTCATTTCTGCAAGCCCTTTTCTTTGCATTTTTCAGATTCTTCCTCTCCTCTCTTAGGACAGTGCAGATATTGAGTATTTCCAGCATAACAGAAAGTTATTGGATAGCACTGCCCTAGAGATTCTAATTCTATAGTTATGGGGTGTTTTAGATTTGTCAGTGTCTCTGGAGATGACCTACAGAGACACCTTCCCTTCCCTTTATCTGTGGTTTTGCTTTCCCCGGTTTCAGCTACTCATGATCAGAAAATATTAAATGGTACATTCCAGATATAAACAATTCATAAATTTTAAATTACCTGCTATATATGATGAAATTTCGAGCAGTCCTGCTCCGTTTTACCCAGAGACGTGAGTCATTCCTTTGTCCAGCGCATCCATGTTGTGTATACTACCCACCCATTAGTCACTTTGTAGCTGTCTCACTTATCAGATTAACTGTTGTGGGATTGCAGTAACTGTTATTTTGCTTAATAATGGTCTCAAAGCACAATAGTATTGATTCTGGGCAAGAGTAGTGATGTTGGCAATTCCAACATGCCAAAGAGGAGCCATAAAGTGCTTCCTGTAAGTGAAAGGGTGAGTAGAGTATAATAAATATTTTGAGAGAGAGAGACCACATAACTTTTATTATAGTATATTATAAAAGTTGTTTTATTTTATTATTATTATTGTTAATCTCTTACTGTGCCTAATTTATAAATTAAACTATCATAAGTATGTATGCATAGGAAAAAACAGTATATATAGGGTTTGGTACTAACCAGTTTCAAGCATCCACTGTGGGTCTTGGAGTGTATTTTGGGACCATTGTATACATAGTTAGGCAGATTTATAATTATTTGAGTGATTCTTCAAGTTGTATCTCCTATTATTTCCCCATATTGCCCTTTGTTTCAGCCAGCCTGTTCGTTGGTGCTCTGTGAAAATCCCTTAACAATTTCCCTTCAGTTTCTCATCTCTTTGCTTTTGCTTTTATGGATACTGTTTGCTGGTTCTTTTCTCAGCATCTGTTCAGTCTTCTTGCCTAATAGAGAACCGACTTTCTTGAGATGTGTGTTGTCCCTCACAGCCTCATGCTTAAGATAAATAAAGTTGGCACTATCCTCAGCTTCAGGGGTATACATGATGGGCAAGGGGAATGAACTTTCCTCTAACCTTGCTTCAGGAATGGGTTTGTAACCCAAATGACATGTGAGGAGGGAAAGTCTGGAAGTAGGAAATTAGGAGGAGTTTCCTCACTATTGAGAGATGCCTGGGAAGAGAAAACTTTTCTTCTCCTAAGCATTTTGTATAGATGTGGTAGCTAGCACTGCTAAAGCCATTTTCCTGTTGGCTTGAGGATAAAGCCACCACCAAGGATATTAGAGGCATGAGATGGAAAAAACTTAGTTCTTACATTATGGAGCTGCTGAATAGACCGGCTCTGAAGTCTGCCCTTCTTCTGTATTTATTGGACAATGATAATAACTTTTCTTATTATTCATCCATTTTGAAGTGTGTGTCTATTATTTGCAGCTAAAATTATCTTAGTTTTGAAGGCAAAATTTAGCCCAAGTCTACATATGAGGAAAACTTCCAGACTATTTTTATTTCACATTTCTTTTTCAAAATATTTTTAGAATATCACATTCAAACATGACTTCTTTGGTTCTGTTTAAGTACAGTCCTTAAATTGTCTGATTCTTGGTCTTGTTTCTTAAACTTAATTGCAAGTTCTTTGGAAGCTCAAACATCAAAATACCTTATATATAGATAGCCAAATAGCTATTTTTTCCTTGCTTTCCTGAATTTGAGATCACATACGTAGTTTGAGCTCATGGAAACACTTATTGGTGTGACAAAGTAGAAGTTAACTAAATTAATTTGACAGTCTTTAAAGGTTTTTTAAAATTAAAGTATCATTGTAGTCTTTAAAGTTTTTCGAAATAGACTTTGTCATTTCTTTTCCAGCTGTCACCACTGACTGAAGAAGAGAAAACGGCGGTACAGCAATTAAAATCTCACATGTCAGACTTATGAAGAAATGGACTTGCAAAAGGAAACTCTAATGGAGAAGAGATAAATTCCAGAGAGATTTAGGAAGATGTCTTGTTAGCACTTGATGGCTAGAGGTGGAGTATGGTAAAGGAAGAGATTTGGACTGGGTGACTAATGATGCCTTTCACAAAAGAGGGGAATGTAGAAGGGCAGATGGATAAATTTCGGTCAAAAGGACGGAATGGGAATAAAGACATTTAAAATATATGTGCACATACACTTAGTCTTGTAATTTCAAGCAAGGAAGTCTCTTAACACTTGTTCCTCTATTTTTGTATGATTGGAATAATAAAAATGTCTTGGCCTATTGTAAAGAACGTTTATGTACTATGTCAGTCACATTTGAAATGTGAGTGAGCATGCTTTGGAAATTAAAGGCTAGAGAAAATATTTGTATATTTACAATATATATGTGTAGAATTTTCTAATTTTGAACATTTCGTTTGTAGTTGTACTCACATTATTGGTGAGACTGCCATGTGACCCATCAAACCATAAAGCCAAACTTTTGTAATAAGCAGGTTTTTCTGTGACAGCTTCTTTTATTTTTTTCCTATTCCTGCTGCCTGCTAATGTCGAGCAGCATGAGATCTGCTTTCAAATACTATTTTAGACTGTCTCTCTTGTATTTCAATACAAACTTTGTTCTCCTTCAGCCTTTATTACTGTAATTGTTCATTCTATATGAAAGCTAAGAAATTGAAATCAGAAGAGCACTGGCAACTGCTGCTTGCCAGTTGTGTGTGTATTTTCCTATTTATTTTTAAAGAACTTGACAATAAGATAATTGTCCGAAGTAGGTACAGATTTTGATACAAATGTTAATCCTTAATGTTAATCACAAGGTTATTTATAGTAGCAATACACACACATCTGGCTAATAGTAAGTAAATAGGAAAGTACATCATGATGTATCTATGCAATAAGAGGTCAAGTTGCCAATAAATTATTGCTGTTACTGTTCTGGGAAATGCTGAAGCTATGCTAAATGGGAGTGAGGGGAAGGAGATATTGCAGTTTCATGGTTAAAATTGGGCTTTGATGTCATACCTGAGATGTGAATAGCAGGTTTCAAATTCTAGCTGTGATCCTGAGCAAATCGCTTCTATGTGCCAGCATAGTTGGAAGCACAATGAGGTGGTGTTTGGAGCTGATATTTAGAAATCCTTCAATAAATCGTATTTCCATATATGTAATAAAAAGGAGGCATTGAAAAGACTAGGAAAAATGCATCAAATGTTAGTTTTGCAGGTTATAGAATTATACTTTAATATAATTTAAAAACTTGTTTTGAGCATGTATTTGTCCATTGACAAATTTACAAACAGGGTTGGGAGAGTAGCTGCAGTTAAAATTGTCCTGTCTAGTTTGAATCTTTCAAGAACAGAAATCCCCCCACTCCCTTAATTTACAGCCACACCTTAGTAACTCTGGCAACATTAAGTTCCTATCCATAAATAATTTTTGGTGAAAGAACTTTTCAGTCACAGATAAATCTTCCTAAATTATATCTTTGTCCATGGCTCACGGAGTTAAAAAAGTTATCCACTACTTATAAGTCCAAATGCCTTCACATTTAAGAACTTTCTAGGTTATTGTTGATCTCTACACGTGCACTCTAGGTTAGGCTAAGTAGAATAGTTGTTTGCAACAGACCAGAAAGGAAAAATTAAATTCAAATTAAGAATTTGATGCACAGCCTTTGTCTCACACCTTAAATTCCTGCACTATTTGAACACCTATTTTATACTAGAAAATCACAGAAAGCAACGGCCAATATAGGAAAGCTGAATACTGCTGATACTTTTTGCACTTCCAAGTCTAATGGCGACAGCGCATCTCAAGTGGTAAGAAATGCAGGGTAGAGTTGGGTGTTGTATGAGTCTGACGTCTAAACATCCCGTGGTCTCGTTCTTGCACCCCCGAAATGAGAAACTACGCTCTAGGCGTCACAAGTTGGAGCTCTGCTTCGATTGGTAGGGCAGAAGTCTTAAAGACCTGAGACCCTGGGTTTCCTCCCAGAGAAAACCACTAGTATGGAAGCCCCTGCACCAGTTTCTAAACGGGCGGGCCAGAGACCGCTTGCATACCAATCGAGAGTGGCCGTTGAAATCGCGTATTTCGTGGGGCCCCACGCTAGAATCACAGAGTCAGAATACGTAGGGGTGTGGCTCTGGAGTTTGCGTTTTCCTTGAGCACTCCAGGTGGCTCCACTCTGGCGCGCAAAAGTTTGAGACCGGTGGAGCACCGCCTCCCCTTCGGGGGCGGGGCACAGCCAGGCGCCATGCTCTCGGCCGCCTGCGCTAGCCTAGGGTCGAAGGCACGCAACCCTGCGGCAGCGAGCCGCCAAATCTCGTGTGCGCCCCCGCACCGCGGGAACTAGGTGCCTGCCTCTCTCCGCTCCGCGCCTAACGCAGCGTCCTGCGCGCATGCGCGCCACTGCCTTCCCGCGCCGCCGCGCCTCCAGCTGCCCTGGTTACCGTTGGTGTTTGCGAATTCCCTACAGCGCCTTCTTAGCTGGAGACCATCGCCGCGGGGCTTCAGCTGCGGTTCTGTACGCGCGCGCCCGCCCGCGACACGTGGGCTGAGGCTGCCTCGCGGTCGCTGGCGGGCGGGTAAACAGGGTGGAAAGAGCTGCGGCCACCGCTAGCCCTCCCACTGCGCCCTAGGGCGGGCGCGCGGATGAAAATGGCGAAGTGGGGGTAGCCGGCCCCGAACCCGAAGCAATGGGGCGCGCAGATGGGGCGGTCGTTGGAGCTCCCTGACGTGGGCGCCGGACTGTTCTCCGCGGCGACTTGACCTGGCGACCTCGGGCCGGCGCCTAATAGGTCAGACCGCGGACTTCGTGGGTCGCCGTGGACCCCGCCAAGTCGGAGGCAATGGATGAACAGAGCGTGGAGGTGAGGGTGGTTGAGGAGGGTGGTGGTTAGTCTGTCCCGCCACCCGCTGAGAGTTCTTTAATCGGGCCGCCTTGCCCTAGTCCTTCTGGTAGGACACCCTATCCCGCCGTCGCCTCTGTGGGGAGGGCTGGCGAGGTGCGAAGGATGCGATGCTTGTTCTGCAGCCCCCCGGGTGCTGGTGCTGTGACCGTCCCTGCAGTCAGATGGTGCGTAGCCTGGCGTTTTCAGGTTGTCTCGGCACTGGTACTCATCCCCCACAGGTTTTTTTTTTTTTTTTTTTGCAAACTACAGCCTGCGCAGAGCAAAACTGCAAATTCATTAGATGGACGTGCCCTGCCACTCGCAATCAGTTTTTTTGCGAGTTCATGGGCGGATCCAAATTGCCTCCGAACGGGTAATCATTCCTCCCAGCGGTACATTTTGTAGACTTTTGTCTTTCCTATATTGAGGATATTCTCTTACTAACTTACTTGGCTGTAGCTTGCCAGAACAACCAATTTTTTAAATATCTTAATCTTGTAAACATCACATAGTTGGGATGTTTATGTAAAGGCTAGGAACATAAAACGAGGTTATTGGATCTAATTATGTAAAAATTGTCAACTTTTGAACCTCCCAAATACTAAATCCTTGTTTCTTAGTAAGGGCGACTATTACTGGGTACTTACTCCCCTTGAAACTAGTTCACCCTCTAGTCTTATTGTCCGCTCCCCAGCCTTTGCACCTTACAGGTTCTTTCTGGCCCTGCAGAATCATGACTAGATAAATGTGTAATTTTTTTTCCCCCTCAGTTCCTCATGTGAGAGTATTATTATAAATGTTCGATAACTTTACCTTGGTTTTAGGAGCATTTAGTTCTGGAATAAAGTAAAAATGAGTACTGTAAAAAAAACCTTAAAATATATAATCTACATTTAATTATGACTTTTTTGTCAGTTACTTCCTAAATTGATTCACCTGTGGCTTGCAAAGATAATTCTGTTTCTTCTGTTTACGTAATTTTTCCTTCTTCCCAAAGCGTTAGTAGAGCTGCCACCAAAATTCTCTATAGGGGCAAAATTTCTGCTCTGCAGCATCAGGGCAGAAATTTGGATTTCTAGATTTCTAATTAGTTTTTTTCTTGATCAGAGTATGCTGCCATTAGGATACGTATCTTTTTAAAACTTTTTTAATTATGAAAGCAACTCATCCTCCTTGGGAATATTGCAGAAAAAATAAAAAGTTCATATCATTAATTTAATCATATAGTGTCCCTTTTTTCTTATCGTACATTATAAGCATTTTTTCTATATCATTAAAAAAGTCAAGAAATATTTGTAGTAACTTGCCATTATAATTAATGCTTCAGTGAAAATATTTGTGTAAGTCTGTTTGCATTTCTTATTCTTTCCTTAGAATAGAACCATTGCGATACGTAGAAAAAAGGAAGCACTTTTTCCCGATGTTCTGAGGGATCCTGGATTATAACCAAGTCCTGATATGAAATATAGTTAAAACTGAGATGTTATCAGCCTCAAATAAATGTTAATGTCAAGTAATTATTTTAAGCATACTTTTTACTTTTGATTCAGTTGCCTAATCTGGTGGACCTTACATTTTATTTCCAGAGCATTGCTGAGGTTTTCCGATGTTTCATTTGTATGGAGAAATTGCGGGATGCACGCCTGTGTCCTCATTGTTCCAAGCTTTGTTGTTTCAGCTGTATCAGGGTAAGTTTTATTAGTTTACATGCATTTAGTATATGTAGGATATAGTGTAAAAATTAACTTTTTTTTTTTTTTTTACATTTTGTGCCCTTTTAAAAATGCTATAAAGGAATGTTTTTTAATAGGGAGACCGTCAATGTATAGTGCTTAGTATTATGGAGATGTATAACCTTCAAGTGGTAATTGCCATGAAGTGTCTGGAAACTGAAGCCCACTGTAATTTTAGTGTAGTTAAAATATCATATCATTGCACACTTAAGTACTTAAGAAACAAGAAATTATTTTGGTTGGGTATGGGGATTCAATAGCACATCTGCAGACCAAGGTTGAAAACTGCCCTGCCCACATTACTTTTATTAGATTTTTTCCTTTACTGAGAAAATCAAAGCCATCTAACATGCTCTTTACCTTAGAATTTCTCTTTGGTTCCTTATTTCTGCCTAGGGAAGATAAAGATCCCTTTGTCAAGAGTAATATCTCTAACATTTAAATCATTTGCTTCCAGTCACACAGTAAATGATGGAGCTGGTTTTGAACCCAGGAAGTCTGGTTTTAAAACTTGTATTCTTTGCTAATACTCCATGTACAGAAGACCTAGATTATATACCGTGCCAGTTCTCCCACTTGTAAATTGGGACTCAATCTTTTTTAGCTTTGTTTCCTCAGCAGTAGAATGTAGATAACAGCGTCTGCTTTACAGGATGGTAGTGGCATAAATGACATAAGCTAAAAAGTAATTTAGACACTATTAAGTACTATCCTTTTGTAAGTTGTTATATAATTCTTGTTAAAATAGCAACTAATACACCTATCGTTATGTTTTATAAATGACGAGACCGAACCTAGAGAAATTAAGTAATTGGCCTCTCTCATGGTTAATTAAGTGGTAGAGTTGAGACGGACTCAGCACTTTTGATGAGGGTTCATTATACATATGACTTTTGATTATTACCTTATACCTCATTGATTCGTCATTTCTCTACTGGTACCTCTTTCTCCTCTTGCTCTTTAAAGGCATATATTTCTTAAATATTGCTGCTGGAGTTCTCTACTCTGAAGTTTCCAGGAAAATTTTGTCCACTTTAGGAAATTTGATTTACTCTTGCATTTACTCTTATCTTCTCTGTGTGTATGGCTCCTAAATCTATTCCTTCAGCATTGACCTATAAATGTCTTATCTGATTGTCCTCTAGCATCTTGAACCTTTTTCCAGATCAGAGTCCTCCTATTTTCTCAAATTGACTCTTTTTGACTTCTTTCTTTTTGTTTTGTTCTGCCAATCACTCAGCCTTGAAATCTCTTACACTATGATTTTTAAGTCCTGTCATTTATCTCCCAGTATCATTTATATCTGTCCTGTCATTTATATATGTCCTAGTATCATTTATACCTGATAGAGAAATAAAGACATTTTTATTTTTACCTCATGCTTAGATTATTATAGTTATCTTCTAACTGTTCTCTGTCTTGAGTCCTTTTTTATCTCTAATTCATTTTGTATACTGCTGCCATATTGATGTTTTCTAGTAATTTCATTTCTTTTCCTTTCAGAGCCTCTGAAATTTATTGCCTGAAGAATAAAGTCCAAGAATGTTAGCTTTATATTCAGACCATCTGGATAATCTAGTTCTAATCTTTCTTTCTAGAGCTGTCTTGATTCCTGAATGCACTATTCCTATGTTCATTCAACAAATATTAATCGTATGCTTACTTGTAGTTAGGCATTGACTTCCCGAGGAGTTGACCTACTAGTTGGGGTATAGACCAAAAATTAAATAGCTATATGTTAGATACCAGTAAGTGCTATAAAGGAAAATGAAACTGAATAAGAGTATATAGACTAGGGATTTTTAGGAGGGCATAGGCAGGTTAGTAGCCGTTTTAGATAGGGTGTCTGGAAAGGTCTTTCTGAGGAGATGACATTTGAGCAGAGACCAGAATGAAGTGTAGGAGTTGTGAGTGTCTAGGGGAGAAAATCCTAGGCAGAGAAATCAGAAGGGGCAAAGGCTCTGAGACAGGCATATGCTTAGTGTATTGAGAAATAGCAAAGAAACCAGTGTGGCTGGAGCAAAGTGGGCAGGGAGGGAGGAAAAGGAGATGAATTTGGAGCTGTTGCTAGGGGCATTGGTATAGATGTTCGATATGTATTTTTTTTGAGTGTGATGGTAGCCATTGGAGGCTTTCAAGTGATGTGAATGTTTTAAAAGCTATCACTC
Organism: Pteropus medius; assembly: GCF_902729225.1. Taxonomy (NCBI): domain Eukaryota; kingdom Metazoa; phylum Chordata; class Mammalia; order Chiroptera; family Pteropodidae; genus Pteropus; species Pteropus medius. The sequence goes on along the minus strand of NW_024349799.1, from coordinate 4,959,146 downwards.
TGGCTACTGTGTGGAAAGTAGACTGAGCAGATGGGAGAGTGAGGAGACCAGTTAGAATGTGCTTTATTAGTGAAAAATGAATGGTGGTTTAGACTAGAATGGTAACAGTAGAGGTGAAAATAGGGCAATTCTGGATATGTTTTCAAGATAGAGCTTACAGAGGGGATGTGAGGAAAGTTTTTTGTAGCATTTGGATGAATGAATGGTTTTTCAGTATTCTGATTAGAAAAAAACGGGAGGAGCAGATTTGGGTAGGCTATAGATGTAAAAGTTTTGTTTTTAAATATATCGAGTTTGAGATGTTTGTTATACATCTAACGAGATGTTGGCAGTTGGAAATACGAATCTGGAGTAGGGGAAGGAGACTTTAGAGAGGTTGAATTATTAGCATGTAGATATATTAAAACCTGGGGATTAGTTGAGTTCACCTGATTACCTCCTGGAGAAGAGATTTTTAGGTCTGAACTCTGGGGTGCTCAACATTTAGAGGTCAGGAGGAAGAAGATTCAGCAAGGATAACAAGAAGGAACCGTGAGTGAGGTATCACAAAATTCAAGTAAGAAATATGTTTCAAAGCGTGCGAGATTAGCTGTGTCATATGGTTCTGGCCTAGGAATTGACCATTGGATTTGAGAATGTGTAGGTCATTGGTGACCTTGATGAGTAGCTTCAGTGGAACAGCGGGGACAAAAACTTAATGGCAGAGTGGGAAGAGAGTATAAAGAGAGACAGCAAGTATAAAAAGCTCAGAATATTGTTGTAAAAGGGAGAAATAAGGCAGGGGATTGAAGTGGGAGGGAATGTTGAAAGTCAACATTTTTCCTTTTTGAAGAAGATTTGTATCTTGTTTGGATTGAACTAGAAGAGAGAGAATATTAATGATTTTTGGAGAGATGGGGATAATTACAGGAGCAAAGTCCTTGAGAAGCTGGCCACGCCACCCATCCAAATTGTAATATTGTTTATTTGAATGACTTCCTTTCTCTTTCATCTCATTTCTGTTCATTTGACCTTGGCCTATACAGATACTTGTGTCGTTGAATCAAAAGTTCAGACCCATGAATAGACTTGTCCAAAATTACCTAGTAGTTGGTGACAGACCAGAACTGGACTCACTCTCAGGCCAGTGCTCTACCAAGACACTTGTACACACATGTACACATACACACACCCCAAAATGTGGGCACATCAAGCTAGCTCTCCTTCATTTATCCAGCTACACTCATTTCTTCCTGTTTTTTATATTTTCTCCCCTGCATTTTTTGCCTTCATCTTTCTAATTTTTTTTACTTGATTTTAACCTAAGTAGCACTTTTATGTTTGCCTATATTTTGTTTTTAATTTTGCAGCCTTTTTTTTTATTAGATATAGTTGATATACAGTAAAGTGCACATATTTAAAGTGTACAATTTGATAAGTTTTGACAAATGTATACACCTGAGAAACCATCACCACAGTCAAGATAGTGAACATATATCCAAGTTTCATTGTGCCTCTTGCTTTTCTTGTTCCCAGGCAACCACTGGTCTGCTTTTTGCCACAATAGATAATTTCTGATGTTCTGGAATTTTATACAGATGAAATCTTACAACATGTACTCTTATGTACTTGACTTTTTTCACTCAGCAGAATCATTTTGAGATTCATCTATGTCTAGTGTATTGCTGAGTAGTAGCATTCCATCATATGCATGTGCCCTAATTTATTAACTTATTTTTGGTTTTCAGTTTTAAATAAGGTATAATTGACATATAAAGTTGAGGTGTACAACATATTTGTACATTCAGTATTTATATATATTGCAGAATGATGACCATAGTAAGTGTAGTTAATGCCATCACCATACATAGTTACAAAATTTTTTTTTATTGTGGTGATGAAGACTTTTAAGCTCTATTCTCTTCGCAACTTTCAAATATGCAGTACAGTATTAACTATAGTCACCATATTGTACACAGTCATTTGTTGATGGACATACAGGTTACTTCTGGTTTTTGGCATTTACATGGAAAACTTATTTGAACACTTACATGCATGTCTTTGGACTTAAATTTTTTTCTCTTGGATAAATAAGAATGGAATGGCTAGATCATATGGTAGATGTATGTTTAACTAACTCTTGAACAAATGGTCAAACTGTTTTCTAAAATAGTTATTTTATGTTCTTAACAGTGTATGAGAGTTCCATTTTTTTCCACATTGTCAGCACTTGGTTTGTTCAATCTTGAATTTTAGCCATTCTCATAGATGTGTATTGGTACCTCACCTTTTCCTTTAAGATCAGGAAGAAGGCAATGCCTACTTTCATTACTTCTATCTATTACCTTCTCTCCCAACTCCTGAGAACCACTATGAATTTGTCTAAGTACCTCATCTAAATTCAATCATATAACATTTGTCCTTTTGAGTTTATTTCTAGGCTCTCTGTTTTATTTGATTGGTCTCTATTTCTGTTGTTAATGCCAGTACCAAACTGTTTTGATTACTGTAGCTTTGTAAATTTTGAAATAAGGAAATTCAGGGTAGTTTTGATTCCATTCGAATTTTCGATTGGGTTTTTCTACTTCTTTAAGAAACACCAGTGGGGTTTTGATAGGAATTGCATCGATTATTTAGGTTGCTTTGGGTAGTATTGTCATCTTAATACTAAATCTCTTAATCCATGAGTGCGGGATGTCTTTCTATTTATTTAGGACTTCTTTACTTTCAGCAATGTTTTGTAGTTTTCCATATGCAAATCTTTCAACTCCTTGGTTAAATTTATTCCTGGGTATTTGTATTGATGCAGTATATGTTTGTATGTATTGTTTTCTTAATTTGTTTGCTAGTGTGTAGAAATGCCAATGTTTTTTGCGTGTTGATTTTTGTATCCTGAAACTCTGGTGGATTTATTAAACAGTTTTTGTGAAATCTTTAGGTTTTTTACATATAAGATTATGTCATCACAAATAAATAATTTTACTTTTCTATTTTGGATGCTTTCTGTTTATTTTTCTTGGTTAATTGCTTTGGCTGAATTTTCAGTGTTATGTTGAATAGAAATGTTATAAGTGTGTATCCTTGTCTTTTCTCTGATCTTAAGGGAAAAGTTTTGAGTCTTTAACCATTGAATGTGATAGGATTTTTTTGTTGTTTGTTTGTTTTTTACTCTGGGTTTTTTAAATACAACCTTCATCAAGCTGAGAAAGTTCCCTTCTATTCCTGTTTCATGAGTGTTTTTATCATGAACAGATAGTGGATTTTGTCAGGTGCCTTTTCTGTATCAATTGAGATGATCATGTTTTTTTTCTTCATTTTATTAATATGGTATATTACACTGAATTTTATATGTTTAACTGTCCTTGCATTTCTTGAATAAATTCCACTTGGTCATGGTGTATAATCAAGGAAACTTGAGCTTGATCACTTGTTTAGTGTCACATAGTAAGTGCCAGAGCTAAGAATCAGTCTTAGGTCCAAATACTCTCTAAAGCTTGTGATTCTTCCATTTAATGAAGAAGAGAAATTCTTCAGTTGAATGTACAGGAATTTCTATAAAGATATTTCTTTAATATTACTTGCACATTAATATTGTTCACTGTTTCTTAACTTTGGTTTTGGTTTGGGAGAAACATTGTTTTTCCCAAAGCATTAAAGTTACCATATTTATTTTGTGATTAAGTTAGATTATGGAATACGAGGTAAAAATGCCACATAGATTTAGAGAAGAGCAAGGCTACCAGCTGGGATAGGCAGCAAAGTTTTATGGGCATAATCAGTAAGCATTCTCATCTGACAGCACATGGAGGGAGGGACTATATAGGCAGACACATAAACGGGATGCCAAGAGTGGTATATACTGTAGCAATAAGCCTGTTTGGAAGGAAGGAGCATATTAAAAAATATGGACTGGTTACTCCCTATCATGGTTCCAACCTTTAAAGAGTTAATAGTTTATCAGAGAAGGTGAGACCAACAAGTAAGTCTGTAATAAAGTGTTATAAGCACAGCGAAGGGGGAAATACAGGTTTTTGTGGTAGAGCTTGGCATTGGTATCTAAAATCATCTTTAGAAGGTCAGGGAAAGCTTTCTGGAGGAAGTAACATAAACTGATATTTAAAGGATGAGTAGGAATAACCTAGTTGAAGAGAAGTGTTGACAAATGTTCTGGGCAGAGAGACCAAACATATTTAAATGCTTAACCTTGTTGGCTACCCTAAGGTGAAGTGGAAAATGAGGCTAGGGAGGTGTAGACTGAGATCAGCCCTGCGGGGAGGTGGTGCTATGACTATAGCAGAGCATGATTTCAGGGGAAGAAGTCTGACCCAAATCTTGTGTTTGCCAAGAGACCGAAGAAATAATTTTCAAGGTTTTTAAGAATGGAGGAATCCTTTTCCACCTATTTTCTTTTTTTCCAGCTTTATTTTCTGTGGTGTGAAGTAAGGAAAAGCTTATGATTTTTATAGAAATACGAAAGGATAAACAGGAATATCAGATACTGGGAATATGTAGGTATAGGATTATATAGTCATTTGCCTCTGAACCTATACCAGGTTGTTAAAACCTAAAATATTTAACCACAGTGCTATTGTTTTTGGAAAGGTATTCAGGAAGTCTTTGCATCTCCTTTGTATGTGGTGTAAAACTCTTCCCTCTCCAGTAATAATGTAAACTATTAAATTAATAGATTTCGAGGTTTAATAGAGACATTTTCTTGTAAAACATTTTTACAATTATGAGGAAACCAAGTTATGTAGATGTTCAAGTTCTTGAACTGTAGAACTCTTTTAAGATATAAAAAGAGTTTTGCTATATTGCTTATTCATATTTTAGGTCTAATTTGTATATCCATAATGTATATATTTCAAAATTAGTTTGCTTTTTTAAAAAGGAATTTATTACTATCTTAGACTTCCTCAGGGGTTTTATAGTTAGAAGTAAATCATTACTGTGGTTTATTTTTGGAGATAGCAGTAACAGTATCATTATTGTTTACATGAAGATTATCCACATCTCTATGAGATCCAGCTAGTCCTAGGATCATTTTATTTCCCATGAGAGAATAGCTTCTTAATTATTTTGGAATGAGTTCTGTCCCTTTGAAAGTTCGTCCTGACCACAATGATAATGAGGGGAGATAGTAGATTGCCTCCTATTTCTATAAGTATCTCTATAATTAATGCAGGCACTAGAGAGTTAAACTCATTAAATTTGGTATATAAATATTCAATATGTGCAAATTAAAGTAATGGTGTTTCTACAATCAAAATATAATTTTTTGTCTTCTTAGCGCTGGCTGACAGAGCAGAGAGCTCAATGTCCTCATTGCCGGTAAGCATTTTGCTACAATTATTTGTGAATTTGGAAAATAATTAGGTGATGGAGTCAGAGTGTGCCCTAGTACTCATAAAATTCTTTCTGCAGTCTGCTGCTCTTTCTTCTCTTTATAAATACAGTTGAATATAAGCAATCTGTCTAGACATAGCCGTGCAAACTAATTTATCTGACCCAGAATTATGTAGAATGCATTACATTGTTTACCTTCTTTTAGAAAATCATTGTGTAGTTTCTTAATTTATCTTTTATAATTAAAAAAAAAAAAAAAAGATTTCTGGTTTAAAAAATCCAGATAGTATAGGTAAATATAAAATAACAAGTCTTCTGATTCTGTTACTCCCTACCTACTTTTTTCAAGAAATAACACTTTCAGAAGAAATTGTTAGGTTTGTTATCTACTCTTCTAAACATTTTTCAGTGTACATACTGATATGTATACACATAGATTTTTTTCTTAAAATACACATTATAGTACTGTTTTGCCGGTTTTTTTGTTTGTTTGTTTTGGTTTTTTTTGGTATAAAATATGGCGGTACCTTTCTTGATGGTATGTACACATACATCATTTAAAAAATGTCTGAATAATCTATTAGGTGACTATACATTGATTTATTTATGCCTATATTGAGAGACATTTAGATTGTTTCCACTTTTGGTTATTTCAGTTAACGATGCCAAATTGCATTGAAGGAAATGTTTCCATTTTACATTCCTTCACATTCCTATCAACACTGTATATTACCAGTCGATCATTTTTTTTGTCATTCTGCTGAGTGAAAAATGGTATCTTGTTTTTAATATGCTTTTTTAAAAAAAGATTGAAATCGAGCATCTTTAGAAATTTTTTTAGACATTTATTATTCTTTTTTCCTTAGTCTTCGCCTCTTTTGCCCCTTTGCATGTATTTCTTTTTTATATTAACTTTTAAGAAGACCTGCACTATTAAATGGAAATTTCTATAATGATGGAATGTTCTGTATCATCCAGTTTGTTAGTTATTAGCTACATATGACAGTTGAGCACTTGAAATATGTCTGGTGTGACTAATGAAATTTTATTTTTATTTAATTTTAATTTGAATTTTAATTTAAACAGTCACATGTGGATATTGGCTCTCGTTTTGGACAGTACAGCTTTAGACTAAAGAATTGAGAATTCAGTCTGTACTCTGAATTTCCAGTATTTTTTTGTTAGTTTTTTTTTTTTGTAAATGATAAATTAATGTTAAAATAAGTTGCAAAGCATACTTTTTGTTGTCTTATTATTTTATTAGTAATATGGTATGAATGTGATGTGAGCTCTATTTTGAGGTATGTTAATTTTTTTCATGATAATTTTTTTCCAGCTTTATTGAGATATCATTGGCAAATACAACATGAAGATTTGATATACGTACATTGTGAAAGGATCCCCGCCCCCCATAGAGATAATTAATGCATCCATCACCACATATATTTACCTTTGGAATGTTTATTTTAGGAAATAATATCAAATTTCTGAATTAGAATATATGTATATATCTTCTCCAGTGCTCCACTCCAGCTACGAGAACTAGTAAACTGTCGTTGGGCAGAAGAAGTAACACAGCAGCTTGATACTCTTCAACTCTGTAGTCTCACCAAACATGAAGAAAATGAAAAGGACAAGTATGTCCTCGATTTCTTTGTTAAAGTATTTCATAGAATTTGCCGTGTTATTTTAGTGAAACTATTGGAAGTTTTCTTTTAGTTTCGTAGGTGAACACTTAAGTATTTTTCTTCTGGCATGGTATGGGTATCACTGTTTGAAAAGATCCTTCTAACTCTTGATTGGGTTTTTTTTATTAGATCCTTTCATAAAAGGAGTGGAACTGCCATAGTTTCCTAATCTGCTAATCTCTCTTCTTTGTCTCTTGATGCCTACTGGCTACCCCTGGGTTTGTTGAAGATACATATAGGCCATTGATTAGGAATTATTCTGATAAATTTCTTATATTGAAAAAGCTATGTTCTAAATTTGGAGGTGTGGAAATCATGCTAAATGAGCTTCCAGACAGTATCTAATATGCTGTTTCTTCATACTTTTATTTTCTATTTGATATTCTTATAAATGATTATATAAGATTACTTATAAATGAGAATATAAAATGTAGACCTATTTAGGTATTTTCTCGAAGCTCAGTGTACTTCAGTGAAAAGCTTTTAAAAAAATTCAACTGTGTCCTCTGGAAAGGTAAGAGAAAACTTAAATATTTTTATTATGGTAAAATACTCATAACATATTTTACTATCTTAACCATTTTTAAGTGTACAGTTCAGTAGTGTTAAGTATACTCACATTGTCGTACAACTCATCTCCAGAACTTCTTCATCTTGCAAATCTGAAGCTCTTTACCCATTAAACAATAACTCTATTTCCCCTCCTACCAGCCTCTGACAACCACCATTTTACTTTTTCTACAAATTTGACTATCTACTCATATAGTTGAAATGATCTTGTCTCTTTGTGACTGTCCTTTACATTGACTAATATCCTTAAGGTTCATCTGTGTTGTGGCATATGTCAGAATTTCCTTCCTTCTAAAGGCTGGTTAATACATTCCATTGTGTATATGTATCACATTTTGTTTATCCATTCATCCATCTATCGATGGACATTTGGATTGCTTTCACTTTTTGACTATTGCGAATAATGCTGCTATGAATATGGGTGTTCATCTCTTCTAGACCTTGCTTTTAAATTTTTAGGATCAATACCCGGAAGTAGTATATTGCTGGATTATATAATAATTATGTTTTTAATATTTTGAGGAACCTCCATACTGTTTTCTGTGGAGGCTGCATAATTTTACATTCCTACCAGCAGTGTATAAGGGTTCCAGTTTCTCTATGTTCTTGCCAACACTTGTTTTCTGTTTTTTTTTTTGGATGACTGCCATTCATCATAATGGGTGTGAGGTAATATCTTATTGTGGTTTTGATTTGCATTTACCTGATAATTAGGATGTGGAGCATCTTTGCATATGTTTGTTGGCCATTTGTGTATCTTTTTTGGAGAAATGTCCATTCAAGATCTTTGCTCATGTTTTTATCAGATTTTTGTTTTTGGGTTTTCTTTTTTTGCTTGTGTTGTAGGAGTTCTTTATAGATTTTGGATATTAACTCCTTATCAGATATATATGATTTGCAAATATTTTTTCCCCATTCCATAGTTTGTACTTTCAGTCTGTTTATTGTGTCCTTTGATATACAGAAGTTTTTAATTTTGACGTAGTTCAGTTTATATATTTTTCCTTTTGTCGCATGTGCTTTTGGTGTCCTATCCAAGAAATTATTGCCAAATCCAATATTGGAAAGCTTTTTTCCTATGTTTTCTTCAAGAGTTTTATAACTTTAGGGCTGATGTTAGGTCTTTGATCTATTTTGAGTTAATTTTTGTATATGGTAAAAATTACCATATAAGTTAATGGTATTCATCCACTAGGGTTGTCATAATAATACCATATACTGCGTGGTTTAAACAATAGAAGTTAAGTTTTGGAGTCTGGAAGTCCAAGATCAAGGTGTTGCGTTGGTTAGTTTCTGGTGAGACCTCTCCCCTTAACTTGGATATAGCTCTTTCTCTGTCCTTACATGGCCATTTCTCTGCACCTATACTCCTAGTGTCTTTTTCTTTTCTTGTAAAGGCATTGATCCTATTGAGTTAGGGCTCTATGCTTATGATCTTATTTAACATTATCTCCCTAAAGGTCCTATCTCCAAATACAGTTACATTAGGGCTTTAACATAGGCATTTGGGAAGGAGGAATGCGATTCAATTCATAACCAGGTCCATTTTCATTCTTTTGCATGTGGATATCCAGTTTAAGGGAAAACTTAAAAATTGAGTTCATTTCTCCTTAGGATCTGGTATTACTTTGTACAGTTAATTACATGTCTTAATTATTGTGAGCGTTGGTCATGTGTAGAAAAAGTATTCGTGCATGCTTACCTGCTTATGTAGGTATAAACACATAATCTGATTTGCCCCCAAATTTAGTATAGGTTAGAATTTATCATCTATAATTATCCTAGGAAATGATATTATATTTGTACTTTATTCAGAAACTAGTCTGCATTTTTCATGTAATTGTAAATCCTTGTAGATTAACGAAGTCAATACTTAAAGAATTGTGTTCCAGTGTAATTCTTTAGCATAATTCACAGAAGCCATGGAATACATTTTCTATTGTTTCCTGAGATATAATCTTTTAAGATTGACCAACCTGTTTGCCCAAACTTAGGAATTTGTTGAGGCGATTATGTTCCAATTTAAATTTATTTCATTTATTTTATAACTATTTTTTTTTTCATAATATATAGATGTGAAAATCACCATGAAAAACTTAGTGTATTTTGCTGGACTTGTAAGAAGTGTATCTGCCATCAGTGTGCACTTTGGGGAGGAATGGTGAGCAGAATCAATTCAGCATATTGTTTTTAGTTAGAGACTAGAAAGCATGGAAATGTTTGATTTAGAAAATAATTTTAATCTGTTATAGAATGAAAATTAAATGATTCTACTTTATAGCAGAAGTTATTTCTTCTTCCTTCTTTAATCCAGAAAAACAACTTTTGTGGGAAATTTTAATGTGGAATGTGTACCGCTTACATAAATATTTTCTTTTCATTGAAAACCTGTAAAATGTATAGTCATTTGCAAATCTTTTGTTGGAGGGTCGGGGTCTTTTCTTTGATTGAAATTCAGTTGACCTGATGTCCTGGCCATGATTTCCAATTTTGGTTTATTGAAAGTGAAACAACAGCTTTCGACATTTGTGGAAAATATGAATGCAAATCTTAAGATTTTTTTCCCCCCCAGGATAATTCAAAAGTAGTTTTTTAAAGTTGCCTAGCTTTATCAAATGTCAAACATTCAAGTTAGTTTTTCTAGAAATAGCTTTTTATTTTATATTTGTGTTTTATTTAATTAATATTATATATCTAGAATAATAAGTACAATTAGCATAAATAGGTTTGAGAATAAACAGTCAATTTTTGGTGGGGAAAGTTAGTCATAGTGGGAGCAGAAGTGGAGTAGACATCTAGAGGTGCTTTTTAGCAATGAGAGTTGATCTCTCTGGGCATCAGTTAACATGTAGAGAGAGAATGATAGACAAGTTGATTGAGTAGAGCTCAGTTCAGAGAGCTCTCTGTTAAAATTTGAATACTAATTTGCTGACTAGAAACAGTTCAGTTCCCACAGTTTATTGTTAAACAAGTTCGTAAGAAGCAGTGGAAACATTTTTTTCCATACTTAAAGTGGACATGCAAAAATCCACATCTTTTTTCTCTTAGAGACCATAGCTGGCAATTTGGTTGAACAAGACAATTCTAATGAGATCTTAGCTATTATGGAAGCGTTCTTAAAATAGAAATTTAAGTTCTGTTTACCAATCCAGAGTGTTATAAATTACAATAGTAAAATTGGTTAGAAAATTGATTTTAGGTTTGTTAGCTCCAAAAAATTATTTTTTGAATACAGCTTCATTTGTACGGCTAATTTGTGAGGTTTTCTGTCTCTACAGTAACGCTTTGTGGCATGAGGGGTGGGTTCATTGTTTTTGCTAATAGTGTACCATGAGTCTTTCCTCAAGTGTCTAATTTATCTAGTTGTGCTAGAGACTGGGGATACAGTGATTAACAAGACAGATAACAACTAGTTCTGTATTTAGTTGTTGTGATATTAGGAATAAGTATACAGTGTTGGTGAGAGTGGATAACTATGGGATCTGACCCCGTAAGCCTGAGTTAAGCTCCAAAAGATGAGTAGGAATTAAGAGGTGGAGAGTTTGGAGAGAGAAGACGAAGGAGAATTATTCTGATAAGTAGGAGTTACTTTTGCAAAGGCCTGGTGGGAAGAAGGGAGAAGTTTGAGGACATGGAAGAAGGCTAGTGTTGACCAAGTGAAGAGTGGCAAATAAGGTTGTGTCAGATGCTTTGGACCATGGTTAAGGATTTGGTTCTTTCTATTGAGTGAAAATCTCTAGATAACTGTAAACATTTTGCTAAAAACCATTATTCACAATTGAAGGATTTCCTACCTGGGTCAGGCGATTTTAAGCAAGCTCTGGCTTGTTTTAACAAAGTAAAGGCAGCCAAAAGATAAAACTTATTTGAAAATATTTACCAGTTTGTTAGTGTCCATAGACTGTTAATAAAGGAATGTAAATTCAGATGAGACATATGAAAATGTTCTAAAACTACTCTTATTAATTTAAATAGCATGGTGGACATACCTTTAAACCTTTGGCAGAAATTTACGAGCAGCATGTTACTAAAGTGAATGAAGAGGTAGCTAAACTTCGTCGGCGTCTCATGGAACTGATCAGCTTAGTTCAAGAAGTGGTAAGAGTATAACCAAAAGATCATTATCCGTTTATAGTCTATCTTATATAATGTATATTTTGATAATACAAATCAATCAGATGTTGAAGTTAAGATTTGAAAATTTGATAGGATATATTTATTGTCAGTCTCACCAACTTCAAACTAACTGAGAAATTTGGATCCAAACCCCTGGCCTGTTCTGCAGTTGGGGTTAGAGAATTGCCTCCTCTTATAGAGAATCAGTGAGTTCAATAAACCTGTTTGTTAGAGAGTCATTATTGACTTACAAAGTCTTTAAGTCATTCGTTCTTTGGACCTCTGGCTTTTGAGAGTTTCTGTTACCAAGGAATGAATTATTACTGGTGTCTTGAATTAGATTCTTGTATAATTGAAAGTAATATTTAACACTACTCTTCAGATATTGTATGGATCAAACAGCTTTGGTGAGCTGTTTACCATTTATAATACTGCCATGAGAAAATGCAATAAGCATCAAACATTTAGGTACTAAATATACTTTTGGAATATATTTTGTTTAAAGTTGCCAGAATGACAATTGTTATTAAATAGGTTTGTGACCATTCCTAACTTAAGATGTCGTTTTTATTTTACCCCTTCAGGAATCAAGATCCAGATCATCATTGATAACGTTCTTTATATAGAAAGCAGTGTTTTCGAGTTGCATGTATGCTATCTGCAGAATCATTTTGGAATATAAACAAGTGGGATGGTTTCTATTTGGCCATCATCTAACTACTTTTCTTCCTATTACTTTCTCTTGGCAGTATTAAAATTTAGTCATTAGGGAGGGTGTAGTAGGCTGAGATTCTTACTGCTTATATTTATAATAATAAGTATAGGAAAAATTGCTTTTTATTTGAGGTATGCTATTACAAAATCTATATGTACTCTAATCTTTGAAAAACTTATTTTGTTTCTGTGTTTTGAAAAAGAAAAACTTGTAAACTAAAGTAGATATGGCTTAAAATTTTTTAAAATTTGTTTTAGGGTTGTGCACAATGTGAATTGGCTTTGGTATACATTGTTTTTGAATGGTGGTTTCCTATCAGAGATATGATTGAGTCTTTGAGTATGTGCTCTGTGTGTGTTACCTAAACCAATTTTTTGTAATTGCATATCTGTCTGTTTATTAATTGTTTATTAATTGCTTATTTTTAAGAATTTTTTCCTCTGGTTCAGCTCGATGTACAATTTTTTTTTAAAGCAGTGAGTTTCCTATGATATAAGACCAATTAAAAAGTATTATTGGCTTACAGTTTTTAAAGAGGAAATTAACTGACTTTAAGAATAATTGCAGTGATTAATATCTATTTGCTTCTGTTTTAAAAATTCTTCAGTTAAAATTTTTTTACTTGTTTATGTTCTAGGAAAGAAATGTAGAAGCTGTAAGAAATGCAAAAGATGAGCGTGTTCGGGAAATTAGGAATGCAGTGGAGATGATGATTGCCCGGTTAGACACACAGCTGAAGAATAAGCTTATAACACTGATGGGTGGGTGTTTTTCTATGCTACTGGGGTGCATGGTGCTTTGAGCTTTCTTGAGACTCAATCTTTGAAAAGTAAAGTTTGGTGAATTGTTTAGGCTAGGAAAAGATTGATTTCAAAAAATAAAAATTTCACCTATTAAATGTCTCTCTGTATCAGGTAATGTTACTCCAAATTGATACAGCTCCTGCTAACCTCATGAGATATGCTTCCAGCTCTTCAGACTTTGTGGTTTAAAAGAAAATGGTCTGATTAGGCAAGCATACCTATTTGGTCTCCTTTTTTTTTTTTTTTTTTTTAAATATGTAAAGCAGTTTCTTTTCTATTCCTGATAATCTCTAGTAATTCCTATAATTATAACTCCTTTATTCCTGTGTGTTTCCAGCTTCTTGAGACTATTTTCCTCTGGGCATTCTTTTTTACAGGTTCTTATGTTCAAAGAACAAACCTACTGCTGACATTAAACAAATATCTTGCCCACTTACTACATTCTTTTAAGCCACAAATTTTGGGGAGGAATTATTATGAAATAATTGAGTAAAAAATTCACTTTTCTAGATCTTTATATTTTGAAAGATGCAATAACATTAATTTATTTACAAAGTATATTGTAATCATATATTTCTTAGATGAATTTAGTTGATCTAAATTGCATTTTCTCTAAAACTAGTAAGGGTTGGTTCTGAAATCCTCTTATCAAAGCTACTATAGTATTAGATTCAACCTCCTAGAGCTCTGGGAAAATTTTTTTAGGGTAGCTATAATGAAGTTTTGCTTTTTTAAAATTGATGCCTTATTATTGAATATGTTCTGTGAAAGTTAATTTTCTTCTTAAACCAATAATGAGCCTGAATGTTAGTGTTTTGCTATTTTTAAAAGGTCAGAAGACTTCTCTCACACAAGAAACAGAGCTTTTGGAATCTTTACTTCAGGAGGTAGAGCACCAGGTAATGAAATATTAAATGAAATAAAGTCTTTAACTCTTTTTGTGCATATGCTTTAAAAAATTTTAAAGATTATGTAAGATTAAAAGATCCGGGGATTTATGTGCCATTCTGGGGATTTTTATGAAATAAGAATCAGCTGTTCATCTCAAGTTTTCTCCATTGTGTTTGGGAACTAGAGAAAATTAATTAGATTTTGTTTTGTAAGGATGGAATTATTTTTACTGGGAATAATGCATATGCATCTGTAAATTTATAAAAGATTATAATGTGATATGACTTAAGTGGTATCTTTGAGATAGAATATTATTGCTAATTTCAAGCCCAAATTAGTATTTTTATTTATTAAGGACATTTTAATTAAGTACTAAATAGACAGCCTGCATTGTTTTAGATGTTTAGAACGTAGCAGTGGAGAAATGGAAAAAATCTGTCCTCATAAGTTTATATTTTAGATTAGGGGTAGGTGAGTGTGAAGAACATAGCGAATGAATAAATAAAATGTATAGTGTCCCTACAAGTATTTGATATAGTTATCTGTCTTGATTTTAGTTTTTGGAATTCTTGAGTTCTTTTCTATGCCTGATACATAGCTTTCCCCTGAGATTTCTTAATTATCATCTTGGGGATTCCCTTCACTTCTTTCTTGCATTGAATTCCATGTTTCCTCATTCTCATGGCTTCCACTTTCTTGATTTGCTCATTTGTGATGGTATTACACTTCCTATTTTAGCTTTCTTGAAAGGGTAATCAGAATAAATTTTTCAAAATTGTATGTCTGAAAATGTTTTTATTCAATCTTTACACTTGACTGACGGTTTGGCTGGTAAGATTCAGTACATAAATATTTATTTAAATTCTCTTGTTTTCTAGTACTCCCACTCATAATTATGCATGTTGTTCGCCTAGTCCAGGGACTTTATTTTATTCCTTCAAGAGAATAAGCCAGCAGCCTTCTGCCAGTGATGTGACAAATTTAAACCTGCTTTGGTGAAGTAGGGCCAGGGATCTGGGGACCTATGTGCCTTTTTTAAAACAAACAAACAAACAAACAAAAACAGCTTTATTGAGGAATAATTGATATAAGATAAACTGCGTGTATTTAAAGTGTATAATTTGGTAAGTTTTGACAAATGTATATACCTGTGAAGCCATCACCATAGTCAAGATAGTGAATACATCCATCTATCCTCCAAAATTTCTTTGTGCCTCTTTGTAAACCTCTCCTGCTTCTACCTAGCCTTCCCCCACCAGGCAACCACCTATCTGCTCTCTGTCATTATAGATTAGTTGGCGTTTTTTAGAGTTTTATATAATTGAAATCATATGCATTATATGTTCGTTTTATGTCTGTCTTCTTTCACTGAGCAAAATTATTTTGTGATTTGTTCATATATCAATAGTTCTTACCTACTTAATTGCTGAGTAATATTCCATTATATGTATATGCCACAATTTGTTTTTCCTTTCAACTGTTTATGGTCATTTGGGTTGCTTCCTGTTTTTGGCTTTTACAAATAAAGCTGCGGTGAATATTCATGTACAGATGTGTATATTTCCTTTTCTCTTGGGTCCATCTGAGATAAAATGTCTGGGTCAAATGGTAGATAATGATTAACTTAGTAACTGGCAACTGTTTTCTGAAGTGATTGTACCATTTTATATTTCCATCAGTAGTCTAAATAGAGTACCAGTTCCTCCACATATGGCTTTAATTTGCATTTGCCTTATAACTGATGTTAAGCATCCTTTTTTTTTTTTTTTTGGTTGACCTCACAGATGGCAAGGACCTTGTCAGCTTACAATCCCTTATTTTTTTCATTTTTTATGCCTACAGCACCTGGTCTTCCTAGGTGGTCTTCCATCCAAGTGCTAACCAAGCCTTATCCTGCTTAGCCTCTGAGATAGATGGGATAAGGCTTCTTAAGGGTAGCATGGCCATAAACAAGCATCCTTTCTTAAACTTATTTGCCATCTGTATATTTTCCTCGTTCAGGTGTCTATTCAGATTTGTCTCCTATCATTTTATTGATTTGTTTTCTTGTTGGGTTTTGAGAGTTCTTTATACAAAGAACTTGATGTAAGTCCTTTATTAGATATGTTTTACAAAGATTTTCTTCAGATCTGTGGCTTGTCTTTTCATTCTCTTTAAAGTGCCTTTTGAAGAAGAGAAGTTTTTAATTTTGATGAAATGTAAGTTATCAATTTGTTCTTTTGGTGTCATAGCTAAGAAATCTTTACATAACTAAAAATCTCAAGATTTCTCTCCTATGTTTTCTCCTGAAGTTTTTTTATAGTTTTAGGTTTTTTTTTTTTAAGTCTGATCCATTTAGAGTTATTTTTGTATGCGAGATATTTGATCCACAGTGGTTTTTTGTTTTTGTATGTTTGTTTTCACATATTGCTATCCAGTTCTAGCACTGTTTGTTGAAGATCAGCCTCTCATCACTGAACTGCCTTTGCATTTTTTTTTTTTAATTATCTTTTTTTAATACCCCCATTTCACCCTCGACCTACGGATGTTGCCGTCTTCCCTTAAGAACTGGATCTCTGAAGGTGGGGCATCTCCTCTCATGTGTTCTCTGCACACACCTGGGGCCTGATGCACCCAGGGTATGGATTGTAGCTTCACTAGGGCTCGAACCCAGGACCTTTTGCTTATAAAGTAGACGTGCTAACCACTACTTTTAACCACTACGTGCTAACCATCCTTTGCATTTTTTAAAAAAAATTAGTTGTCTACATAGACGTTGGCCTACCTCTAGACTCTGTTCTATTCCACCGTTTTATTTTATGCCAATACTACAGTGTTTTGATTACGGTGTCTTTATAATAAAAGATAGTATCACCTTTTCAGCTTTGTTCTTTTAAGAGTCTGTTTTGGCTATTACAAGTTTTTTTTGCATTTCTATAATTAATTTTAGAATTAGCCTGTTAATTTCTACCAAAAAAAGTTTCAGGGCTTTGATTGGAATTGCATTGGATCTATAGATTATTTGGGAAATATGTGACATTTTAACAGTAGTGAGTCCTCATTTCATGAAGAAGGCTCTATTTATTTAGGTCTTCTATAATTTCTCTCAGCAGTGTTTTATAGTTTTCAGGGTACAAGTTTTTCTCATCTTTTGTTAGATTTATTCAGTATTTCAGAATTTTTGATGTTACAAATGGTGTTTTTAAAAATTTTCAATTTCTGATTTCTTGTGTTTATACATTGATTTTTATATATTAATCTCGTATCCTGCAATCTTGCTAAATTTTATTTGTTCTAGTAGCTATTTTATAGATTCCTTGGATTGCCTGTAGATTAGTCATGTCAACTCTAAATAAAAAGTTTTCTTTCTGATCTGGCTGCCTTTTATTTCTTTTTCTTGTTAGGTTTTACTGGCCAGAACTTCAATATAATGTTGATTTATCATGTTAGCTGTAGGTTTATTGTAGATGTCCTTTATCAGGGTTAGGAATTCCCTCTTATTCCTGTTTGATGAGAGCTTTCATTAGGAATGAATATTGGATTTTGTCAAATTCTTTCTCTGCATGTATTGAGATAATCATGTGGTTTTCTCTTTTAGTTTTTAAAATGGATTAACTTAAAAAAATATTAAATGAACTTTGTAATCCTGTGTTAAACACCCTGGTTTGGTTGATGTATTGTCCTTTTAATATATTACTGGATTTGATTAGCTAAGATTTTGTTGAGAATTTTTGCATTTTTTGTGCATGAGGGATATTAGACTGTAGTTTTTTCTTCAGATATCTTTGTCTTTATTATCAAAGTAATGCTGTTCTCAAAGAATAAGTTTTAAAATTAGTCTTCTTCAGTTTTCTGGAAGAAGTTTTGTAGAATTGGTATTGTTTCTTCCTTAGATGTTTGATAAAATTCACCAGTGAAGTCATTTGGGACTGGTTTTCTTTGTGGACTAGTTTTTGATTACAAATTCAAATTCTCACATAGATATAGGGCAGTTCGTATTATCTATTTCTTCTTCAGAAAACTTTGGTAGTTTGTATCTTTTAAGTAATAATTCTAGTTCATTTGAATTTGCCGAATTCATTGGCATAAAGTTCATAATATTCCTTTAGCAGCCTTTTAACATTTGGAGACTATAACGATGCCACTGCTCTTTTTCCTTATATTGGTAATTCATGTTCTCTTTTTTTTGTCCTTGATGCGTTTGTCTAGAGGATATCGATTTTTAATGTTTTCAGTGAACTAGGTTTTGGTTTGGTTTTCCTCTTTTTGTTTTCTTATTTCTTTGATTTTTGTTTTGACCTAATTGTTTCTTTTGCTTAGTTTGAGTTTAATTTACTCTTTTCTCAAACCTTAAGCTAGAAGCTGGGGTTATTGATTTGAGACTTCTGTTCAAATCTTACATTTCTTCTGATTACTTTTTTAAACCATGGATTTCTCAGAAGTACGTATTTAGTTTCCAAATATTTGGGATTTTCCTGATAGTCTGTAATGTCATAAAGTCAAGTTGGTTGATGATGATATTCAAGTCTACTGTATCCGTGCAAACTTTGTTTCATCAGTTTTTGAGAGAGGTATTGAAATTTTCAGCAATAGTTAGAAACTTGTCTGTTTCTTCTGGTACGTCTGTTAGTTTTTGCTTTAGGTATTTTGAAGCCATTCAATTATGGGCATAAACATCTAGGATTGTTATATCAAAAAGCCAATTCAGCTTTCATTTAATTATATTTGATATCAAAATGTTGTTTAACTTTTCATTTAACTAGTGTTACCATGCCATATTTTAATTCTGTCATTTTATTTTTAATGTATTCGTTTCTAAGCATTTAAAGTGTGTCTTGTAGGTAGCATGTAATTGGGTCAGGTTTTTTTATTATCTAATATAATCTTTGGCTTTTATCTGGGATGTTTAGAACATTCACATTCAGAGTGCTTACTGATGTGAATTTTGAGTCTAAAAATCTTGCTATTTTCTATTTGTTACATCTGTTTTTTGTTTCCCTTTTTTTTGGTCATTTTTCGATTGAGTATTTTTTTAGAATTTGAGTATTGTTATCAGTGAATGACACCGATGTCATTAATAAAAATGTGAATGGATTAAGTTGTACTTTTGAAAATCCTATGATGAACTGTTTGATGACACGGATCTAGAGAATGATGAGGAATTTAAAGTGAACGCATTACTAGTGATAAAAAGGAAAACTACATTATACAAAGGGAACCTTAAGCAGATAGTCATGATTTTGTATTCTAACAACATAAAACTTGGAATATATAAAGCAGATACTGACAGAATTATAATATTTTGATAAACTCACTATCTATAGCAGATGGTTAAAAAATACCTGATAGCTCCAACTAACAAAAGATTGTAAAAGTAGAGGATATTTGAAAAAGAAAATTAAGACCCTTGATCTAAAAGATATATTGGAATCCTAAATCCCAAAATGAACAACGTTTTTTTTAAGTTCACATGGAACAATTTTAACATTTGATATTGTATTAAGGTATACAGAAGTCTGGAGAAATTTCAGAAATTTATATAAGGGGTATTTTCTGTGACCACAGTGTAATCAGAAACATAGGTTAAACAATCGTGTATGAAAATTTACATTTATGTGTATGTTAAATATCTACATAGTTTTTAAGTAGGACATTGTAATTAAAATGGTAAATTATTAAAATAATAGATTTAGCTAAGGGATATTTAGAAGGAAACAGTCTAAAATGCAATTTTAAAAAAATTGACTATATGAGTTAAGTCTTCAACTTAAGAGGAAACAATAGTGTAGAAGCATAAAATAGAAAAATCTTGAAGATAGTAATGATATTAACAAAAGAGAGTGTCATGAAATAGTTGAGGGGATCAGCACACTCAATATTAGATCTTTGGAAAAAATTAATTAAATAGGAGATACCCTAGCAAGGTTGATGAAGAAAAATAAAGAAAGCATCCTATAGTATATTGGGAAGAAAAACAGACATAACCACAAATAAAGTAGAAATTTAAATAATAAAAAAATATTAAAAATAAATATATAATTTCTGCTATATACCACGAACTGTTCTGCGTGCTTTACAGAAAATGAGCAACTTTACTCAGGTAGAATCTACAGGAAAAGTGTAATTTTCTAGAAAATTATAATTACCAAAAATAAGAAAGAATATAATTTAAACTAAGAAACATTAAGTAAATTATGTTGGTAATAAATTTCTCTCTTTCAAAAGATATCAGATCTAGACTAATGGAAAAATTTTACCAAATCTTTAAATATCTGTTGCTTATCATAAGCAGTTCTTTCCTTTGAAAATACAAAAAGTATGAAAATGAACATCTCATTCTTTTGAGACTCATATAGCATTAATAACCAATTTGGCATATGAACAGTGTAAGAAAAGAAAATTAAAGCTCAATCTTACTGTAAACATAAATGCCAAAATCTTAAATACTGGCAAATCAAAATCAAGATATTTAAGAAAAACAAGAAAGCAGGATCAGGTAGGGTTAATCACAGGAATGAAAGGAATGTTTCATTATCAGAAAAATGTTTTGATTGTAACTCAGGAGATTAGAAGGCAAAACCACATGAATATCTAAATAGAAATGAATAAAATAATATTAATTTAAAAAATATTCAGTTATATTTGATCTTTGTTCAAATATATTTATTTAGCAAAATATGAGTAACTTTAACTTTATTAAAGGTACCTACTTAAAACTAAGGTTAAAAAAAAATCTGAGATTGCCTACTGCCAGTGTTTTACTTCTGAGGGTGCTGGTTCTTATTTTCAAAATAAGACAATAAATGTGGTATAAATAAATAGGAAGAGATAAAATTCATTTGTGGAAGATATTGTTATATAGATAGAAAATATATAGCTGTTAAACCTTTTTGGTGAGCAGATTTTGGTTGTTGATATAAAATCAAGGTATACAAATCACTAGTGTTCCTGTATGTCAGGAATAATGAGCTAGAAAATTTAATTGAAAAAATGCCTTTCATATTGGTGATAAAAATAAATGATTTTGAATAAATCAAGCAAGATATTGAAAACCTTATAGAGACAGTTATAAAAATCAAGATATAAAAATCACTAATGAAGACCTTTGTAGAGATATCAATTATAAAACAAAAAAGAGTTGATTAGAGAAAGTGTGCTGCATCTCATTGACTTTCAGATGTATATTTTGTTACATTATATTGGTACAGCCATAATTTATTGACTGTGGCACATAAATTGACTGTGGCACATTTATTTTTAGTGGCACATAAAGTTATATTTAATAATCAAGGGTCTATTACATTTTATGGACTATATAGTATATTTAGCCAGGGGAAAATTCAACATCACAAAGGTACAATTCTTCAAATGTAATCCATTATTTATTTCAACATGAATTTTCTTGGAATTTGGTAAAATTTTAATATTAACATGAAAGAACAAAGGACCCCAGATAACCAATGATCCTGGATTAAAAAGAAAGAAGAACAAATTTGGGGTTCTTGTTATATCTCATATCAAAACATAATATAAAATCATAGTAATTAGGACACAGGTTTCATCATAAACAGAAAAATGGACAAGCAGAACAGAATAAAGTCAGGAGTAGACCCCCAGGTATGTATGAAGACTTGATATATGATAGAGGTGGAGGAAGTTGGACCTTTCAACAAATATTGTGTGGGAAATGAAATTCAGTCTTCATTTTACACCATACTCAAGACTCAGTTCCAGGTGGATTAAAGACCTAAATATAAATCACAAAATTTGATTTTTAGAAGAGAATATCTTTGGTATGGGTAGAGAAAGATTTCTCAAGGCACAGTAGGTGCACAATATAAAGAATATAAGGTTTGAATGCATTATAATTAAAACTTTTTGAACAAAATTTTCCAAAACTAGGTTGACAAGCCATAGACTTGGAAAAGATATTTGTCATTCCTAAAACTGAACAGCAATGGATATCCAGAATTTATAAGGAAATACAGCTCAACCACAAATAATGATCTCATTATTAAAACAATCTCATTAAAAGTGGAAGGGGATATGAACAGATAGTTAACAGAAGTAGACGGTCAGATGACTAGTAAATTGAAATTTCATTGATAATCTGGTAAATACAAGCTAAAATCACTACACAGTGCTGTCTTACACTCATTAGGTTGGCAAAAATTAATAAGTAAAAATGTAAAGGTGCCAAGAATGTACAACAAAGGGAACTTATACACTGCTAATGGAAACAA
The DNA here is from genome assembly GCF_902729225.1 of Pteropus medius. Classification (NCBI taxonomy): domain Eukaryota; kingdom Metazoa; phylum Chordata; class Mammalia; order Chiroptera; family Pteropodidae; genus Pteropus; species Pteropus medius. Next base: position 4,936,816 of record NW_024349799.1, on the reverse strand, counting down.
ATCTGCAAACATTGGAAAGCAGTTGGCTACTATCTGCTAAAAATTGACAGTATGCTTTAATAGAAATTCCAGTCCTAGAGAAACTTGCATATGTGTGCAAGGAACTGTGTGCAAGAATCTTTTCCAGAGTTATTTTTTAAAATGAATAATAGGAAACAACCTAAATATCCATTGATAAAGAAAATAAATTGTGCTGTATTCATGCAGTGATATTCTTTAAAACTGTCAAAATTAGTAGATTATGAATATCAGTACAATTAAATCTTGAAAACAATGTTGAGCGAAGAATGTAAGCTACCTGGTGATACAGCCTGATAGTATTTATTAAAGTCTGAAAACATTTAGTACATTGTTTATGGATGTGTGTAGACGCATATACTTGTAGAAACACGTGTAGTTTATAGTGATAGTAAACTTCACTTGTAGGAGTGAGTTACTTTAGGAGTACTCATAGTATGTATTCAATAAATATTTGAATAAGAGCTATAAATTTTGATATTTATTATGATACTAGTCATATCATTCTTAGTGCTGTAAGCAACTGTCATTGAAAAGATATAAAACCCAGTTGTACTGAATTTTATGAATATAATCCATATGCCATTTGATAGTGTGTTAGTTCGCTATGGCTGCCCTAACAAAATACCACAGATTGGAGGTTTTAATGACAAAAATTTGTTTTCTCATTGTTCTGGAGGCTGGAAATCCAAGATTAAGGTTGGTTTCCTTTGAGTCTCTCTTTAATTTGCAAATGACTATCTTCAGTGTTCTCTAAAGACTTTCCTTATCTCCAACTGTAGTACACTCTGAAGTATTGAGAGTTGGGAGATTGCAGCATATTTTTTTTGGAGGGAGGGCATGTACATAGTTCAGCCCATAACATTTTACAAAACTGTCAAACTGTTTCATATACAGCTTCATGATCGTTATAACAAACCCAGTAAAACAAGGGAAGATATTCCAGTTTTACACGTAAACACTCTCTCAGAGTCAGTGTGTGTGACAGAACTAGGACTTCATACTGGTCGTCTTGAATACAAAATTAGTAGTCTTGACTATCATGCTTATTTTACTAAAGTCGGATTTGTCACTTTTTACCTTTGGCATAACAAAGTATTTCCCAAATCGATATGGGTTAAAACTTTTTTTGTGTATGTTTACATCTTAAAATTTCTCTAGTTCCTGGAATGCAATTTGAGAAGTTCTTGTTTGAAAGCTATCAACCTGTATGTATTAATACGTAATGGCCTCACTGTAGCAGTCTAAAATATATTTGTTTAAAAGTGGATTTACCCTAATATATAAGGAGAGAAAAATGCATTAAAATCAAATACACTTAATGACTTTACTGTTTAGAATGCGAATAAATAAACCTATATTCTTTGAGATTCTTAATTCTCAAACTCACTTTGAAAGTCATTCTATTTTTCTGTATCTCATTTTTTTAGTATAGAACCAGAATAATTTCTGTTACCCTTTTTTTATTAAGGAGGTGCCAATGAACAGTCATAATTTTTTTCTCACACAGTTGCGGTCTTGTAGTAAGAGTGAGTTGATATCTAAGAGCTCAGAGATCCTCATGATGTTTCAGCAAGTTCATCGAAAGCCCATGGCATCCTTCGTTACCACTCCTGTTCCACCAGATTTTACAAGGTATGACAGTTTTTAAACCTCATTTTTATATGAAGTTTATGTGCAAATGCACGTACTTATTTCAAGAGAATGTTGTTTTCATCTTTTTTTTAAGATGCTGTTTATAATGTTGTGGTGTAGTGAACTTTAGTTTATGCATGTAATGGTTTAAAAAATTCTAGTGGACTTCCTACACTTCTGAGCGTAAAGAGATGACAGTGAATTAGGAATTGGTTACTTCTTGGAGCTTCATCTTCATACTGTAGGAAAAAAATTGATCCCATTTTATTTCATTCTTTATTTCATTCAGTGTCCGTTTTTTTTTTAACTGAGATATAATTGACGTATAACATTAGTTTCAGGTTCACAACATTATGATATAGTATTTGTGTATCTTGCGAAATGATCACCACAGTAAATCTAGTGGTGATTTTCGTGATGACAACTTCTAAGGTCTCTGAGCAACTTTTAAATATACAATACAGTATTATTAATGATAGTCACTATGCTGTACATTACATTCCCATGACTTAATTATCTTATAACTGACAGTTTTTACTTTTTGACCCCCGTTTTTCGATTCTTCATATAAGTGAGATCATACGGCATTTGTCTTTCTGTCTTATTCTCTTTCTGACTTATTTCACTTAGCATAATACTCTTCAAGGTCCATTCATGTTGTCTCATGTTTATTCTTTTATTTACCTTTTGAGTTTTCTTATATCTTGTTACATGGTGACTATAACTTATTTACATGTATTTTGTCAAAAGGAAAACTCATGAATGGATGAAATGCCAAAAGATTTTGAAGGTGACATGATGTTATCTCCAGACCCTAAAAGATAGGGGGAGGAAACAGTTGGCTGCATTCGATGTATCTTTTTAGTTTTTATCTTGGGCAGTCTTAGAATTCTGAACAGCATAATTTTTTTAAGTATGTTTAGACTATACTATGGTGTTAATAGCAGTGGTTCTTAACACTGGTTGTATTTTAAACTCATCTGGGATTATTTTGAAAATTACCAATGCTGGCCTATACCTCAGGTCATTTGAAATAAAATCCCTGTGGGTGTATTAGTATGCTTTGATTGCTATTACAAAATGCCACAGACTAGATGGCTTATACAACAGAAGTTTATTCTCTCACAGTTCTGGAGGCAAGAAGTTCAATATCCAGGTGCTAGAAAATTTGCTTACTGTTGAGGCCTCTCTTCCTGGCTTAAAGACAGCTGCCTCCTCACTGTGTCCTCATATGACCTTTTCTCTGCATGCATAGAGATCAGTCTCTGGTGTGTGTGTCTTTTCCTAATTTAAAGACTCAGTTCGTATTAGGTTAGGGTCCTACCCTTATAACCTCGTTTAACCTTAAATACCTTTCTAAAGGTCCTGTCTCCAAATATAGTCACATTGGGGGTTAGGGCTTTAACATGAATAGTTCAGTCCATAATATTGGATACAGCTAGGAATTTGTAGTTTTTTGTTTTTTTTTTTAATTCTTCTTAGCTTATTCCTAAAATGAGAGATTAAACCACTGTTTCAGAGGAATATATTGATATGACAGACTAGTCCATCTTATACTTTAGAGATGGCTTATGAAATGCTATCAAGTGTTTCTAGCATGTTGAGGGTATGGTACATTAGGAAACAGCCTTCGCTGTTTATGTGTTTAGCTTCTTTTTCTTTATTCTATAATATGCGATGTCCTCTTTGGCCACAGGGTGTTGATTGTACTAGACTATGGTGTAAGCCAGGGTTTTTTAATCCTGGCATTGTTGACATTTTGAGAGGGATAATTCTTCGTTGGGTGGAGGGAGCTTTCCTGTGTATTGTAGGTCATAGCATCAATAACACCTCTTCCTTTACAATTGTGACAAGAATGTTTCTAGACTTTTTCAAATGTGTCCTGGACACAAAATTGCCCTTGGTTTAGAATCACTGGTTTAAGCCTTTGTTCCTCATCATAGATGTACTCCTGAGGATCATGACCACCCACAGTTCCATAAATGGAAGGGCAAAATTTTTCTGGCAGCCAGAACTCAGGTAGTTCTCACTGACCAAGAAGCTATGTCTTTGTTTCTTTCTGAATTAACAAACCAGATACAATATTCATTATTTATTAAAGCACTGAATATTATTAAAAGGACTGAGCATTTGCTATTATTAAGTAAATATGGTTGAACTAAGGATGTTCATTAATGTTCCAAGGCTGCCTCTTCAATAATGTCTTCAGCCGTTTTAGTTTTGAATACACATATTTTTTGAACCATTCCATCACTAGTGGAATGAAATAAGTTTTGACATACATATCATATATAAAGATAAGTGTTTTTAATTCAAACTATGGTACATGGATCACCTATGTCAGAGCTGGAGTATTTATCCAAAATGCAAGTTTCTAGGCCCGTTCCCTGACAGCCTTTAGGAGTGATATCCAGAAAATGAATCTTGAGCATTCTAAATAATTCTGCACTAAAGTTTGGGACCCATTCATATAGGTAAACTATTATCCTGTGACCACTTGGCAGCAGCTAATCAGGTAGGCAACTCTGTTTTAGATTTCTTGAGTGTCAGTCTGCCACATCCAGTGATTGTTTTAATTTCTATTCCCTTTCTAACTGCCCAGAGAACTCAGGACCCCAACAGTCTTTTGCTTTCACTAACTTTTTTTTGGTTGTAGATGGAAGGGCCTGAAATTGGGAGGGGGAAGGTAGGAGGCACATCAATAAAGAAGAAACCACCAAAAAATTAAAAAATTTAAAAGTCTGAGAATTAAGGAACTTTTTGTGGGTAAAGGTTACCTTAGGGTTCCCTCTTTCCAGTAATGCTTAATGTCTTATTGGAAATTTTGGTTTATAACTTAACCGTAATTTTTATTAGAAACTCAGTTCATTAGTTGCAGTATACAGGAAACAAGTATTCATATGTTGATGCATTGAGCAGCAAAAAAAGTGGGCCAAGTAAGAAAGGCCAGCATTTATTTACATTAAGTTACAGATCAAAGTTTAGATGTGCAAAGCAGTGGTGAATGTTCCTAAGCTTTGAGGTCATGACTGGATTGTCTTAAGTTCCATCAGTTGATGATTGGAGATGGAGCCACAATGGAAAATAAAAGGCCATTAAACAATTGCAATGTTATTTTTTAAGGACTGTATGCTCAGTACTGTCCTAGGTGCTACAAAGGAGACATGGAAGAGGAACTAATAATTTTACTGAGTATATTTTCCAAATTCAATAGTAGAGAATTGTATCTTAAAGTCTATTATTTGTTACTCAGTTACCTACTGTCTGATATCAGAAATTCTGAAAAGAAATCAAAGTAGAGACTGGTGTGGTAAAGATTCCATACCTAGAAGAGAACTGTAGACCTTGAAAGATACTTAGGAATTCATTAGGCTGATGGGAATAAGATATGTATGCATGAACAAAAAATGTGATGTGATAAGAGCTGCTAGCTATATTTGGAGGACAGCAAGGAAATCCATTTTAACCAGAATTAAAGGGCTCTTGAAGGTGTTGGAGTGTTGTAGGAAATAAGACTGCATAAGTGTCCTCAGGGAGAACTTAAAAGGTAGAATCAAAAAAAAAAGCTAGACTGATATAGCTCTTCGTCCATAGAATGTTTTAAATTTCTGGGAGAAATGGTCGAGTTGGGAAGGAAGACCAATTTTTATGTAGCTGGAAAGGAAAACCGATCTGTTATATTGTAATCACAAATTTTCACAATCCAGTCATGACCTCAAAGCTTAGGAACATTCACCACTGCTTTGCACATCTAAACTTTGATCTGTAACTTAATGTAAATAAATGCTGGCCTTTCTTACTTGGCCTTGTTTCTTTGCTGCTCAATGCATCAACACATGCATACTTGTTTCCTGTATATTGTAATTCATGAACTGAGTTTCTAATAAAAATTATGGTTAAAATTATGGAAGAAATGGATACTTGTGGTCCTCTTTCTTCCCTTCGTTCATTAAGTCATGATGAGGACTCTGGTCTAGAGATTTGCAGATCAATATTTTTCGGATTACTGGGCTAGATAGAGATGGTTTGAGGCTAGCTTCTTCATATTCTCTGACGATAAATACTGACACATTCATCAGATAAGTTCAGTCATAAAGACTGGAGTAGAGGAGATATAGAAATAAAACTATGAGAAGGTAAAGCTGTATTTGTAGGCAGAGTGGTAACATCAGTATGCTTTCAGATAACCTCTGAAGGGATGAGCATAACGTGGAGATGTTAATAAGTAGTGATGAAATCAGATGGCTTAGTAGTCTCTATGGCTTTGTGTGTATGTAAAGATGAAAAAGAAATTTTTGATCCGGTATTTTCATGAAATTATAAGAATTTTCTAGCAAATGTTTGTAAATATTCAGTGAATATTTGAATGCCAGCTATGTTCTAGGAATGTGCTAGGTGCAAGTAGTAGGCATGACGAAGTTTTTATTTCCTCAAATTATAAATTCTGTGTTAAAGAGATGATTAAAGCAATAGTGAAATCAAATGATGACTGGTGATAGGGAGAGTATATGCATCCTGTTTAATGCTGCCCCATAGCACTAACTTGTTATATTATTTGTGTCTGAAAGTTTTCTTTTAAAAATATGCATATGTACTAATCAAAAACAGACTCACAGATATAGAGGACAATCTGGTGTTGGCCAGAGAGGAGGGGGTTGGGGCACTGGGAGAAAGAAGTAAAGGGTTAAAGATGTACAAATTGTTAGTTGACAGATGGTCACGGGGATGAGGAGCACGGCATAGAGAATTCAGTTAGCATTAAGGTAATGGCTAGGTATAGAGCCGGAGGAGAGAAAGAGCAGTCAGGGGGGTGGTTTTATAAACTATATAAATGTCTAACCAATATACTGTATACGTGAAACTAATAATACAACTAAACAAAATATCTACATACGTAGGCCTATATCACAGTACCTTAGGATTGATAGATCTGTTTTCTGTGTTCTGAATGTGATCATTTTCTGTCAGCAAGTGAGAGCTAGGGCAGACCGTACTGTACCTCTTGGTTAGTGAGCTTTAGCAACCTATATTCAGTTTATAAGCTTTTTTCCTCACTGTTCTGAAGATCTTGCAAGATTAGCAGGCAACTGGAGGTTGGTTGGAGTCTTTAGACATTATGAAATATGTTATGCATTTAGTGGCAGAATTGACCAACAATTTACTTGTGTGATTGGAAGTTGCATGAAATTATAGCCCAAAGCATGTCATGACTTGACCAAATTTGAAGACTATTCTGAGGAGACTCCCTTGAGCCCTGATTCAGTTTATAGTTCCAGGAATGCTTCCCAGGCACTAATTACATTGGTCCTCTTAATTGGGGTTTGTGTTTATTGAGTGCTAAGAGAGCATATAATGAGAAGTTAGAGCAGACCTCCAAAGATACGTGACTTCTAATTTGTTATCTGAAGGAACAGTAAGGGATAACCATGCTATAGGATCTGGGAATGAGGAATGTGAATCTTGGAAGAAGTAACAACTGCCTAGGGATATGGTAGGGGTACTTAACAATTAGATAATAGCTATACAGTTTACAGTTACAAGGCAAACTACATCTACTTACTGTGACAAGATGTGAGCTATTCAGCTATAGGTACTACTATAAAATAAAGAATAATGTATTTTTTAATCTATTTTGTATTTTCATTGGCAAATTACTAATTTCTTTAGGAACTTTCACTGACAATACTGTGGATGTATCTTGTATCTTATTTTGGTAATCACAAATTTTCATGAATTTGAACTTTAGAGAATATATTTGAAGATATTGATGAAATGGCTTGCAGTTTACCTTTTTGGTAAATTTATAATTTTATATATTAAATGTATAATACTGTTACAGTACTGTGTGACAGTGTCTTTATCATAAGTGACTTTTGAGGTATTCTAGTGATAGTGCTTTGGATTGTTCACATGATCAAAGGGTATTAGCAGCAAAATGGACTGTCACTTTGCCTGTATGTTGTAGTTATAGTTCATTTCTCTTTGGAGAGTATATGAAACTAAAGTTGTCTGAGGTAACCTCACCTTGCCAAGAAACTGTTAATGTGCTCATCCATCCTGATTGACCCCTGTGGGATTATGTATTCTTACTCTACAAAATTGTGTAGGTTTATTTGCTAGAAAATAGCCTCAGAGTCTTTAGAGTCTGTTAATATTCCTCCTAATTTGTTCCGAAGAAGGAAGCTTGGGGTTTTATTGCGATGTCTTTTGCTTTTGCTGTTTCTTTTGTTTTTTAAGCCCGTTTATATTGATTTTATATTCAGGTTCCCAGTCTAAGCATCAGTTTTTTCCTTTCCTGTTTCATGAGTGCTTTTAAAATGTCTCTTATACTTACTTTAATACTTAATTACACAGCGCCTTTTTTAAAAGAGTTTTTTCATAAAGTATTTGTTGAGTCCTTAATTGCATTGCAAACTTTCGATGTCATTTTTTGAAGGTTTTATGAATTTGTTTGATTTAATGTTATTTTTAGTTAGAATTTAAAAATATTTCTTAGGGAATTATTTTGGTTTAGTAAAGTTTTTAAGATATTACTGATGGACTTTATTTTTTAACTAAATGAAAATTTAAACCTATATAAGCCAAATAATTTTATTTTGCCTTTGCTTCTTTTTAGTGAATTAGTACCGTCATATGATTCAGCAACTTTTGTTTTAGAGAATTTCAGGTAAGGGTTTTTGACAACTCTGAATGTTTGTGTGTGTGCATAAGTAGCCAGGAAGGTGTTATCCCTGGGAAGGATGTAAAGCTGATGAACTGCGACACTCATTGTAATCTTAGAAGAAACATATTTCCTGTAGAAACATAGAGGTTGTTTGTTTGGATTGTATTTCTTCAGGAGAGATTGCTTTCTAGTCTGGGAAAAGGAACCTATTTATTTATTTTTATTTATTTATTTATTTTTAAAGAAGAGGGTCCACTTAGCTTTTGCTAAGGTGGGGCGAATGGGATGATAGAGATCAGTGAACACCCTACTCATCTTCTAAAATAAGAGTGGTGGAAAGAAGTCCATTTGAGTCCAGTTTATCTCAGCTCAGAGTGAGGAATTATGTATAAGAGGTCATTATTTTAACAAATTTGTCAGCTTTGTAACTTGCATGTTAGTTCTTTTCACCATTACTGCCTTTTCTTTAAGATTGGAAGCAAAGATTTAAAATAAAAAAGTCCTAAGGGATTTATTTTCAGGGGCAGCATGGAAACAGGGAACCAAGAGTATAAGATCTTGCCTGGGGGAGAAAAACTCCAGGAGATGATAACCATCAAAATAAGGCCAAACTGAGAATTTATACCACTCCCCATTTTATTTGTTTTTTTCTTACAGGATAATTTTGTGGCTCAAGTACACACTTTCTGAGGATTTCCCCACATGTGTTAAGATTTAGCACGTTATTTTGTTTTTCCATTTAATAAAAAGGATAATTATACTACAGGGATATGAGGAAGAAACACTTTTTTCTTTAATGGTGAAAGACTGCTTGTTGAAGTGGTAATTAAATTCAGACAGTTATATTTTCCTTTTCCCATAAATGTCAGTTTTGGGGGTTTTAACTTGAAACTTAAAAGATATTGCTGAATATTTCAGTATTTTAAATTTTCTTTTATTTCAGAATGTAAATATGTATAAATTTATACAGTGTAATCTTGACTTGATCAATCACCTTCTATTGCTTGTCCAGGACTTTAAATAAGTAACATGAATAAAGCGATTGGTTTTTATTTTGCCTGTGCTGTTTCACAACAGTTTTGATCTTGGGATTTGGTTGCTTTTCTTTAGCACTTTGCGTCAGAGAGCAGATCCTGTTTACAGTCCGCCTCTTCAAGTTTCAGGACTTTGTTGGAGGTTAAAAGTTTACCCAGTAAGTTTTTCATATTTCTAATAAATTTTTAAACTTAACATTTTTCAAGATTTTATAGTACACTGGTTTACTTTTTTTAGTGGAGTAAGGAATTAATGATAATTTTTATGTTACTTTTTAGGGTCTATTACTAAATCTATGAAAAAACGAGTTACAAATGAACAGCATGAACCTTGACATATTGCGGTATCTTATTTCTTGTTTGTAGGAAGATACTTTAGAAGAAATGTTTAAAATTTTTATCTAAAAAAATTTTTAAAGTAAAAATGAAATATGGATACAGAAAGCCATCAGAAACATATATAGGCTGATTGCATACTCATGGTGCATTTCAGTGTGTTCCTTTGACCTGTATATTTTCTGCAAATTGGCAACTGGATCCTGTTGCATGATGAGATGCATAGTCAGTCCTTATGGCAAGAATATAAGCAGTAGTGTGTTCTTTTATCACATGTTGTTTAGTTACATCTTTTTTTGTGATATTGGCAGCTCTTGATGCTTATTACCTATATCTGTTAATTCATTAGGAGTTGCAAAACACTGATATTCTCATTTTATTGTTTCTTTTTCAGTTGTTACTTGTAACACTTTTATAAAGAGACTTTCCCTTTATTATTTGGTTACCCAGTAGTACAGTTCAAGTAGAAGAGGCAGGGTTCTTTCTTGTTATTTACTAGTTTTTGTTATTATTCTCTGAAAGTGAAAAATTATCATTATGAGCTTATGGCTTTATACATATTTAATCTCTTCAGTTGGCTTCTGTATTACTTAGCTTTGACCCTCATATTCCTTAGTAGTGACCCTGGTAGTTAGCTTTCTTGTTTTCATCCATGGCAAGATGCTCTAGGCTCATTTTGTACAGTTTTTACTCTGTACCTGGAATCGACCATTTCATTCAAAGAACTCTGATTCCTTTTAGTGTGGAAATTGTATTTTAGGAAATAACTGAGAACTAGGGATGCTCATTTCTATCAGGTTGGTCACTGTTTCTAGGCCTCCTTAGTGAACAGAGCTAGGAAATACATAGGTAAATGTATGTAGATGTTTCTGGGGAGAGGTGATCTGTATTTATTTAAAAATATATTCAGTAGACTTTATTTTTAAAAGCAATTTTAGGTTAACAGCAAAACTGAGTGGAAAATACAGAGTTCCATATATCCCTTGACCCACTCATATACAGCACTTTCCACCATCAACATATTCTGCACCAGTATGGTACATTTGTTACAGTTGATGAATTTATTGACATTATCACCAAAGTCCTAGTTTACATTAGAGTTCATTCTTGGTGTTATTTATTTATTTATTTTTGGTCCTTTTTTTAGGCCAAAGACCTTTGCATACTTAGAGAAAAACTGTGTAAGGAAATGTGGATAAAATTGAAGTTGATAAGCTCCAGGGTCTCAGTAGAGAAAAAATATTTATGAACATTTTAAAATTGCTTTATAATTGTAGAATATTGTTTTTTTGATACATGTATGTATATTTTTTTAAAGATGAAATTATTTATGAGTTTATGCTCATATTTACAATTCAAATTCAGGACTATAGAGGTATATTTTTTTTTTAAACTTAATCCTTTTCTATTACACCTGTATCTTTTTTCTTCCACTCTAGGGTTGATACTTCTTGAAGTCATAGGAAATGAATTAGGATATCTCATAATCAGTCACTCATTTACTTTATTTTATCTTACAAACACAGAAATCTCAGAGTAGGATCTCTAATTCTACCATCAGTTTGGTCACTGAGAACTGTTTTAAAATGTTTTTGCTTATACTCTCCTTATTCCCCTCTTCTGCCATGTCTAGACAATGGTTCAGATGTCCAAAGCTTGTTCTCTAGTAGATTCTATTGGAAGAGCTAATGGAAACAATATTCTCTGAGTTTTTCTCTGTTGAAAACAGTTTGTGTCGTTTGTACTCTAAAGCCAGCCAGTATTGCTGGCTTATGTTTTTTTTTTTATTATTGGATATCTTAAATATTCAATTCTACTTTGTTTTTAGGTAAGGTCTGATGACAAACTAATCCTTAAAATGTTGCTGATATTATCTAGATGCCTAAATCTTTTTCTGTTCAGTAATTTACCACTATGTTATTTTCATTCTGGTTTAGTATTCTCAGTTAAATGCCGATCTCTTTCAATATGTAGTTTTAGTTATTTTTTTAAATGTTTTCTGAATTATAGTTTTAAATATCTGTTGTGTTCCTTCCTTTGATTTTTTTCTTATGCATTTTGAATCTTTTTTTGCCTGTTTTCAATATTTATTACTTTTTCGCTCTAATCTTTTTTAGCTTTCTTCATCAAAAAATTTTTCCTTTATTCACTTCTTTTTTTAAGATATCAACTGTTGTGCCTACTTGCTCTTGTGTTCCTTTCAATTCAATCTTTAATTTTTAAATAACCTTTTCTTTTTCTATTTATAATTCTTTCCTTAGTTCTATCACCTGATATTCTTGAGTTTTTCTTACTCTGATTTGTATTATTCTTTCATCTCATTTTCTTTTTTTCTTTCCGTAGCCTATCATTATTTCCCTAGTGTCTTTTAGGTTGTTTTGAAACAGTTTACAATTTTGATTCCATGGGTGTGGTTTTCTAGAGTGCTTTCATTGTCTGTAAGGATGTTTTGCTCTTTATTCTTTGTTTTGGAGGGGAGGCGAATAGTGCATAACACAGAATTTACCATCTTAATCATTTCTAAGTGTACATTTAGTAGTATTAAGTATATTCATATTGTTGTGTTGCCAATCTCCAGAACTTTTTCAGCTTGCAAAACTCTGCCCATTAAGAAATAACTCCCCATTTCTTTCTGCGCTCAACCTGTGGCAACCACTATTCTATATCTGTTTCTGTGAATATGACTGCTCTAGATACTTCATAAATGTGGAATCATACAGTGTTTGTCTTTTTGTGACTGGCTTCTTTCACTTAACATAATGTTCTTAAGGTTCATTCACCTTCTAATGTGTGTCAGAATTTTCTTTCTTTTAAAGGCTTAGTAACATCCTATTGTATGTACATGTACTACATTTTATTAATCTATCTGTCTGTGGACACCTGGATTGCATCTACCTCTTGGCTATAGAGTAGTAATGCTCTGAACATGGGTGTGCAAATATCTCCAGATCCTTCTTTCAGTTCTTTTGGATATATACCCAGAAGTAGTATTGCTGGATCATATGATAATTTTATTTTTAATTTGCAGAGGAACCTCCATTCAGTTTTTCACAGTGGTTGCGCTATTTTACTTTCCCATCAGCAGTGTACCTAGGATTCCAGTTTCCCCATGTCTTTGTCAGTACTTGTTTTCTGTTTCCTTTATAGTAGTCATCCTAATGGGTGTGAGGTAATGTTGTGGTTTTGATTTTTGTATTTCTCTGGTGATTACTGATGTTGATCATCTTATGCTTGTTGGCCATTTGCATATCCTGTTTAGATAAATGTGTATTGAAATCCTTAGCCCATTTTTATCACGTTTTTTGATTTGGAGTTGTAGGAGTTCTTTATATATTCTGGATATTAACCCCTTATTAGATAAATGATTTACAGATATTTTCTTCCATTCTGTAGGTGGCTTTTTATTCTGTTGTTTGTGTCCTTTGATGCACAGACGTTTTTAATTTTGATGTAGCTTAGTTTGTCTATTTTTGCTTTTGGTTTCATACCGAGAAATGCTTGCCAAATCCAATGTCACGAAGCTTTTCTCCTGTTTTTTTTTAAGAGTTCTGTAGTTTTTAGGACTTATGTTTTGAACTTTGAATCATTTCCAGTTAATTTTTTAGTATATGGTGTACAGGTCCAACTTCATTGTTTTGCGTGTGGATAGCCAGTGTTATGTCTCAATCAAAAATATGGTGCTTTTTGAGATTCGCTGACTCTGACCCCCTCCTCCACTTTTTATGGACCTTCTCCTTTGTCTCTGTTATTTCTGTGTTGTTTACCTTTTGTTTCACTCCTGGCTGTTTCTTTGCAATCTTCGAATCTATTCTGAGAGGCCCTGAATATTCATTTTTAAGAGTTTAGAGTACTAGGCTACATTTAGGTCTCAGACTTTTTATTATGTCCTGTTGTACTCAGTTGGTATTATATTGAACAGCTCTTTCCAGTTTCAGCTGTCATATTTGACTCACCATGTTTTTCAGTAACTAACTCTTGGCCATTTTCTGGTTTTCCTGTTTTCTAGTTCATTAGCTGCCTCGTTGCTTCCCCTGTCTTTCTCTCACACAAATGTTGATATCAAGTAGGTCTTTGTGGTTATAATTCATATGTCTTTACCTGCTTGTGTTTTGGGGATTGTGGTCTAGTTTTGTTGTAAATGTTGTTTGCGAGCTTTTGGTTTTGCCGTCCCTTTGTTTTTTGTTTTATGTTTGCATCTGGAGTTGCAAAAACTATGCTGCCATTGCAGTGATCTTTTCAGAACCTCTGCCTGTTGAAAAATCTTAAAGCCAGTATTTTGTTAGAAGTATAGATGGCATGTAAATAAGAGTAGTAAAAAATTTTGTTCCATAAAATTATGATAAAAATCAAATAAAAAAGAAATTTCTACTATTATTTGCTGATAAAGATCAGGAGTGAAAAATATTTATTCCCTCCAAGGAAATTGTTCTAGGAACATAATTCATAAGAAGAAAAACCTCAGCTATTTGAACAAGGATGTTGATTGATTTTTAAAAAATCACAGTGATTTGTGCTATAATTTATATTGAATAAAATTCACTGATTTTGGCAAGTCTTAACACAGTCATATAATCATTATGATACTTATGTTATCTCATTCCCCTTTTCAACTAATCCCTTTTTTTTTTCTTCCTGACTCCTTTGCAACTACAGATCTGCTTTTGTCACTATAATTTTACTTTTCCACTTAACTAGTAATCGATTTATTCAATAGTATTTACTGAGTGATTACCCTGAGAGCTGCCTCAGGACCTTTTAGAGCAGATAGCCTAGAAATGAAGGAGTCCCCCTATATCATCATATCCTAGTAGACACCAGAGATGAATAATGGGATCCCTGCCCTTAGCCCTCACTATCTGGTTGGGGAAACATATTTATACATGTAGTTTTAACAAGTGTAATTCTTGAAAAAAGTAGACATGTGAGCAAAGTACTGGAGAAATAGAGCGGAATAATTATCTTTGTAATAGAAATTTAAACTTCTCAATCTCCATACAGAATCTTATATGGAATGCTAACATGTAAAACACAGAAATGATCTGTAATTACTTTCAACATCAAGTGTTACCTCTTTCTATTTCACTCTTTTTTTGGTGGTAAACGTTTCATTTTTTATCTCATTCCTGGTAAAATTGAGGAGAGTTTTTGTTGTTGGTTTTTTTTTTTTTGATATTTTCTTGGAGGCTGATTTTTAAGAGTTCTGTATATATGTTAAAACTCTTCATTCTTAATAATTATTGATATTTTTCTTAGTTTGTGTGCCTTAATTTTTTTTAATGTGCAAAAGTTTTGAGTTGTTAGACTCAAATCTTCTAGTTTTTTTATTATTTCTCTTACTGTTTTTAAGCCTAGAAATATTCCCAATCCAAATATCAGATTAGTTTGTATTTTTTTGTTTGTTTTACTGTGGCTTAATTTTTTACATTTAAATTGATCTGGAATTTGTTTGTATAACATCTTTTTTTCTTTAAGGATGGAAATGGCGTTGTTCGTGGTTACTACTTATCTGTGTTTCTGGAACTCTCAGCTGGCTTGCCTGAAACTTCCAAGTAAGAGATGCAATTAAATAACAAACTTTATAGTGTGTTTACATACATTACTTTTAGCATTTCTTATTAACTACTTTGTTAATTACTGTATTGTTATGTTTGTTAAGCTGTATACTGAAACAGTATGATGACAGACTGGCAGTTCTGAAATCCTATGATCTGAAGATTCTTTATATGCTTAAAGTTTATTGGGAAACCCAAAGAGTTTTTTTATTTTTTATTTTTTTTTATAGGGGTTATATCAATTGATATTTTCTGGATTAGAAATTCAAACTGAGAAGAAATTTTAAATTTTTATTAATTAACTTCAATAATAAATATTACTTATTAACATAAATAACATTTTCTTGAAAAATAACTTTCTAAAGCAAAATAATATTTGATGAAAAAACTTTTATTGTTTTACATCTTTGGAAATCTCTTAATGTATGACTTAAAAAATGACCACATTTTCACGTCTGCTTCTATATTTAATTCGCGTGCAATAACTTGTTTTGGTTGAAGTACGTATATAAAATCTGGCCTCATAGATTTTGAATATCATGCAGTTGAGAAGTTTTTCTTAGTGAGGTATAATTCATATACCATTAATTTTATCTTATAAATAAGTGTAAAATTCAGTAGATTTTTCAGTATATTCACTAAAATCTACCATCACCAATGTCTAATTTCAAAACATTTTCATCACCTTACAAAGAAACTCCATACTCTTTAGTGGGCAGTTCTCATTTCCCTTCTCCCTATCCCTGGCAACCACTAATCTAATCTACTTTTAGTTAAGGAGGAATATTCTGTCTGTCGTCTATCTAATTGAGATGTAATCGGCATATAACATATTAGTTTTAGGTGTACAACATATAATGACTTGTTATTTGTATACACTGAGAAATGATCACCAACAATAAATCATTACCATCTCTCACCATACAAAATTACAAAAATTTTTTTCTTGTCATGAAAAAGGGAGGAAGATTTTAAAAAGCAGTTTTAGATAACTGCAACTTTTCTTTGATATTACCCAAGATCAAACAAGTGGTTGGTTGTTAAATGTAATTTGTAATGTGGAATCCGGAACGATATCAGTAAATTTTATTTTACTCTATTACAAGTTGGTTTGTCATGAGGTGTCTGCTTTCAGCTGTAATGGGGTAACAGAGAAATAACCTTTCCTCTTGCAACAACCTTCCAAAAAAGAAAAGTAACATTTTCTAGACACTGGACAACAAATGAAGGCAGTTCCCGATAGACAACAAACAGATAAATTAGCTCTATAATTGCCCCAGTTTACAGCCTTGAGAGAATTTTCAGGCTGTAACACTGGGGCGGGGAACTGAGACAGAATCTGGCAGATTCCGTGAGTTGAGACAGAATCTGGCAGATTCCGTGAGTTGAGACAGTGTCATATCCTGGAATACTAATGTAGCTAGTGTGTATTGGACAGAATACCGAAGAGGAGAGAGTTGCACAGAGAACTGCAGAGATGTATAGCAGGTTTTTTCAAGTACTCAGCAGAGTACTTACTGATCAGGAATTGTGTGTGAGGCTTAGAGAAAGAGCCACGTGAAAGGATTGGAGGAAGTGTTGCCTGGTGCTCAAACTGTGTCTGTTACCATCACTGCAGTGGTGAAACTTATAATTCATGGGGCACTGTGTAGAGTACTTAGGAAATTTTTGCCTCAATAGTGGAGAATAGTTAAGTTCAACTGTATCTAGAACAAAGCTCATGAAAATTTGTAAGATTACAAAAATATCCAGCACCCTGTGAAGTAAAATTTACAATATCTGCTGTTCAGTCAAAGATTAATGCAAAGAGGCAGAAAGACATAATCAATAATGACAATAATCAGAATTGAGCAAAAACCTTTTATTTGGGTGGGTTATATCTGTTGATATTTTCTGAATTAGAAACTTAAAAAATTTTAATTTTTATTCACTTAAAAATCATAATCTAATGTATATTAACAAATAACATTTTAATGAATAATAACTTTAAAACAAAATATTTGATGAGTAAACTATTTTGCATTTATAGAAATTTTTGAATATGGTTTAAAAACACAACTGGATTTTCATGCAAGTCATGGGTAGAAGGACATTTAAGACAGTTGTTAACTTCCATTTGTTGAGAAGTAGAGATATGGAAGATATAAAACTCAAATCGAACTTAAAAATGAACTATATTTGAGATGACAAATGCAATGTATGGCATGAATGACAGAATAGATATTGCAAAAGAAAAGATTAATGAACTTGAAGGCATAGCAGTAGAAACTGTCCAAAATGAAACCTAGAAAAACAAATTCCAAAATAGTAGAACTTGAGGCAGCTTAATGTTGAGATAACTGGAGTTCCTTAAGGAAGGTATCGGAAGGAAAAATAAATAAATGATGGTGAAAACTTTCCAAACTTTGATAAAAACTTTAAACCCGGAGATTCAGAAAGTTAAGTGAACTGCAAGCACGTGAAACGTGAAAGAAACAGCAAAACACATTATAATCTAATTGATCAAAACCATTGATAAACAGAAAATCTTAAACTGGCAATGGGAAAAAAAAAGACATTTGTAGAGGCACAAAGAATAGAATGAAATCAGATACCTCACTGGAAACAATACCAGTAAAATGATAACAGGAGCATCTTAAAAGGACTGAAGGAAAAAAGTAACCTAGAATGCCGTACTCAGCAAAAATATCTTTTAAAAAATAAAGGCATTTTCAGACCTAGACTGTAAGAAATGTTAAAGCACATGCTTTACATAGAAGGAAAATAATACTAGTTGGACATCTGAATCTAAGCAAAGGAATGAAGAATAGCTGAAATGGAAATTTCATGGGTAAATACAAAATTGTTTCTATTAAAATAACTTTAAATGCTAACTGACTATGTAAACAAAAATAATAATATTGTATTTTTGGATTTACATTATATATAAAAGTAAAATACAGGGCAACAAAAGCATAAAAGCCAAAAGGGTAGAGCATGGGAACAGTTTTGTGAGATTCTGGTACTATATGTATCAGACAAAGCTAGACTGTAATAAATTATATTATTATAATTGTATTGGTTTCCTTTGCCTGCTGTAACTTGGTGGCTAAAACAATAGAAATTATTTCTTTCATAGTTCTGGAGGCCAAAAATCCAAAAACTATTGCTAGGCCAAAATCAGAGTTTCAGTAGGGTTGTCCTAGCTTCAGAGGCATTAGGGTAGAATCTATTCTTTGCCCCTTTCAGCTTCTGGTGGCTGCCAATATTCCTTGGCTTGTGACTACATCACTCCTGTCTTTGACTTTGGTCACATTGCCTTGTCTTTTTCTGTCTCTGTCACATCTTCCTCTGCTTCCATCTTAAAACAACACTCATAATTACATTTAGAGTTTACACAGATAATCCAGGATAGTCCCTTCATCTCAAGATCCTTAGTTCAATCACAGCTATACTCCCCTTTTTTGCCATATAAAGTAACATTACATGTACACGTTCCAGGGATTAAAATGTGGATATCTTAGGGCAGGAGATGACATCATTCAGCATACCACAACTATAAACTATAAAGCCACTGCTAAAATGGCAAAGACATATAGCTAATAAAGCAACCGAGAGGCTAAAATGTAAACTTCTAAAGAAGGCAGAAAAAGGTAACAGATAACAAAGAACAGACGTGACAGTTACTAAAATGTATTAATTTAAATGGTCTAAACACCCCAATTAAAAGGCAGAGATTGTCAGATTGTCTAAAATAACAAAACTCGAGTAGGTACTGTCTACAATAAATGCACTTTAAACATAAGATACACTAGTACAAATGATAAGCAAGTTGGATCAAAGTAGATTTAAAAGCAAAGAATGTTACGTTATTTAATATTATTTCTTAGTGATAAAAGGATAAATTAATGAAGAGGACATACGACAATTCTAAACATTTATGTTGGTGTCCCTGATAGTGGTTCTTCAAAATATATGAAGCAAAAACTAATAGAAGTACATGGAGAAGTAGATAGAAACCTTTCTTTCAATTGAAAGCAGGTAAAAAAATAAAGGATATGGTGCATTTGAACAACACTATTACCCAATCTGAGCTGATTGACATTTATATAATGTTTGAGCCAACAGTAGCAGAATGAATTATTACGTGCATACAGAATATTTACCAAGATAGATCATATTCTGAGACCTAAAACATGTCTCAATAAATTCAGAGGGATTAATTCATTCAAAATTTGTTCTCCTACCATAATAGAATTTAGATATTAATAACAGATACTTTGTAAATCTGAAATATTTAAAAGTTAAATAACATAATTCTGAATAACCCTTGGATCAAAGTAGAACTCATAAAAGATTTTTAAAAAGTATTTTGGAGGTGGCTCCATAGTGTACTGGTTAGCATGTCTGCTTTACCTGCAGAAAGTCTTGGGTTTGCGCCCTAGGTGGAGCCACAGACCATACCCCGGGTGCACCAGGTCCTGGGTGCATGCTGCGAGCGGGTGGGGGGAGATGCCTTCAGAGATCCAGTTCTTAAAGGGAGACGATAACATCCATAGATCAGGGGTGGAAGTGGGGGGTGGGGACTAAAGAGGAGGGAAAAAGTATTTTGAACTAAATGAAAATGAAAACAACATACCAGAATTTGTGATATGCTGCTAAAGCAGTAGATAGGAGAGAGTTTATAGCACTAAATGCCTGTATAAACGAAAAGCAGAAAGTTGTAAATCAATGTTCTCAATGTCTACATGAATAAACTAGGAAAAGGAACAAGTTAATTGGAAAGCAGAAGAAAAGAAATAATAAAGATCGAAGCAGAATACAATGAAATAAACAAAAGCAATAGAGGAAATTATCGAAATCAAAAGAACAAAATCTGAGGGCTAAAACTACGATTATGAGAATTATAATAAAATAGTTATAATAAAGCTGTTGTATTAGCATAATACAGCATAGTGTTATCAGAAGGATAGACAAATTGATCAATGGAATATACTAGAGAATCCAGAAATAAACCCATATTTATAAGGGTAACTGATTTTTGACAAAGATGCAAAGGCAGTGCTACAGAGAATATAGTCTTTTCAACAAATGGTGATTGAACATTTGTATATCCATATGTAAAAAAACTTAGATTCATGCCTCATACTTTATATGTAAATTAACTGAAAATTGATCATAGACCTAGATTTAAATTGTAAAGCAATAAAATTTACAGGAGAAAACACTAGAGAAAATCCGTGACTTTGGGTGGGCAGTGATATTTTACTTAAAACTCCAAAGCACAGTCCATTAAAGAACACATTTATAAATTAAACTTCATGAAAATTATAAAGTTATTTTCTTCAAAATTCATGGACTTGTATCCAGAATATACAAGGAACTCTCAGGGCTCAAAAATAAAAAAATAAGATTTTTTTTTTTTTACTCTGATGTGGTTAAAAAGTTTGTCAAATATCTCACTAAAGATAATACATGGATGGCAAAAGAAGCCTATGTAGGATGTTTATTTTTAGGGAAATGGAAATCAATAGTACGATACCACTATACATTAGAGTGGCTAAAATTAAAGAGATCATACCAAATGTTAGCAAGAATATATAGAAATTTGAAGTCTCAAATGTTCTTATGGGAATGTAAAATGATATAACCATTTTTGTAAACCATTTGGTGGTTTGTTAAAAAGTTAACACTGTATGACTCACTCCTCGGTTTTTACCAAAGAGAAGAGGAACTATATGTCCATACAAAGACTTTTTACACATATGTTCATAACAGTCTTATTTGTAATAGCCAAATAAAATTAACCCTCAATTTCCACCAAGAAATGAATCGATAAACAAATTTTGGCATGTCTATGTAATGGAATACTACTCAATAATGAAAAGTAATGAACTGTTGATACATGCAACAACATGAGTAACTTTTCATTATTCTTAATGAAAAATCTGGACACAGAAAAGCATGTATATATGGTTCCACATATATAAAACTAGAAGATTGCAAACTAATCTATAGTGACTATGCAGGTGTGTGGTTGCTTGGAGATGGGAGAAAAACAGGGCTGGGGTTGGGTAGAGGGTGGAGGGAGGGATTACTAAAGGCAGAGGAAACTTAAGATATATTTAGTATCTTGATTGTGCTAATGGTGATGGTTTCATGAGTGTAAACATAGGTCAAAACCTACCAAGTTGTATACTTCAGGTAGTTTTGTTATACTTCATTCAAGTTGTTTACTCAAAAAACAAACAATAAAAACTTTGTTAATCTTTCTTGGATTGACTCTTTCATTTGTGCATGATTTTGTAATCACAAATTGATCATTTGGAAAAAAATGGTTTACTAAATAACTCAGTTGACACATTTCATTATATAATATCAGATAATCACATTCACTGATATCACAATTTTCATCAGGGAGGTCTTGAAGTATTGGAAAGCTTTTAAGCTCATGTGGCACATATACATTTTCTAGAATTATGGTTTTTTAAAAGCTTATGTTTTATCATAACAACAAATACTAACAGTTCTTGTTCTTAGTTGTTTTGGTCCAGAAATGTCTACCGGATACCTACAATTGTTTGTCAGTTGTTTTAGTTTCATGTTTCATCAAAAAAAGTGACTAATGAGCTTGCAACTCAGTGGAATAAAGTGATTTCCCTAAGACAACCATTGTACATCACTATGTAGCATAAGTACTTTATGGGTGTCTCCTGTTTTGTGACAGCAGAAGTTGAAGTTTAATAACATCATTTTTACAATATCAAAGACATTAAGAGACACTGGCAGTATTTTTCTGTCTGAAAGTGTATGGCATTGAACAATATGACTGCTGGTACATTTTGACTACCATAGCTTTTGCACCATTAGTGCAAATGCCAACAGAGTGAAAAAGAAATGTCTTAGTATTGTTATGCCAATGGTTTTGACTTTTTAGATCCCTGAAAGGATCATGAGGACTGACCCCCAGGGATATACAGCCTACAGTTTAACTACCTTTGGCATAAACCGTAATGCAGAATATTTTTGCCACTATTGGTAAGTCAAAACAAAAAGATGCTAGTAATCTGGAAAGGTTTCTGGCCTTTGATTCTAAGTATGTTTTAGAGTTCTGCTCCAGATCTCCTGTCTAATATGACATGGTGTACTCACCTGTATTGTTGTTATAACAGCTAACATCTGCCAAATATATAACTCATTTATATATTCGGCACCCATTCTGCATTATATAACTCATTCTGCTTTACTTCCACCTTGTGAGCTATAGGTTCTATTACCACTCCCATTTCACAGATGGGACATAGTGGCTTAGTTAAGTTATTAAGTTATTCACTCAGGTTCAACATCGTCAAACAGCAATCTATTTAACACAGATTTTTCGGTCTCTGTTTTTGTTCTTAACCAAGCTCTGTTTAATTTCCTGAAATCAGCCCTTGTGGTTGGAAGGTGGTTGATCTTGGGCAGAGTTAGTATAAGCAGTTCAGTGATTACAGGATTTTGTTCATGTCCCTTTTGCTACCATCAGACTTGGACTTGTCCATGTCTCTTGAAAAGTGTTTTCTGATTAGCTCTCTTTCTTGTTTTGGGAAGCTTCTTCTCTTACTGATATGTAGATTTTGTGACATTTCTTAGGGTCTTTGGTACTGGTTTCATCTTGGTGCTTTTATTGTTGAGCATGTACACTTCGGAAACTTAAAGTTCACATTGTCTTACTAATAGCAATAACACCAGTGATGATGAAATATTAACATTCAGGATACTAAGGTTGAAAAAAATTAAAATTTCTATATTCGTTAGATATTATCTAAACACCTTAATCTGTTCTATTCTGGTGAAAACAGACATCATGTTAATTCTCTTAATGCTTCAGTAACTCTAGAGAAGGGTTTAGAATATTCTTTCACGATACTGAAATGTCATTCAGTTGTGGAATTCAGAGTTTAACAATGAGGTAGTTTAACTGCCAAAATATGGAATAAAGACTTAAATTATTGTATCATTATCTAGATTTTAATATTACCTGGGTCCCTGTAGAAGTACTCTCATAGTTTCATTATGCTTAATTATCTCAATATAATAGTGTGTGTTAGCATACACGTGTGTGTGGGCTTTCAGAGGAATCTGCACATGAGTGGCATCCTGGAATTGACTCTATGTGGAGTGAGTTTTGTTTTTGAGAAGAGAATTTCTTAGAGTCGCTTAAGGAAAGAGTAGTACTTTCTTGGGGGTGAAATTTTATTGAGACTAAAATTTTTAAGTTAACAGTTAAGTTTTTCACACTCAGTTTAACAGTAGGAAAGAATTTAAGTTGGAATATTCAAATATAAGGTTTTAGTTTTATCTAAAATTGGGGTTGAGATATTATATAAATTATGTAGATTGGATTAATTGCTGTATTTATTATAAATATAGGTCTGTATTTATTATGATTACAACAAACTAATGCAGATAAAAACTTTTTTCAAAAACTTTCATATAAATTTTAAACTTCTACCTGGTTTGATCCCAGATGTATGTGACCATGTGCATTAATGTTTTTCTCCCTGGATTTTAAGTATTCTTGATTGTTTCTCTATGAGTTCTTAGTTTTACTACTCATTTTTAAAATAGAAGTAAAAAGTTTTTTTTAGGTGACATTTACATGATATATAATTATTCATTTAAAAATATACAATTCAATGGAATTTAGTGCATTTACATTGTTGTAAACCACCACCTCTCTCTAGTTTCAGAATGTTTTCATCACCCCAGAACATATACTCCATAAGATATGGAAATCTGAATATATTGGCTTTCTTGATGTATACTTATTTTCTGTTAGAAAACTTCATAGGTTTGACTTTGTCAGTACATAGTTAATTTATTATACCTTGAATTAGAAAAATATATAGTGTATTGCAAAATTTCTTATTTATTTTAAAATTACATAGCGATAAACCTCAAAGGAAATGGCAGAATATTTACATTTGAGGAAATATAGTAATGAGTATATGGAAAAATATGTAACTTTGCCAAAACAAAGTAACTTTGAAAGTACTATTTTATACATGTTTGTTTGTTTATTTAGGTGATGTTTTATACCTGCTCTATTGGTAAAACACATTTTTAAGAGGAAAAAAAGACCTAGTGCTAATCATGTTGTGGTAGTCCATTCATAATACCGCTGTCCTTATAAGTAATACAGTCCTTCATGAAAGAAATGTAATTGTATATATCAGTAAGTTTCTTCTCAGGCAATTACTAAATGACCTTACTTAATGTTTTAATGAGTCTGTTTGATATTCTTGTTTTACTAACTATATTAACATTCCGTTTTTCAATTTTAGATATGAATATCGTGTAGAAATGGTTCATCAGTCCTGCAATGATCCTACAAAAAATATAATTCGAGAGTTTGCATCTGACTTTGAAGTAGGAGAATGCTGGGGCTATAACAGATTTTTTCGTTTGGACTTACTTGCAAATGAAGGATACTTGAATCGACAAAATGATACAGTGATTTTAAGGTAGTAGGAAACATTCAATATTATGATTTTTATCATGAGAGAATAATATCACCAGAACTTTATTTTAAAGTTTATTTATTTAACAAAGATGAATAAAATTCATACTAACTATAACTTTACCGTGTTCTTAACCATTCCATTTCAGGAATCCTGTGTAGTCATTGAGTAGTTTAAAAGAGTGAGAAATGTGTTTGACATCTAGTTAGTAATTGCATAAAAAAGAAACTACCACTTCTAATAAATAATGTCGCATTTATCTGTTGAGCTTCTAACCTCACCATTTGGAAATCGAAGAATAGTGAGGGATCAAGGGCTTATGTTTTTCAATTGACATTATATATATGGGTGACGGTTTTATAAGCTTAATTTCACAAAAAGATTTTCAGTTCCTTCTGGCTAACAGCAAATGAAAAGTAAGATGATAGAGATGAAGACTGATGAAAACAAATTAAGTGATAGCAGTTTCCGTGTTATTTTCAAGGAAGGCTGGAACAAACACTATAAAACCACAAGAGCCCCATTTAATGTTGGGGTAACCGTTATAAGTCAGAAGTTTGGGGCATTATTATATGATGTTTTGCTGATAATCAAAATGAGAACTTGAGTATAAAAAAAAAATTCAAATGTATTTTGAACTGAGAGGTTTCAGAATGTTTTAACAGTTTAGAAAGTTTCCATCTAAACAATTTTAAAAGCTTTTTCCTTGCAAGTGATTTGATATACTTTTAAATTTCACTTGTTCTGAGCTCTTTGTTCTTTAGCATGCTGAATAAGTTGCTGTTATGTCACCTTTTTCTATTACATGTTCTTCGTAATTTCTCTGAGAGAATAAAGAAGTGAAAAAGATTGTTGCATTTTCAGTGTAGGAAAAAATCATGTTTTTGTCATCTTTTGGAGATTATTTCCATTTTAGAACCTTTTAGTTTTCTTGTATTTTTAAAAAGTTATTTACCAAAAGAAATAATCTGTTGCTATTTTACACTATAACCATAGAGAGGATTGTAAAATTATTCAAGCATTAATTTTACCAACCAGGAGAAGAGCCATTTTTTATAGCCTTAGTCCTCTCTTTGTTGGAGTCACAGTAATGTCGAATCTTTCTGGTGGCAATCTGCGAGAGTTTTCCTTTTTTAATGTAGTTTAGCTTACCTTCTAGTTCTTTAAGTAGGCCATCCCTGTTTATAACAAAACTTTTACTTACAGATTTAGTACAGGAACAGATTGCTGTTGTGATGTTTAATTATTGTTTGTTTAGCAGCATCTACTGAGTCTGTGCCTGGCCTCGGGCTAATATTAAAAGAGAATAAGATATGGTTTTTGTCCATAGGAAACTCAAGATGAAATGGGCAGAATTTATTATTCTGTATGGTAGTGCTGTCATAGCAGTATAAATAAATTGCTATGGGGTTCATGGAGAGGGGACTTTTAATTATCTTATTGTAATATTTAATGAGAGATTGTTCAAAATTTAAACCTCAATTCAAGATTCTGATGTAATTCTTATGTACTTATTAGAAAGTTACTTAAGCCTTTTCTATAACTATATTTGAATAAATATGTTTATTTTATTCTACTAAAAGAAAATTAAGGAATTTTGCCTGCTGCTTGCTTTTGTTTTAATGGTATAAATACTAAAAATGTGTAGTGTTGACCATGATTTCATTAGTCATTCAGAGATAATCTTTAGAAAGTTTTACTAACGTCTTAGGAGTGTATACTGTCTGGGCAGTATCCATTCAGAATGGTGATTGAATGAATCATCTCTACCCGCTGATGCACGAGTATCCTTGACTAAAAATAGATATTTTCTGCAGATAACAATTAGATGGTCAGTAGATTCTCACACTAGCTATAAAATCCTAGAAAAAAATGGAATAATAGTTAACATAAGGTTGGCAAGACTGGAAGGGGGATTTGCAGACTTCCAAATTAGTCTTGTCTCTTATGATTCTTCAGAAACATCTTTACACATTACTGTAATTTTTTTCACTGTAAATGTAGTTATGTTTGGCTGTATAACAAAGATAATCTTTTTTTGTTTTTGTTTTTTGCTTTAATAAGTATTAGTTTTCTAAAAGTACGGATAGCTCTAAATAGATTAAGATTCTGTCATTTATTCATTAATATGCTTTAATGTAGATACTTGGTTTTTCCTAACCCTAGCTGAAATATGCCATATTGTGATACATGGAAAGTTTTGATTTTAAGTTGCTATCTGGAGTGGTTGAGAATATAGGTTATTTAGAGCATGAAACTTTGGGGAATAATAAAGCAGTCTTGGGTAGTTGACCCTTTAAGTGGTTTTTTAACTGAGGAGCAGTAAATACGGGAATGTGAGATGGAAGAGGGAAGGAAAAAGAGCAGCACCTGAAACATACTTTGCCTGTTTGAGTCTGAACTAGACAAGAAAGGGCTAGGAAAGATAGCTTCCTCCTTTCTGCATAGTGTGGTCCTCTTCTTCCTAACTCAAGATCAATATTATATTTAAGCTAGATTATTATAATAAATATGCTTTAGTAGGTTAACAATAATGTGTAATGTTAATTTCTTTAGAGAAATGCAGTTTAAATTTAGACAACTGACTTACAGATGACTTTTCAGAACCTTATTATAATTTGAACTATATGTATAAATGACGAATATGAAAAACTCTGAGTTCATTTTGAATTTTGGCCTTGCAATGTAATCAGACTTCAAATGTTATAGTTATAGATTCAAGGCTTGGTTGATAATGTTTTACTATTTGGATTATTTTTCATGTACAGCTGTTCTTTTAAGGTTTCAGGTTCGTTCACCAACTTTCTTTCAAAAATGCCGTGACCAGCATTGGTATATCACTCAATTGGAAGCTGCACAGACTAGCTATATCCAGCAAATAAATAACCTTAAAGAGGTAAGCAAAAAACCCATGTTTTTTGGGTTTGGTGTTTCATATTGTCTTATTGGCCTGTTAACATTTGTAATTAGATTTAGGATATTTATTGCTATTTGTAGCTTTTATAAAAATCTAGTTTTCTTGTTCTCCATTTTCACCATCTTTGAACCTCTAATTGTTCACTGTCCTGTTCAGTAGTCCCTAAGTCACATATGGCTATGTAAACTTAAGCTCTTTATTTGTACTAGCCACATTTCAAATGCTTGTATTGGGCATTGCAGATATAGAACATTTTCATCATCACATAAAATTGTATTGGACAGTGCTACTCTGGTTTGAAGTATAATCTCTTTGTGTTTCTCTCCGTGACTTGGATATTTCTCTTTCCCATGCTGTCTTAAATTTAGAGGACTCAAAGCTATAGAACAACAAAGTTGCCTCATCTTGAATTCTCACTATTGTTGAATTGAGCACCAGGGAGGATCAGTTAATGAATTTTTATTTTACAATAGTAACTAAATTATATAAGAAATGTTTCTTTCTGCCAGTGGAAATTGGGATGGGGTGGGAGGTTTGAAGTGCTGAGAGTGGTTAATAGGGAGGAAAATATGAATAAACACATACTTTCAGAGATTTTCAGGTTAAGTGTATTTTTTAAAACCGCCTCTATTTACTATACAGTTTGGGCTAGATTTGAGAAGGTTGAAAATAAATTAGGCAGTTTTTCTTCATCATAGATTTTTTTCATAAGCAAAAAGCAGGAGGTGATGAGAGATAGTTCAAGAAATGGTTTTAGAAACATGTAGATATATTTTTTTTACTTGAAATATTTTTTACTCTACCACAGAAACACTGCTATGACTCATGTTTATTTGTGCTGTTTTGTTTTAAAAGAGACTTACTATTGAGTTGTCTCGAACTCAGAAATCAAGAGATTTGTCACCACCAGATAATCATCTTAGCCCCCAAAATGATGACACTCCTGAGATACGAGCTAAGAAGTCGGGATCATGTGCTGACATGCTTCTCCAGGATGGTCCTGCTATAGCTTCTGTAAGAGAAGCCAAAGAAGAGGAAGAGGAAGAGGAGAAGATTCAGAATGAAGATTATCATGTAATAATTAGACCTGTTTTATATTTATTTTGTGTTTGATAAGAGAAATGAATACAATCATGGTTTCTAACATATGAGTCAGTGTGTTGAAAACCTTGTACATTTATTTTCACCACTAGTGTATGTCCTCCTGTAAATGTTAATAAGTCAGAAGTTGTTGAGTCAAAGTGTTCAAGATGCTAAAAATGAATTTATTGTAGAAAACGACAGTCTTTAAAATAAACTGATGTACATTCTAGAAACTATATAGGTTGTGGATTTTAAAAATGCGTTCTATTTCTATTCACTGAAACTAGTAAGTACCTTATCATTGCATATGTAGAAATCATTGCAATGATTTAGGTTTTGGGACATAGCCAGGTTTTATCCCAGCTAAACCACAACCAAAAATGAGAATTCAAGAAGTGGTTATTATTGTTGAATGAGAGACAGGGATGCAGAGACAGCTTTTTTTGTTATAGTTATTTTTAAGATTGGAGACTTCAGGTATACATTAAAATGAAGGCACCATCAGGGAGAGAGATCGAAGATAAGTTTAAGGTATTGATAAAACACTCAAGTGAACCAGATATCTTTTGATAGGATGAGTTAAAGGAAGGATGAAGTTTGCTGGTAGGGCAGCTGAAAGTTGGGAGGATTTATGCTTAACACCAGTATGTTTTCCTGTGCAGATAGATGGCAGGATTTTACAATGACCTTGTATATGACCTTGAAGATAATAGAGATTAGGAAGGACTTGAGGAATGATGGTCTGAAATGTTACTTTTTACATAGTAAACAGCTTCCTTACTGGAAGCTGACATGGAATATATGAACCATTTCCAGTTAAAATGAGAGCCCAGCTGAAATTAGCAGCAATAAATTATGAGCGGCACTAGGTAATAATGTAGTTGTGTGATTTATTTTTTCTGCTGGGGTCAGCAGCCGATGCACAGGAGCAGAGAATTCTGATGATTACATTATTCTTTGCCGCTGAGTTCATACTTTACTATTCTTTGAGATAAATATCTTGTTCTTTGCCTTGTTCTAGCATGAGCTTTCTGATGGAGATCTGGATCTGGATCTTGTTGGTGAAGATGAAGTAAATCACCTTGATGGCAGCAGTTCCTCTGCCAGTTCCACAGCAACAAGTAACACGGAAGAAAATGACATCGATGAAGAAACTATGTGAGTGTCTTGCATTAACTGCCATTATAAAGCGTCTAAATGATAATTATTAGAAGCGTATTAACTAACTTAGGCCTGAAAGAGGGGGTACTTAGCATTTTTTGATATAGAGTATCTTATGTAAATAATCTTGAAGGAAAGACTTAATTAGTTTCTTCCCTTCCATCTCTGGGTTCTAGACAGCTTTAGTTTTTGTTTTAATTTTTAATTTTGCAATTACTTCATATTTCAGAAAAGTTGCAAAAATATTAGCTAGGAATTCTCATAAAAAAACTGATTTTCCAAATGTTATATTATTTTGCTTGGCTATGTTTCTCTTTTCTCTCACTCTGTTTAATGTTTTTGTGAGACATCTGAGCTTAGGTAAGTATACTTATGTACTTCCTAAAAACATGTATGTTTCTTATGTAACTACAGTACAGTTAATCAAAATCAGGAAATTACCATTGATGTAATACTATAATCTGACTTAAAAATTTTGCTAGTGATGTCCTTTGGTCTAGGATCCAGTGCAAGATCATGTGTTGCTTTTAGTTAAGGCTCTTTAGTCTGCCTCAGTGTGGGTCACTTTGTTTTCAATTTGTTTTTTATGACTTTGACATTTGAGAAATACAGAGCAGTTATTTTGTAGAAAGTTGCTCAATTTGCAGTCTGATGTTTCCTCACGATTAGATTGAGGCTATGCACTTTTGTCAGGAATACTGCAGAAGTGATGATGTAGCCTTTTCAGTGCATCCTATGAGGGGGAGGTGGAGGGCACATGTCTTCGATCTGTCCCATTATGGTCGATTAATTTAGATTACTTGGTTAAGATGATATCTGCTAGGTTTCTGTACTCTAAAATTATGACCTTTTCTCTTTAATTAATAAACATCATGTGGGAACATTTTGAGACTGTAAATATCTTTTTCTCACTATATTTTTGTTCATTAATTTTAGCATCCATTGATGATTCTTGCTTGAAAGATTACTGTGTTGACTGCCAAATAATGATGTTTTGATTTCATTATTCTGCATTTATTAATTGAAATTATTCTTTAAGGAAGAGCTTTCCCCTCTGCCCCATTAATTAATTAAATTAATATGGACTCATGGATTCTTATATTATTAAATGGTTTAATCCATTTACTATCATAATTTATTGCTCAGATTATCAAAGATTTGGCCAGTGGGAGCCTGTTAAAGAATCAAATCCTATGTCCTTTTGCGATATCCTTATCAATTTTTTAAAGCATTTTCTTATTTTCTGGCACTATAAGGTCCATTCCAGGTCCATTTTTTTCTTTCTTCTTCCCAGCTCTGGCATGAGCCATTTCCCAAGAATAGGTTGAGAGTTTTAACTCCCTATTTGACCTCGCCTACATTTCCACAAATTAGTTCCTCAAAATAGACCGTTTTAACTTAATGTTTCCCCCTAGCATATGTGGCAGATTGTTAAAAGGGTTAATTAGTTGAAATGCGAAGTCTAAGTATCTTTAAGTCCCCAAATCAGTAATTGTTACAGTGATACTTTTAGATATATAAAATAGAACTTAATGTAATCAACATGGAAAATTCCTTTAGACAGTGATTGTATAAAGTGGACTTCACCTTGCTAATAGATAGATTAAATATGCAGTTCTATCTGAATTAATTCTTTTGACTTATATCTCTTGACTTTTTTCAAGGTTGTTTTGAGAGCAGTTGGGTTTTACATGAAAGTTGATTCACAGCCTTTCATTAGATTGACTTCTTAATCCTTTTTCCAATAGAAGGTGTTTGATTATTTTCTCTATATATACATCTACAATAATATCTTGATTCAAACTATTCCATATAAGTCAAAGAAATAGCACAGTCATTGTGAGCTATTTTGGACACTTAGGGAATCATAAAGTGTTAGATCTTAGAAATGAAGGTCAATTCCTTCCTTTATAGATGAGGAAAAACAGCCATACAGTTTGTTTGGATAATGATTATTATATTATAAATAACTTCTAAATAACTAGAACACATTTATCAAGTAAGTTTTTTTTCCTTCTCTTTCCTCACCTTTCTTGGTCTTTCTACAACAGCACTATATATTTTCTTCCTGCTGTTTAATTTTTTCTTTTGAGATAATTGTAAATCCACATGCAGTTGTAAGAAATAATAAGAGATCCCATATACCCTTTACCCATTTTCCCCAGTGGTAAGTAACATCTTATAAAACCGTAGTACAATATCACAACCAGGTTATTGACTTTGGATAGTCACAATACAGAACATTTCCATCACCACAAGGGTCCCTCGTGTTACCTTTTTATACCACACCCACTTCCCCCACCTTAGTAACTGCTCAGTTCCCTCTGCCCCCCGCAACCACCTGTGTCTTCCTGTGTTCCCCATTTCTACAATTTTGTCATTTAAAGAATGTTATATATATAAATGGAAGCACTCAATAAGTTAACTTTTAGAGATTGGCTTTTTTTACTCTGCATAGTTCACTGGAGATTCATTCAAGTTATGGTGTGTACCAATTGGTTGTTTCTTTTAATGCTGTGTAGTATTCTGTGTTGTGGATGTACTGCAGTATGTTCAGTCATTCAGCTATTACAGGCCATCTGGATTGTTTCCAGGTTTGGGCTATTATGAATAAAGCTACTATAAACATTGATGTGCAGATTTTTGTATGAATTTAAGTCTCCATTTCTCCAGGATAAATGCAGCTGCTGGATTGTATGGTAATTGAATGTTTAGTTTTTGAAGAAATTGCCAGTTATCCAGAATGTCTACTATTTTGCATTTCTGTGAGCAGTGTTTGAGTGATCCAGTTTCTCTGAATCTTCACCAGCATTTAGTGTTGCGTCTAGTTTTTATTTTAGCCATTTCAGTAGGTGTGTAGTGGTACCTTATGTGGTTTTAATTTGCATTGCTCTAGTGGGTAATGATGTGAACATCTTTTCATCTGCTTAATTTGTCATCTTATAATAGCCTTAGTGAAATTTCTCTTCATGTCTTGAGCCCATTTTCTAATTGGATATTTTTAACTGTTGAGTTGTTTAAAAATTATGGTAAAATATGCATAATATAAAATTTACAGTTTTAACCCATTTCTGAGTGCAGTTCAGTGGTATTAAATACATTCACATCGTTGTGCAACCGTCACCACTGTCCATCCCCAGAGCTTTTTTCATATTCCCAAGCTAAAACTCTATACTCAGTAGAGAGTAACTTCCCCTTCCCTCTCTCCTTCACTCGCCCCTGGCAACTACTATTGGGTTTTGAGAGTTCTTTATGCATTTTAAATACTAATCCTTACAAATACTTTCTCCCACTCTATAGCTTGTCTTTTCATCTTAACAGTCTGTTTTGCTAAGCAAAAAAATTTTAATCTTTCAACAGTGTTTTGTAGTTTTCAGAGTATACATTTTGCACTTCTTTTAATTTCTTTGTAAGTATTCTTTTTCATGCTGTTATACCTGGTATTGTTTTATTTTCTTTTTGGATTCTTTGCAAGCATATGGAAACAGTTGATTTTTGTCTATTTGTATCTTGCAACCTTGCTAATACTATATACTATATATACAATATATTATCTATAAATTGACTTTGTTTTACTTCTTCTATTCCAATCTGGATGCCTTTTACTTAATTTTCTTGCCTAAGTTCACTGGCTAGAATTCCTTTAGAATGTTGACTAGTTTGGCGGGAGCTGACATCCTTGTCTTGTTCTTTATCTTAGTTAGAGGAAAAGCATTTAGTCTTTCACCAGTAATTGTGACAGCTTTATTTTTTCCATAGATGCTTTTTATTAGGTTGAAGAAGTTCCCTTCTATTCCTAGTTTGTTATTACGAAAGGGTGTTGGGTTTTGTCAGATCTCTTTCTGCTTCCAATTCAGATGATTATGTGGCTTTTTTTTTAATTCTGTTAATATGATGTATTACATTAATTGATTTATTTTATGTTTGGTGGATTTTTTTTTGAGTCTTTTTTTATGCTCTTAATGGTGTTGCAGAGAAACTTTGTGCTCTTAATGGTGTTACACATTTCTCTGTGGCTCAGTTTTACAGCATGCTTCTCCGTCCAGGCAAAATCTCTGAGCCAGAGCTCTGAAGCTGGGGTGAGGACAGTGGTGTGCTAATTTCTCCCACTTAGAAGATGAACCAGTGGAGGTGGGGGTGTTGGCTGCAGCCTCATATCTTTTCAGCTTGTTTTCTTAGGCCTGGGACCTCTGTTTTACAAATGAATTGGGGCAAAGGTGATCTGGGCCCCAGTATTCTCAGCATGCTTCACCTAAGGTAGAGTCTTGGGTCTGGATGGCAGAAGGGAATTCTCACTTGCTGACCACATAACCCTGACCTTAGCCTCAGCAACTGATAGCTGGGGCAGGACAAGAAATGTTGAAATATAGCTTGTGGAAATAGAGCCTTTTGGGGAGCTATGGAAATGGAAGCCCTCTGTTCCAGGCTATACCAGTCTGGAGTGAAATTTCTGTATCACTGAATTGGGAGGGGAGGACAGAGGGAGTAGTCTTGGTTCAGGTACCAGAGACTCATTTTTTTACCACATTAACTACATTTTCTTGAGATGTTTTTCATTTGCTTTATGCTTTTAGAATTATTTTTAGAGTTTTCAAAAGGTTATTTTCAAAATAATTTTCACCAGTGTCATTGGAAGTCTACAGAGCTTCTCATGCTGTCAAGCAGGAAATTGATCTTGAAACTTCTTAAAATATCCCAAACTAGTATAGAGATAGTGCTGTTTCATATAATACTTTGCCATTTAAAATAAGATAATGGTATTTTTTGGTATGAGGGACTTTAATAGGAGGTAACATCCTTTTTTATGAAATATAATATTTTAAGAAAATACTATTTAGCCATATACAGAAATTCGAGCATCTTCCTTTTTAAACTTAAAATGTGTTTTAAGCCTGATTTACTACCATTAAGTTACAATTTCTTTGAAGCTGTTATCTCTTATAATGGTTCTCACGTTTTTTTTATTTTAAAAATTAAATTTTGCCAACCTATTTTGAACACTAGGTAGTTTGTTCATTAGTACTACCTTTACATGTGATAATGACAAAAGCCTTTTTATTTTTCTATTGAGAAATAGCCTATCTTCACAGGAGAAAGCTATGCACCGAGGCTGTAAATAATGTTAATTATACTCACTCTGTGGGAATAATGAATTTTGCGTATTCTTAGGTCTGGAGAAAATGATGTGGAATACAACAACATGGAATTGGAAGAGGGAGAACTCATGGAGGATGCAGCTGCCGCAGGACCTCCAGGTACAGAGGCCAAGCCCCACAAGCCACTCTGTCTTCTCTTTGCTCTTCTCTGACTATCATATTGTAATGTGTGGCAACCAGCTGCTCTCCATGACTCATGGTGTTGGAAGTGCTATATTTTACATAGAGATTTTTGAGTATATTACTACTAATGGTATTTAAAACAATATTAATAGCTAACATTTGATAAGTGTTCTTATGTACCAGGCACTGTGCAAAAGTACTTTGTATACTTTATTTCATTTACTTATAAAATTCTGTGAGATAGGTTTAACTTTTTACAGCTCTAGAAACTGACGTGTAGAGATATTAAGAAATTTGCTGTCTTTTCAGTTTAAAATTCCTCTGTATTTACTGTATACTGTCTTTTTATGATTTATGTCTTGCTTGTATATTTAGCTTGACTATAGAATAATCTGACTAGAATCATTGAATCTTTGACTTAAGGACTTTTTGAGACCTCATCTTATACATGGAAAAAACTTGGAGATTTAGTTGCCTAAATTACATAGGTAGTTGCTGGTACAACTGGGCTAGAACCCTACATTGTCACCTTGAACCCAAAAACACACTACTCCTCCTGGGAAGAACTGACTTGGATAATGGGTGTGGTTTTGTATGTGTGTTCTTGGACCTGTTTAATAAGCAAATCTTGGTTACAACAATTGTAAGCCAGCTTTGTGTTGCTTCTGTTTTATCAATATTGCCCTTGGTGTGAACGCTGACATGTTCTATAGCATGCTTGGATAAGTAAAGTCCTCTTAAGTACTAATCCTCAACATTTCAACTTCCAGCCTATTCCCTGTACTCTTCCTACTCCTCATTTTATACCTAGGTGATCTCATTCACATCTGTATTTAAGTTCTATCTGTATACTGATTACTCTCCAAGTTCTGTCTTTAGCCTTTATTTTTCTCATGACTTCCTGACCCATGTAGCAGTCAGATTTTGATGTCTCATCAGACACTCAGCATCTCCCAAACAAATCATTATCTTTTCATCTGCCATTATGCCTGTCAGTAACAGCCACCATATTAGTGCCTGATAGTGCTATACATTCTTCACTTTTTCCTCTCCCTTAAACTCTGCCTTTAATATGTTGCTCAAATCTGTTGATTCTACCTCTTAAACAGTGCATGAATTCATTTGTTACTCCCCGTTCCTTTGCCATTCCTAGTCTAGGCCACCGTCTTTCAAAGCAGCTTTATATCTGGGTTCCTTGTATCCATTACTGCTCCCTTTAATTCTATTTCCCACAGCATGAGTTCAGAATGATGTCCCCCCACCCCCCTTCAAATTAACATGTGATCATGTCACTCTCTACTTAAAAACCCTCTATTGGATTCCATTTACTTACAAGATAAAGTCCAGGCTCGCTAATATGGTACGCAAGGCCCTTTGTGTGCTGGCCTCTGGTCCTTTCATTAGCTTTACCTCTCTCACACTCCCCTGCGTTAATTTTTAGCCCCTCAAATGTGCTGTGGTATCTTTCACATCTTTGCTTCCTAACATGTTGTTCCTTCTACCTTCTCCTCATCTTGGGCATAGTCAACTCCTTTATTTCATTTCTTCCTAGAAGCCCTCCCAGACTGCTTATCCTGGGTATCTTTACTGCGCTGTCAGATAAACATTTTAGAACCTATAGAACTTACTTAATCTATATTAAACATTATTCTAATTGCTAATTTAGCTGTCCATTTTCCATTTCATCTCATCTTCATGAAGCCAAGATAATATACACCTTAATTTTGTATCCCTAACACTTAACAGTACAATAGAGATCATTTAATACTTTTCAGTTAAATATTTCGTGAATACACTTTATTACTAAGTTTTGAATGTACTTTTCAAGGTTTTATTTTTATTTTTTTTATTTTTTTAAGCGAGGCAACCCTTGGTTGATCTCAGAGATTGCAAGGACCTTGTTAGCTTACAATCCCTTATTTTTATTTTTTTTACACCTGTAGCACCTGGTCTTCTTAGGTGGTCTCCCATCCAGGTACTAACCAGGTCCGACCCTGCTTAGCTTCCGAGATCTCAAGGTTTTAAATAGTATGGAAAAATTCAGAGGCTATCTTGATATAAAATAGAAGATGAGTATACTGAGTCAAGGTTACTGAATATTTTTTAGCCTTTTTTAAAGTTTAATCTGTGATTTCCTCTCTTAAACTGTGCTGTAGGGAAATTCTTGTATGGAACATTTTTACAGACACTGAGTAAACAAGAGGTTACATTTTTAAATTAATTCATTCATTCACCAAATGTTTACTGAGCACTTACCTGGAACTGGGTACTGTTTTATTATCTAGAGCTGCAGCGTTGAATAAAAAGATGTCCCTATTCTCATGGACCTTATGTTCTATAATTCTGAAAGTATAATTTATTCATTCATTAAATATTTTTTGAGTACCTGTTATAATTCAGACACTGAATTCTAGGTGCTGAGGCTACAATAGTGAATCACACAGTTAATTTTTATTATGTGCTTTTGGGAATTTTATATAATTTGTCAGACATTTGTCGAATGTCTTCCCTGTTTCAGGATTTCTGGAAAATGCAGTGAAGGAGACTTACTCTTAAGTAATTTATAATCTAAAGGTAGATAGATGTGTGGATAATTAGCTAAAATATAAGACAACATACGTACAGAATTCCAAATAATTTCTGTAGATATTGCCTCCTCAAGGAAATGGAGTATAACTCCCCACCCTTAAATGTAGGCTACACTTTGTGACTTGCTTCCAAATAGTACAGTGTAGAAAGGAGGGAAATAACTATGCTAGAGAAACCTGGTAAACGTTACCTCAGCCAGGTTATCAAATACAACATCAGTGTTGTCATGTTGATAGCGTGATGTGTTGAGAATGGCACCTTAAATCTATGGTGTCATCTTCCCAAAAACCGATAAGCACAATCTATTAACCATGAGAAAAACACCACATAAACTCCAATTGAGGGACATTCTACAAAATATTTAACTAGTACTCTTCAAAACTGTCAAGGTCATCAAAAACAAGAAAAGTCTGAGACATTCCTAAGGAGCCCAAGGAGTAATGGCCATCTAGATGTAATTTGATATTTTAGATGGGGCCCTGGAACACAAGAGGGACATTAGGGAAAGATTAATGAAATTTTAATAAAGTATAGAATTTAGTTAATATATCAATATTGGTTTATAGGTTGTGATAAATATAACATAGTAATGAAAGATGTTCACAGTGGGGAAACTGGACATGAGATTTACAGAAGTGTATTATCTTTGCACCTTTTCTATAAATCTGAAACTATTCTAAAATAATAAGTTTTAATAAAGCAGTGAACAAAGCTAGATTATGGGTGAGATGGGGCTGAGTATGGAATGCAGTATTACATATTAATTATGGAAGGTCCACTTCAGGCCTGTTGTAGTTAATATTTTGGAACCACACAGTCATCTGAAAATCATGTCAATTAAGATATTAAGTTGTCCTACTAGACCATGAAAGATCTTTTTTACACAGAACCTGGGTATAATGTAAAATAGTAATTTCATTTTATAAGCAGCAGTATTAAGATACAGCTTGAAACGAGATATTTAGTGACTCAGGTGGCCTCA
Source organism: Pteropus medius (assembly GCF_902729225.1). Taxonomy (NCBI): domain Eukaryota; kingdom Metazoa; phylum Chordata; class Mammalia; order Chiroptera; family Pteropodidae; genus Pteropus; species Pteropus medius. Next base: position 4,898,084 of record NW_024349799.1, on the reverse strand, counting down.
TTTCCATAAGAATTGCTTTTAGTTTATTCAGTTATTTTCATTTAGTTGCAGGAGAACTTAGGCTTAAAAGCCTCCTGAAAAGGTTGTATGTATTCTAATCTAGAACATTAGCTATTTGAACCAGCTGAGTAGGAAAAATCTATTTTATATTTGCTGGCCATGTGTAATTTATGAAACATCGTAATGATACTTATTTGAGAACTAAATGGTTTTGGCAATTTATCACACTTGTAAAACAAATCGACATTATGTAAGGTTATTACTCAAAACATTTGTTATTTATTTCAGATTAAAGATTTTTAAGGTTACCTATTTCAGATGTTTAATAAATGCTCACTAGGTATCAGCCATTGTGTTGTTCATTGGGTTTATAAATGAATGAGCATTACTTTTCCTAAATGAGAATCCAGCACTCGTCATTGCAAAACTTTGCGATTAATTATAGATACAGGGGGGTGACACCAAAAAAAATGGAGAGAACAGCTATTGAGAATGGGTGAGAAAAGGCTTCAGAAAGAGTGATGCTTGATCTTATTCTTGAAGATGAGCTGAGAGTTCATTAGGGGAGCAGGGAACTGATGATGAGAGATCAAAGGCATTCCAGGCAGAAGACGCAGCATTGTTTTTTGTGGGAACTTGAGATAGTTGAGACTAGTTTATATTGGGGCAGGTCACTGTAAAATTGGTAGGTAGGAACAAGATCAGGTAATGGAAAGTCTCATTTGCCAAACTAGGAAGTTTGGACTTTATTCACTGGAACCAGTAAAGGTCTTTACAAAGGAATGTGATCAGATTTGGTTAACATAGTGAAAGATGAATTAAAGGTGAATGAGCCAAGATTAGTTAGAAAGCTACCAAAATATCCCAGGAGGGAAAATTCTGAGGGCTTAAAATAAGGCAGTATTAGTAGAATTGGAGAAGAAACCATTTGAGATATAGTAAACAGTTAGAATCTATAAGACTTGGAGTCTTAACTGGATAGGTTGGAGTTGGTGGAGATGTGGGGATAATTCTTTAAGGTTTCTAGTTAGGCCATTCCATTGCATAAAGTAGTCCATAAGCAGAAGATAAGTATGTTTAATTTCATCTGTTGATTTTGAGAGACCTTTGGGCACCCATGTGTCAATCTGCAGACCCATATATCTAACTGCTTAGAAGATCTCAGGTGTGCAGTCTGGTCTAGAACTATATATTGATTTTTAACAACAAGCATCATAATTTTTATTAATTGGAATAAATGAATGAATTAAAAATAGTATCCCAAAGGCTCATCCATAATATATAAAGAACTTCTACAAATCAATAAGAATGAATGAATGAATTAAAAATATTATCCCAAAGGCTCATCCATAATATATAAAGAACTTCTACAAATCAATAAGAATGAATGAATGAATTAAAAATATTATCCCAAAGGCTCATCCATAATATATAAAGAACTTCTGCAAATCAATAAGAAAAAGATAAGACAGTCTTCTAGAAAAAAAGGGCAAAAGACTGGAATAGACACTTCACAGAGGAGGCTATCCACGTGGTCAGTACACATTTTGAAAGGTACACAGCCTCTTTTGTCAGAGAAATGCAAATTATGTGCCTCAGTGGGATCTCTCGAGTTTGTTTATTCTACATGGAGTTTGTTGAGCTGAGCTCCTTGGATGTGTAGATTAATATTTTCATCATATATAGGAAACTTTCAACCATAATTCTTTAAATATTGTTTCTTTTTTCTGTAACTTCCATCATGTATATATTGGTACACTTGATGGAGTCCCATGGGTCTCTAAGACTTTATTTCTCCCTGTTCTTTCTTCAGGAAATGCCAAATAAAAACCACAATAAGGTACCACTTAACCCACTGCGATGATGGGTGTGATATTTTATTTTATTTAGTAATATTTAAAAAACTGGCAATACTTAATGTTCAAAGCATGTGCAGAGGTGAAAACTCTTATATACCCTGCTGATAGGAATGACGATCGACACCACTACTTTGCAAAACTGTTGGGTGGTGTGTGCAGAAGCTGAAAATACACATTACTTATGGCTCCACTATTAACAACAGAAATGTGAGCCACTATTTGCTAGTAGGTTTTTACAAGAATATGTAGAGCAACATTGTCTTTTTTAGGTGTTTTGTGTGTGTATGTGCTTTTTTCTTTTAAATATAAGAAATAGAAATTAATTTATAATAAAGTAAAGGATGTGAAAATGTTGAGAAGACTGGGCAGGAAATTCAAGACTAGACTATAGGACCTTTAATGTTATGCTAATGCTTACAGACAATGTAATATAATGAAGAACTCAAATAGATCAGTGTGACATTTTAGCAGGATTAATCAATCTGTCTTGGCTCAGGAAGAGAGGAATCTGTCACTGATCCGTTTGCTTTTTTATGAGGTGTTTTACATTTTTTTCGTGTAAGCTTCAAAAACAGTTATCTATTTATAATTTCAGTAGCTTTATTCTTTGTGGCCAAAGGAAATGAAACTAGGATCAACCCAGTTTTTTTTCCCAGTAGAATAAAGAAATTTACATGAATATCAAAAATCAATATATAGTTCTAGACCAGGCTGCACACCTGAGATCTTCTAAGCAGTTAGATATATGGGTCTGCAGATCGACACATGGGTGCCCAAAGGTCTCTCAAAATCAACAGATGAAATTAAACATACTTATCTTCTGCTTATGGACTACTTTATGCAATGGAATGGCCTAACTGGGATACTGCAGAGCAATACAGATGAATCTCAAATGTAATGTTGAGCAGAGAAGCGGCACATAAGAGTACATACATACTCTACATTTATATAAAGTTCAAAAACAGGCAAAACTAAGCTATGGTATATAATTCAGGATGAAAGTTACCTTTGGAGGAGAAGGTTAGTGAGCAATTTTAAGAGGCTTTGGAGAGGATATTCTGGGGTGCCAGTACTTTGTGAAATTTCATTAGGCTAAATATGCATGAGACAGACATACACCCAGAATGAGGGCAGCATTAGCTCTGAGAGGGGAAACTGAAAGATGCCCGTGGATGTATACCATAGTGAGTGGAAAGGATGGGAAGAAGGGAAGGAATACCCAAAGGCTATAAACTACAAAGGAAAGGAGTTTTTGCTTATTGGTGGGACTGATGATCTGGAAGAGCAGTGAGGAACAGGAGATTGCTAAAACTCCTGTACTATGGGTCCGTTTAACATGGGCAACTTCCATTTTTAAAGAAGAACCAGGTATCAGGGCAGTAGATACCATACATTGGGCTACTGAGCTTACTTACTCACTACTCAGAACCACCTGAGTAGCTTTTTGGAAAGAGGTCCTAGATCTTACTCTAATATTCTCATTCAGTACATTTGGGGTGGAGCCAAGAATCTTGTAATTTTTAAAACTTTTCCAACTGACTGATAATGCAGCCTGATTTGGGAACTTCTTAGTAAAGGGAAAGAGTTAAACAGTTTCAAGGTGGAGAGGGGATAGTTTTCTTCTTTTTTAAATAGGAGTTGGTGGGTACAGAGGCTGGGAAGAAAAATTGGCAATATAATGATAATCTTTAGATAAGGAAGAAGTAGGCGAAGGTGAGGACATGAGGATGTGAATATGATGAGAAATATGTAAGTAAATAATTGACCTGAATCTTGTAAATAATTGAAGTTTTCTCTTATTTCCTGCTAGATCTCTTTGAAATAGTCATTAATAATCAGAACTTGATTATTTTATTTTCATATTGTCTATTTTAAGACTTTGCTTCATATAACATTTTTAAATGTTGTGTTTCTTTGGGATATATTTAAATAGCTTTATTGAAGGAAGCAGATTTTTTTTTTTTTAGGTGAAGGCAAATCTGTTGGTTGGCCTCACAGATTGCAAGGACCTTGTCAGCTTACAATCCCTTATTTTTTAATTTTTTACGCCTGCAGCACCTGGTCTTCCTAGGTGGTCTCCCATCCAAGTACTAACCAGGCCCGACCCTGCTTAGCTTCCAAGATAAAGGAAGTCGATTTTAACCAACATTTTCATACTTAATATTTGCTAGACATTGTACTAGGCACTAGAGAAAAGTCAGATGGTTTCCTTAAGGAGCTTCGCCCAATATAAGATGATATAAATAGGACATTCGCTCACAGATGTCTATACTATGTGTCAGTCATTAACAAGTTCATTCTAAAATCTTCAAGTTGTACTCTAGTACTTAATCCACCAAACTGTCATGATTCTGTACATTTTGCTGTCCAGAGACCTGGAGAAACTTTCTATTTCGGCGTCTAGTTTCTTGGGATCTGTCATGCTACAGGGATTTTGTTTTCATCCGACAACTGGGTTATGGGATATATTCTCCTTTTCCTCACCCCCCTAATTGTATATATTGTTTATGTTGTCACTTTTATTTCTAGGTCTCAGGATGGGGTTAAGGGTTGCTCCCGAATTCTGGATAGTGTTGAGGCCAGTGCTCAGTTACTGTGCTTATGCATACCTCTCTGGCAGTCTGGTTACTTCTTTGTGTCTCTCATCATGAAAACCAACTCCTAAGAGATGGGTCCGTAGAGAAGTATTCAAACAACATTAACCAGTTTACTTTTAAGTATACCTAAATTTGTGCAAATATATGCCATGCATTTTCTACATCTCCATTTCTTTTGCAGGTAGTAACCATGGCTATGTTGGTGCCAGTAGCAGAATGTCAAGAAGAGCACATTTATGCTCTGCTGCTACCAGTAGTTTATTAGACATTGATCCTTTTATTTTGATACATTTGTTGGACCTTAAGGACCGGAGCAGTATGGAAAATTTGTGGGGTTTACAGCCTCGCCCACCTGCTTCACTTTTGCAGCCCACAGGTAAAACATTAATAGTGATTTCCCTTTTTTTGTGGTTCCCAGAAGAACTCTAAGCTTTTAATCTGGGTATTTCGTCCAAATGTTAGAACACAATATGTGTCTGTAGCAAATTGATTTTTCATTGTATATCATAAAAAACGACATCAGTCAGATTGAGTTTTGTTATTCAAAGGTCTTTCATGCAAAAATTATGTCACAATGTCGATGAGGTTTTTATACGATTTACCATTTAAATTGTATCTAATTGAGAGTTTGATCCACAGGAAGCACATTCCTTTGTGAATGAACTTACTGCAGGCCTCATGAATACCCTAACTTGGAAGCAGAACTATTTCTAAATTGAATATAGAAAAGATGGTTTAACTTATACTCTGATGTTCAGTAGCCTAAAAATGTATACCAGTTAGCAGTTTTTTATGTGCAAAGGTTATTTGTTGAAGAGAAATTATGTTTGTTTTACTGTAATATGGTATATACACACATATTGGCTGTATAGTCAAACTCGGACTCTTTGAAATTCAGGAATAGTCATTTTGAACAACTAAAGATTTACCTTTAAATGACACATTTTAAAAATTATTTTTGTTGAAAAGCTTTAAAATATGCTGAACATTTTCATCTTAAACAATAGTATTGTACAAGTAAAATCAGTTATTTAGAACAGTGATGCTGCTTTAAAGTAGCGGAACTCATTTTTTAAACAAAATCTAGAGTCTCAGTTTAGAAAAATAGAAATAGAACTTCTCTACTGAAGGATAAACTCAGAACTTGGATTATTTAGGCCACTTCCTTCCTAAGGTTGCATTTCCTGGAAGTCTCTAACTAGGTTATGAAAGAGTTGCTTTTTATCTGTGGTCCCAGCAAATTTTGTATTATACTTGTACTTTTGTGGCACTTATCACATTGTATATAATTTTACTTTTTTCTGAGGTATTTTTATCGTAGAAAGCTCAGAAAATAAAATTGTAAAGACGGAAATAAAAATCACACATAGTTTTTATAATCAACAAAAAAATACCTTAAAAAAAAAAATTATCACATTGGCAAAAGGTTTGCCTAAGTTGTAACCAGCGTTGTTTTCAAAGACCTAATGAAGCAGACAAGTTCTGGTTCTGTAGGTAGGTGTGTACATTTATTTTACCTTTCTGAAGGAAAATTTTATAGTAGGTTTAAAATATTTCCGTTCTTTAATTCTGTAATTTCACTTCTAGGAGTATATCCCAAAGAGAAAACAGTTCTTTGAAAATGTCCAGCAGTACGATTCAAGCTGAAAAATTATAGTTTAGCCATGCAATAGCATATTTTATAGACAGGTAAAATTGTGTTTTTTGAAAAATATTCAGTGTCTTTGGGAAAAAGAATGCAAACTATAGAAACAGAGTAAGATCTCTGTTCTCTAAAATTTAGTTTTCCATATAAAGTTAATGATATAAATGAGATGACCATAATTTCAAATCCAGGTGATTAAAATGACAAGGAAGATGGGGGAGATAGCAAAGGGAGAGTGCAAGTCTTGGATTTAAACATCTATAGTTTGACATAACCAGCAGGATATCAAAGTAGAGACGCCTGGTAGACAACTAAAAGTTAAGAACTGGAATAGAGGCAATTATTTGCTTAAAGATGAGACTGTATAATTACAACTAAGGAGATAATTAAAACTCTCAAAAAAAGAGAGTTTCAAGAAAATTTTAAAAAGAAAAGAGCCGGAACATAATCATGGTAAACATCTGTCTTTACTGAGGGCGCAGAGATGAGCCAGATGAAGAGCCTTTGGAAAAGACAAAAACCAAGAGAACAGAGTCATTTGAACAGCCAAATGACAGTACCTATCCATGAAAAGATATTAAAAGCAAATATTGCAATTAGATCCTGCATTCCTTTTTGTTAAAATGCCTGCTTGGGTTTTGATGTTTATTTTGGTTCCTTGTATATTTTTTTCTTCTCAATCTGTATAACTTTCATTTCTTTGTCTTACTGCATTTGCTGGGACTTCATTGTGATGTTGAAAAGGAGTAGTGAAAGGGGACATCCTTGCCTTGCCCCTGATGTTGGTGGGAAAGCTTCAGGTTTCTCACCATTAACTAGTTTCTTTGTAGATATTCTTTATCACATTGAGAAAGTTCCCTTCCATTCCTACTTTACTAAGAGTTTTGTTTTGTTTTGTTTTTTTAATCATGAATGGGTGTTGGGTTTCGTCAAATGCTTTTTTGCATTTATTGATAAGTGATGGATTACATTAATTGATTTTTGGATGTTGAACTAGCCTTGCATATCTAGGATCACTTGGTTTGTAGAGCCTTGTAAGAGGCATCAGGATATGACCAACAGGTAATGTAGCTGAACTAAATTGTAAGGTACATATGGTGGTGAGTGGAACTAGAAAGTCAAGTTGGGTTCATTCTGCAGAAGGTCTTACATGTTTGCCTCTGGGATTTATTCATTGTGTGCATCGGGGAGCCATTGTTTCAGTTTAGGAGTGGTTTGATTCAAACTGTATTTTAGAAAACTGGTATTAACCTGAAAAATCAGAAATGGAAGTTTAATCAGGGTACCATTGTAGAAGTTTATTTATGTTCTTAGAGTAAGATGGCAAATTCATACATTTCTATATATTTTCTCAGTCATTGTATGATTAAAAATATGTGAGACTGGGGGTAAGATCTCCAGAATTTTTTGACATTAAAGTTCTACTTAGCCTCTTGATAATACATTAATCTAGGCAATATATAACTAAGATTTACTTATAGTATGGCAGTGGTAATATATAGAACCTTTTGAAGTTAGACTTTATAAGGGCTTGACAACCTATTGGAAAGTGATAAAGAGGATTCTGAAGCAGCTTAGGTGACCAGGAGAAGGGTGGCAGTATTGACAGATACTGAAGTCTATAGGCAAAGCAGTACAGAGCTATTGTTCCTGAAGGCTATTATTGAATATGAAAGAAGTTACAAATGAGAGTCTCAATTCTAATTAACCTTGTAACCTGGCAAATTCCGGAAGGCTTCTCATTGTCAGTGCAGTAAATATCCTTAAATTGTCAGATTCCCCAGGTATAAAATCCCATAGCACCTTACACTTTCCCGTCTTGGCACTTATCACGTAGTACTGAAATGGACTATTTTTCATTTTTCCTAGCCTGGATTGTAAGCTTTGCAAGGGCAAAGATTTGAGGATTCATCTTTTCTAGTTGTATCTCCTGCCCAACACTGCCTAGCATTTGAAACAGGCTCAGTAATTGTTCATTGACTAATTATCAGATGATGGAGGTGTATTCAAATCTTTTTCGCATTTTCCCATTTGGGATTTAAAATTTTTTAAATTTCTTGTCAGTTTCTAGTAATAATAAACTGGACCATGTAGGTTAATACAGATTTTCAGACTTAAGTCCTTGTGTATATGGATGGGAGGTGAGAACAACAAAGATTATATTTAAAGCATTTCAAGTATTTTGTGCCATAGGCGGTTTAGCCTGGAATGAAAGGTCACTAAGATGTAATCTCCATACTTAAGTTCACAGTTTACATGTTTGTCTTCCTCAATTTAATGTGATAAGTGCTGCACCAGAAGTATACTTCATGTGCTATACACAATTAGGTAAGAATTGATTTGGAAGGAGGGGAGCAATGGTTTAGATGCCTGAAGGGAGGGGTCATTTCAGATATATCTGATGAGTTTGGGTTGGCAGAGAGAGCAAAGGTAATAGGATATGTGAAAAGCACGGAAGTATAATAGAGCATGGCTGATGTAAGTAATTCCAAAAGATTGGGATATGTTTGGGGTAGAGGTAGAAGATAAAGCCACTCAGAGATAAGAAAGAAGCAGATAATGTAGAGCCTCCTGTGTCATGCTAGTGCTTTTTTAAATGATTCTAAGCAAGAAAGTGATATCTAATTTGGATTTTAGAAAAGTGCTCTGACATCTTGGTGGACTATGGATTGGATGGGAACTACACCAGAGTCCTTTCGCAAACTTTTGAAACAGGGTCTGATGAGCCACAGGACAACTCTTATGTGTCTATTATTATGTTTACTTTATGTATAAATAAATGGACTCAAGTTGTTGGACTTACAGAAAAGTATAGCAACTAAATGGTAGATCTGAGAGCAAATCCTGGGTTTCTAAAATCTCTCATAATATTTGTGAATGCTTTCAACTGCAGATAACAAAATGTTGCCAGTGGTGGCTAAATAAAGGCTCTTTATTATGCATATTGAGAAATCTGGAGGTAGGTGATTCCAAGTTAATTAGGTACTTAAAAGGCAGAGCACTGAATGGCATTCTTATGATTGTCATACCTCTTCTCTCATAGTAATAAGATAACTTCCACAGCTCTAGGCATTATGTATCTACAGGAATGTGTCACTAGCATGAAGGAAAAGACTGGGTGGAAAAGAGACCCTATTCCTGTGACCTTGGAGAGCAAAGTTACTGATGTTAAAATCACTGACTCTGGAGACTGACTTCTCAGTTTGAATTCAAGCTTCTCTACTTATTAGCTGGGTTAACTTGAGTATGTTGTGTAACCTTTCTGTCTTTCCTTGTTTATGAAATGGAGATAATAGTACTTATCTCAGAGGATTGATGTGAGAGGATTAAATGAGTTAATATTTTTCAAATATCTGTCACTAGGTAAGCTCTTTATAGATGTTTGTTAAATAAATAAACACAATAAAATCTTCCTACTAGCATAGAAAATCTTTCCCAGAACAACCCCCTTCCCCACACTTATGGCTGAGACTGAGTCATGTGCCTACCCTAAGCATTGTTAAAGAGGGATGAATGAGCTTAGACCCGTCCAGGACCCATATCCACTGGGGCTGAAGGAGAGACCTAACATCGCTGAGCACGTTGCTGCCCACCTGATGCCTGAACACAATCTGGGTCCTTTTTGCAGGGTAGAAGTGGGGAGAATGGCTGTTGGACACACTACAGTGTCTGCCTTTTACTGATTTCCTCATTTATGGCAGAAGGTTGTTGCAATGTGTAAGCAGATTCAACTATCATTCCTGCCAATAAAGAATATGTTCTTTGTCTAGTTAGAATGCCTGTTGGTCTCCTGTTTTGGAGGGGGTTTGTATGTGTGGGGTTTTTTTGGGGGGTGGGTCTTAATTTCTTTTTGCTTCAGTCAGTCATAATGTTCTTTCATTTCCAAAATACCTACCTCTTTTTTCCTTTCTGCAGTAGAAAGTTTGTATTTTCCTTGCTCATGCCTCTCATTTTAATATTTGGGTGGCGAGAGAAGAAATTAAAAACAAATTCAACTCCCGTCGCGGGTTCCCTGGGTTCTTGCAGTCTCCCAGGATGTTTGACATCAGGGGAGATCACCAGACACAAAAGGAGACAAAGAAAAAGTTTTATTGAGCTCATACATAAAGAAACCAGCACCATGAAAGGAAAGAGATGGTTGGTTTGCTGAGCGAGGCTGGGGCAGGGTTTTTAAAGGAACTAGGCAGAAAGAGAACCATGTCTATGCATATAGAGGTGGAGGTTTTTTGGCGTTTGCATAGTGTGGCTACATGTTTCTTCATGCGCTGCATGTCTCATTAGCATGATAAGTCCCTACCCCTGTGTATGATTTTGTGTGTGTGTGTGT